>NC_064639.1:400846613-401483446 GCF_023864345.2 Schistocerca serialis cubense | reverse complement strand
TCTGCAAAGTATGAAACAACACACAACTACGTGTAAAGTTTCTGCCCCAATGTACGTGCTTCGTTGTAAGTTTATCGTATCCTTGCTCGCAATTACTCAACAATATTGCGCAGACCGTGTTTGCGCAAACATAGTGTATGGACACACTTCATTTTGCCGATATTCACTGCTTTTGGACTACGGGACTTTTGAAGCAACGGATGGCAACTCAAAACCAACTCGAATAAGTCCGAACATAAACACCGTAGTTGAGACCTTCTTATGTTTATTGTCAGGCATTTAATCGATCTTATCCCTCCTTCGCCCCCCCCCCCCCCCCCCCCCCCCCCCGCAAATTAGAAGAAACCGAAATCCACAACTTTTCTAGTCGATGTTTCGTCCAGGGTGTTTGTCTATTCTTCATGTTCAGCATGAATTAGAATTGCTGCCATCAGTGTTGGTATAATACCATTGCTTAAAACAAAAATATAGTGCCATTTGAAGTGACAAGCTGCCTGTCGGGCCAATCAGGGCTATTCTGTAACAGACCAACCCAAACAGATTCTTCTGTAACGATGGCTTGTGAGTTATTACGAAGTGTCTTTTAACTCATATTATCTCTTATATGTTTTCAGATTATATGGAAGATGTATTTATAAACATAAAAATCTTAGGTCCTTGAGAGAGAGCAGGTTCAGATCGCATGCAGATCATGTTTATAATACACGAGTAGTGGTTGAGTTGAGTTGGCATGGAACAAAAGAGCTAAAAACATGCACAACTTGCCGGGCAAAGTGGCCGAGCGGTTCTAGGCGCTTCAGTCTGGAACCGCGCGACCGCTACGGTCGCAGGTTCGAATCCTGCCTCGGGCATGGATGTATGTGATGTCCTTAGGTTAGTTAGGTTTAAGTAGTTCTAAGTTCTAGGGGACTGATGACCTCAGATGTTAAGTCCCATAGTGCTCAGAGCCATTTGAACCATGCACAACTTACTAACTCAGTTGCTTCAGAAGTATTTTTTCGTGCTCTCGTTCCAGGCTGGGTGGGAATGGTTCATAGAGACTGTTCCACACATTTTGAGATTCAGTAAATGCTAGTGACGTTATCCATTCTGTCTGAAGAGGAAACAACATACAATCAGGACTGATAAGAGTAAATACAAGTAAAATGAAGTGTGAAAAAAGACGAATAATTCAAGCAATTTTGTGTTGTAACCAGCTTTTACTACGTGAAAAATGATGTTGCGATGAACAAAGAGCAATCGCTTTTCTGCTGATGGGGTGCTTGTAGTCATTGTTAGGTTGATAGAAAGAGCGGAGTACTCATAACAGGCGTCGCAACGAGGCACTCCTGTGGCCTGCCAAATCTGAAATCTGTGTCGCCCCCCCCCCCCCCCCCGCTCCGCCCCCGCCCTCCGGAAACTACCTTCATCCAGGTTTCCTTACTCAGATTTACAAAGTTTATAATTTTGTAAGTAGATTCCATAAACTCAAAGATTATTGAAAAACATTACTTCTTGTTGTTGATATGGTGATAAGTCTTCAGCCTGAAGACTAGTTTGATGCAGCTCTCCAAGCAAGTCTATCCTGCACAAACCTCTCCGTCTCTCAATAACTACTGTAACCTAAATCCTTTTGAATCTGCTTACTGTATTCATTTCTTAGTCTCCCTCACAATTCCCCCTTCCCCCTCCCCTCCCGACAAATACACATTTCTTTCCTACGAAACTGACGATTCCTTGATGTTTCAGAATGCACACTATCAACTGATCTCTTCTTTTAGTCAAGCTGTGCCACACCTGTCTTCTCAGCTAAATTCTGTTCAGTACCTTCGCATTTGTTGCGTGATCTACCCATCGAATCTTCAGCATTCTTCTGTAGCACCACATTTGAAAAGCCTCTGTGCTCTTCTTTTCTGAACTATTTGTCGTTCACATTTCATTCCATACAAGACTACGCTCCAGACATCACTTCCCAACACTTCAATCTATATTCGATGCTGTCAAATTCTCCTCGTCAGGAACGCTTTTCTTGCAATTGACAGTCTACATTTTATATCCTCTCTACTACGACCATCGTCAGTTATTTTACTGCCCACGCAGCAAAACTCATCTACTATTTTTAGTGCCTCATTTCATGATCTGATTCCCTCAGCGTCGCCTGATCGAACTCAACTACGTTCCATTATCCTGTTTTGCCTTTATTGCAGTTGATTTTATATCCTCCTTTCGAGACACTGTCCATTCTGTTCAATTGATATTCCAAGACCTTTGCTGTCTCTGTCAGAATTACAGTGACATCGGCAAATTTTTCTGAATTTCAATTTCTCTTTACTGCTTCCTCAGTGTACAGACTGAATAACATCGCGGATAGGCCACAACCCTATCTTCCTACCTTCTCAACCACCGCTTCCCTTTCATTTGCTTCGACTCTTGCAACTGCAGTGTGGTTTCTGTACGAGTTGTAAGTAACCTTTCGCTCTGTGTATTTTACTCCTGCTACCTTCAGAATTTCAAAGAGAGTAGTCCAGTCAACACTACAAAAAGCTTTCTGTAAGTCTACAAATGCTATAAACGTAGGTTTGGTTTTCCTTAACCTGTCTTGTAAGAGATGTCGTAGGGTCAGCACTGTCTCGCGTGTTTTTACATTTCTCCGGAATGCAAACTGATCTTCCCCGATGTCGGCTTTTACCAATTTTACCTTTCTTCTGTAAATAACTGGTGTTAGTATTCTGCAACCATGACTTATTGAACTGAAGTTCGTTAATATCCACACCTGTCAGCACCTACTTTCTTTGTAATTTGTATTATTCCGTTTTTTCTTGAAGTCTGAGGGTATTTCGCCTGTCTATTGCATATGAAGTGGATTAGTTCTGTCACTGCTGGCTCGGATATCGGTAGTTCTGAAGGAATGTCGTTTGCTCCAGGGATAACGTTTGCTTAAATTACCTGTATCAATTAAAACTATGACAAAAGAAAATTAAATGTGTCTTTGCAGTAAATAAATTACAAATTGAATAAAATTTCTAAAAATGAAAGTGAAACCAAATCTTGTTGTTTGTCGCAGTTATTGTGCACTATAAGAACAAAATTAAAGAAATGACTATTTTTGCTCTGTGTAAACTTTAATTGTGCATAAATTATTATTTAGAAATA
The DNA here is from genome assembly GCF_023864345.2 of Schistocerca serialis cubense. Lineage (NCBI taxonomy): Eukaryota > Metazoa > Arthropoda > Insecta > Orthoptera > Acrididae > Schistocerca > Schistocerca serialis. The sequence goes on along the minus strand of NC_064639.1, from coordinate 401,480,314 downwards.
ATAGAAAACAGGCTGTAATTAAGAGTTGATAACCTTTCGCATTCCAGGACAGGCGTTTTCCGCGCTTGGAACGAGGCTACCTACCATATTTGCTTCAGCATCTCCGTTGTTGAACACGATAGAGCGGCCTAGAGGGCGGCTGTGCGGGCACCCTGCTCACTGTTTGCACATAAGCCGCGTCAGCTGTAGACGTTTGTCTGGTAGCAATCATTTATAGCGCTACTTGGCCGAAATGACACTATGACAGCAGCGGGCGTTTACAATCGCTGACCGAGGGAAAAGCTTTCCTAGTGCTGGCAGAAGATAGAAACTCAAAGCGCAGGACAACTCGTACTTACCTCTCTCGAGTCATTGTTAAACCGCATTTCTTCGTCGAGTCTTTTGCGCCCCCTTTGTGGCTGCGCCCTTAGCTGGGACCTGTCTCGTCACTCCCTGCATTATTCACACAGTAATTACACAACGTAAATGATAAAACCCAGCAAGTTGTCAAAAGGTAGAGTTTCGATGACAGCGGCAAGAGGACTCTCTTCACAGCAGCCTTCGCGAGTTGTCAAAGTGCACTGCTTACGACACAGCCGCACGTCGTCATCGTCTAGTGGGTAGCGTCGTTGCCTATGGATTGTGGGATCCTGGGTTCTGTTCCCAGCTGGGATGGAGATTTTCTTCGTTCAGGGACTGGGTTTTTGTGTTTGACCTAATCATTTAATTTCATCTTCATCACGAAGATACGCAAGTCAATGAACTACCGTCAAATAGAAAGACTTCCACCAGGCGGTCTAACAACTCCAGACGGGGTCTCCCGGCCAATAATATTTACGATCATTTCAGTCATTTCAGTTTTAACCCCATATCTCCTACAGCTACTGACCACATATTCGGTCAGTGTACAGGGATTGGACAAAAATATGATAACACAACGAGAAATTCATGCTTGAACGTAAATACAGATACCAGCTAAGCGTGCACGTTGCTATGTTATATCTGAACATGAACGGCACCCTTGCAATGTCCTCAATACGTTGCAAGCGTCAGCTGTGGTCATAACAGCGTTCTCTATAGTTGTCAGTGCATTACATCGGAGCTAAGTGAATTCGAACGTGGGCAAATTGTTGGTGTTTGGTGTTTCAAGAGATACCATACCGAACATTTATGCAGCATGCAGAGAAAGCGGAAAAGCATCATCCTCTGTGTCACAACGCGGACAAAAGGATGTGCTGAGTGATCGTGGCGGACGATTGTTGAAGAGGATTGTGACAGATAATAATAGGACGACAGCTGCAGAGGTGACTGAAGAACTGAATGTCGCACTCCCCAACCCTGTCACCACCAAAACAACACGAAGGGAGCTCTAAGCGGCTGGTCCCGGCGGAGGTTCGAGTCCTCCCGCAGGCATAGGTGTGTGTGTTTGTCCTTAGGATAATTTAGGTTAAGTAGTGTGTAAGCTTAGGGACTGATGACCTTAGCAGTTAAGTCCCATAAGATTTCACACACACATTTAAAGACAGGAATCCCCTCTTAATCAAGCAGAATTCTGTTATTCGGATGATGACGTGAGAGGTCCGCGAAACAAACGACGCGGCCTTGGCGGGTCGTCAGCAGTACATCCCGTCCCACGGCTCCGAGGTCTTGGGAAAGGACATTCTCCAGCGGAGAGGCGACCTGCGGTTGTTGTCCTGCTCAAGGCTGGTGACTGTTGGGAGCAGTGGTTGCCCCCAACGCCCGTGCATCAGCAGCCGCTGTGTGGCGTTGACTGCACATTGCACATGTTGCCGCGGTCACAGTTCTCATTGCCTAAACGGTGTCCGATCTGATCACTTCTGTGAGTGACGCAGAAGTCGTATTTTTTGCAGCTACCTGACTTTAAAAAAGGTTTTTGACTAGACTATACCCCTTGGGATTCTAAAATATTAGACACAATGCAGAAAGTAAAAGGTCATCTACAACTTATAGGAAACCAGGTTTCAGTTTTAAGAATCAGAGGGCATGAAAGGAACGAGACAATTGCAAAGAGAGAGAGAGATGGGGTGGAGAAGTATTGTTCATGTTGTTTATTCTGCTAAAAAAGCAAACAGCCCAGCATGTTAAGGAGAAAAAAATGGTTCAAATGGCTCTGTGCACTATGGGACTCAACATCTGAGGTCATCAGTCCCCTAGAACTTAGAACTAATTAAACCTAACTAACCTAAGGACATCACACAGCCATGCCCGAGGCAGGATTCGAACCTACGACCGTAGCAGTCACGCGGTTCCGGACTGAAGTGCCTAGAACCGCACGGCCACCACGGCCGGCTGTTAAGGAGAAATTGAGAAAAAAACAAAAAAAGAAGATTGAAACTCAAAGGAAAGAATAAAAATTTTCTGGTTTGTCGATGACACTGCAATTCTGTTGCCGCGCGGAGTGGCCGCGCGGTTTTCGGCGCCATGTCACGAATTGCGCGGCCCCTCCCGCCGGAGGTTCGAGTCCTCCCACGGGCGTGGGTGTGTGTGTTGTTCTTATCATAAGTTAGTTTAAGTAGTGTGTTAGTCTAGGGACCAATGACTTCAGCAGTTTGGTCCCTCAGTAATTCACACACATTGGAACATTTTTGCAATTCTGTGCCGCCCGGGGTGGCCTAGCGGTTCTAGGCGCTACAGTCTGGAGCCGCGCGACCGCTACGGTCGCAGGTTCGAATCCTGCCTCGGGCATGGATGTGTGTTATGTCCTTAGGTTAGTTAGGTTTAAGTAGTTCTAAGTTCTAGGGGACTGATGACCTCAGAATTTAAGTCCCATAGTGCTCAGAGCCATTTGAACTTTTTTTTCTTTTTTTTTTTCGATTCTGTTACGGACGACGAAGGGCTTGTACGATCAGTTGAACGGAACGGATAATGTCTTGAAAAGAGGTCACAAGATGATTATGGATGAAAGTAAGACAATGGCAATGAAGTGCAGCTGAATTAAATCAGATGATGATGAGGAAATTGGATTAGGAAAAGGGACTCTGACAGTGGTAGATGTGTCCTCTTATTTGGACAGGAAACTAACTGAAGACGGTAAAAGCAAGGGGGCTGTAAAACATAGAGTCACAGTAGCAAGAATAGCTTTGCTGAACTTACGTCGGGTATAAATTTAGATGTTAGAAATTCTTTTCTGAAACTATGTAGTCTTATATGAGAGTTAAACAGTAAAGATAGGAAGATAACAGATTTTCAAATGTGGTGCTATGGAATAATGCCGAAAATTAAGTGGGGAAATCGAGTAACTGAATGGAATCGCGGGGGGGGGGGGGGGGGGTGGTCAGTAGGGAAGAGCCTTATTGCAAATAAGATAAGACACATCTTGTAAGGTGCAGTCACACCAGTCGTCAGGCTGATGACAATAACAACAACCGCCTTTTTAAAAACAAGTTTATCAGCTGACTGATTTACAGCTATTGCCATATTCTTACGCTTGCGTCTGCGTAGCTAGGATGTTTGTCACACACCGGCGCGTGCAGCATTACGAATATTCACGCGACTCAGATCTGTGCTGAAAGAAGGGACAACTGGACACGGAAGATATTATTAGCTGGCAAACAGAAGACCTGTCCCACCCCGACCCACCGTTCCTCATCCGACAGAACCAGCAGATGCGTATGCTAGTGTGTTCAAAATGGTTCAAATGGCCCTGAGCACTATGGGACTTAACCTGAGGTGATCAGTCCCCTAGAACTTAGAACTACTTAAACCTAACTAACCTAAGGACATCACACACATCCATGTCCGAGGCAGGATTCGAACCTGCGACAGTGGCGGTCGCGCGGTTCCAGACTGTAGCGCCTAGAACCGCTCGGCCACTCCAGCCGGGGAGTCCCGTCGACACTGAGTTCGTAAAGCCCCAGCTTCCGATTGGATGCGACCTCATTCCGGTACTCGTCTGAATTAATGTAGGGAAACCATGGAAAATCTCGCCAGAATAAAGAAGTGGGAATTCGGTCCCTGCTCTTTCTAATCAAGAGTACGATTACTTATCCGCTGCGCCTCATCGCTCGGTTAGATGGTCTTTACCGGGAATATTTAAAACGTTATCGTCATTGCTGTCTGCACACACATCCTTCAGTGGCGTAACTGAGACAAATGGTTCAAATGGCTCTGAGCACTATGGGACTTAACTTCTGAGGTCATCAGTCCCCTAGAACTTAGAACTACTTAAACCTAACTAACCTAAGGACATCACACACATCCATGCCCGAGGCAGGATTCGAACCCGCGACCGTAGCGGTCACACGGTTCCAGACTGTAGCGCCTAGAACCGCTCGGCCACTCCTGTCGGCGCTAGTGTGTTCTCACAGATGGGACGCTGTCGTGCGCTGAACATCTTGAAAAATGTCGATCCTCACTTTTGTTCGACAGCACTGCTCCCAAACTCTTACTTCAGGACATAACACGTAGGAATTTAAGCCTTGTTAAAGGACTCCTGGCCGTTTCATTTCGAAGCTTCATTTTTTTTCGATAAAGATATCTGTAAAGGAAATGTGTTTTGTACTTCTGACATGATAATTCGTTTGCCCTAAACCTTTTTAAGAGCACTGAGTACTTTTTCGGCTCCATATTACTTGAAAATTAGCACGTGTTTATTTCAAGCACTACTTCCTTTGAATATGTTTTTACATCTTTGCAGTTTATCACAGTTCATGCAGAATACTTTATAAACATTTTGCAGGTATTTCAACCAATTTTCGGCATATTAATGTTTGTAGTAGACGACAACAACAACAAAATTTAGGCAGAATATTTTGGACAATGCTTGCTCAAATCTCACAATACACCAGATACGTATGACCTTATAGTTATGATACTAGACGTATTTAATTTCGCACATTATGTATATTAACCAGAAATTGTTTTTTATTTTATACCTGCTTTGCCCAGATATATATTTATTTGTGTTCTATTGGTCCATCTCCTCCTTTCCCCTCTCTCTCTGTCCATCTCCTTCTCCCCCCTCTCTCTGTCCACCTGTTCCACCCACCGCCAACTATTTCCTCCTGTTCCTCTCCTTTTCATCTATTTGCTTCTTTCATCTCTCTCCATCCATCCATCTCCCCTTCCTCTCTCCATTTCCTCTTCCCCATCCCTCTGTCCATTTTCTCCTCACTCATATCCGTGTTCACGTCCTCCATCCTTCCCCCCCTCTCTATCTGTCCATCTCTTGCCCCCCCCCCCCCCCATCTTCTCTCTCCAATTATCATTCACACCACAGTAGGAGGTTGCTGGTTTGCAACCCCACAGTATCTCTTTCCAGATAGTAAGAAATAAGTTTGATGAAACTTGATCCGCGTGTTTAGCAATAGCTTTTTTTACGCGTGGATTTGCCCACATACGCACATGTCACGTATATTTAATATAGTTCAGACAAATGTGTACACATATTTAATTTGTATCTCTAGAAAATTTCGCCATGCAGTTTCGTTTTCACACAGCTCGAGGCTTATGACGTCGTATCTCCTTAATTATGCATCACGCAATGATATAATTTTTCAGGTACGTTCAGTGGTATCTGTGAATACTGTCTGAGTAACGTGTCGCGAATACAGTTAGTAGCAAGGAGGTAATACACTGGTGTCCAAATTTAAAGCAACAAACCGTTATTTCCCCCTCCTGTGTCTAATTCAAGATATAACCATACAAACTGTCAACGAGAAAACTACCTGTGCGATCTTGTTCTGTACGGAAAATGGCATTCCGGTCAACGGACAACCATTCCAATGATCACGCCAGGGCACTTATGAAACCAGGAAGTGTTTACCGGGTAGTCTCACATCCACAGTCGCTGTGTACGCAATCACGGACTGTGTAGTGTGGCGCAGAAAAGACGCCTACCCGGCTCTATGCGGTAGAGGGCCGTAGGAAGAATGTAGGCAGGACAGTCGCAAAGTGACGTGGCCCGATGGCTGAATGTGAATCGTTCTGTTGTTTCTCGGATCTGGGGACAGTTTATAGAGGTCGCAGCTGTATCCTGAAGACCAGGCCGAAGTTGCAACGTGTAACGTCAGAGAGAGAGAGAACCGTAATTTAGCTGTAAGGGCACGACGGTACCGCCTTAGTACTGCATGGTAACAGGCGTCTGACCTCGCAGCATCCACTGGACGTGCTGTAGCGAGGCAAACGGTGTGCAGAAGACTTCGGCAGAGTGGTCTTTATTGTCGGAGACCTGCTCTGACGCATCTTCACAGAATGGAACATCTAGAGTGGAACCGTCAACATGCCACCAGGACAGTCGAACAATGGGCCAATGTTGTTATCACAGATGAGTCCCGATTTGTTCTGGAGAGTGATTTCCGATGGATTTACATCTGGAGAGAATGTGAAACGCGATTTCGGGACCCAAACATTCTGGAAAGAGGCCGATATCGAGGAGGATCCTTAATGGTGTGGGCAGAGAGTATGTTTACTACCGAGCTCCTATTCATGAAAGCGCATGAGTGACTCGGCAGGGTTTAACTGTTGTCAAGTACCGTGACGAAATCCTGGCACCTCACCTGCGGTTGTTGCGAGGTGCTGTGGGCCCAGACTTCATACTGATGGACGATAATGCTCAACCTGATAGAGCATGGGTGGTTGATGTTTTCTAGGAAACGGAAGGTATTGCACGCATGGCGTGGGCTGCTCGCCCTCCAATTTGAATCCCATAGAGCTTGTCTTGGATGCACTAGGGAGACGGCTTGCATCACGCCAGCAGCCACCAACCATTCTCCAAGACTGCGAGCAGCTCTGCAGGAAGAATGGTCGTTATTGCCTCAACATGAGACTGATGACAGCATGCCCCATCGTTGTCAGGCCTGTATTGTTGCCAGAGGGGGTCACACCCCATACTGAGCGCATTAACCAATTGTCGGAATGTGTGTGCAAATCCGTTAAGTTGGAAAAAACAAAGAACATTTTTGTCTACCATTATGCATGTTGCAGTTGTTTACGTTCTGAATTCTTCGCATTGTTTCTACTTCATTATCACTTGTTTCTACTGTTTTGGGGCAAAATAAAAGCAACCTTACAAAATTTCTCTTTGTTACTTTAATTTTTGACACCAGTGTAAATTAAAATGTCGTGCCTGGTGCGGTAGTTTTACTGTATGAACGGCGAAAATGTAGTAAGCGATAAACTTTTTTTCTCTCCATCATTTTGCGGAGGTTGTCAGCGAGAAAAAGTTTGGTAAGGGTTTGAACTTGTGTACTGCAAGTCAGTGAGTGCTCTCATTTTCAGATACTAGACGAATAAAATCTGGGTATTAACGTGTCGTGGCTTCACTACTGACAAGGGAACCTCCCCATCGCACCCCCCCCCCCCCCCCCTCAGATTTAGTTATAAGTTGGCACAGTGGATAGGCCTTGAAAAACCGAACACAGATCAATCGAGAAAACAGGAAGAAGTTGTGTCGAACTATGAAAAAAAAGCAAAATATACAAACTAAGTAGTACATGCGCAAGACAGGCAATATCAAGGAGAGTGTTAGCTCCGTAACGCCGTGGTTAGCGTGAGCAGCTGCGGAACGAGAGGTCCTTGGTTCAAGTCTTCCCTCGAGTGAGAAGTTTACTTTCTTTATTTTCGCAAAGTTATGATCTGTCCGTTCGTTCATTGACGTCTCTGTTCACTGTAACGAGTTTAGTGTCTGTGTTTTGCGATCACACCGGAAACTTACAGTTCGGAAAATATTCATTGACCTCGTTTTTAAAGTCGCGAGCTATATTTACTGGACTCATATTGCCCACGGAAAACATCTCACGTATTTAATGCACTCTCGTCCAAAGTAGCGAACAGTCAACTGCCAGCCAGGGAGCCTCGTTTGCAGAAATACTCTCTCTTCCGTGCGCTGTAGTCGACTGACGTGTGTTTCGATGTTTGTTTAGGTGTAGCGTCCCCATACTGCGGCGCAGTTACCTCGCATCGGACGGACGGACGGACAGATAATAATTGTCTGAACATAAAGAAAGTAAACATTTCACTTTTTTGTTGTTGTAAAATTTAGGCAGTGGCGGGGATCGAACGCGGGACCGAAGACGTTTTGATTATGAATCAAAGACGCTACCCCTTTTTTTTCTTTTAATCTCATTTTGTTCGTTAGTGTTCGTTGCAGTTGTTCGTTGCAGTTGTTCGTTCGTTCGTTCATTATTGATCCATTAACTCAGTTTTTTATTACAGAGGGCAGCTAACCCTCTGACCGAACACGCTGAGCTACCGTGCCGGCTCTCCCTAGCCCACGGAATCTTCTTATGATTCACGGCACCACGGCGCTTCTGAGCTGACGTTATCCTTGATGTTGCCTATCTTGCGCATGGACTACTCAGTTTGTATATTTTGCTTATTTCTTATAGTTCCACACAACTTCTTCCTGTTTTCTTGATTGATCTGTGTTCAGTTTTTCAAGGCCTATCCACTGTGCCAACTTATAACTAAATCTAAGGGGGGTGCGATGGGGAGGTTCCCTTGTGAGTGCAGTACTCGCTCTGTCGTCACGTGTGCAACCGTGTCCCTCTAGCGGCGAGTTTGGAACTTCCGAGCTGTTATGGCAGTGGTTCCCAATCTTCCTGAGACTATTACCCTTAATCTAAAGATATATTAACTAGTACTCCTCCTCCTCCCCCCCCCCTCCACGACCACCTCCCATTGTCATCAACATTAGCACCTATCTGAACTTTAGAATGAAAAACATTTTTCTATGAACACTTTTATTTTTAAAATGTCAAAAGATAAATCATTTTTAGTTTTTGTAGGTGTTTCGCTGAACCACTAACAAATGGCTCACTGAGACAGGTGGTAATGCTTATTTCTAACATAACATCCCCATTTTTTGTATAGAATGATGAAGCGATTCTCAGCGCATCTCGAGTGCTACCCACAGATCCTTCTCAGGAAAGTATGTTAACCATCCACATAGAGGGTAGGCACTCGTTTACTAATCACGCTTTCTCTGCACCACTCCATTCCTTAGCGACATTTGTTTCAAGCGTACCCTGGACCCTCATTTCAAATCAATCAAAATAAGATGTGCGCACTTATTTCTAAATCAGTGGATGCTGGACTTCTTACCTCTGGACATACAGAAATTGAGACGATTCAGGCTGCCAGTGTTTTGTGTCTGACCACTGCGACTAATGTTAATAAGTTTATGCTTTGTACGTAGCTGATGTTCAGCAGTCGCGGTGTGAATCCTCTTCATCAAAATAGAAACCAGCCGTCAGCTGCATTAAAATTTTAATTTCACTTTACTAATTTCAACAGATTAATCTGTCATCTTCTGAAGTTTGATTCAGGCTTAAAGCGTAGGTAAACAATCGAACGATAAAGATTTTCTACGGAAAATAAGTAAAGATATCAAAAGTTTGTTAAAAAGATATATACAGTAGTTGAACATCAGAAAACTATCTAAAAATTGTTAAAAGTAATACACAACAGTTGAGCAACAGAACAATCGCATATTTTCGTTAAAATACAATAAACTGTGACACATCGCAAAATGTACACATTTTGGTACTAATTCTTTGTAGGACGTCTTTATCGTCCTATCTGTATTTGATATCTGCTTACCTATGGCTTTATCCTGTATTAAATTTCTGAAGATAATAGATTAATGTATAGAAATCGGTAAAGTGAAATTAAAATTGTTGTGCAGCTGCCTTTTGACGTTCATTTTGTTGAAGAAAATAATAATAATAATAATAATGTGTAGCCCCTACAGTAAAGTGAAAGTCATAGCATGAAAGTCATAGCAGAGTTACTGTTGTGTTGTGCTGTCAATTAGTTTGTCTGTTTGTTACGAAGTGAATGTGGAAGCAACTTCCTGTCCGTTACTGGAACTACTTACAAGTCAGAAAGACAAATGGTTCAAATGGCTCTGAGCACAATGGGACTTAACATCTGAGGTCATCAGTCCCCTAGAACTTAGAACTACTTAAACCTAACTAACCTAAGAACATCACACACATCCATGCCCGAGGCAGGATTCGAACCTGCGACCGTAGGAGTCGCGCGGTTCCCGCCTGAAGAACTAATTAAACCTAACTAACCTAAGGACATCAGACACATCCATGCCCGAGGCAGGATTCGAACCTGCGACCATAGCGGTCGCTCGGTTCCAGACTGTAGCGCCCAGAACCGCACGGCCACTCCGACCGGCTCTCAATGAAATATCCACGAAGATATTGTGTAGTCTGTGTGTATATTGGAGCTATTTATTTTCGTGGTATTATGATAACAAAGCCCATAGCAAAAAAATGTTCAAATGTGTGTGAAATCTTATGGGACTTAACTGCTAAGGTCATCAGTCCCTAAGCTTACACACTACTTAACCTAAATTATCCTAAGGACAAACACACACACTCATGCCCGAGGGAGGACTCGAACCTCCACCGGGACCAGCCGCGCAGTCCATGACAGCAACGCCCTAGACCGCTCGGCTAATCCCGCGCGGCAAGCCCATAGCATCCTAAGATGATCCCTGGATGAATAAATAAATAAATGAAATTATTTAACGTTAAACTGAGCTTTAGTGTAACATGACCATGGTAAAAACTAATAATAATCCTTTTCAGGCAGCAGATAATGTGTCATGTATTTCGGCTAACAATCCATACATAATAATTAAGGCTTCGAAAACAGTTACACATATTTCGGAGGATTTCATTTTGCTAGGAGATCGAAGTTTGGCTTAGAAAGATAATAGGAGAAGTACTGAAACTGAATATTGACACCAGAATGAAAGATCGTAGAATACCATGGATTTTAACGTCCAGAAAAGTCCATATGCTTATGCAGTATCTAAACTGACGCTTCTACCCTTGTTCTATCTAAGCGTGTGCCCATCACAAAAAATAATAAATAAATAAATAAATTAAAAGCCGTGAAAGGCCAGAATGCGGCCATACGAATGTTATTTTTTATTTAGTTGTAAGTAATTATTTTATGTTTGCTATGCTAACGAGGTCCACATCATAACTTTTGTCGTGAACAAGTAACCAACTAACTAATAGGCTGTTGAGTCCTATCTTGTCTTCTTCCGGACATCTGAGTCTCGTACATAACCAAACGTCTACAGGCTATTGCATTACTGCACTCATTTTTGTAGTGTGGTACCAAAAAGCAAAGAGTAGGAGTTTATGGAATATAAGGTCACTTTTAAATAATTAAAAGAAGTGGATGGAAATTTTTTAATTTAGAATCCTTTGTGATTACAAGAAGAAAGCAGTCGTCACTCCTAGCCAAGCAGATCATTGTGTGAGTCTTGTTTCTTGCCTTTTCCCAACTATATACGGGGTTCACATTTTTATATGGGTTGAGCCAATGTTATTGACAGTTGGCGGCCGAATGCTCTCCCTGACTCCATCACCCCTGCCCACACCCCTCACCGGGACGGAATCTGTGTAACTCATCTGTCTGAGTCTAGAATAAACATCTTGTTCAGTTATGAAAAAGCTTTCTAAATGGTGTTGGGTGTATCAGGGGTGGGACGTGAGTGCCAGCCCGATATTTACATAGTTTGGTACGCTCCACTCTTCTGGCTGCTGTGACAGCCATGGGTGTGGTAGTACAATTGTTAGTAATTACAACTGTAAATATTTGATTGTATGCATTATTTCTTTGTGACGACGCTAGTGCATGCGCTAGTAATTGATTAATTGTATTTTGATGAAGTAGTTTGGGCGGGGGCGGGGGCGGGGGGGGGGGGGGGGGGGAAGAGGAGAAGGAGAGAAGGAAGCAATCGCGCAGCGTTCCTGGTACGCTAGATCCTGCACCTGCGGCGTGGATCCATGCTTGTTACATAGCAGCGTGTAGCCAGGTGCCTAGCGGAGTTTGTGAGTGATGAGTCAAAGGAGAAGGTTGACAAACTGTTCAATACGTAAAGCGTGGATTATGTCTACCTTGTAGTATTCGTGGCTGGAGTGTATTGTGAAATAGCAGGTAATGTTAACGTATTTAAGAAGCTCTGGCTGAATATGCAATGAAAGCTATTATATTTTCTTGCAAGTGGTTTACGGACGTGGGTGCGGCCCTTTCTTGGGAAGTAAGTTTGCGGCGGGAACTTTACGTCAAGTTGTTTGAATATGAAAGATTTTATTTCTCTCCTTGACCATTTTTTTGTGCTTACCATTGGAAGCTTAAACGTACGCGTACCAGCGTTAGGTCGACTAGCCGTGCGAATGTAACTAGTTTTAACCAGTGTGATCAGTGTTTAGCACATATTTAAAATAAGGAAAAAATATAGTGCGCGAGACCAAAAGTACTTTAGTTCAAAACAGCGTTCTGTTTACTGATATTTGCGTTGATTTGTTTCAGGTTCAGGATAGACTCGAGGATCCTGAAACTCCTGCTCAGCCAGTGTCTACAAGTGGTTTAAAGCTTGCCACCGACGTAGCAAAGAACTGCGAATCTTCAAGAAGCAGAGATGCACAAGAACTGTCCAACATACTGAAAAGCGCACACTTTAAGGTAAATACAGCAACTTACCGTATCTGTTCCAGGCAATGCAGAGAACTAAGTTTCTCCTAGCTTCTTTTCTCCAAGGCAATGAAGTGTACATGCTCTTTGGCACAGTAAGAAGCCTAGTAAACTGTGCTTGATTGAAATGTGTTGATCCACAGTATTACTAGTTGTTATAAATGAATAACAACACAGATTACATCCAAATACCAGCTAAGGATATGTTAATAAACTGCAGACCAGTACGTGTGAGATTCTTATTTACAGTTTGCATGTATTCATAGTAAAATGTATGTTGTTTTTATGCAAATGCTATTTCAGTTCTGTGGTCTAAGGTACGTTTTTATGTATCAGATCAGGAACAACGTTAAGTAGAGATAAACTGTGATTCAACTGAGTTGAGAAATTGCAATGTTCATTGGATACTTTAGTAACACTTCTCTGTTTAATAATTGCATGGAAAACTGTGATTGTTTTGGTTTATCAGAAATGTAAGCTTTTCCCTCAAGACAGATTATAGTGTCAGGCTACTTCACTAAAGTACTTGTTTCTTTCTCTCCATCCTTGGCCTTATGAACATCTTCAATGGTTTTTTACTGTGTTCTACACAAACACATATAGGACTACTTAACGTCTCAAAAATTAACTTCCCCTCTCTCCCTCCCCCACATCAGATATGGAGAAAAGCGGATGTAATTCTTTCAGCCTCTTGATGTTGGCGGAGCTTTTTGAACTGTGCTTTATCAGCATAAATGAGTTATTTGCTGTTATTAATACTGATTAATTTAGGAACAAAAATAAAATTGATAAATTGGTTAGTTGAGCCAAAGAAAACCTTCTGTTATAACATCAGCGTCGTAGCTATGGCTTTGTGTGCTTGTGTGGCAATATTTGAATTCTGAATCCCCCCCCCCCAAGACTTATTTTCTAGGAAGAGAAACAATGCAATAAAATGGACAATAAATAGTTTAGACAAGAAGCGAATAGATGCTTTCAAAATGTGGTGCTACAAAAGAATGTTGAAGATTAGATGGGTAGATCATGTAACTAATGAGGAGGTACTGAGTAGAATTGGGGAGAGGAGGAATTTGTGGCATAACTTGACTAGAAGAAGGGGTCAGTTTTTAGGTCAGTCATAAAAAATTTCTAGGTGTTCAGGTTCAGGCAGATCTGAAGTGGGAGGTACACCTAAATAATTTAAATAAGAGACTGAATTCACTAGCATATACTGTTAGAATCCTCACTCAAAATACAAGCTGCTCATCAGTGCTGACAATGTATCATTGCTGTATACAGTCGCTACTTATGTGCGGAATAATTTTTTGGGGGAATTCCACAAATACTACAAAAACATTCAAAATACAGAAAAAGATTACCAGGGTGATAAAAAAAAGCTAAATGTAAGGATTCCTGTAGATCCCCTTTTAAACCTCTGAAAATATTGCCACTGCCTTGTTTGTATATATACGGAATACTAATTTTCACAATAGGGAGCATCTTAAAAAAGGAAAATCTCTTCAAACATAATTATGATATAAACACATATGAAACTAGAATGAAGATGAACCTACACAGGAACACAGTAAATACAAATTTATGCAAAAGAGGAGTGTATCATTCTGGAGCTATGTTATATAACTATGTGCCTTCTTACCTAAAATGCATACCAACATTAAATGCATTTAAAGTAAAGTTAAAACAGTTCTTGCTTGACCACTGCTTCTGTTCTTTGTCCGATTTATGGATCATCGTAATAAGTAAACCTCATTTACCAAATTTCACTAATTGTCAATTCATAATATAGCTTACATTGTGCTCATCATGTAATCTCACTTAATAAATGCTATTATCACATGTAGAAGCAATGTAGTACACCAGCCTACATTATTATGCATTTTTATTATGTCAACAATGTAGTCAAAATGACTGCTGTATTGTAAACTAACTAGGTTTACCTGTGTCCTATATCACATGTACAAACAATGTACAAAACTGATTCTTGGACCAATAAATAAATAAACATATTCTTAGGCATCAATGGATTACCAGTTTAGTATGGATGGGCGGCATGGAGTGTAAAAATCGTATAGGGAGACCAAGAGATGAATACACTAAGTAGATTCAGAAGTATGTAGGTTGCTGTAGGCACTGGGAGGTGAATAAGCTTGCACAGGTTAGAGTAGCATGGAGAGCTGCATCAAACCAGTCTCTGGACTGAGGACCACAACAACAACGTGTACAATGAGTCATGAAATTTTGTGGTTTGTTGGTTTGTTTTTTTCCGGACATTTAGAATCTGCTCTTCTGTTCAGTGTGTGTCCACTGTTGACAACTCTATTGAAGCTATTTTGTCTGTGGTGTGTTGAAACAGTTTCATTCTCATGAGTACTGACTCATTTTATATCAGAACAAGTAGTTACAATAGTTCACTGGAATGATGTCACAGTGTGGGTTTAGTTCCCCTGGCAGCTATAGTTTTGAGTGATTATACCTCAGGAGAAAAAATTTAGCTTATTAGTACGTTCAGTAGTAGATCTGATATTGTACATATTGTTAAAAGTTTAACAATGCAATCATGCACTTCCCTATCAATTGTAAAAACCATGTTCTCCTGTTTATTTCTAACTATATATCACCTCAAACAAAATTATCAGGCCTAAATGTCTTCAGACAGTCTTCTGAGGAACAGATTTCAATCAGTAGGCATAATACATTCAATATAGCTAACTGTTATTAAAGACCATGCTGTATGATGCATCTGACCAAAGATTGCTAGGGGCTACAGAGTATCAAAGTCGGGGGCATTGTAAGATCAGGAAGAGCCCTGTGAAGCTGCTTAAAGATTACAAAATGCGCAAAGCACATGGAAAATAAAATTTTATGCTTCACTTCACAATCTCTCTCTCTTTCATCCCAGTATGTAATATTTCAGTAAGATGTGATAGGCATTGAGAGTAAAGCAAAATATAGCTATTGGTTTTGATTCCTTATATTGCTGACTGTACTGTTAATCCATATACTTCTGTTGTTTAAGGCATGTTCATGTGATACTTCGCTTACATCAATTTTTTATTTAATGTCCATTTTGCAACTGTGGCAGCTGTATATCTTTTTTTGTTACAAATTTATTTCTTCACTGTTGCTTTGTTTACATATTCTTTTCCTACTGAGCAAGTGGCAGAAACATCAGTTCAAGTTTCTTCTGTTCCACAGAGCATGTACATGATTGGTTAGTGTGGAATGTGCTAGAGCCATTAAGTCACTATAACAAGCCAAAAAGTCAGTGTTCTTATTCATAATCCCTTAACATACTCAGATAATCAGCTGCAGTGTGTTCACTGTTGTCCTTATGATCAATAAACTTTATTTCTAAATTTTATTATCATGGAATAAAATGTGCTCAGTTATAAAGGTCCAGAAAAAATATCTTATAAGGTTAGAGCAGCATAGGAGATGTCAAATTAAGTAAAATTTGGTCCTTCAAATCCAGGTGGCAATAGACCTGAAATGCAGTTGTTGTGCATCTACAGTCTTAAAATGACAGCCAATCTGTGAAGAGTATGTGAAAGTGTGTGCTGTAACCTAACTTGTTCCAGTAAATATCTTGTATGCTAAAGAGCACAGCTACCAGTAAAATTAACTCAAGATAATTTTCAAGCTGATCAGTCAAAATTAGGCAAACTTTAAATTTTGATCCTTGGTTGGTTACTTTACAGTTTTTGTGCGATGTTCGTTGGCTACTGCATGACTGTTAAATCAACTACACTGGAAGTATTCTAATGCTATTAATTTGTTTGGATAATAAGCTGCACTTAAAAACAGCAAGGTAACTGACAGATTGTTCTCTGGTGTTCAGTGTTTTTAATAACAAAATTTGAAGCCCAGATGTTTAAGTTTTTGCCAATATTTTGAGAGGGCAAATGAAATTTTACTATAATGTAAGTAATTTTCTAGGACTAAAGTACACTTAGGTTGTCAGTGGCTCTAAGGCTGTGTGCTGCTGTTGGTTGTAGCCAGTACGGTGATAGTATACAATAGCCAGAGAGAACCGCTGAATCTAATGCCTTCTTTCTGCGAAAGGTACAAATTGATTACTTTTGTTTTTGACATGGATAGCATGAGCTTGCCAGTGATTGATCTCATTATTATGGATAGCAAAGTTGAGTACTGGTTTTCATATGCATTTCTTGTGTTGTATGTTTCTCTGAACATGGCAGGGTTGTTTAGCATTCCAATTTTATAGTGTGGCTGTGAGTTGGTGAAGCCAATGAACATACTTGTTTGAAAACTGGTTGTGGTGACAGACTGATGTGTAGCATAGCTCGAGGTATGGGTTAGGTGGAATGTTACAGTTTGGTTGTGAGTTGGCAAAGCCAACAAATGTGACTGGAAGAAAACAGGTTGTGGTGGCAGGCTGATCTCTAGCATAGCCGAGTGATTGTTTCAAAAACTTTGTGGGGTATTTTCGAAAGTATCTATTTCCATGGTTGTGGTAATCCAGGAATGTAAGAGTACTGTTTAAATTCTACAGAATATTCTGGCAACATTCTGCACAGTGTATTCCATTATGCTGTCATGTAATTTCATACACTGTACATATTATTGTGCTAATAGTTACCAACTGCAAGTAAGCAATGCAAAAGTCCGCTGACACTGTAAGTGCACTTTTACCATTTTCCAGCATGCAGGCAGGAAGTTTGGAAACTAGTGGAAGTGAAGCTGTGAAAATGGGTTGTGAGTCATGCTTGGATAGCTCAGTTGGTAGAGCACTTGCCTGTGAAAGGCAAGGATCCCAGGTTTCAAGTCACTTACCAGCACATATTTTTAATCTGTCTAGGTGTCTTAAGTAATTTTTCTTGTGGCCCAAGTTTCTTTATTGGCATAAAAATCCATACTAAGTTACTAGGTCTGTAACTCACTGGTTGGTGCTTTGTGTAGAAGTGGTCAGTGTTTGTTGTTACAAACTTCTCAATTTTGTTGTAGGCATGGGGACCTACCAATATCAAAATTCACCTTTGACCAGTGACATAATGATGAAGTAGCATGTAATTTCACATGTGCATAAACAGAACACTGATAATATTTGTTTTGCATGTGTATTGTTTTACTGAATGTACTTGACTTAACCACTGTCTTGCTTTTCTAGTTTTGCTGATACTCATGGATTATTGTGTTAAATTGGCCATCATTAAATCGAAGCAGAAAGAAACAATGTATCCAGTTTCATTTTGGTCTTCTGACCATGTAGCAGGAAAAACAGCATGAAACCCTTAATAACTTACATTGCTGTACTGTTTTTGACTGGCATGTTAGTCAGTATGTACCGAAATCTCTATCATCTGTAGCAATCTATTAATTTCATCTGCCAATGTTAGGCATCTTTGGGTGATGCAGTATGATATTATTGCTGAATCAGCTTTGTCTGAAACTTTCTTCCCACAATCTAAAATTATTTTATATTGCCCTCCATCTTTCAAAATTATGTCACCCACAAGAAACTATAGATTTCCAGAGCTTTGACCGTCAGTATAACCTTACTGGTAGAGTGACAGGTGAGGTTTCTAACACTCATTGTTATGTAACAGTACCCATGTTTAGACTTTGTGGACCTACCCCTCAGGTCAGTGACCAGAATCCTCCTTTGACTCCTTCCTCCCATTCTAAGACATCTGTAGTCTTCTTTATTGGATCCTGAATTGTTGAGTAATGATGCGCTATGCACGGATGGCTAGGTGTCATTGCATTTCTCCATGCCCTCAATGGATTCCTCGAAAGACATTTGGTGTCCTTGTGTTTGTGTCCACTTCGCATACCACTGTTATGCCACGCACCTGAAGGCTCAGTTTAGTACTGTCAGTCTTCTTGACAGATCCTTCAGGTATGTCAGCTAGCGTTTAGGACTGTTGGTCTGTTACAACAGTGATTAATCTACAAAGCAAATATGGTCGGAAATTACTCATTGTCCTAAGGACTGTAAGGCATTTATTTATTTATTTTTTCATAGGATAATTCTTCCCAGTCTTGAGGAGTACTCTGCTGGCATAAACAAAAACTTAACTTCTTAAAATGGTATTCAAATTGTAGCTATTGTGGAACCGCTAACATCAGTGTGCAGTGTTATCTTAGTATACAGTCCCATGACTGGGCACAATGTCAGCATCTAGAAAGTAGCAAAACGATCATTCTTGTTCATCGCCCCAAGAAAATTTGTGTGTCCTTGCAGAAATTCATGTAGCGGTTGGAGAAAATTTCTTATTTTTAGAATGTTATGTGGAACAGAAACTGTTTTGAATTCAAGTGAAGTCCATTTCAGCATGGTTGTCAAGTGGCTGTAATGGTTTTGAGATGTCACTGAAAAAATGACCTTGTTATATCACTAGAAAAGATGCCATGTGTTACAAGGTATTGATGCAAGTTATTCATTGTTGTTTTTGAAGTATCTAAAGCACTACATAGATAAAATGGTACAACTTTGAATTCATGATGATCATTAAGTGTTGTGAAATCAGTATCTTCTTGCTCAGTCTTGTCAGCCTTGTTTGCCAATTCTCTGTCTGTGAATCTGTGGGCAAGTAATGCTCTGCTCTCTTCAAACAGCACAGGCTATAGTTGTTTCGTGGCAAAAAGTAGACACTCTTTTCTTGTGATTTGGTTGGCTGTTGTAGACAGACACAGCATGCCATGTGCTTGATTTTTTTCCCCATTGGAACTACAGGAAGGAATCTGGGATCCTCTGGGATGATGCATGTTCTCCATTTCCTCCTGAACTATCTATCTTTCTGCATTATCTGTGGCTAATGAACTCAGAAAATTGCAGCAGAATGTACAACACTTGCCAATATTGTTTCTTAATCAAGTCATGGAATGTTGGTGGTGGAATAGAAATACCCTCAGCAGTGTTGTCCATAGTGATTACCGAGAACAATTCTTCATCAGTGACATTGAGCCTTGCTGAACTAGTTGGTTGTTTCTAAGATAATAACCTTAGAACTGAATCCCAGTTGTTCAGGATGATTGGAAATTTGAATTTGTGTGTGAGAAACTTTTATTGTACAGGCTGTTTTTATGCAAAATTACTATAACAACTGGAAAATTTTGATCCCTTGGTCAGATGCTAGAGTGATAATAAGTACAGCGTATGCAGGAAAAATGTTCTCATTCAAGAAATTCATTTTGACTGTTGATGCAAGTATGCAAAAGACAGCTGATCTGGGTCCTCTTTGAAATGTAGCGATAACTAGATCCTTGCTTTCATTTAGTTTTCCTTGTGACTTATTATACCTGACTTCAACACAAGACCAATGACAGGAAAATAGTGTATTACATGAAAAAAAAAAAAAAAAAAAATCCAGCCTAGTATTTTTTTTACTTGAACTTGTTGAAATAACTGCATCTGTCTCTGGGCTCCAGTGCTTGACAGTTTACAACCATATGTTGTATATGCAAGATGTCTGATCCCATGTGATGGCAACATTTCATTTCACTTCATTCATTTATTCATTCAGTTATAATCTTACGACGATATAGAATTTGTTGCAAAAACAATGAAAGTAAATATCTCAAAAATATAAATTCCTATAAAATATAAAAGTGTGCTTAAGGAGGATAGGGCAGATGGCCAGCTGTGGCCTTGATGAAGGAATCATCCCAGCATTTACCTGAAAAGATTTAAGTAAACCTAGATCAGGATGGCTGAACAGAGACAAACGTTAAAGGTGGATTTCGTGCTTGGTTATTGGTATTTACCCTCAGACTAAAGATGCATTATCAGCATCCAGCTGAACATCCTGTTTGTCTTGAAACAGTCCTATTTAATTGGCAACTTAATAAATGTGTGATAGCACAGAAAAACGATCCTCTGAGCTAATAGTACTGCCCAAACAGATAGCGCGTGGATGAAGACATCAGAGGGTTTCCTCAACATCTTGCATACTGTCATTGTGGGAAGTAATATCTGCAGTATTATCTCTTCAGTAGACAGACACTTCATTTAGCTTACTGGTGTTGGTTAGGCAAGGGGCTGGAGGCTGTGTATGGAGATGGGGAGAAGCTGTGATGTATTGAAGAGCGAACTTGACCATGAAAGTGTAATGAGTTCTTCCTGCAGTTTGAATGTATACATACGAAATTATCTCAAATTGTTGGTATTGCTGTGTTTGTTGATGTCCTATTGCATAATACTCATAGAACACTCTTCTTCTTGAAACTTCCTGACAGATTAAAATTGTGTGCCAGATTGAGACCTGAACCTGCGAGCTTTGCCTTTCATGGGCAACTGCTGACATGGCTTAGCTACAGCCTAGGAGATGTTTCCAGAATTAATTTTCCCTTTGCAGAAGAATGTGTGCTGGTTTAAAACTTCTTGGAAGATTAAAACTGTGTCCTGGACCAGAACTTTATCTGGGTCTTTTGCCTTTTATGGCGTGTGTTCTGCCAACTGAGCTATACAAGTCTGACTCATGACCCACCCTCACAACTATGCTTATGTCTGTATCTCATTTCCTGCATTTCAAACTGGCAGAAATAAATCTGTAGGGGCAGGTCATCAGTTACGCTTGGATAACCCAGTTATTAGAACTAGAACACTTGTTCACAAAAAAAGGCAAAGGTCCCATGTTTGAGTCCCATTCTGGCACATGGCTTTAATCTGCCAGGAAGATTCAGGTCAATGCACACTCCACCACAGAATGAAAATTCATTCTGGAAGCTATCTTCTGTGGCAGTAAAATATGATTGCAAAACATGTTCCAAGTTGGAACATATCAGTGTATTGTCTGCCATCCTTAACCATGCTGTTTAAATTTGTAAAGTGGTTGGCTGCACAACTTCTTGGAAGTTGCAGAAGCTTCTTCATCTATCTCAGGTTTCTTGCACTTGTCTGCAAATATACAGTTACACCCTGATGATTCATGTGATTAATAATTAAAGTTAATTTAGGATGAACTGGGAATTTAACAACCATAAGTCTAGAATTTGTTCATGTTTGCCATATTATTGGTAGAGAGCAGCAGAGAATACATGTATTGTAACAATAAAGTTATTACTAGCAAGTACTCACATAAGATATTTCATTGTCTAAACTGGCTTTGGCTTATCAGATTTGTAGATTCTGAAGGCTCTGTAGTAATGGCATCATGTGCCTGACATGTCTCGTATGAGAGACTCACATCTGCTCTATGGCAGTGCAGGCATGAGGAATGTACAGTTACAATAGTCACATAATGTCCTAACACTCCAATGCCTCAGCAACATGAGCAGTTAAGTTCCATGGGGACAATTGTTTGTGCCTGTCTCAATATGAAGAGTTAAGTAATGGAGGGGAAAATGCAATGACAAAATATACACCAATAAATGTAAAATGAGGTGGAAAGTAAAAATTAAATAAAATGTTAAAAGAAGGATAAGACAGTGGCAGAAAATAAGGGAAAAAGAAGGTGGAAGATAGTGCCTACAGCAGGGCTGAATAGTGGACAGGAAGTAAGCACATACTGTGGAACAGTTTCCTATCTGCAAAGTTTTGAATCACTTGCATTAGAAGCAAGGATCCAAAGTACTCATATTATGGGCAAGATTTGAAACTTACTGATATTGTAATGAGATATATGCTCTGCAACGTAGAGTGTATGTTACTAATATAGACTCGGCATCTGTGTGTGTTCAGCCTTAATGATGACCTTATAATATGAATGATACTGCATGGTATGTGTGCATATTATTATTATTATTATTATTACTATTATCACAATTACTTTTCTTATTAATCAAATCAACCACAATACCATCAAATTCTATTCTTTTAAATTTTGATGTGAATTAATTGTCTTTCAATCTTAATTTACAAATCTTGTAAATTGTAAGTCAGTAGTAGTGTGAACTTATGTCGATTTTGCTTTCTTTATGCCATTGAGAATTTAGTTACATGCTTTTTCTTCCACCATAAGTACTTCTCATTTTTGACCGTGAATACAATACTGATTTTTATCAGACCTTCTTCAGATGCAGGCAGCTACAGTGACATGACAGCATAATGTGCAGAAGAAAAGAAAACTTTCATGGTTTTGCACTAAAAAGAACTCTCACACTTCATACTTCCATCAAAATTATTAGTCAGGCAACACAGTGTACACTACACACTTCTCACAAAAAAATATGTCTTCTCCCTACAAGAACTAAAGACAGAGTCTATGTAATAATTGACAAGAGAAAATGAATGAGGCTTTTATCATTTGTCATTCACCTTCCGGCGTAGCAAAATACATCTTTTCCGACGCTTACAGAGGTTGCGCTAGTGTTTATTATCATTGCTCTTTAATTTTTGTCATAGCTTGTTGGAGATTTTCCTTATGTACCTATACGAATTTTACTGTATTTATCCACTCATGAGCCACTGAATTCAGAGAGCTGTGTTGTTGAAGACAGAGCACTCTCATCACTATAGTGAGTGGAATAGTTCAACTTCTTACTTGACTGTAATGTTGTCAGACCTTTTATAGGTAGTTAGAATGACAATGTAGAATAGGATGGGGAAGATGGACAATATCTTTATATCTGATTGTGAACTGATAGTAGGTTCCCAACATGCAGTAAAATCCATTTCTTTGTTGGGCAGCCTCTCAGCTTCTCAGATGGTGCCTTATCAAGGGCATTCTGTGTGAAACACAATTTATGGAAAACTGCCTC
Organism: Schistocerca serialis cubense; assembly: GCF_023864345.2. NCBI lineage: Eukaryota > Metazoa > Arthropoda > Insecta > Orthoptera > Acrididae > Schistocerca > Schistocerca serialis. The sequence goes on along the minus strand of NC_064639.1, from coordinate 401,457,205 downwards.
TGCCTGGGTAATAATGTGATGATGACTGGGATTGTCATTGACTGTTGTGGGTTTTAGCAAAAGGACCAAATTGCAGTAGATGACTGGTCAAAAAATGGCTCTGAACACTATGGGACTTAGCATCTATGGTCATCAGTCCCCTAGAACTTAGAACTACTTAAACCTAACTAACCTAAGGACAGCACACAACACCCAGTCATCACGAGGCAGAGAAAATCCCTGACCCCGCCGGGAATCGAACCCAGGAACCCGAGCGTGGGAAGCGAGAACACTACCGCACAGATTACTGGTCAATTTAGTGTTAGGCAACAACCCCTATCCCTGAGCACCCATACCATCCAGTGCCCCTCATGTCACTTGGAGCTACAGAAGGCACCATTCAACTCATGTTCCTCTGCTTACTCTGCATAGCAGTGTACAGAGATCAGCATAGGCATAAATCCAACACCATTGAACGCTTAAACCACAGAGAAGTTTGGCTGGACTAATGATCTGCAAAATTTGTTGGTATTTACTGATGCCATAGTAAGAGTACGTCTAAGACAATGTGTCAGTATTTTTGCATGTAGCGATGCTTATATGTGCTGAAACTGAATTCCTGGTAAGTCTCAAATAGTTTCTTGTTGGTGAATGATACAGGAACCTACTGTCAAATAACTTGTTTCCATTTCTTCACTTTAGAGCCCCACTGGTGTTCTGTACCTTTAACAAGAGCCATCTCTGCAAATTGATTAGGTGTGTTTGTGTGCATGAAAAAAAATATTAGTTGTAAATGATGGCTGATTGGTCATGGAACCGGAATGATGCCCAGTGCTTACAGTGGTTTGTGGGATGCATCTCATGATGTTTTGCTATTGTCTTCAGAGGGAAGTAAGGGATACACATTACTGGGTAGGTGCAAGTAAGTAAATTGCTCATGAGTGTGCCATGGGCCCTCTCACAGCTGGCAGTGCATTTGGTGAGGAATGTAGTAGTGTTAGGTGCAGAAATGTGCAGTGGGAGTGGCCACATACATAGAAAACACAAACTGACAAGGAAATTGTTAGAACTGGTAAAAGTAGCTTGGGCAGGATATTGCATCCAGAGGCTGGTAAAGTGACATAAATCTTCTCTGGGTGGTAAGAATCAATATTTCTGGTAGCAACTAAACTTTTACAGTCAATCTCCATGTGACAAAAAGTGGAAAGGATTCTGCCCTCCATTTGACCAACTTCCTTTTTTTTTTAACATTACCAACAAGATTCGGAAACTGGTATTATGGTTTTTGGGAATCAGTCATATCAATAGTCACAGAAGCTTCAGATATTTTGAAAAAATATTCTTTGATCAGGTCGCGATTTTAATAAAAAATTTTAAACTTTTCGTGTATGGCAAAGAAGACACTAGTTCACCTGTCAACAATACTTCATCAACAGAAGCATTTGTTTAATACAGTGTACATATGTGAACACTGACAACTCACTGTTGAGTCTACCTTCTATGCCGCAATTTTTTTCCCCATTGAACAATGTATACTACATTCAACATGGCACAAACCGCTCTCTCTTAGTCATAGACCATTTTTACTGAGCCTTCTTCTGGACTGCTGAGGCAGTGTTCTCAAGTATCCTACAGTGCTACAAAAAGAATCTTAAACAAAAATTAACAGTAGAACTGTAACCACCAGTACTTTTAAATCTACCACCATGGGTTTGGGACCTGCAGATTATCTATTCATTTGTACGTTTGGGCTCTGTGTTCATGCTCCGTGAACTTGCAAGAAATGAAGATAGTGATGAGATCGGGCATCAATTTGTGTGGGAAATCAGTTACCATATCTCTGGCTTACCAGTCGCCTGTTCTGCATATTTCCAAAATTTCCAACTCAAACATATCTAGCTGTCACCATTTGATTGGTACTTGCCTTGTTGTTTCAGTAGTACAGTGATAAAATGAAGTCAAATATATGTAGAGTGAAATGGTATTGGGATCGTAATATAGGAGAGCAAGAGTTCAGAACTTGTAATCTTATAATCTTGTATATTTGTGCCCTGTTGTTTACAGCTAAAATCCACTATGCTTGACTGGCTTTGGTCACATGAAATTGGATAGAACTTGTTGTACATCAGCTACTGTTCACTGTTGCTGGCATTGTCTTGTATTAGTCTATATGCTCTTGTTTTCTTCCAGGCTCTTTTGGAATCTCACGATACTGTAGCTGAAAAAAGTTTTGAAAAGCCTGAAGTGGAATCTCAACCTCAAACTTTTGAATTTCCAGCAAGTGAAATGACAGCCGATACAATTCGTATGGTTGGCCTCAGGAAAAGTCCAAAGGAACCCCTGGTATGTAACTATTTGCAGTTTTTTCCATAATTCAAATTTAGGAAAGAAAACTTAATAATAATATCACTGTTATGCAGTAGTGGCTAAAACAGTGAGAATTCATTTACAAGGAAGAATGTAATCAATAAGTTACACAACCTGTTGTTTTAAGCCATACAGTTTTTTATTACTTTTACATCTACATCTACATCTACATTGATACTCCGCAAGCCACCCAACGGTGTGTGGCGGAGGGCACTTTACGTGCCACTGTCATTACCTCCCTTTCCTGTTCCAGTCGCGTATGGTTCGCGGGAAGAACGACTGTCTGAAAGCCTCTGTGCGCGCTCTAATCTCTCTAATTTTACATTCGTGATCTCCTCGGGAGGTATAAGTAGGGGGAAGCAATATATTCGATACCTCATCCAGAAACGCACCCTCTCGAAACCTGGCGAGCAAGCTACACCGCGATGCAGAGCGCCTCTCTTGCAGAGTCTGCCACTTGAGTTTATTAAACATCTCCGTAACGCTATCACGGTTACCAAATAACCCTGTGACGAAACGCGCCGCTCTTCTTTGGATCTTCTCTATCTCCTCCGTCAGACCGATCTGGTACGGATCCCACACTGATGAGCAATACTCAAGTATAGGTCGAACGAGTGTTTTGTAAGCCACCTCCTTTGTTGATGGACTACATTTTCTAAGCACTCTCCCAATGAATCTCAACCTGGTACCCGCCTTACCAACAATTAATTTTATATGATCATTCCACTTCAAATCGTTCCGCACGCATACTCCCAGATATTTTACAGAAGTAACTGCTTCCAGTGTTTGTTCCGCTATCATATAATCATACAATAAAGGATCCTTCTTTCTATGTATTCGCAATACATTACATTTGTCTATGTTAAGGGTCAGTTGCCACTCCCTGCACCAAGTGCCTATCCGCTGCAGATCTTCCTGCATTTCGCTACAATTTTCTAATGCTGCTACTTCTCTGTATACTACAGCATCATCCGCGAAAAGCCGCATGGAACTTCCGACACTATCTACTAAGTCATTTATATATATTGTGAAAAGCAATGGTCCCATAACACTCCCCTGTGGCACACCAGAGGTTACTTTAACGTCTGTAGACGTCTCTCCATTGATAACAACATGCTGTGTTCTGTTTGCTAAAAACTCTTCAATCCAGCCACACAGCTGGTCTGATATTCCGTAGGCTCTTACTTTGTTTATCAGGCGACAGTGCGGAACTGTATCGAACGCCTTCCGGAAGTCAAGAAAAATAGCATCTACCTGGGAGCCTGTATCTAATATTTTCTGGGTCTCATGAACAAATAAGGCGAGTTGGGTCTCACACGATCGCTGTTTCCGGAATCCATGTTGATTCCTACATAGTAGATTCTGGGTTTCCAGAAATGACATGATACGCGAGCAAAAAACATGTTCTAAAATTCTACAAGAGATCGACGTAAGAGATATAGGTCTATAGTTTTGCGCATCTGCTCGACGACCCTTCTTGAAGACTGGGACTATCTGTGCTCTTTTCCAATCATTTGGAACCCTCCGTTCCTCTAGAGACTTGCGGTACACGGCTGTTAGAAGGGGGGCTAGTTCTTTTGCGTACTCTGTGTAGAATCGAATTGGTATCCCGTCAGGTCCAGTGGACTTTCCTCTATTGAGTGATTCCAGTTGCTTTTCTATTCCTTGGACACTTATTTCGATGTCAGCCATTTTTTCGTTTGTGCGAGGATTTAGAGAAGGAACTGAAATTGGCAAGTAGGGTCGATAATGACCAGGTTCGTACCTTTTCTGGTACAGGAGAGTTGGAGGTGTGTGGCTGAGCACCCTGTCAGGAGATGGAGCTGCATAACCTTATATGGACTGGACAATGCAACTTTTGAGGAAGATAATGTAGAATGAAGAATGGAGATGTAGTTTTAGGCTGACAATTTTTGTTGCTGTCTGAGGCCTGCTTCAATAGATCAGGTCATAAAGTACAAGGAGAAGAGAGTCACCCAAACATGTATAATTCTGGTCTGACATGTATTTTAACTTCTGACAAACATTAAAACACTTTATTTTGAGGAGGCAGTGATTTGCAGCTTCCATAAATATTTGGAAAATCTTTGCTTGTGCACAACTGTATTGGCACTTTATTAAACAACCAGTTTTGGTCACAAATGTACCATCATGAGGTAAAATGTAACATAATCAGATGCATGACAGACTATAACTATTAATGAACATCATGTCATAAAGTGACATGTTAATTCCTCTATAAATCTGGAGCATATAAAACAAACAGTAGATGGGTGATGAAGCACATGCCAAGGCATGGCTTATAGTTGAATTACATTTTAAATTCTGACATGATGCTGGTTAATAGTTATGGTTTGTCATACATCTGACTATGGTGTCACATTATATCTGATGATGGTCCATTTCTGCCCAAAACTGGTTGTTTAAGTGACAATACAGCTCTGTGCAATCGATAATTTTCCAAAAATATTAAATTCTCTCTCTCTTTCTTTCTTATTCATTTTATATATCGTGCTTAATAAAGAAGCATGTTTTCCAAATATGAGTGTAGGTAGTTCAATTGTAATGTTGTTTAAAGGCTACTAAATGATCAGGCCTGTGACTGATTATTAATTCTTACATTTTGACCCAGATGAATTTGGCTTAATTTTATTTTTTGTGGTCTATTATTCTGTGGTAGACCATAGCTCGCACAAATAGCATACCATCAGAATTCCAGCACTCTGAATAAAATAAGAGATTTAGAACTTGATCATATTCCATATAATTTTAGCAACCTTAAATAGCTTGTTGTCATTAACCATTGCACTGGGGCAAAAGTTAAAATGATTAAAATGAAAATGGAACAATGATATAGTAATTGTTTCTTTGCCAGAATAACAGAACCAAAGTGTACTATGAGGCACTCTTATTTCCAACACATGTTTGCACGTACACTTTGAAATTGTGTGTTGTAATTTGACATTTAAGTGAAGTATCTGTAATAAAGATTCCATACTTAATTTTTTAATTTACTAGTGCTACTGTTGATTCATAGCTAGATGCCTTCGTTTTTTCAGTTCACTTCCTGTATGAAAGCATGTGTGTAATGATATGATGAAAAACTGAGCACTTTGTACAGCATGAAACAAATGATTATAGTCTGTCCAGTCAGTCTTACTTCCATGTAAATGGGACTGCCCACATCACAAGCCTATTCCACATCTGATGACAGCTATCATGCAGTGAGGTGCAAAATCACTGAGTCCTTATGAATGCCTGCTGTAGCTAGGGATACTAAATCCCTCCCACCTGAAATTGGCAAGTAGGGTCGATAATGACCAGGTTCGTACCTTTTCTGGTACAGGAGAGTTGGAGGTGTGTGGCTGAGCTCCCTGTCAGGAGATGGAGCTGCATAACCTTATATGGACTGGACAGTGCAAGTGGCCTGGCTCGATATTATGCAGGCAGTTGTGTTTAGAGTGGGGTAACGAGCACAGGTTGTACTAGTGACTGAGTGACTTGGTGGACGGCTGCCGAAGCGTCACATTTCTGGGTCAGAGATGGGGGTCTGTTTGTGACTCTAGCCACAGCTGGAACTGGTTTTGGTAGCTGGTCATGAGCTCATGACCAGTCACAATGTCAATCAGCTGATTTCCCCTGTGGCTAAGCTGAACCATGAGGTTCATTCTGTCTGAATGTGCATGCCCAGACACACACTCTCTATGCATATGGGGACCTGTACTTAAGCTGGGCACACTGCATGGGGCACAAGAGGTCTGTTGGAGCTGAATGACTGCCGTATCCCAATCAGACTGGATCCGTTAATGGAGATAGACCAGTATGTGCCAAGTAAACTGTGGAGCACTTTCCCAGTCAGTATCATCAACAAGGTCTTGGGTATTTGTGTTTTAAATATGCTGACCACCTGCTTGGTCTCTGCATTGGAGGCAGGAAGGAAGGGGATGGTGGTCAGGTGTTCAGTGCTGTTGTGCCAGCAGAAGGCCTCCAACTGCAATGATGTGAACTAGGGACCAATGTCAGACACTGCTTAGAATGAATTTAGGATGAACTAGAAAATTTACAACTGCAATACTAGAACTTCTTGGTGTTTGTCATGTTACTGGTGGAGAGCAGCAGTGAATATACGTATTTTAACAATACAGTTTATTTCAGGCAAGTACTTGCATAAAATGTTTCATTGGGTAAACCGGCTTTGGTTTGTCAATTATTTTCCAATAAACCATGGAATTATTCTCAGTCTATATATCTAAAGTCACCATTTGTGTGAAGCTCCTACCACCAGATTCTACTGGTAAAAAGGAAAGAGGATTAGCATTTAATGTCCCATCAAGTCATAAGTGACAAAGCACAAGTTCTAAATGGGGTAATGCTGGGAAATAAATTTGGCTGTTTGGTTTTCAAAGGAACAGTTTTGACATTTCCCACAGTGAGATTTACTAGAAGAACCTTGCAGTATTGTAATTCATCCACAAAGGAAATTACTTAATGTACACGTGGCTAATTTTTAAGCACAGTTGTCATCTAGGCCCCTCTACCAAGTTGGATTCTTGGGGGAGAGGGGGGGGGGGGGCAGGGGGAAGGTGAGATGGTGAGATAAAGAAAGAGAGGGAGGTGGCTGGTCACTGCATATACTTATTATCTGAAGCCACTGTCTAACTAATTGTTATTAATAAAAAATTGAAATGTCCTGTTTATGTAAACAGGCAATGAAAGCAATGGCAAATATGTGACACTGCTAAACTAAATAAATCACTGATTCAACAAAAATGGGCAGTGAGAAAATTGTGTTTACAGTTTCTTATTTTGCAATTATTATACGCACTGGCCTCTGCATATTCCTTAATCGTAATTGTTATTAGAATTAAAATCACTCCCAAAAGAACTATTAACCACACATCAAAAACATGAGACAAAAATAAAATTTTATATAGACTTTGGATTTTTGTCTTGGGTTCAGATTGAGATCCTTACACAATGAGAGTGAGTCAAGAATACTGTCTTGGATGGGAGGGTCCTGTTATATGCTTGACAAGTAGTAATGAGCATTGTAAGCAGCTCTGTAATGACTATAAGACTGTTGTTATTTCATAAATATCTGTGTACTCATGTTGATATAAGTCAACTATTTACTGCATCTGAGGAAGCGGTAGAATTTTCAAAATGTTTCCCTGCTTAATTTCACTATTTTAAATTTAGCCTCTTCAGCCATGAAAAGTACAAAGCCACATGTTTATTGTTAATTATTAATGCAGTTTCTATTGGCTACTTATCTTTGTTAACACTTACTTTGACTCATCCCATACCCCTGATAAGTTTCCATATGTGATGGTAACCACAGAACATGATTATTACATGAAATGATGCTCCCATTGACGTTACTTCTTTCGATCTGGTTTTTACTTACATTAAACTGAACTTTTGATTCTTATGGAACTCCTGTAATATCCGTCACTGCACACAACACAGTGTGCTGTGAAAGTTATGTGAGATACCAGTATCACATTGTCCAATATTTATTCCCTTCATAGATGGTTTACAGTTCTCAGTAAACCTTAATGTTAGATCGAATTTATCTAATTGTACAGCTACGACTGTTACATGTGATACATGTGATAGGCCATAGTGTTTATGGGCTTATCTTGGAACATACAATGTCAAGGCAAAGCATGTCTTTTTTTCCTTCTAAGGTCTCCCTCTGTAATTTGGTGGTGAAGTCTGTCACAGTCATCCTGACTAAACAGATTGATAATAAAATGCACAGGTCTTCTGTTCTCTCTCGCTCTTGGGATGGCCAGATGATTTTGACACCACTTCTACTGGAAGTTATTACAGTATATTGACCAGTGCACCACCATTCTCAGTCTGTATCTTGGAGCACTGCTGAAGGTATATCATATTCTACCCCCATAGTTCTTAAACATTTGCTATACCATGGGCTGTATGCACATATTCTTTTGTCCACTTTACACCTTTTGCCTAATTGAAGACATTTTCAACCACTATGGTATCATCACTAAATGTAGTGAATGCCAATAGCCAGCTGAATATTGTTTCATTTTGGACTTTTTTAAGTTTGCCGAGTATGTGTGAGACAGCATAGAAGTGAGTGCCAGCTCCCAGTGTGCTATATTCAGCATATATAAATCAGTGAATTGTCTTATGTTCAAAACTATAACTGTGCAGTATGGGCAAACCTAGCTACTACTAATTGTTGGTGATCTCAACAGTAAGTGTTGCCAATTAAACAACAGCCTGTTAATCTATTTTTGGAGGTGCAGTTTATCAGGTCCATTTGTTTTTGTGTGCAAGACTATATGATAAATACTAGTTCTATCCTAGCCTACAGTAGTCTAGAAAGATGCATGTTAGGAAAACTCTTCTGCAATAAATATAGTCAGCTTGATAAATTCTAGTTCTACCCTGGTCTACAGTAGTCCAGAAATATGCATGTTGATAACATTATTCTACAATAAATATGGTCAACTGGTCACATAAGTTTGCAGCAAAAGTAAAAATGAGTGGATGATGCCAGCATCATCAGGGAAGACATGATGCATACCTGAATGCAGGTTGTCTCCAATAATGTTCATGTAGTCCACAGCTGACATGGTGCCTTCAATTACTATCACAGATCCCATGGAAACCCAGATGAATGTACCTCATAACATAATACTGCTCCCACAGACCTGTTTGTGGTGCCGTGCATGAATGAATGAGTAGCGATTCACCTGGATAATGGGGTGCATGGACTTGACCACTGACCATGATTCATACGACCTAACAATATGTTTCCATTGATCCACATTTCTATCTCAGTGGTCCAGTGGCCACTACAATCGTAATTGACGATGCCATTGGGTCAAGATGGAAACAAGTAGGTATCTGTGTAAGTCCATTTTTATACATATGGTTATGGACCTCAGCTGTTCATTATCAAATATCAAATCAGAACACCTTCAGCCATTAAATTTCCAGTTGTTGTTTTATTTGTGCATCCAGTTTCAGCACTATATTATGCCATCTTCAAGCCCCTTCATCAAAGTGTAGAAAGAATCCCACCTCTGGTCCAGTCAAAACAGGGGCCAGCCTTCAGTGACTGGTATCCATAGATTTCTTCTTAACACAATGATCACTTCAATCATCACTTTCTGACTGTTAGAAGAACAAAAGTTTGTCTAACAATTGGCAAGTGATGATTGAAGGGCTCACTGTGTTAAGAAGAAATCTGGAGATACCAGTCATTGAACGCTGGCCCCTATTTTGACTGGACCAGAGGTAGGATTCTTCCTACACATTGGTCAGGGGGCCTGATGATGGTGTAATGTAGTGCTGAGACAGCTTGCAGAAATAAAAATGGAAATTTCAATGGCTGAAGATGTTTTCATTCGATGTTTTCATTTCGAGATCGTCTGCTGGGGAGTCACATACTTGTCAGTATGTGCTGAACAGCATGCTCCAAAGTACTTGAGCCTGCAACAGCCTTGTACTGTTGTGCTGCAAATAAATTACTTGGTCTGGCTGGATAAAGTTAAGACATCTTTGTTGCCTAACACAAGAAGCAGATAAAGACAGACGGCTGGGCAGACGTAACACCAAGGCTATCCACTGATGTAGCGAGCACGGCTGCCAAAGCGTTACGGTGTTACTTCATTTCATCTCCAAACGGAGCGGCCAGGAGCAAAGTAATCCTAATGCATCAGAAACCAAAGACGCCATGGTCTAGATGGCCTGGATACTTCACTCCAGACTTGTCGTGGCAAACGTCACCAGTGCCAATGCAGTAGCAAAACAAGTATGCATTGAGCCAGTATAAATAATCCTAATTTTTAGTCAAAGGTATTGCAGTCTGGCAGCCACCATCTACAAGCAAAGAGGTCTACTCTGGTCCAAGAGGTGACATTGTTCTAATGAGCAACCATCGTGAGACTTGGTCTCCACTAACCACAGGCCTACTGCTGGCTCTAAGTACGATTCTGTGGACTTGACACCTTCCAGCTAGTGCGCCACCTGTGGGCCTACTACCAGTCATTGCCAGCATTCTGCCCTGGAGGGCAGCTCTTAGAGACTAGGGCGGTGCAGCCGCCTGACTAGCTTTGCCTGTATGGGCGTACTGTCACTGTATGCCTCCGCTTGCAGAGGTGGACACTTCTGCTGAGGTCCGTCTTCCTCTGAAAAGACTGCAGCCTTTCGGTACCTCCTACCCTGAGCTGCAAAGCTGCACCCAGATGCCACAGACACTACAATTTAGCCACTGGTATCACAGCAGTGTACCATGTCACTCAGTGCCTACAGCACAAGCCCAGTAGGGTGTTGCCACCATACAATGCCACTGAGTGTTCTTCAATAACATGTGTGACTGCTAGTGATGTTTCTTTGGAAAATGTCATCAGTCATCATCCTGACAACAACCCACTATCTCAACTCAACCGTGCTACTGTAGACATCGATCCCTAGGCCTCTACATTTCGGTGACAAAAGTGGGTGCAGCAGTGTCAACCACCACTAAGATGGACGTCTATAGCTGGATCTGACATCTCATCTCAGCTATAGTTGTTAACATAGAGACATGCTGTAGGTTGAATGTGGAGTTCTTATTTTGACTACAAGTATTGCGGAGAGTCAAATAGGCTTTTGCTGGATGTTTAATTTTGCATTTATATATGAAATGTGGCAAGTAAACTCAGTGTTTTAAAGAGATATAAATACGAATGTTCTTTTTCGCCTTATTAGAATGGGCACTATGTCTTGTCAGGAGCAATGGCTGTGGCTCATTGTCTAGAAGTGTATAAGCATGTGTAGCAATTCAAGAGATTAAGCTAAGTTTTGTCGAAGTATTATGATACTGTTAGAATTGTGTGTCCTACTCATCATTTTATTTTATTTTTCCTGTTGTTGGTGTTTTATTGTATTTATTGAATACAATTTCCGTAATGTCAGAGTCTGATTATAGGGAAAATGTGCTACTTTGAGCCATTTGAAACAGGCAATGAATTGTTCTTTTGAGAGAGGAGTATATCTCATTATCTTTAAGCATATAAAGTAGTAGTCATGGGTAGCCACTTAGACAGAGAATTTACAATGCTCGGATAGTATTATGTTTAAATGTCGTGTTGTCCTTCTGTTTTGTTCTTGTCATTGTTGTTGTTGTTTGTGTCATTGTTGATACCAAAGGGTGATACCCTAGTAGAAGCGATGTGAATTTTAGCAGCTGAGGTGGCTCATTTGCAAGAAGACAGTGCATGTATCCTGAAAGAAATAAAGGCTGTGGCAGCAGACCAGGCAGAGGATGTAAAGGTTGGGGAAGAGAGCTTTGCGCAGAAGAATTACTCCAGAATGAAATTTTCTGCAGCAGATGGTGCGCTGATATGAAACTTCCTGGCAAATTAAAACTGTGTGCCAGTCCAAGACTTGAACTCGGGACCTTTGCCTTTTGCGGGCAAGTGCTCTACTATCTGAGCTACCCAAGCATGACTCACAACCCATCCTCACAGCTTTAATTCCACCAGTACCTTGTCTGCTACCTTCCAAACTGGACAGAAGCTCTCCTGCAAACCTTGCAGAACTAGCGTACACTCCGTAGCAGACTGAAAATTTTGTTCTGGAAACATCGCCCAGGCTGCGGCTAAGTCATGTCTCCGCAGTATCCTTCTTTCCAGGGGTGCTAGTTCTCCAGGTTTCACAGGAGGGCTTCTGTGAAGCTTGGAGGGTAGGAATTAAAGCTGTGAGGACAGGACGTGAGTCATGCTTGGGTAGCTCAGATGGTAGAGCACTTGTCCGTGAAATTCAAAGGTACCGAGTTCGATGATGTTCCCCTGAGCAACCATCGGTCACCATCCTGACAACAATCCACTGTCTTAATTCAACGCTGCTACTGTGGAGGTCACTTCTACAGGACTCTGTTGTCAGATATTCCACAGACCCAACCTATTCTGCTTTACAGAGTGGGCAAGCCTCTGACATCAAAGTTCTGAGAGGAGACACGGATGTCCAACATTTTGTCATCTACTTGTTGTTTCACCATTGTGCTTCTCTTTCCTCTATATGCTCACAACAGTAGCAAACTGTGGCCCAGCTTCACCATTTTTAGATGTTCTTTCCTGTATATTACACCATAACACTGCGCCCTTTTGTCAAAGTCACTTGTGTCAGCGGACTTTCCCACGTTCAGCCTTTATCATCATTTGAATGATTCCCTATTCAACTTTTACTATAGCATAATGTGCCCACAGCATCTCCAGGCAGCATTCATTTTCATAGTTGCCGTGATCATAATGATTTGGCTTCTCAGTTTATGTACCGGCCTTTATATATTTGGAGAATTACTCAGAAATATTAAATAATTGGTAATTTGAAAGTAAAAATTTATTTGTCATTGCTTTCTTTTTTTAATAGGGTTTAACAGTCCAGGTGGATGAGTCAGGGAATTTAGTGATTGCAAGGATATTAGCTGGTGGTATGATTGACAGACAAGGCCTACTCCATGTTGGAGATGTGATATTGGAAGTGAATGGTGTTCCTGTTTCAACTCCTGAAGAACTCCAGCATCAGATTTCCCAGTCAGATGAATCAGTGACTCTGAAAATAGGACCTGGTTTTGAAGATATCCATTCTCAGCTGAATAGTGGCCAGGTAAAATCACAGAGGCTCAGGAAAGATCCAGGAAACGGTGGATATTCATTTGTGGTAAGTGGTTTCACAGTGTTCAAGTGACATGATAAGATCAGAGTTTTTATTTTTGATTGGTGCAGTTAAAACTAAAGTAACATTTGTATACTTCTACTCTTCCTAAAGGTGTATCTTTTTTAACTTGGAATTATTGTTCATTGATTATAAAATCATGGTCAATGATTAGTTGTAGTAATAAGAGCATGAAGAAAAAAGCTATTTTTATTGATGAATAAAGTAATTCTCCCTTTTGGTTTGCAATCTTCCCAAGCAGACAAAAAAAAGATGATGATAGTGAATTCCTAATATGTTATGCATAACACTTGTGTTACTTAAAAAGCACGAGAAGAAAAAGTAGTTTCCTGCTCTTCTGATTCCCAAGAAATGAAAAGTCTCTGAATAAGCAGAAAATGAAATAACCTTTCTTGGAAACCTTTAGCAAAATGTGCATAATCTTTGAAATTTCCCCTGATCCTTGTAGGGAATTTTGTGTGAAGCAAGACCTTAGTATTGTAGTACAGCTGCTGGTGCATTTAGCAGTGAGTGTTGTAAAAGTTATGTAACATACAAGCAATATGTACAAACTAGTGATTACTAGGCATGTGTCTTGAAGTGATAGAGTATGGAAGTTGTTGAATGTCAAAGAAAGGGCAAAGAAACGGAAGGAAAAGGCCTGCAAAGTTACTTTGTGAGCTGTGTATACTAAATATGGCAAGTGAACTAAAAAATTGGGAGCATTGTAAAGCTGTACAGGTAGTATTTCCAATGTTACAGAAAATCCACAATGTTGAAATGTTTGTTACATTTCTGATGTGAAGAAATCAGATTCTCATGTCAAAACAAGTGTCAGCACACCAACAAGAATTCATTGTAAGTCTATAAACTCAGAGACAATGACAATCACTGCATCATTTTTATGTGTGTTTCTGTTTAGAGATAAGCTCCCTGTTGTCAGTGGATTGTTGCTGAACTAATGTAAACATAGCATAATATATAGGGTAATAATAGAAGTGTATGACAGTAAATCTCTGTGGCTGTTATCATTTACCATTAATTAAATAATCATGTGATGTGCCATGAAATTTTTAGTGACTGCACTTACAAACAGCTAAGGATATGCTTGCAACATTCCCCTATTTACAGGTATAGTGTACTCATTCACTACATTTTCCATTATATCATGCTAGCATGGTGTTCCACAATGTAAACAAAATAAAACTTACTTTGAAACTCCTATTCTATGCACAGTTTGTATAATTCATGACCAATAGACTGTGGAGTGAAAGAGTTTCAGTATTATGACAGTATGCTGACTGTAGTTGGGAAGGGGGGAATTGCAGGATATTTCCAAAAGATTAATCAAGTTTCATAGACTATATCTTCTACATGAGTTAAAATAAAAACTCGGGGTAAATTTTAACTTCCCCTCTGCTGGGCTGGCAACCCCTACTACTTCATCAGGATGCAGACCACGGACCTGCACAGTGTCATTATATGCAATAAAGCAGTATTCTAAATTATGCCATTTATTAATGAAAATATAAGTTGTTGCTGCTCCTTCTGCACAAACCTGCAACTACATAATCTGCTGAATCCAATAGCAGTTTCACAGTTGCATCAGCTTTGAGTAGAAGTCAGTGATACTCTAGTGTGGTGGTTTTGCCATCCACTGGTGAGGTAGCTCTGCTTTTAGGGAAAGCAGTGACCATGACGGGTGCATTTTGATTCACATGCTGTTTCGGAGAGTGTCCCCTCGTTGGATAGCAATGTCAGATGCTGTGTAGTCATGCTGAATGATAAACTTGGCCTGCCAATACAGTAGGCCTTCAGATCTGTGCAACGCTAGAGTTAAGGGTGGCTTCTGCCCTGGATTGGAGTTGTGTTGGTAGAACCTCAGTCTACACATTGGTGCTGGCTGCTGTACTGACATTATTGGATGCGGAACTGCATTCCATGGCTTCAGATTGCTGATCATCTTGTACTGCATCAAGTGTAAGACCAACACTAGGACAATCTTACACATGGGATGTTACCATATCATAACCAGAGAATCGTGACACTGATGCCATTGATCCTACTGGTCAAGTGCTGAAAGCTAGTGGGAGTGGAATATTTATGTCACCAAAGGGAGTCTCTGCTAAATGACATCATTTGTAATGACGGTATTAATTGTGTTCTTCCTGGGACATCAGTGGTCTTCACTTCTGCTACATTTGCATAGCAAATTTGTTACAGGGTCTTTGTTACTTTGTCAGACTTCTGCTAGTCGTTGTCGTGTCCTACCTGTGGGAGTAACAAAGGAGATTTGGTGTGCACTGTTCTAAACATTTTCAGATCAGTTGCTCACAGTTTCTTTTAAGAGTGGTGCTGGCAGTTGGTGACACATCTGCATGAGTAAAGCTGGCTGTTAGAACTCAGAAAAAATTTTACTCTCACATTTCATTATTAGTTTTGTCACATAGCATTACAAACAGAACTACAAAGTTTTTATTTTCAAAAGAGTTGTTCATGCACACACAAACTTGGGGTACTTTTTACTAATATGTTTAGGATTACACTTATCATTTACCTTTCACGAATGATCAGTGTGCCCTCCACAGGATGCATGACAAACATGCAGACAGTTTTCAGACTTCTCCCATACTTTGGGAGCATGTTTGGAGTTACTGAATTTGCTGCTGTTGCTTTGTGGCATCACAGTTCACTTAAAGTTGTTGGGAGGGGAGGCATCTGAATGGGGAAGGTGAGGTTCGGGTCAGTGACGGTTAAAGAAAAACCTCAAGGAGGGGGCACTAAAGATATCTTGAGCTACCTTTACTTTTACCATAATAAAAAGTAATCAAGTCACCTGCAAAGTTTAAGAATGTTTTATTTAAACTGATTTTACACATATACAAGACAATGCCATCTTATGATATAAAAAAGTTAAATGGTGGTCCTCTTCCTTAAATGATGAATTCTATGCGCCTATTCTTCCTGGCAAATTGTCAGTAGGACAATCAATGTCAGGGTGAGTGTTCAACAGAGCTAAGACATTAAGTCTGTCTTCCTTCATTGTTGACCTCAGCCATGTCTTTGTATGCTGCAAAGTTGAAAAGTTTCTTTCTGCTGTAGCAATAGATGCAGGTAGACAAGCAAATATTTTGTACAGTGTAAAGTGGAATAGTCAGATATAGGACAAAGAGGCAATGCTTGCATAACAGAATCATGATCTTTAAGGGTGTTTATGTCGGTTTGCTTGTATAGAAGAATCTCTCCCATTAAAATACGATGACGCGGACGTGCATGCTACATAGGAAAGTGCAACTACTCGATAACTTGATTCTGGCTTGTCGGCTGACTGGCGGGGGCAGTGCAGGGGCAATGTGCAATGTGGACAGCCCTGCAAGGGGGGGGAATCACGCGCCCTGCACGTCCCCCCATATGTACTGTACTGCCGCCGAGCAGTGTGTCAGTGTGCAAGTAGCAGCAAGTGGCTTATTTAGCATTCATATAAGTGTAGTAGTCAAGTTGAAAATTTGTTTGAGTGTTCTTAGTGCACTTGTTTAGTTAAATCTGTCAAATCACAGTGTAGTTTCATAATTAGCAGTGGCAGATTTGCATTTTAATATCTGTGATGTGTAAAGTCACGTAGTCGTCTGTCATTTGTTTATTTCTTTCAAATAGTCTTTGTACGTTACTGACAGTACAGTTAGCCTTCTGCCACCGAGCAGTGTGTCAGCAGTGTGCCAGTAGCAGCATTACTGCATTTACTAGGCAGTCTTATATTTTAATAACCGTTTAAATTTTGTGTCAAATTGTTTGTGCTCTCTGTAGATTAGTGCAGATGTTATTTGCACAACATATTTAGCATGGATAGAGACTGCAACTGCTGTGTTCGGATGCGGGCTGAGTTGGAATCCCTTTGCTCCCAGCTTCAGGCAGTGTTTTGTTTCGGTCACACAGCTTGAGGCTGTTGCCAATGGGCATCACTGTGGGGGTCCGGACGGGGATTTGTCGGGGACGGCCAGCTCGCCCCACGCATCCCCCGATCGGACTATGGCTGTGGCTGCCCAGGATACTGCCCACATTAAGGCTGACCCCTCACCCGTGGTAGAGTGGGAGGTTGTCTCGAGGTGTGGCAGGGGGCAAAAGACATTCTGGAGGGCTGAACAGAAGGCCTCTCCAGTTTGTCTGACGAACCAGTTTCAGGCTCTGTCTCCAGCTGATACTGATCTTCGGCCGGAAATGGCTGCTTGTCCTGTTCCAGAGGTTGCCCCTCAGTCTGCAAAATCCGGGCGGTCACAGAGGGTGGGCTTACTGGTAATTGGGAGCTCCATCAGGTGCGTAATGGGCCCCTTAGGGATATGGCTGCAAGGGAGGGGAAGAAAACCAATGTGCACTCCGTGTGCATACCCGGGGGAGTCATTACAGATGTGGAAAGAGTCCTTCCGGATGCCACGAAGGGTACTACAGGGTGCACCCATCTGCAGGTGGTCGCTCATGTCGGCACCAATGATGTGTGTCACTATGGATCGGAGAATATCCTCTCTGGCTTCCGGCAGCTATCTGATTTGGTGAAGACTGCCAGTCTTGCTAGCAGGATGAAAGCAGAGCTCACCATCTGCAGCATCGTTGACAGGACTGACTGCAGACCTTTGGTACAGAGCCAAGTGGAGGGTCTGAATCAGAGGCTGAGACGGTTCTGCGACCATGTGGGCTGCAGATTTCTCGACTTGCGCCATAGGGCGGTGGGGTTTCGGTTTCTGCTGGATAGGTCAGGAGTCCACTACACACAGCAGGTGGCTACATGGGTAGCAGGGGTTGTGTGGCGTAGGCTGGGCAGTTTTTTAGGTTAGATTTATGAGTAGCTTATTTGTGGTAAGATAACTTGACAGAAAATTATAATTGATTTCACTACTGTTTGTAGTAGTTTGCATATCATGGACTCAGCTGTCAAAATATGTGACATCAGAATAGCTTACACCTTGCAGTTTTTGGGGTTCAGTTAAATCATTAATGTACATAAGAAACAGGAAAGACCCCAACATACTTCCTTGGGGCACACCACATTGAAGTATCTTAGCTTGGAACACTGTTTCCTGATTTTCAAATAGGAGGTAACTAGTTTTAGGATACCCCTCTCATTCCATATGCCTCTAATTTATGCAGTAGAACTGTATGATTCACAGTATCAAAAACTTTAGTCATACCCATAAATGTGCCTGTTACCTTATCTTCTTCATCTAGCTTGTTTAATATTTCATGTATAAAAATTGCTGCTGCTGTTACAGTAGATCTTCCTTTTGTGAAACCATGTTTTAGATTGTTAAATAGATTATGTTTGATGAAAAATGCCCCAAATTGATTTAATATTGCTTTCTCTAACAATTTCCCAGGCTGTGAAGTTAATGACATTTGTCTATAGTTTTTCATGTTAGTTTTTATTCACTTCTTATAAAGCAGTAGGATTTCAGTGATTTTCAAAAGAAAAGGATAGATTGCTACTCACCATATAGTGAAGATATTAATTTGCAGACAGACACAATAAAAGGAGTACTAAACGTGTAAGCTTGCAGCCATACTCTTGCCCTGGCAGCCAGAGACAGAGATTTTGTATGTGTGTGTGTGTGTGTGTGTGTGTGTGTGTTAGAGAGAGAGAGAGAGAGAGCTGCTGCATTTGCATGAATGTGTGTGTATCCTGTCTGTTTCAGAAAAAGGCCTTCTGCCTGAAAGCATTCATGTTTAATTGTCTTTTTGTTTTGCCTGTCTGTAACTCAACATCTCTGCTATTGGTGAGTAGCAATCTATCCTTTTCATATTATTGTCATTATTCCATCGTGGATTTTCCATTCTTTTATCTATATGTAGGGTCACTGGACAGGCACCTATTTAAATACGAAATAAAAGTGTAACTGTATTGAATCTGGCTTTGTTAGATCGTTGGGCACCTTCTAGATCTTTTACGTGAAAATATTGATTGATGAATTATGGATTTATGTACCATATTTACAACACCAGTAAGCTGAAGGGAAATGCATAAATTTTCAGACAGTTGAAATAACATACTTATACTTCAAACTCAGGAATTGCTATTCAGCTGAAGCTATGTTGTAGGGAAAATATAAAATAAAAGGATGTCTTAATACTGGTAATAACAGCCTGTGTACCAAATTAATTTCATTCAAGTAACATACAAGAGACACCCTGAGAGCTTTAAGGCTTTCAGTGCTCTATTATAAGAACAGAGTTTATTTAACAAGAAAGACTACAGTACAAAGTACTCAGTGAAATAGCTGTATGCAAATCCTCTGAAGTACTCAGAGAAAAATAGAAAAGGCTGTGAGTTTCTTATAAGCAAATTTTATTTACGCAGCACCAAAAGTGTAGACGAGAGGCGTATCACAGTACATTAATTACAAGACAATTTTAATCAGCAAGAGATGTTAATGCCACTAGACAGGAACATAAGTAGATCTATCTTCAGGTTGATCTTAACATTTTAAAAGCTCACTCTGATCATGGAGGGTGATGACATTGGGCTGCAATAGCTTGCTATAGTGTAGGAGCCTGCGGTAGTAAGTTCTAGAAATTTGTTATTCAGTATCGTAAAGCATGGTGAAACCCGGCTCTGGCAATTCACCCATGAAAGAAGTGGTTGTCAGAAGTTTGGATCCTCGAAAAGAAAACCCACCCAGTAAAAAAAAAAAAAAAGTACAGTGTATCCATTCTTTATGACGAGTGGCAGTATTATTAGCATTGTTATGGCCAAAAGTTGGACACTAACTTCAAATTGATATTCTGGAATTTGCCTCTGCAGGCATTTCAAATAAATTAAGGAGAAATATCCAAAATTGCTTGTGCCTTGTATGCTGTTTCATTATGACATTGCACCGGCTCACCACACTGAGAAGTTGAAGTCTCTGAGGAGTGCCTAGTTAAGGCACTTCCTAATCTACAGCCCTGTTCTAGTTCCATCTGATTTCTTTCTGTTACCTAAAGTGACAGAAACTGTCCGTCCACAGTGGTCAATTTGTGTGTCCAGATGTGATGTTTACCTTCAGGACCTGTAAAAATCCTGCCATTAATAAATTTCCATTGTGCCCCTTTTATTTTGTGTCAGTATCTTGAATGAAGATTTAACCACATCTCATGTTTTTCTGAAATGGTGTGATCAGCATTTAATGTATCTGGTCCTTGAGGATTATTATCTCAGTCTAAATGTGATAAATCAGTTCTAATTAAAAGCTATATTGTATGAATTGGCATAATGGATTGCGTTATTGCCAATTATCAGTAGAAAAAGTGTGACTTGGGTCCATAACATTAGTTTTTACTTTCTTTCTGAGATGAGCAACAACAGTAGCTGCTGTAAGATGGTTGCTTCATTCTATTTAATATAGAACCCTTAGTGAGAAATGTTGCATAAGACAATGCTGGCTTCTGGATTGCCTTCCTTGTAGTAATTGATAATGTTTATTTTTACTTGAATGAGCCATAATGTGATGTTTATACAGGGTATTTGACTGTTATAGGTACAGATGAAAGTGTTGAATAGAGGACAGTGAAACAAACAAATAATCCTAGTATACATAAGTCCAGAAGCCAATGCTTTCCCCAATACAAAATATGGCCCGGTGCAGCCATGCAGCCATGCCAGTGTTACAGCAGTGTTGATGTCTAAGGCTACATTTTAAATAATGTTTATTGTTGTGAAAGGATGTAGTTGTGGTTTCATGCATCATAGTGCACTGGCACACTTTCATGCGGCTGTTCAGGAATATGTAGCACTAATCTTTCACAACAAATGTTTCGATCGTGGCTTGCCAGTACAGTTATCTCCCATGTCTCTCAATATGAACCTGTTGTTTTATTTTTGTGTGAAGATATTTAAAAGCTTTGGCATATCCCAGCCCTGTTAGTAGTGTCAATGAATTCCATGACTGCATTGGGGATGGTTGTCAGTGCATTCGGAACATACCTGGGGTTTTGAAGGTGTACGGGCACTGATGAGAGGAAGTACTGAAGTCTGCTTTCACATAAACAGGGGTTATGTGGAACACTTATTGTAATGTCTTTATCCTCAACCACATATCTCTAGTTCAGGTCTTCGAAGGTTCTATTATAAGGCATTCATGTACCCAGTTGTAATACAATATACTGGGAAAACCTTAGCTTTCTGGACCTTCATTAGGATTATTTGCTTGTTTCATTGCCCTCTACTTGGCACTTTTGTTTATACCTGTAATAGCCAAATATCCTGTATATGTGGTAGACTGTAAAATGTTGTTTTTGGATTTGGCTAGCCAGTTACTGCCAGAAAAGTTAAGTGTTAAGTCCTAAATTACATTTGGTATGTCCTACAGATCAGCTTTACATAGATGTCTGATATATTCTTGTTTGTTCTAGTTCTCTGTGATTTTTCTGATTGAGGATAACTTATATGAGAGTATAAAATATATATTACCCAATTCTTGTACAAGTTGTGCAGAGTTGGTTCATTCTTCCCAGATGCATAAAAATGTAGTTTTCATTGTAAAGTCACAGTGATGTAAACCACCCTAACATATCATATTTCCCTCTTATGTACTGGTATCCATGAATTAAGGTTTTATGGGCTCACATAAATGGATTCATATTGAAATTAAAAAGAAAAAGACAGTAGGACTGCATCCATATCAAGCTTTGGTAGCTTAGAATTTTCTGAATTGTTTCAGGTGATGACCAGTTAATAACTACAAATATTCATAAATCAGAACATGTGTTCTGCCTCTAATGACCTTGCTATCTATAATCATAAAAGGGGAGATGGGCTCTCAAAATCATTAATGTAAGGAAAAACCTATCTTATTATAGGAAATTATTCCTAATATCCTTTGAATGTGTAATTTATGCTTGCCTTGGTTATTTTGCTCATGTTACCTTCCACACCATTTTTGAGCTTTTGTGCCTATTCTTGTTGTCATGTTATCTAAATGTATTTAGTTTTAGAATATTTTGTTATTTAATTTTTTTTAATTTTCTCTGATCTTATCTACCATTTGATATATACATTACCATTGCTGTTCCTGTCAAAATTTTTACATATTGGCTGTTTACTTTCCTACATGGTGGACTTATCCATGTAGCTGTGCTCAAATGGTGATGGCATTGTCATTTAAACACTGTGACAATAAGTCTTAATAGCCTCCTTTACATATTTGGGAAATGGTGGCAGTAGTTGTGGTATTGAAGGTATTCCTGTACAAAGGTAACAAGCATGATTTATTCCATGTTATGTGGTTTAATGCTAGCTGTTAATACAATGTTGTATTGTGCTTAATGTATTGAAAAGCACTAGCATGACAAATTACATGCTTCTGCCACAACACACTACCACCAAAATTGCACTCTCTCTCTCTCTCCACCGAGCGAGGTGGCGCAGTGGTTAGACACTGGACTCGCATTCGGGAGGACGACGGTTCAATCCCGCGTCCGGCCATCCTGATTTAGGTTTTCCGTGATTTTCCTAAATCGCTCCAGGCAAATGCCGGGATGGTTCCTTTCAAAGGGCACGGCCGACTTCCATCCCCGTCCTTCCCTAATCCGACCGATGACCTCACTGTCTGGTCTTCTTCCCCGAAACAACCAACCAACCTCCCTCTCTCTCTCTCTCTCTCTCTCTCTCTCTCTCTCTCTCTCTCTCTCACACACACACACACACACACACACACACACACACACACACTTTCTCCACTGGCATTAACTATATATCATTCTTTCTTATAAAGTAACATGAATAATTACTTCATCTGAGCTTACAGCTGCATGTTAAGACAGTAAAAACAAATCTCATTTATATTGTTTTCTTGGTTTGTCTCTGATAATAAGCACAGTGGGTAAAAGCTGTGTCTTGCTTATAACCACGCACTTAAAACTCTTGCTGAAAACGGTAATCTATCAGATTGTGGGTCAGAATGACTGGCCATTAACCACTTTCTGAGGTCTGAATTCTTAATACTGCTGGCAGTTACACATAAAAGTATGAGAAAGTGTCATAGGTTTTGGAACTCCTCTTGCCTGTACAACAGGCAGATCCCTCTAATGCTGAAGTCTGAGTGACCTGCCCTTCCATCCAGCTTTCCCCAGCCTATCCCTCTTTTTTCTGAAGAAAGAATGGTAACTGTTCTGAAAACCAGGATGCTTTTATGTACTTTTATGTGTGACTGTCCTCAGTATGTACTAAGAATTTCACTCCCTGAAGGTAACTAGCAGGTAGCCATTCTGTTTGATAATTTCATAGTTTTCTCAAGTGAATTTCCCTTTTGAAAATAGTAATCTCTCTGCTTAATAGCACACAAAGCAAGTAGCATATATTTTTCACGAATTAACTGTACTAACATTATACGTTACTTTTTGCCCCATTGTTAGTGTGAATAGAAACGTAGCCATTACTGCATTTCTGGCACAAATATATTTTTATGATAATGATAAGAGAGCAGTGAGCTTTTTTCTTTGTCATCTTGCTTCCTTCTGCATTGAAATCTTTGTCAGTAATGTCAAGCTATGTTGACAGTATGTTACACAGCTGGAATTAGACTACAAGCGACAATATTAAGAGCACTGACTGAAAGTCTTCTGCATAATGCAGTGTAAGTGAAACAATGTGTTAATATTTGTAGTGGTATTTTGAGTTTATTATAGATCAGTTGAACCAACATTAAAACTGCATGATTTTTAAACTATTTTTGCTAGTGTGGATTTGCACAACAGAAAGATGGTACACTTTTGAGAACTGCTGTAAATATATTGGTGAAATGTGAGGAGATGATTGTATATTATACAACAAAAATTTAGATTTATAGCTGCAAAAATTAAAGCTGAAATTATATCAAATTTTAAAAAAAAATTTGTATCTGACAAACTGTGGCAAGAACACAAAGAAGTTTGTACTAAACCCCAAGTTTTGACAAGGCACTGGGTCTTTATGATTGGAGGTTTGTAAAAACCAGAAAAGGAAGAAAGGAGAAAATAAGAGGCAAAATATAAGTTCCATTTCTATAAGTTTTCAGTCTGTGCTTTCAGATAACTATCCTTCCCTTTACAAAATCTGTCACATTTGGCAGAAAGCATTGATTGAAAACTATTTGTGTGAGTGTGTGTGTGTTACACACTCGCAATTCTGGTTTTAAATGGGTACAGCCTTTCATTTGCATAACACAGTTTTCAGATGTTTAAGTTACTGAGCTGTGCAGTCAAGACATTAGGCCTTTTTTTTTCTATCTTTCTTCTTCTTCTGCTCCTCCTCCTCCTCCTCTCTCTCTCTCTCTCTCTCTCTCTCTCTCTTTTTAAATTGTTACATTTCTGTTCCAGTGTTACATGAGAGCATTATTCAACTATTCTCCAGATGATGATTCTCTTCTTCCTTGCAAAGAAATTGGCCTTGCCTTCAAACATGGAGATATTTTACAGGTAAGAATTTGTTCTATCTCGCATGGTAACTAGTACATTTTGGCTATGTCATTGGCCCTAATATGTTCTAGTTAAACAGGAATTGTCCTCATGTTTGTAATATAGTACAATGTAAGTAAGTATGGCTTGCAGAACATCAATCATAGGAAATGCCAGTATGTGTATGCTACTTGTGTGCTTTCTATACAGTTTTAATTTTTCAAAGTACCTGTGTGAGATACTCCTTTCACATAAAGTTGTGAATATTTTCAGTTGTGGACATGACATTCTCTTTTCCATTTAGATTAAATCCTTGTTGAAATTCAAATATTATTATCAGCTCATTAAGAGAAACTAACAGTAATAGCCATATTTTATGCTACATTATACTTATTGTTGTTCAGCAATGGATTCATGGAAAGTGAACATTGCTGTGACTACAGCATACGTTATTGCTAATCACTTTTTGACAGCAACATAAAGAAGGAATTGCTTAACACCTATGCAAAATACAGATATATTGTATTCCAAAAATATCAGATTATAGGATGTAAGAGGTGGAGAAGACAGCTATCTAAAGATATTCAGATGTTAGAACTAACTGTAGGTGAATAAATCATAAACAGTTGTTGTCTTGACTGAAGCTACTTGTAATACATAATTATAGCTGTGGCTCTGTCATCCTATTGGAAACACAGACAGAATGAATTGTGTTTTAACTGAAGGTGCAATTGACAAAATTGGAGGTGAATATATTTTGTTCACAATATCCAGACTGATGTCCCAGGTCATGTAAGAAACAGATTGACTGTCCATTTGCTCTGGCAGGCAATCCTCATCAGGCAGCAATGGCATCACACACTTACTTGTGACAGCACTCTGTTCAGTGAAACTTGTGGCAAACTTGCCCGAGCACAAGCAGCACCAAGTCACATGCCACTCCTTGGCCTCTGTGGAGGGTAGCTGTTTCTGTATGGCATCACCAGTGAATCAGGTCATCATGCTAAGTGTCTGCAATTGCATCAGCTGAGGAAAGATCAGGCAGACATGTCCTGGACTAAAAATGTTCTGGTTTCCCATCCAAGATGAAGAAAGGTTTACAGGAGCTGATTTTGAATTCAGGTGAGTGAAAATGTTAGTGATGAGTAACAACTAGTAAAGAGCCCTAAGCACTTGATAATATCTAAATTTTGTTGATCGTAGGTTTTGATATGTTCCAGCAACCATGCTTCTTGCACAGGAACCATATAACACCATATTTAAATGTAATCATTGCTGCCACTTGACTGTGTTTTTTTTAAAATCATTACAGGCCCAATAAAGACAATGTCAAGATAAATATTTATTTCTCTTTTCCTTTCTCTTCCTCCAAACCTCATTCAGTTCTCAGAATGAGCTTTTTTCCTCTCATTTGACTGTTTGGCACTAGTTGTTTTTCTGTTTGTTTTAGCTTCCTGGAAACTTTAAATTTCTTTGCTTCTAGTCTGAATTTGTCTCTGTTGAGTAACAGCAACCCCGTCCCATCTGCGTTTCTAATTCTTGCCTCCTCACTCATTTTCTTCATCTGTTTGCCTGTTTTAGAAGAATGTGTGGATCGTCTTTGTTAATCTGTCTTTCTTTATTCTCTCCAGATGTTCGTAGAGTGTAAAACATCATTTCCTGATCTCGTTTGTTATTTTAGGGCAGAATGAGTGTATTTCTTTATTTGGTCTCATAACCCAATTGCCTCCTTTGTTCTTGATTGACCTGATATTTTTCTCAAGATTCTTCTTTCTATTTTCTACAAATTTTCTAACAACCTTTTGCATCCAGATAAAGGCAGTGTTTCTGACCCACAGAGACCTTCTGGTTTTACAATGGTCTTATAATGGCTTAATATAAAATGGTTAGAAAAACCTTTACAGTTGTGCAGATCTCTCACTTTCATGTAGGCTGTTTTCATTTTTTCAGTCTTGATTTTAATTGCTCCTTTTTCATTTTGTATGTTTATATTTTCATCTACATATTTGAAGTTGCCTGTTTTCTTGATGTTATCACACTTGGTTTTTAAATTTTTTGTTGTGTTACATCATAGTTGAATGTTTTCTGTCTTTTCAAATGATATTTGTAGACATGTCTTCTCAGCTTTTACCTTCAGGAGTTCTAGTCTTTTATTTGCATTGTCTGAGCTGCCAGCTGTTGTTATGAGATAGTCTACAAAGGCCAAAAATTTATTGTTTCTTTTGATCTGCCCCATGTTTTGTTTTTCTTCCTCTATTTTCCATTCTCTTATAACTTTTTTTCCGGCACACAGATGAACAACCATGGTGACAAGCCATCTCCTTGTGTGACTATTGATACAGTTTGGAAGGGAACAGAAGTTGTTCCAAGAAATTTAACTTTAGATACTACATTTCTAAAAGGTGTTTAGTTATTTGCAGAATTTTCCTATCTACAGCAAATTTGTTCAGGGCTTTAAGGAGGGAGCCTTTGTCTATTGAGTCATATGCCTTTTTAAAATCAACAAGTATTTCACTATCTTTTTATTTGATGTTTTCATATACCCAATTGTTTGTTTAAGGCTTAGAATTTGCTCTGGGCAGGATCTGTGTCTCCTAAATCCAGACTAATGCTATCCTATTTGTTTATCTAATTGAAAATTTAATATGTCCAGAAGAGCTTTTGGTAAGATTTTGTATTCTAATGGTAGCCATGAAGTTCCTGTGCGATTACTGATATCTGTTTTGTCCCTTTTTTTTATGAAGTGGGTGAATTAATGGAACCCTCCAGTTTTCTGGAATTGTTTCAGTGTCCCAGACATTATCTAGTCTTTCTTTTATAATTGTGCCACCTAGATCTCCACTAGCTTTTAGAATTTCTCTTGTGATGCCATCTTCACCTGGGGCTTTGTTGTGTTTTAATTGTTTAACTTTTAATCATATCAATGTTTGGTGGTTTTGAATTTTCATACGGAAGATCATCAAGGAACTCCAGTTGTTCAGTTGGTTTCTTCACAGTTCAATAGTTCTTTGAAATCTACTGCCAGCAACTCACAGTTTTCTTCATTGTTGAGTGCAAGTTTTAACTTTTTTCCTCGATGCATAGCAATTGCAGAATGTATCCAGACACAGAGATCTCGAATGTTTTGTTTTGTATTATTTTTAAAAAATGTTCTATACTTTTAAGGTGCTCCTTTTCAAAGCATCTCTTTTATGCCCTAATAGTTTAATCTGCCCACTTCTTCTCAAACTGACAGATTTTGTAATGACATGTTGTTTTTCTGCTGTACTACTTATTCCAGGCTTTCTTTTTTTGTCTGCTTCTCCACATTTAAATTTTTGTCTCCTGTAACTGACTGAATAATTTCTTTTAATGCATCTGACATTTCTTCAAAAGAAATTACTCCCCTTAAATTTTACCCATCGTAATTTCCATTTTAATTATTCATAGAAAATTGTATTTCATTTTTTCCTCGAAGGACATCAGTTTTATTATTCGGCTGTTTGTATTTAAATATTTGTGTTACTTGTTGTTAAATCATTGCATTGTATACAGGTACTAAATCAGAAAGATCCTAATTGGTGGCAAGCAAAATTAGTTGGTTCAAACGGCCCTGCTGGACTTATACCATCGCAGGAGTTGGAAGAAAGAAGAAAAGCATTTGTCAAACCAGAAGCTGATTATGTCCACAAAATTGGCATTTGTGGTGCAAGGGTATGAAATTCTCAGTATCTATGTTAGCATATTTTTGTTTTGAATGCACTATTTATTTTTTTATGCTTCCAGCTAAATTACAAAAAAATTAGTTTATTCTATTCACACAGAATCAAAACTAATAACTGCAAATACCTTGAGAAACCCATATAAACAACAATGTTGTTTTGCATGAAGTGTTTACAGAATGCTCTATTTTTTATGAAGAGAGTATCATCTTTTACATTAGCAGCAATTGTGCTGTGTTGGTTTCCTAATTTTTTTGACTGCTGGTAAGTGGAAAGAATCTTTTACTGGATTTTGTCTGTGTACAATAGAGCTTTCTTTTCAATTCTTTGGTTGTCTGGGAGTTGTGTAGTGTCAATCAGGATGACTGCCTGATTTCTTGTCTGAATCAGTTACCAAGACATACAACCTGTACTCAGTCAGTGTTTCAACTTTTTACATACAACTTGGTGCAAAACTTTATTAGAGACAACAGAAGAATGTTACTCTGTGTTGTTGTTATTCTCCAAAAGTAAGCTAATTAATAATCAAATATGAGCAAACAAAACTCTCCAAACTTTCATAAATCTATTTTCATAATTTTATGGATATGTTTGATCAGGAAAAGGAGATTTTGATGCTATTTTTACAATAGACTTGGATGCTTTTGTGGACAATTTTTGTGTTTTCTCATTTTCAGGTTTCTGAGAATGCTTGTGGCTTTCATTGGTTTTATTTTCATTCAGCTTCACTTCTGTTGTCAACATTAATTCATTTCATTTCTGTTTAAGTAACTTAACATGTGTGGTGGAATTTTCTTGTCATAGCGCTAACAGAATGAAGATCTGTGGGGAACATAGTTAGCTAGATGTCATGTAGAAAATATGAAAGCTTATTATTAATTAAGTTTTGTGGTTTAGCTGTGAGCACAGAAAAGACAGAAAAAAACATTATAGATGAAATTAGTGATGTGAGAACTATAATGGATTTATGATAGTAATAACTGTTATTTCCCACTTTGTCCTGATGTCACTTTTCACTTTTTTTTAACATGGATTTGTTTACTTATCTACTTTAATAGCTGTTAAGTAACATTATATTAGGACATTAATGTTAAGGCCACATAATTCCAATACAACTTTATTTCTTTGTGTGCTGAGTGTCAGAATCTGTACCACAAGCTCTATGGAATGATAACTCTCACAGAAAGTATCAGATTTTGTTAAGTAACATTTATGGAACCATACAATGTGCCATATACGATGGAGTAGCTTCATTTCAGAGCCACAAAAAATTGTTCATGAATATTATTAAAAAGCATTTCCTAGGAAGCAGTGAATATTTTATATGAGACCTGTTGTACGTCTAGAACGATCATGCAGTGTAACACACTTAGCATTCATTCTGTAAGGCATATGGAGAGTGAAGTGTGTGTTACCCAATTTGACTATCAGTTGTGTTGAAAGAAACATCAAATCTTCAAACAGTAAATAATGATCATGGCAGCAACATTGCAATAAATATAATAGGTTTTTGGCAGATGCTTTGAATAACTTCCAAGAATTCTGCACAGTTGTACTCAAGGAATGGTCAATTAATTTAACTCCATCTCTGTTATGGTTTTCATTGTTTCATTGTATAATGTGTTGATGAACATACAAGGTGTGGCAATAAAAAAACTGGACTGATGCTCTAACTCTTTATTGGAAAAACTTATGCTACTGAAGTGTTAACCCTTTCAATGTAGTTTGCTCCATGATCCCTCCACTGCTCCATATAAATTTTCCATTGTTGGAAATGGTGCTGCAAGTCTTTTTCTGTTATGCTGTCCTGGAGGCTCATCACTTTTTTCTTTACTGCATCCACAGTCTTGAACTTGGTTCCTTTGAGCACAGACTTCAGTTTTGGGAAAAGAAAGAAGTCACACGGTTCTAGGTGAGGCAAATATGTTGGATATTCCATCACTAGAATGTTGTTTTTCACCGAAAATCTCTTCACCAACATCGTGTTATGTCCAGGGTGTGCTGTCCTGATGAAGAATCCACGAGTGATTCTTCCGTAGATTAGGTCTCCTCCATTGCACATGTTCACAGAGTATCTACAGAAAAGTTACATAATAAGGTTGATTGACAGTCTGACTTTCAGGCACCCAATCAATGTGGATAATCCCTCAGATATGGAAGAACAATGTCTTCATTGCTTTGAATTTTGATTTGCTCGTGTGTACTTTCTTCTTCCTATGGGATATAGGGCTCTTCCAATGCATAGATTATCACTTAGTCTCTGGACTGTATTGGAAAATCCATATTTCATTACACATAATTACTTTGCTGAGGTAATCAGGCTCATTTTCAGTGTTTTCAAAAATGTCGGTACAGCAGTCCACTCGATGTTGCTTTAGCTCATTTGTGAGGTTTCTTGGCACCACTTCAGCACAAACCTTAGTTATGCCCAGATCATTATGTAGAATCTGTCTAATGGTTTCTTTATTGATGATGTGGACAAGTTCTGAAGTCACTTGAATGCTCAGGCGGTGGTCTTCTCAAACAATTCTACCGACCCTCTCCACATTCTCTTCAGTTTTTGAAGTGGAAGGATGTCCCGATTTCAGGTCGTCATTGACGTCCTCCCTACTATCCTTGAACCTCTTAACCCACTTGAAAACTAGAGTTCTAGATGGACACTGATCACCATAAACTTTTTTCAACAAATCATAAGTTTTTGTAGCAGATTTTCCAAGTTTTGGGAGGAATTTGATGTTAATGTGTTGTTCCACTTTAGAGGGTAGAGTAATTCTGACAGAGTTCAGACACATGACCTGTTTCTCAGAAGGCTTAAGGCTACCACATTGGTGTGAAATTTTGTGCCTGTGTCAGGGAATGTCCAAGCTTATTCCCGCACTCTTCTCTTAGTTATCGACAAAGCTGGAAATGTGCACAACTAGTCCAGTTTCTTTATTGCCATACTTTGTACTTCTGACAAGCTGTCATTTTATTCATTCATTCAGTTAGTCACTCACTTTCTAAAGAGGGGGAATTTGACCTCACAAACTCAGTTCTAGTAGAACTAAATTAAAGAAATTACCCTCTTGTCCTTTTTACATTCCAAGGCTTTTGATTGTGTGTATTATAACATTTTACTGGGGTAGCTAGAACTTTATGATGATGAAGACATTCCTCTTGCATGGATGGAGTTATATCTTAAAAGCAGAGGGCCTGAGTGACTAACAGAAGAAAAATTGTGACTTAATGATGGGGGTGTGCACATTTAAAAAGCTGTAAATGTTCTTCTTTGCCAAGAAATACGCTTGAAACCATCAGTGGCTTGAGTTCTGTGTGTTAATTTTTTATTAGTGCCCTAACATATGTGCACTTAGGTTACCTCGGAAGAGCTGTGGTATATTTCATGAAAATTTTGGTTGACAACAAGTGAGCCCTTCGAGAATGTAGATTCAGTAATGTGATACTAATGAGTCTGCAAATTATTTGCAGGTATCCAAGAAGAAGAGGAAAACAATGTATCAATCAAAATCAAACTGCGAATTTGACAAGGCAGAATTGCTTTTATATGAGGAAGTTACACGTATGCCACCTTTCAAAAGAAGAACACTGGCATTGATTGGGTCACAAGGTGTTGGTCGTAGAACTCTCAAAAATCGTTTGATCAACAGTGATCCTGAGAAATTCGGTGGAGTTGTTCCACGTAAGTACCGATAAGAAAATCATCTTCTCTTCAGAGAATATCAGACCAATGTAGATTGTACATTCTTCCTTCAGAGGGAACCTATTGGTGATGAATGCTGTGAGCGTGTCAATTTTTCTCAAGTATTGCTTTAATAATGAAGCACACCAGAACTGTCTCTCTGGTGTCTTTACCTTTCCTGGAGTCAAACTGATCATCACCCTCAATTTTTATGGCTATGACCACGTTAAACGATCCTGTCTGAAATTTATGTGGTCAACTTTGGTTTATTGGGAGAATTTTTGGGAAAGTGTGGTTTTATCTGTAAAGGAGACCGCATGTAGGACACTGGTGGGACCTATTCTTGAATACTGATATAGGGTGTGATATCCGTACTAAGTCAGATTGAAGGAGGACATCAAAGCAATTCAGAGGCAGACTGCTAGATCTGTTACCGGTAGGTTCAAAATGCATGTAAGTATTACAGAGATGCTTTGGAAACTCAAATAGGAATCTCTGGAGGGAAGGCAACATTCTTTTTGAGGAACACTATTGGAAAAGTTCAGAGAGCCAGCATCTGTAGCTGACTGCCAAATGATTGTACTGCCACCAACATACACTGCACCTAAGGACTGCAAAGATAAGGTATGAGAAATTAGTGCTCATCCAGAGGCGTAGAGACAGTCACTTTCCCCTCGCTATATATGCAAGTGAAATAGGAACGGAAATGACTAGTAGTGGTTCAGGGTACCCCCCACCACACACCGTATGGTGGCTTGTGGTCTCTATGTAGATGTAGTTATAGATATATGAAATGATTCAAGGGAACCATGCGTTAAATCTACATTAATATGGCCAGGCAGGTATATGAATCTCACTTCTCTCAAATACAAATCCAGCATTTCAATTGTTATGCTAGTGTCTTCTGTAGTCAGAGTGTGAAGTATCATAGCAAAAAAATAAAATAAAATAAAATAAAAAATGAAAATAATGGGAAATACATCCAGTCTATAAGAAGCTAAGATTAACTTTCTAATACCGATATTTACTGTCACATGCTGTCAAACATGTACACAATCTGAATTTTGATTTGCACTGAATTGAAATTTGTGTTTTGAACTGGAACTACTTTAGCTGCCAGCACTTGGCTTGATGCCACTTTTGCACCTCCAGCTACTCTGATTTCAATAACTTGCAGGTCAGAAAACTAACAGTATTTTGTGATCTGTGTTATATTGCTATGACTTGTTAAGCTCACACATCTGTAGTGTTTAGTTTCAAGGATGGTAAACGTCTTGAACTTATTTTTCTGGAACAAGGGAAAATAAATAAAAACTACCCAAAAAATTAAATTTACTCAGGTTTCTCCAGTGTGGGCATAGTTTGAAATTTAACAGAACATTAGTTTTCTACATCTGCGTATTTACATGTACAGCACAATCTATAATGCATTAAGCCATTGTGACAGAGGTTTTGAACTTAGTCATAGCTAAAATTAAAGTGAAAATGTTTTTCTGTGTGTTCTCGTGAAATGTTATGTTATATATTATCATCATTTAACTGAAAAGGAAAACCCCTGTTTTTTTTTTTTTTAAAAAAAGGTAAAGTAGTAGCACATTGACCGAGATGTCCAGCAGATATGTAACTTAAAATGGCTTAAAAACTAAACAGTGTTATGACTAAAGACAGTCACCATATAGAAGAATGTTGATCATTGTAACTTAATTCATAATTTGTTACAACTGAGCCATACCACAATCAGAAGAAGATGATCCAGGCTGGAATATACATCACAAGGCTAGGCTGGATGTCAGTGTTTGCAGGATATTTACTGCTGCAAAGAAGTCAACAGTATTCAGAGAGGCTATTATATGAGCCTAAATGTAAATAATAAGTGAAGGTGTGGCCTACCCATTACCTGTACAAATGTGCCCTCAGAAGTTGTGCCTCTGTCAAAATTGCCTGAAAAATTGGTGGTGGGGACAGTATTCTTCTAATAATGTAGTCCATACTGGAAATTTGCAGTTCACACACTTTACTTGCACTTAGATGTTGAATGAACTACTATTTATGGGCAGATTGAGTCTCATCTTTATAAAGAAAAGTTCAGTCTGTGTGTATTTGTGCTCACAAAACCAAAAAAGTTGTTGATTGTTTGCTTTAAAATTTCACACAATGTTCCGTGTGAATATGCATGTGTTTGTATATATATGGAGGGGAAATGTTGTTACTAAAAATCATGAAGAATTTTTTACCAAGTTATTTCAGATTTTTACACGATACTGTTACAAACATCTGGGTGTGCCAGAGGCTATACGTTTTCAATGTGTATAATATATAAGTATACAGAGTATGTAATGTATAAAGGGGAAACATAGCTAATAAAAATCTCAAAAAGTACTTGGCCAAAACTTTGAGCTGGAACGTGGAAGAATGGAGAATGACAAACGCCGGAGACGTAAACTCCTCCAGGCTCATCCACATGCATTTTTAAACATAATTTGTATAACTAACATGTACTGTTTTGTTTTCTTCCCCACATATGGTTTTCACAGGTAACAGGAGAGTTGTATTTCTGGCTTATTAGGTTCTGGTTTTAATATTACTACAGAATCTTACTTTGCAGTGACAATAAACAAGGTTCAAGGTGAGAGGGGGATGAGGAGCTGGACAGAGGGGCAGGAGGAAATAGACATAGAGAATAGAAAGGAGCTGATGGATAGAGGGGGAGGGGGCGGGAGGCGTTGGAGATAGAGGAGGGAGGAGAAGATAAGAGGAGGGGAAGGAGGAGGACATTATGGACGTAGAGAAGGGGGAGGAGAAGGAGATGGACAAGGGCAAAGAGAAGGGAAGGAGGAGATAGGCAGACAGGGGGGAGGAGGAGGTTGGGACATATATCCATTTCCCATATGTGTTAGAAATGCATGCTTTCTCTTTTCTTTCTTTTAAATTTAACAAGACTGAGCCACATCATTTTGTAGCTGTGGGCAGCTAGTCTATTATAGTTATAGTACAAATAAATTGATAGCCACATACTTCACTTGTTTGATAATATGATTGTCAGAGTGCAAGTACCTAACATTTCTTAATTAAGGATGATTATCAACATGTGGCAAGTAAATTATTAACACTTTCACTGTATCACTCACACATTACACTGTGTTTCCAAGCAGATTGTCATATCAAAACAAACATGTTGTGTCCAGTAAGTAATACTTTTCACAGCCTGGTTCTATTCTCACAGTTGGCATTAGCCATTATTGGAAGATCAACACAGTTCGTGAAATTAATTAAAAGTTCAGTCTTTCATTTCAAAAATAGTCACTGAATCATTAATTAAACTCCTGAAAGTAAAATTTAAATAAAACTCAGTACATTTCCACTTGTAAATTGTAGTAACATATCTGCGGTGTATTTCCCCATATATTGGTGGACATAGATCTTACACACTTCATAAATCTCTGCACACTAGCTTTCAACTGGGCTCCAACATATGTCTTTTATAACTTTATAATAATTAAAACTGAATTTAACTATTTTTGTTTTGGGTTTATATACATTGAAAATGAAGATTTACATTGCTGAGAAACTGAATAGTGAGTGGAGACTCATTTGAAAATGAAATTTCAGATACAGTAACATGGGGAGACTTCAGTTTTCCTGTTTTGTCTGAAAAGTACTTAAAGCAGATAGAGAACCATCTCGTGAGGGAAATGTCTTAGACCTCCTAGTAACCAACAGACCTGAACTCGGTAATTTTAGCTTTATGGGTTTCAGCCGGTGGTCCAAGGCATATGAAACAAAAATCACAAAGGATGTAAACACCATCCATGAAAGCCTGCATAGTATGATTAGAAATCTGAGCTTTTTGAATGAGTTAACATGGGGGCTGGTATCAGTCACTATAGTATCAATACAGCTAGTTCAAAGAATATTAAAAATTAGAAAAATATTTTTGCTTAGCAATAGTGTCAAGATATAAGTTTCAGAATATCTGAGTTGCCAACATTACACATTCAGCGCTGGTGGGCGATGAAGATATGTAACACAAATGGATAAAATTCAGAAGTCTTGTACAACACCAGTAGGTGCCGAGCAAGGTTGTGAAGGATGGGGAGGAATCATCATGGTTCGATAACCATGTTAGAAAGTGACTATAAAAGTAAAGAGAGCTTGAATGAAGTTTTCACTCTGCAGTGGAGTGTGTGCTGATATGAAATTTCCTGGAAGTTTAAAACTGTGTGCTGTATCAAGACTTGAACTCAGAACCTGAACACGGGACCTTTGCCTTTGTGGAAAGATGATCTACCAACTGAGCTAGCCAAGCAAGGCTTACAACCCATCCTCATAGCTTTACTTCCACCAGTACCTCATCTCTTACCTCCAAACTTCACAGAAGCTCTCCTGTGGAACTTGCACATCTAGCTCTCCTGGAAGAAACATGGGTTAACCACAGCCTGGGAGATGCTTCCAGAATGAAATTCTCACTCTGCAGCAGAATGTGTGCTGTTATGAAACTTCCTGGTAAATTAAAACTGTGTGCCAGACCACAGAAGAGCTTCTGTGAAGTTTGGATGGTGGGAGATGAAGTACTGGCAGATGTAAAGCTGTGAGAGTGGGTTGTGAGTC
This sequence comes from Schistocerca serialis cubense, assembly GCF_023864345.2. Lineage (NCBI taxonomy): Eukaryota > Metazoa > Arthropoda > Insecta > Orthoptera > Acrididae > Schistocerca > Schistocerca serialis. The sequence continues at coordinate 401,420,794 of NC_064639.1, read as the reverse complement.
ATGCTTGGCTAGAGCACTTTCTCATGAAAGGCAAAGGTCCCAAGTTTGATTCTCAGTCTGCCACACAGTTTCAAGCTGCCACAAAATCCCAAAGAGGGCTTCATTGCAGATGTAATCTAAAAAATTTAGTTGATAACATAAGCTGAAGCAAAAGCAGAAAGAAACTGTAAAAAAAGTGCAAATGCTCAGTGAATTCAAAAGTAGAATTTTGCCAAACCATCTTACTGATAATCTTAGACAGTTTTTGTCATGTGTAAAGTCATTAAGCAGAACAAATTCATGTGTTCATGTGATCAGTTACAATATTTACACTAAAACTGTCTTCAGAAATTGTTTCGCACTAAAACATTGTAATACCATTTATGATTTTGGTTAACATTGAATGCTGAACTGGCAGATAGTGAGATAAGTAATCACAGCCTAGAAAATCAACTAAAATTGCTCAATTATTGAAAGGTATCTGTAACAATGAGGATGAGAATGTACAGAGATTATGCAAAAGAAGTTGCTCCCTTTATAGCAGCAGTTTGTCATATATTTCTGGAGCAATGAAGGGCACCAAGTGATTGGCAGAAAGCACAGGTCATTTCCAGCTTTAAGAATAGTTACCAGACAGGTGCACTTCATTGTACACCTATATCACTGATGTCAAGCTGTAGCAGAATTATGAAACATGTTATACACTCAGTGAACAAAATACCAATTCGTTGAGTATTGGACCAGATTTTCGATTGGACACAGGACTTCTTAGCTGATAGAACTCAGCAAAATCAACATAGGTAAAGGTGATTTCAGAACTACCACAAAGGAGTGTTGTGGTCTGCAGCCCGAAGAGTAGTTTGATGCTGATCTCCATGCTACCCTGTTCTATGAAAGTGTGTACATCTCTGTGTAACTACTGCAGCCTACATTCATTTGAATCTGCATACAGTATTTAAGCTTTAGTCACCCTGTATTTTTACCCCCCCCCCCCCCCTCGCCTGTCTCCATTTCACTCCACATTTCCTTCCATTACCTAACTGAAGGTTCCTGGATGCCTCAGGATCACAGGATGTGTCCTATCAGCCAATCCCTTGTTTTAGTCGAGCTGTGCCACAAATCTCTTTTTTTTCCCAATTTTATTCAGTTATTCAGTGCTTCCACATTAGTTATTCAATGTACCCATCTCTCTTCAGCATTCTTCTGTAATACTACATTTCAGAAGCTTCTATTTTCTTCTTTTCTGAACTGATCATCATTCACGTTTCACTTCTGTACAAGGCTAAACTCCATAAAAATGCCTTCATAAAAGACTTACTAACATTTAAATTTGTATTAGTGTAACAAATTTCTCTACTTCAGAAATAATTTTATTGGAATTGGCAGCCTGCATTTTATATCCTGTCTACTACAGCCATTATCAGTTGTTCTGCTGTTCATAAAGCTAAACTAATCTGCTTTTCAAGCCTTAATTCCTAATCTTATGCTTTCAGCATCACCTGGTGTACATCGCCTGGTGTAATTCGAATACGTCCCATTGCCTTCATTTTCCTTTTATTGATAAACACGCTATAACCCTCAAAGTCCTTTGCCATCTCTGACATGCACTTTCCACATTTTTATTTCTTCTTCCTGAACTTTAATTCCCCTTCCAAATTTCTCCTCTGTGTCCTTTCTGTTACCTTATTTACATTGACAGCTGCCTGCAAACTACCGTGTAAGGTGCATACCAGAGGGTTTGTCCCATTGTATCAGTTATTAGAGTTTCTTCCTGTTCCATTCAAGTATGGAGCATGGGAAGAATGATTGTTTGACACATCTGTGCATGCAGTAATTATTGTAATCTTATCCTCACAAACCTCATGTGAGTGATGCATAGGGTGTTGTATATTCCTAGTATAATCATTCAAAACCAGTTCTTGAAACTTTGTTAATAGACTTTCATGGGATAGTTTACGTCTATCTTCAAGAGTCGTAGGATACTACATTTTTCATTTTGTGAAGTGCACAATTTTCCATTTCTGAAAATTTAAAGCAAGTTGTCAATCTCTGCACCACTTTGAAATCTTATCAAGATGTGACTGTATATTTAGGCAGCTTCTTTCAGATAGCACTTTATTGTAGGTAACTGCATCATCTGCCAAAAGCCTGATTTTACTATTAATATTGTCTGCAATGTCATTGATATACAACATGAACAGCAAGGGTCCGAACAAACTTCACAGGGCACACCTGAAGTTGCTTCTACATCGGGCAATGATTCTCCATCCAAGACAACATATTGCGTCCTCGCTAGCAAAAAGTCCTCATTCCAGTCACAGTTTTCACTTGATACCCCACAGGTAGGTGTGGTACTGAGTCAAATGCTTTGTGGAAATCAAGAAATACTGCATCTACTTGGTTGCCTTGCTCCAAAGCTTTCAGTATGTCCTGTGAGAAAAGTATGAGTTGAGTTTCATGTGATCGAAGCTTTCAAAGTCCCTGCTGGTTGGCATTGAGGAGGTCATTCTGTTCCAGATACCTCATTATGTTGTGAACTCAGAATGTGTTCTAATATTCTACAACAAATCGATGTCAAGGATATTGGACAGTATTTTTGTGGGTCACTTCTACTACCCTTCTTGTAGATAGGGTGTGACTTGTGCCTGTTTCCAAGAACTGGGTACAGCTGTAGTTCAAGGGATCTACAATAGATTATAGTTAGAAGAGAGGCTAACTCAGCCATAAATTCAGTATAGAATCTGGCAGGGATTCCATCGTGGCCTGGAACTTTCTTCAATTTTAATGATTTCAGCTGTTTTTTATCACCACTGGCACTAATACTTTTCTGATTCATCTTTTCAGTGGTACGGGGATTAAATTGCGGCTGTTATCCTGGGTTTTGCTTTACAAAGGAACATTTGAAAACAGAGTTAAGCATTTCAGCTTTTGCTTTGCTGCCCTCAATTTCAGTTCCTGTCTCATTTGCTAGGGACTGGACATGAACTTTGGTGCCATTAACAGCCTCTACATACAACCAGAATTTCTTTGGGTTCTGTGAACGATTGCTTGATAATATTCTGCTACGGTAGTCATTGAAGGCATCATGCGTTGGTTCCCTTGACAGCCAAATGCGTTTCATTCAGCATCTCTCTATCTTTAGCCCTATGCTTTGTTTTATACCTATTATGCAGTAATCTCTGTTTCCTTAGAACTTCCTTTACAGTGACTGTGTATAACATGGAGGTTTCCTCGCATTATAAACTGTTCTACTGGGTACATATCTGTCCAGTGTATGGTCAACTATTCTTTTAAACTAGAGCCCTAGTTCCTCTACATGCTCCTGCCCTGTGCCTCAGAAGTTTAAAGTTCCTCATTGAGAAATGACAGTACTGATTTTTTATCTAGTTTCCTGAACATATGTATCTTCCTGCTTGTTTTAGTTGTCCTTTGTACTTTGGAATCATTGTTGCCACAACCGCATCATGGTCACTGACACCAATTTCAATGTGAACATCATCAAAGAGGTCATGTCTGTCTGTTGCTATTAGATCCAAAGTACTTCCATCATGAGTGGGTTTCTGAATTATGTCTTCTTCAAAGAAGACGTTTAGTAATGTTTCACAGGATGTCTTATCACACCCATCCCTAATAAAACTGCAATTTTTTGATGATTAAAGTCTCTACCAATGATTACAGTATGACTAGGGGACTTATGTGCAAGTGAACTGAGGTTTTCTCTAAAGTTTTTGGTTACATCAGAAGATATGTTTGGTGGGCGATAGAAGGATCCATTTATCCTTTTATGTCCACTCCTGATACAGAGTCTTGCCCAAACAATCTCACATGTAGCTTCAATTTCTATCTCAATGGATTTGATTTTCTTGTCTACTGTGACAAATACACCACCTCCATTTTCCATTTGCATAGCCTTTCAATATACATTTAAATTTTCCTCAAAAATTTCACTGTTATCAATTTCATTTTTCAACTGGCTTTCTGTACCTAATATTATGTGAGCTTCACTGCTTTTTCATGAGCACTTCAAGCTTTGGCACTTTGTTGTGAATGCTTCAACATTTTACCATTAGGATTTTAATACTCTCACCTGTGGGAGGCATTTCTTTCAATCTTACTCTGGTACTTCTGGTTTTCCTACAGCTACCATCATCTGACTTGGCTGGAGAGCCACCTAATCTAAAAAATCCTTTTGTGTATTCCACACATAGTCAGCTGTCTGAGTAGCAGCCTCTGATGTGTAGTGCACACCTGATCTATTTAGGGGGACACTACAGTTCTCAACTCTATGGCACAAGTCCATGAAGTCGCAGCCTAGCTTGTCACACAGAACCTTCAAAGTCTCTGGTTCAGTCCTTCCACTCAACTCGGAATCAAATGGCAACAATCAGTTCTGGGGACAATATTGCAAATTGTGAGCTTTGTTGAAACTCCATGTGCAAGGCTGGTCTTCTCAACCTTCTTTGCCAGTTGCTGGAATGACCCAAGAAAGTCATCAGAGACCAGATGACTAGCATCATTTGTTCCAATGTGTACCACAGTCTGCAGCTGGTTGCACCCTGTTCCCGCAATGACTACTTGAATAGCCTCTTCAGCGTGTTTAATTAGGCTCCCAGGCACACACACTGAGTGCACCTGGTGTCCCTTACTGCCATTTCCCTAAGGGGTACCATCATTTGCTATACATTTTAATTGCCAACAATTAATAGACCCTTACCCTTTTGCATTTGCCTCGTTCTGACACCAGACGAAACAGGTGTCTCCAAGAAAGGTGAAGTGAGTCAGAGTAGCTTAGTTTCAGTTTCACTGAAAGATAGCACCTCAAACTTTTGGTTAGGATTATCAATACAATATCTTTATTCCTCCCTGATCCCTGTACACCCTGTATAGGATGCATAGATCTACCACTGTTTGAGAACAGCATTTACAGTAGGGCTGCATTTTAGCTGGTACAATGTATTGCAAGGCTGTAAGCAAATAACTTTATATTAAGCCTGCTGATTATCTTTTAACATGTTGAGGTAAAAAGTTGATAATTCCCTATAAAAATTGAAGCAGGTACATAAAACATGATTTCTATTAAGGCAAATCAAAAACCTGTGGTAAAAATTACTAATTTTCTGAAACATTTTGATGTTAATTATGGTTGTTAGCAAACTCTAAAACAGAGTTAATTTATGACAAATGCAGATAATATACAGGGTGATTTTTCCACTGTGTACAAACTTTAGTGATTGATTGATGAGAGGATACAGAACAAAAAAATTCCAATGAACTTATGTCCAGGCATGCATAGTTTCCATGCTAGAGACCATTTATTCAGTCATACTGTGTTACAGAGACTGCAGTCTAATATGCATTGTACCATGCAGCCACAGTTACAGTATGCATGGTTTCCTTGTAGTGGATGATATTGTTCCTCACATCATGCCCTAATGCCCTCTCCTATCATAGTAAATGGTAATGTTGTGTCTGGTTCACTTATCTTGCTGACTCACCTTGTAGTGGATGTTCCACATTCAAATCAAGAGCTTGCCGACATGGTGTTTACTTACGGAAAGGCAAATGGAAATGGCCAGCGGGCAGCAGGGTGATATCAAGAGCCCTATCCCTGCCAACAACAACCACAGCATTCAGTGTTTGCAACATTGTTTCACTGCTTATCTGAGACAGGGTCATTTCAGGAAGGAGGAAATCATTAAGGATGTACCCAAAATGTTTGGCCACCAGAGTTAGAGGAAAATGTGATTAACACTGTGTAAGGTAACTGCCATGTCAGTACCAGGCAGTTGGCCTGCCAGTACTGTGTAGAACATTCTCCATGACAGTTGTTACTACCCTTACCACTTACAGGGTGTGCAGGGCTTACTAACAACACTTTCCACATCGGGAGCAGTTTCGTCACTGGTTTCTTCACCAAACAACCATGATTCCAGGATTTGTGTCATCCATCCTATTCACAGATGGGGCCACTTTTATTTGGAGTGGTATCTTCAACTTTTATAACAGGTATCCATGGCATATTATGCAGAACCCCCGTGGTATTGTGACAGTGAACCATCAGCATCAGTGCAGCTGGAATATGTGGGCTGGAATAATTGGCGATTGTATTTTGGGACCAGTCTTCCTTCCCCTTTTGCTGAACAGGCCAGAACTATTGGTGTTTCTTGCTGGTGACTTTGCCCCTCCTGCTGGTAGAAGTGCCATTGATGATTCGAAGGGTTATGTGGCTGCTACATGGTGGTGCTCCAGCCCACTTCGCCATTGACATCCGGATGCATCTCAATTGTGTCTTCTGTGGTTGATGAGGGGGTCCAGTTGCATGGCCTGCTCGTTCACTAGATCTCAACCTGTGGCTGCATGGTACAGCATGTATTAGACCGCAGACTCTGTAACAATGTATGATTGAACAAATTGTCTCTAGCAGGGAATCCATCCATTTCCTGACATAAGTTCATTAGACGTGTTTTGTTTTGTATCATCTCATCAATCAATCCCTACAGTTTGTATATGGCAGAAAAAAATCATCATGTATAGGGTTATTCCTCTGTAAGGGAAAACTAGATGTAACACAAAATGTTAGAAAATCTGCCACAGTAATGAGAGAATACGCTATCTTGTTTTTATTTCCTGTACTTTGCATTCCTCTAAAAATATTCTGCAGTTCCTAATTCAAACAGGGTGGTTTCCAGAGCAGTTTACACATTTGGTAGTAGATGAGCAACCAATTCCGAGTACCCTTACTGCAGTCGCCACACATCGCTTCTTCCTAACGCTCTAGGGTTGTATGCCCAACGCATTGGCATTTAAAACAATATGTTGGGTTTGGTACATATGGCTGTACTTCAAGGCGAAGAAAGCCTGCCTTGGTGTGTTCTGGGAGTTTGTTGGTTTTGAAGGTAAGAATGAAGGAGTCAGATTTCACCAGGCCTCCATCCGCCCTTTTCATAAAAGTTTTGAACATCAACAATTCCCTCTGGAGCCCACTCACTCTACAGTTATAGGAATATCAGTTAGGTCCCTACAGGACACAACACCTTTTCTGAAGTTCAAGGTGCTGTGGATATCTGTGTCAATGGCATATTCCCCCACACTTAGCTCTCTGCAGGTTAACAGCTTGTTGGTAACTGGATGTTTCAACCAACATTGTCCCATTTTGCAACTGCTTTACTGATTTTAGAGCCCTGGCAATTCCTTCTAAGCCCTTCTGGATGTAGAAAGGTGAGACTTGCTTGAAACTTCCTTCTTTTCTTTTTATTACTAAAACTCATTCTGATTATCAGCCTGTGGTCTGTTACTCATTACTGCTTTGTTCTTATTTATTCCTGCATCTGGAGGGCTGTCTATCAGAGCCTTCTTACTAGGTTGGGTGGTGGTACCTTCCAGCAGCCCACTGTGTGCAGTGGGAGGAGGAAAAGAAAATTTTGGAGGATCCATTTTGGTCCCAGGATCAGGTAGGGAAGAAAGGGTCCACCCAGACAGAGCCCTGCGTGCCTGAGTAAGCCTTATACAACTGAGGTGAGGCAGGTTCCCCAGAGGTTGCGCTTTAATGACTGTTCCACCTCAACAGCCATGCATCTCATAGTGTGCAGCACACTTTGAGCTTGACGGGTTATGGAGGTTCATTTCATCCTCACAATCTGGGGAGATAGACCTAGATCCCCATTCTGTGAGACACACAATGTTCCATAGCTGTACCATATGGTTGTTACTGAAACATGACCAGAACTTACGATGACAGAGGACTGATGGCACTTACCAGTCCCCAGATCAGGAACCCCAGGGTCACCAAGCCCATACCCAGCAAACGAATGCTGAGACCCTGAGGCCAAAAAGATCTAAAAGTCCGTGCAGCCTCCCACATGTGCTATGTCTTTTGCATCAATCCTTCAACAAGCCTATTCTAAACCTGATGCCTCTACACAAATGGAGATTCCAAGTGTCAACACTAACACCTGCACGTGTCAGTGCACTTGGATGACAGCAAGTGTTTCAGAGCGTGTAGCTCCGCTAGAACAGCAGAAAAAGGTACAGTGGCCAATCTAGTAGAGCCCAAGGTACCTCCCATGGCTGAGGCTGTTCAGAAGCCCAGCTCCAGCTAAGCCCTCAAAACAGTGAAAAGCTAGTACAAAGCAGCAACAAGAGGTAAATCAAGTAGTAAACCGTTGCACCGTGTCAACGTGATTCTACCTGATACTTCATCTGGCTCTTCCCCAGAAATGATGGAGTATGAGGTATGTGTGGGGCAATCATCTTGCCCCACAACTGAAGCTCTACCCACTTCAGTCTCCTCACCACAGCGGAGAGGCAGGATGAAGGTGCTACCCACATGATTGATGGAGCACATATTTCAGTGGAACTTGTAGGGATTTAGGACGCATGTGGAGGAACTTCGCCTATTATCCCAGGGCACACCACTGTGTCTGTGTCTTCAGAAAACTAATTTCACTCAATCATTCACCCCTGAGCTTAAAAGGCTATGTATGCCACAAAAAGGATGACCTAAGTGGAGAGAGAGCTAGAGGAGGGGTAGGTATTTTCGTCAGTACCAACTACCACTCCTTGGCTCTTTCCCTTGCAATGAATTTACAATCACTTGCCATATCAATGCATGTGAATCATCCATTGACAAAATGTTTCCATTACCTGCGCCCACATGATACACTCAATAAGGATGCTCTCAATGACCTTCTTATACAGCTCCACCACTTCTTCATCCTCTGTGGTGATTTTAATGCACACAGTGTGTTTTGAGGCTCAGCAACTACCTACCCCAGGGGTAGAGCAATTGAGAAGCTTCTCATGTCATCATGTGCATATTTGCTAAAAATGCAACAGAGTACTGACTGCTGCACTGCAACTGGGTCGTTCTCTGCCTTCCATCTTTCGCTTTGCTTCTTTAGCCCTCGCTCATACTGCGCAATGGGAAGTGCGTGTGACTTGCATGGAAGTGATCACTTCCTGATCTGGATTCAGCTGCCAGATAGAGTGGAACCCGAAGGGAAACCACTGTGATGTGTGCTCAGTAGGACAGACTGGACACTATAGTCAGCTAGCCCAGTTTGAACTCATGTCAGTGTTGATGTATGGGTGGATCATATTACCAAAATAATCCATCGCATCACTGAAGCATCCATTACAGTCCATGCGACAACTGAAGAGGGACCTCTGAAGCATCCATTCCAAAGTCCATGCGACAACTGGAGAGGCAGCCTGTCCCTCGGTGGAGCAAAGAATGCTGCTCTGCCATCGGAACTAGGTGTGCAGCTCTGCGTAGGTTCTAGTGGTGGCCCACTGCAGAGAATCTTGGAGTCTCTCGGGTGGTGAGGGCAAAATGTCACTGGATTATTCAAGAGAGCAAGAAGAGGTCACAGCAAAAGGTCCTGATCACCACTAATTGTTCCATGAAGAGTTATATGGGAGACCATCAGGAGAATTTCTGGGAGAGGAGGGAGGAGCCTCATGGCTGCTGTAATGGAGAACGGCACTCTCTAAACCAGTCCGCAAGACATTGCCCGGACTGTGGTGGCCTATTATGCCACAAATTACTGCAACCACCAGTCAGGATCCAGGTTTCCAGACCCACAGATCGGTTGCTGAGAGAAGCAGTTTGGATTTCTGGTCCACCACTGATGAAGATTACAACTGGCCATTTAACATATGGGAGCTAGATTCTGCATTGTCTGCAGCCCATGACACATCCCCAGGTCTCGAAAGAATCCATTACAGTATGTTATGGCACCTCACAAGGTTTGAGGCAATTTTAATTCCTCTTTTAAAACCTGGGAAAGACTGTACATGCCCAAGTAGTTATCATAGTGTTGCCCTCACAATTTGCATGGAAAAGACCTTGGAGCAGATGGCCAACTGCCACCTTGTCTGGATCTTAGTATCCAGTCAGTTCCTTAGTCACTTTCAGTGTGTGTTCCATCTTTGAGAACCTGGCCCTCCTGGAGGTGACTGTATAACAGTCTTTCCTTCTCTGGCATCACCTTCTAGGTATAATTTTTGTCATTGAGAAGGCCTACAACACTACTTGGAGGCATCTTATCCTCGTGCAGCTTCATATATGTGGTTTTCGTGGGTGTATTCCCATTTTTATTCAGTCTTTGCTCTCACCATGGTATTTTCAATACCGAGTTGGTGATGTCCTGTCTGATCACTTCAGAAGAACCATGTCCCTCAAGGTAGTGTGTTAGGTGCGACTGTCTTTGCCATACCTGTTAATAGCATTACATCAATTGTGAAAAGTACTGTCCAGTATTCTTTGTTTGTGGATGACTTCTCTGTGTTTTACTCTTCTTCAAGCCTTGCAATGACAACACATCGGTTGCAACTAACTGATGTTTGGATGAATGGGTGCAGAAGAGTGGTTGTAAGTTTTCCATTGAGAAGTCTGTGAGTGTTCTTTTTAACCATTCTTGTTCCATTTTAAACTTTCCTGAGTTGAGGATGAGGGAAACTGTTCTTAATTCTAAGATGCAGTGAAGTTGTCCCATGAGGCTCTAAGTATTTTAAAATGTCTTAGCCACAGTACACGTGGAACAGACAGGACTTTTCTGCTCTGGTTTTACAGAGCCTTTGTGTTATCTTGGCTTGATTATGGGTGCGCGGTGTACTGGTCTGTGAGACCCTCTTATTTAAAGATGTTGGGTGTGGTGCACCATGAAGGAATTTGGTTGGCCACTGGGGCATTCAGAATGAGCCTCATACCAAGCCTCTGTGCAAAGGCTGGTGAACTGCCACTTCACATCAGGTGATGACTACTTACGGAGCGCCAGGTATGTAAAACACTGTCCACACCATACACACGTGCATACCATACTGTTGCTTGGTCTCCAATGGAAAGACTTTTTTGTAACTGACAAAAAGCAATGAGGTCCTATGGGATTTGCTTGAAGAATTGTCTTTTCTAGATGAGTGTGGCTGGTCTTTATGTTTTACATCATGGTTGGAGATTTCCCCCTTGGCTCCTCCAGAGGCCCAGACGTACTTTAGACTTGACCAATTTTATGAAAGATAGTATACCATATTTTACATTTCAATCTATGTGTTTTAACATTTCAGATATGCATCATGGTTTCACAGTAGTGTACACTGATAGCTCCAAACAGAGGGACTTCTCTTGGCTGCTCTGTAGTGTTCCCCAACCATGTCACCAGGCATTGGTGATGAGTATACTGTTTTCTCAGTGGAGCTCCAAGCGATCCTAAAGGTACTGGAGCAGATGCAATGTATTCAGGACAAAAATTTTCTCATCTGCTCTGATTCCCTGAGTGCCTTACAATTGTTACAGAACCTGTACCCAGCTGATAAATTGGCCCAGCTGATATTTGACCTACTATACTTGCTCCAGCAGGTGTCATTCTGCTGGGTGTCAAGGCATGTGGGGATACTGGGCAAATGGGCTGCCAAGGAGGCCTGCAGAGGACAGTATGTGGTACAGTGTCCTATTCCCCTGCAGGCTGTCATTTCGGCACTACATAGGAAGTCCATGCAGTTGTGGGATGAGGAACGGCTGGCAGTAAGAGACTGTAAGCTGCGGTTGGTAAAATCAACTATCTGGCCATGGCATTCCTCCTGCTGGTTGCTCAAGAAGGATGAAGTGACTTTCACACATCTTCAAACTGGGCTCTGCCCTATTACACATGGCTTTTTACTATGGTGAGAGGATCCCCTGTTTTGTTATGCTTGTGGCATGCAAATCCCTCTACACCATATTTTAACAGAGTACATTTTATATCATGATGCAAGGGCTGAAGCAAATATCATTGCAGATTTTCCATCTATTTCAGCGGACAATGAGACGCATGAGACTCAAGTTTTAAAGTTTTGTGATGTGTCTGGACTATGGCCTAAGCTTTTAGACTGGAGGTTGCAGTGTATTACAGAGTGGCTGGTTCATTCTTTTTTATTCTTGTAGTTAGCCAGCCATGTCCATCAGCTCTATTATTTTAACTGCTTATACCACTTTATTCCTGTTTAGTTAATGTTTTAATATTGGCATGATACTTCGTTTCATACTTCTGTGTGGGTACACATATAGTTTTCCACATTTTGTTCCTTTTAGTTTCTGTGCTGTTTTATAATCCTGTTTAGTGTATTTTACTAACACTTGTTTCAAACTGTTTTTGTGCAGGCACTCAAGGCCTTGCTGTCATGCGCACATATCGACATACCCATCCAGCCACCATCCTGCTACAGTAACTAAATCACAGTCACTGATTTGCTACAGATTGCTCATAGATTATGCAGTGGTAGCTTACAAAAATTCTCAAAAATGCTTGTTTATTTGTGTTGATATACAGTGAAATTCAGGGATAGTGTATTTTTGGCCAAACTGTGACCACAGATGCTGATTTGCTACGAAATAAATTAGGTATCCGAAACTTTCTTACTGATAACTTACAGAAATATTGTTTTGTAAGCATCCAGAAATTTTCAAACTAACCTATTTCTCGTGTAATTGAACAATGAAATTAGAGAACCATTGTTCTGAAAGAGGATAGCTCTACTGTTCTCAAAAACTTTATAAGTGAACAATTTAGTTTGAGCCTACAATTGACAATAACGGTACTAGTTTACTGTGGCACTAATGAATGTTTGAAATTTCATGATATATCACAATACAAATGAGTATTGATACAATCAATGAAAGATTATGCAGAAATGACACTAAGAGGAAAATATGTGAATCTAAAGCTGTAAGTTCATCTCTATCAAAATCGATAAAATTTGCGGCACCAACAGAGCATGTCTTCTGCCTGTTGCAGCTAACAGTGCAGCACAGAAGTGCTTAGCTCCGGGGAGGGTAACTTTTGGGAGGATCAACAACTTTGACTCACTCCCTTCTCAGTTTCTGCTTCCCTTTCACATTGTTCAACTGTTAGAACTGCCATCTAGTTTCTCTACCAGTCACATTTAACATTTTGCTCTCTGCATTTTATTCTTGGTACTTTCAGAATTTCAAAGAGTGTCTTCCAGTCAACATTATCAAAGCTTTACCTAAATCTACAAATGCCATAAACGTAAGTTTGCCTTTCTGCAGTCTGTCTTGTAAGATCAGTTGTAGTGTCAGCATTGCCTCTTGTGTTATCACTATCCTCCACAATTCAAAATGATCTTCCCTGAGATCAGCTTCTACTAGCTGACATTCTTTGGGAAATAATTTGTGTCAGTATTTTCCAATCATGATTTATTAAACTGTTGTTTCAGTAATACTCACACCTATCAGCAGATGCCTTTTTAGATGTAGGATTTGTTTACTTTCTTCTTGAAGAATGAGGGTAGTTTACATGTCATCTTGTGAACCAGGTGGAATAGATTTTTGATGCCTTGCTCTCCCAAGGATCTCAGTAATTCTAAGGGAATTATATCTATGCCAATACCTTGTTTAGACTTAGGTCTTTCAGTGCTCTTTCAAATTCTTCCAATTTTATCTTCATATACATCTTCTTCTATTTCTGTAGTATTATCTTCATGTTTGTTTCTCTGTAATAGAATCTCTGTACATTCATTCAACTTTGCAGGCTTCACTTCTTTACTTAACATGTTTATATAACTGCTTTTTTTTCTCCAAAGGCCTCTTTAATTTTCTTGTAGGTGGCACTTATCTTTCATCTAGATGTGTATGCTTCTAAAGCCTTGCATTTCTTGTGTAGCCATTCCTGTGCCATTTTGCACTTCCTGTCACTATAATTGTATAAAGAATGGTTCTCTTTTGCCAGCTTCATTTGATGCATAATTGTATTTTCTCCCTTCAACAACAGATTCAGTAGCTGTTGCATTATCCAAAGATTTCTCTTGGCTTTGTCTTTATTTATTTATTTTTTAATTTGGGTCCCTGCTGCCTTCACTATTTCATCTTTCAAAGGCTCCTATTCTTCTTCTGTCCTTGCCCAGAGATGTGAATGGTGGACTATTTTATCTAAAAGGATGCTGTCATTACTAAGCCACCCAGCAGAGATAAGGAAATATAACATTGCTTTCAGCTGTTTGCAATGCTCATGTGTCAAGGGGCCATGACGGCTAATGTTACAAGACTAAGTCAATCAGACTGTTGACCCTGCAACTACTTTAAAGGCGGCTGCCCCTTTTCAGGAATCATATGTTTGTTTTGCCTCTCCACAGATGGTTGTACCCACAGTATGGCTGTTTGTACCATAGAGGCATGTGTGTCACCCCTGCAAGGTCTGTGGTGTGTGGGGTAGGAGGGAGTGTTACAGGGTCATTACTGCTTACATTACATATAAATGATCTTGTGGATAATGTGCTGTTGTCTACAAGGAGTTACAGTGCCAGATGATTGTGGCAAAATGCAGACAGACCTGTGAAGGATAGATGATTGTTGTGAGGACTAGCAGTTAAGCCTGAATGTTAATGAATGTAATGTATTGGGCACAAATAGATGAAGAGATCCATTATGGTATTAGTTATAAACCACTGGAAACATTAATCACCATAAAATATATGTAGGCCTATCTGTCAGAAGCTCCCCAAAGTGAAATTATCACATAAAACTAATTATAGGAAAAACAGATTCCAGGTTGAAATTCAGTGGGAAAATTCTAGGGAAATTAACTCATCCACTAAGGAAATGGCTTACAAAACATCCTTTTGACCAATCCTTTAGTATTGCTCATCAGTCTAGTTACCTCTCTTACAAGGTTGGATTTACAGAGAAGATCCAACAAAGAGTGGCACAATTTATCATATAGTCAGGAAGTAAGTTTGAAAGCTTTATGGAGATGATCAGCAAACTCCAGAGGCAGACTCTGCTAGAAAGGTGTTATGTATCACAGAAAGGTTTACTCTCTCTCTCTCTCTCTCTCTCTCTCTCTCTCTCTGTGTGTGTGTGTGTGTGTGTGTGTGTGTGTGTGTGTGTGTGTGTGTGTGTGTTTGCTTAAGAGTCTGGCAGCATATTACTTCCTCCCGGATATGTCTTCCAAAATTACCTGACAAGAATATCAGAGAAATTAGAAATAATACAGAAGCTTATCAACAGGCACTCCTTCTGTGCACCATTTATGGGTGGAACAGGGAAGGGGACAAATTATGGTGGTACCAGACATGCCCTCCACTACAAACTGTAAGGTGGCTTGCAGAGTGTAGATGTAGACTGGAATGATGGTATGAATACTGTCTGTGCTACAGAAATTATCTGTTGTGTGCTTGAGATGCCATACCTCACCTCATGTTGCCTTCCACCCATAAGCATAATGTATTTGTGCACTATTTCTATTTGCTCACAGCTATACTTTTCAGACATAATAGTATTAATAGTCCTCTTTTTCTACTTGTTTTTTGTTACTGGTGTGGAGTCTAGATTGTGCTTCTTTTCAGTAAGAGCCATTGTTAACTGCTGATCACAATAACTTGTCTTGGACTTTTCATTGTTACTTCAAACCATTCAATGTATATTATATGATCCCATCTTCAAAAACGCCTTAGGCAATTATATTCTTGACATTTATATCGCTGCCTTCTTGTAACATAGTATGTGGCTCTTCTTTCCAAGTATCTGTTGTTTCCACAACTTTTATTTTGCAGTAAGGTACTTTATAACAATGTTTTATCATCGCAAGAAAATCTGTTGTACAGAAACATTTCATATCAGCACATATTAATTGTAGTAATACAGTTGCAGAAATAGTGGAGCATAACTAACAAGTAGTGACACATGGGCACTTCATTTGTAATCGATACAAAGTAGCAATATCAGAGGGACTCTGGGTAGAACTTTGGTTTGTCAGCTGATTATTTTCTGTTGTGAACTTGTTTAACAGATTACTGATGTGCTGAACCAGTGCTTGGACCTAAATAGAAAGATTTGATTTGTAAGAGAGAAGACTGGTTGCTTTAGGCTGTAAATAATTATTATTCCATGAGAGGAATTGTAGCTACATTGCTTAGTCTTTAAAAGCTCTGCATACAAAATACAGTGATGGGATCCAGTTATTGTCTGGCATTCAGTAATCAAACTTGTTTGAATTTTTGATGGGAATTAGAAACAAAGTATTTGTCCATTTTTAATGTTATGATTAACATAATACACAATAGTTAATTTGTTTTATTTATTGTTTCCAATAATTAAATATATTAAGTATTGTTGCTGCAGTGTTGTTTTTGTGTATGCCCCATAGGTCCAAAAGTTTCACAAAGAGATTAATAAAATAAAGAGAAAAGTTAAGATGTCATTCCAGTGCTTCAGGTCTTTCTCCTCTTGTGCACAATGCACAGAGCAGTCATACAAGCATGTGAAATTGACAGAAAAATCCTTTTTGGGGTGTTGTTCAACTCGTGCCTCACATTGGCATGAATGTCAGATATGTCGCTAAAGTGTTGATCCTTCATGTGAATTTCTGCATTTTGTGGTAGGTTCAAATTGACGAAACCAAGCCATCACCAGAAAAGAACAGTCAACATTTTTCATTTCAATAAAGTCGTGGCAGGGATCCACACATCATTTTTGTTAAAGAGTCATGATGATGTGTGGAGCAGACATTGCATACACTTTCCCCTTCTTCAAAACATTCTGGAGAATGCTTTGAACACTTTATTTAGGGATGTTTCTCCATTGCAATTGGCAACATGATAACACTGTCTGACTACAGCTGCACTTTTATTAGTTAGCATTGCCTGCTCCCGCTGAATCATCGAATAAACATTTATTGTTTACAGTTGTTAGTCCAAACTGCCACCATGGTTACTGCATTGATACCATTTATATGCAAGGAATAAAACTGGTCACGAAACTTTTTGGATGGGTGTTGTATATCCCTAAACTGATTCAGAGTTCTAAAGTCATCATGGATAAAATTGTTAATAACTGAGTTTTATTTGTACAGATACTTCTCGTCCTCCTCGTGTTCTTGAAGAAAATGGAAAAGGTTACTGGTTTATTGACAGAGAATCTATGGAGGAGGACATCAGGGAGCATAGATTTTTGGAATATGGAGAGCACAATGGTCACCTTTACGGCACAAAGTTGGATTCTATTAGAGATGTCATACGCCAGGGCAAGATGTGTATACTGGACTGCAGTCCAGCAGTAAGTATGCTACTGTATTCCAAGCCTGTGAGGCAAGCATGCTATGGATACTTTGTGCCATGGTTAAATGCAGGTTCATATCCAGCTAAGCTCATAGTTCTAAAAACAAAGTTTCCCTCTATTATAAGCTCATAGTTCTTTATTTTGACAAACTAAAACAATATATAGTGTGGGATACAAATTCCACACAGTGTACAGCAAAGTAAATCCTTTGCTTTAGCGTGTACTTGATTTGTTTCCTTCAGAGCTCCTTCTCTTCCGATCCACGCTGACAAAAATATATAGCCTACAGCTTGACATTTACTACTAAGTGTGACATGTTCCACAAAATAGTTTTACCACAGGAGGTGGCTGTGGAGAGGATCTTACTCTATGAACATTGATATGTTGGATGCAACTTACTATCAAAAGTTAATGAGGTAAAGCTGGTACTATACTGAGAAGGAAGTGAAAAATACAAAGTCACCCAGTAGAAGTGTAAATAACAAGTGACCAAATAAGTTCACTTTGTATATCAGCTTTCTGTTATTCATGTTGCTTCTGTAGCAATTGACTCTTCTTTACATAACATCTCTGACTATATTCTTAAGAATTTTGTATTTCATCTTTGTTTTTCTATCTCATTGCCTGCCAACGAGGTTATTACACAAGAGAGATAAAAATTTCTTGATTTATACTATATATTTTTGGTAATAATGGAACATTAAATTTTAAGGAATATAAGTTTCTTATGTTAATGGTTAAAGCTATTATTAAGCAAGTTAATGATTGCATTTCTAACTTTCCTTTTTTTGTTTAAGGCACTGAAAATATTACATAATTCATCAGAGTTCATGCCATATGTCATATTCATCGCTGCTCCGGGAATGGAACAATTGAAACACTTGTATGGTATGGGTCGGACAATAGGTTCATCAAAGAGTTTGACGGTAAGTTTTGCATTCGTGAACATGTTTCGTATTTATAGCTGAACGCAATGATATAAGTGTTGCAGCAGGAAGTCTGCAGTGGATTATAAGTAATGGAAGGAGTAAAGGTAACAAGCCACCATATATTTGATGTGTTGAATGGTTGATAGGCATAAAACTAGACTGAAATGTTGCTAAGTTTTTGAGTGATGTCCTTTTTCATAGCAGACTAGTACAGAATACACATACACATACACCTGCATGGCTATTGTCCTAGCTCACTACATTACACTGACAGTTCAGCTTGACAGGATTTGAAATGGCTAGTGTGGTGAGGATGAGAAAGGAGGCGGGAGGTTGTTGCATGGACTTTTGCTGACAGTTGGGAGCGAAAAGCAATGCCAAAGTGAGCTCATCAGTGCCACATACCTATCCTGTGCACTTGCTGCATCCTTAGCTGATTGACAGCATAGAAAAATATAAAAAATGGAATAAAATATTTACTGTGACCAGATCACCATAAGAGACGTGATTGGTGGTGTAGGCATACCATTTGGCTAATGCCAAGCACTGTATTTCATATTTTGTGGGTATGAAATATATTACAACACAATTTGTTCCAACATTCTTGAATTTTGACCAAATGCCCTGTCTAATCAGCATTGCTCAGGTGTTGCTGAATGAAGTTCATGGTGCTATAAATGATGATTCGGTATATTGATTTCAAGTTTAAAGGAAGCTTCCTGGAGAACCAATAATAAAAAAAAGTTAGCTAAGTTCATTTGAATGTGGAAATTCTGCTCACTGTTTTCTTTCATTTTAGTGGCTTAGTGTATCACATTTTTGGCACCACATAGTGTGGTCACTTTTGGGCAGTACCAGGAAGTTGTATGCTATTCAGATGAAGCAGTCTAAATTTGAGGTAAATGTTTTGTCATAAACAACACACTTGCAATGCCTTGGCCTCTGTGTTCAGCAGACATGGCCCCCTGTAAGATCTTTCCACTACTAAAGTGGTAAAAAAAAGGAATAACTAGAGGAACTACATGTCATATCAAAATTGCTTTCCAGAAGTGCTTTGACTATTGGAAACACTGTAGACTTCAATGTGTTACATTCAATAGGTAAAGCTTTAAAAGTAAGAAATGAAATTAATAGTGATGAATAAATAAGGAGAGTTGAGATAAACAGAAGTCTATGTATTTTTAACAAAACTTGTATAGGCTTTTCAAAATGGAAATCACAAATTCACTCATATGTGTTTGAGAAACTACGCATATTCTTCAGCTGACATAGTGCCTTGGACTTGTAGGCCTTCATCTTTTGAACATTAACACTGTCTATAATTTTACACGTCGTCTTTGTCTTTTAATAAAACTTCTGGTAAAGTAACAAAAAGATTTGACAATGTTTCCAAATCATCTTGGGTAACATGTTTCCTTATAGTATTGTGTTCCTCAATTTACCCTCCCAGAAACCATAAAAATAAACATGCCTTTAAACAATATCCAAAAACACAGTGATTACTTTTAATCAGTTATTAATTTTGAGTTAGTTAGAATATTAAAGCTGCCTCAAAAATACCCCAGAAAGTAGAGATGAGAATTTTAAGAAAAAACAGTTGCCAAAACTTACAGATATCTTTTTAAATAGTGAAACCATAAGATTAATGTGGAGAGTAAAACAGGAAAGTTCCCCATAATAACCAAGAAAATACTGAGATTGTCATAGATGCAATCAACAAACTTTAAAATTGTGCTCACCCAATGGAAATGTTCCAAGTAAACACTCCTCATCAGTAAACACTGACATAGGCAATATAACCACCCCTCGTCAGGTAATTACTCCAAATGCAATGTATTATAAACCACAGGAAACTAAAGAGTTACTAGGCAAATGGTGAAGACAATGCAGAAACCTGGGGAAAAAGGCAGAAAAACCCAAGATTTATAATTCACCGCAAACCTCTAATTCAAATATGGGTCATGGACAAAATTCTAGACATAAGGAATAAGATATCCAGTATTTAAAAAAAAAGGAGATAAATCCAGTCCGTATGATTTCAATGACAAGGAACAGCTCTTTGGAACAGGACATACAAAATTTAATCCTGCATAATTTACAGTAGTATAGAAACACTATGTTTATATTATGAAGAGAGATCACTGCTATCAGTTGCAGTGGGACATTAAGCAGAATCAGCGGCAATGAGCAAAAATGTGCAGTAACTACTGCATTGTTGCTGTTACTGTGAACATCAAGACTGTTGTCAGTGACATTATTTTGTCGTTGGATTTATGAAAGTGATTGAATCATGTAGGCCCAACTCTCTTTGCTGAGCATATGAAACTTTTTGGCCTCAATTTTAATTGCTTTTCAGTGTGAATATAACATACTTATTTTGTAAGTATTCAGTTGGTGCATAAGTTTATAGAGTTTTTCCATATGCTTCCTAAAACAGATCATTACACAAAACAGAGACTTTAGTCATCAATAATATATCCTCCATCACTATTTACAACAATCTGCCAATGCTGGGCAACCTTTTGATTCCATGTGAGTAGAACTCGCACAGTTTGAGCTGAAGAACTCCTCAAGCCATGTTGAAAGTGCATTTTCATCCAGAAAGGAAATTTCTTGAAAGTTGTACAATAGAGAGCGGAAAAGATGAAAATCTGAGGGGACAAGGAAGGGGGGGGGGAGGCGGTAGAATGAGTCCCTTACCCAACTCTTGCAGTGTTTTTGTCACTCTAACAGAGTGCAGGCAGGCAATCACTTCACGCAGTCTTTCTGGTTGTTGTACTTGGATTGCATCTGCAAGACACCTCAGCAGTGATGGTTACACCTCAGGGAAGTAATTCGAAGTACACCACACTGTCGCAGTTCCACCATATGTATAACATTATCTTTTGTGGATGCGTGTAGATATTTGTATAGGGAGTTGCTCAACCAGTCATTTATTTCCCCTATGTTAGCATATAGACACAATTTCCCATCACCAGTAAGGGTGAGCCAGTAACGTCAAAAGGATCCTCCTTAAAACAGGAAAACCATTTTCTTTTCATACTCTGTCCAATGGTATTGTCCCTGTACATGGCACAAATGTTTCTGGCTGCCTCCATTGCTGTTATTCTTCTATTGAATCCAGCAGAAGAATGTGTTGTCAATGTTCCAGTTTCTTCACTTAGCATTGCATTTTCTAACATCAACAGCTCCATTATAGTATGTAAACTCAAATAGAAACAGTGAACTACAAGTAAAAAAAATACAATCAATACATAAACCCAAAGCAACTGGAATACTGACATAAAAAATAGGCAATAAACTTATGGACCAACCTAATATTCATTTTAACCATAGAGCCTATTAGTTTGGTAGTGTTTGAACATGGTTGACCAGGAAGTAATCTAGTAACTGAATGTCGATGTTTGAATAGGATGCCATAAATTTAAATATGTTAAGTGTTTCTTTATTACATTTGATTATTAGTTGCTATTTTCCTCCAAGGAAAGATGCCCTAAAATTTATCTTCTCTGTCAGAACAGGAAGCAATGTTCTCGCTACTCAATATACACAACTGGCCATTAATATTGCTACACCACGAAGATGATGTGCTACAGACGTGAAATTTAACCGACAGGAAGAAGATGCTGTGATATGCAAATGATTAGCTTTTCAGAGCATTCACACGAGGTTGGCGCCGGTGGCGACACCTACAACATGCTGACATGATGAAAGATTCCAACCAATTTCTCATACACAAACAGCAGTTGACCGGCATTACCTGGTTAAACATTGTGATGCCTCGTGTAAGGAGGAGAATGCGTACCATCATGTTTCCGACTTTGATAAAGGTCGGATTGTAGCCTATCACGATTGCGGTTTATCGTATCGTGACTTTGCTGCTCGCGTTGGTCAAGATCCAATGGCTGTTAACAGAATATGGAATTGGTGGGTTCAGGAGGGTAATACGGAATGCTGTGCTGGATCCCAACGCCCTCGTATCACCAGCAGTCGAGATGACAGACATCTTATCCGCATGGCTATAATGGATCATGCAGCCACGTCTCGATCCCTGAGTCAACAGATGGGGATGTTTGCAAGACAACAACCATCTGCATGAACAGTTCGACGACGTTTGCAGCAGCATGGGCTATCAGCTCGGAGACCATGGCTGCGGTTGCCCTTGACGCTGCATCACAGACAGGAGTGCCTATGATGGTGTATTCAAAGACGAATGGCAAAACGTCATTTTTTTCGGATAAATCCAGGTTCTGTTTATAGCATCATGATGGTCGCATCTGTGTTTGGCAACATCGCGGTGAATGCACATTTGAGGCGTGTATTCATCATCGCCGTGCTGGCGTATCACCCGGCGTGATGTTATGGCGTGCCGTTGGTTACATGTCTCGGTCACCTCTTGCTCGCATTGACGGCACTTTGAACAGTGACCGTTACATTTCAGATGTGTTACGACCCGTGGCGCTACCCTTCATTCGATCCCTGCTAAACCATTCATTTCAGCAGGATAATGCATGACCGCAGGACGATTGCAGGACCTGTACGGGCCTTTCTGGATACAGAAAATGTTCAACTGCTGCTCTGGTCAGCACATTCTCCAGATCTCTCACCAGTTGGAAACGTCTAGTCAATGGTGGCCGAGCAGCTGGCTCGTCACAATACACCAGTCACTACTCTTGATGAACTGTGGTATCGTGTTGAAGCTGCATGGGCAGCTGTACCTGTACACGCCATCCAAGCTCTATTTGACTCAATGCTCAGGTGTATCAAGGCCGTTGTTATGGCCAGAGGGTTGCTCTTGGTACTGATTTCTCAGGATCTATGCACCCAAACTGCGTGAAAATGTAATCACACGTCAGTTCTAGTACAATATCTTTGTCCAATGAATACCCGTTTATCATCTGCATTTCTTCTTGGTGTAGCAATTTTAATGGCCAGTAGTGTATATCACTTATTTGACCAATATCTGTATTATCTATCATGGCACATGTATCGCCACTATTAATTTCCATTTTCATCATATTCCTGGACCATTTTGTACTCCATATGGTAAATTATTTAACATCCATGTCAACTTCCATCATTGACCAAGTATTTTAGGCTGCCCACAGACAACACCAGTAGTCTCAATAACTGGTGACTGAACATTATAAACAATTAGGATTTGTTTCACATTTCATGAAGATATATATATATATTGCAGGATAAAGTTCTGACACTGGGTCAAAGGTCTTACACAAACTGTGACAAACCATCTTAAATGAGTGGAGAGATAGTCACTATGGGACTGAGCCAAAGTAGTTTGGGCAAGAAAAAAGATTTTCTTGATTTGTGACTGCAAAAATTCAAAACAATAGCACTTGTGCCACTATCAACATGATGGCAATTTCAAGTATGTAATGACTATTGCAAATCTTATGGCAATGTTGATTGGTGTAGTTCCAATTGATGCATAGAAATTACAGTTAAGAAGAGAGGAGTATTGCTATAGAAATGACCTCGATGTATTATCAGATAGGTTTCCATGCTCACATAGTTGAATGCCTATCATATTCTCAAACTCCTTTCCACCTATACAACTTTCACTACTTCATTGATAAGTTAACACATATTTCAGAATAATCAAATGGTGTCATCTCATTAATAGGTAAGGTCAGGTTAACTTATTTCCATTATCATTGCATGTTAAATTTTAAACAGACTGACTTGTTTGTTGTTTTTGTTGTAGATTTATCATGATTTGCTTATGGGATTAAATTTTGTGGCATGTTATACAAGTGAAATATTTTGGCTTTGATGATAATAGCTACTGAAAATTCCATACCTTTGTTCTACATAAAGATAGAAAGTGTCAATATTTGTTTTGGCCTCATATGACATCTAAAACATACGATTTTAATATTGCCAAATGTCTGCTTGTGTCTGTGTACGTGCGGATGGATAGGTGCATGTGTGTGCGAGTGTATACCTGTCCTTTTTTCCCCCTAAGGTAAGTCTTTCCGCTCCCGGGATTGGAATGACTCCTTACCCTCTCCCTTAAAACCCACATCCTTTCGTCTTTCCCTCTCCTTCCCTCTTTCCTGATGAAGCAACTGTTTGTTGCGAAAGCTTGAATTTTGTGTGTATATTTGTGTTTGTTTGTGTGTCTATCGACCTGCCAGCACTTTTTTTTTGGTAAGTCTCATCATCTTTGTTTTTAGATACATTTTAATATTGGTTAGATATATTCTACAAACCTCTTTCTATTGTGTCAGGATCTCAGTAACTTCAAAATCAATTCCCTTTAGATCCTATTTTTATGAATGATTTGCTGCTGCAGTGAAATTTTGCTTCTGTTTGTAGCATTTACTTGATAGTGATTTATGATATTTTATCATTAATCCCCAACTTCAAAAAGGATTGAATTATGTTTTACATATAGAAATGTCTAATTGTACCTGCTTGTGGAATGAGCAGTGCTGAATAGATGTCAATGATATTGGCATGAGAGATGTGTGCAACATGCATTTTATTATTTAGCAGTATTTGTAAAGTATGGCATTTTTATTTTAAATGTTTGTTGAATATTTTTGTTTCATATTTATGTTGCATGTTCAGTTTGATCGGGCAAGTTCCATTAGGTACAGTTCTCGAAGAGCAAGAACTTTAGAATCGTTAGCTTCACTTTATGAGGTAAGTATCCCTCATGTTATTTATGTAATTTGTCTTATCCTGAGATTAATATAATTATTGTTAGCTACAGTAAAGAGTATAAAATTGTAGCTTTCTGATTGTGTTTGTTTCTTTTAAGGAAGAGGACCTGCGTCAGACTCTGGAGGAAAGTGCCCGTCTTCAAAGAACTTACGAGAAATATATTGATCTTACCATTATAAATGAAGACTTTGATGGTACATTCCGAAAGGTTATTGAAGCACTGGAAGTCCTGAGCACAGAACATCAGTGGGTACCAGTAAACTGGGTGTACTGAAGTATGAAGTATCTGTAATTTCAGAATTTCTTGTTTTCGTCTGTTTTTATTGCTCATACAAACCATTTTGATTGTTAATTTGAGCAAAGTTACACTTGACCTGTTTTAAAACAAGAAAACATTTCGAGAATGTTTGGTGCTTGTTAGCAACAGTGCTTGTGGACAAACATCCAAATGCCTGACATTGTTCAGAATGGTCTGAGAATCTCAGTACTTTAAAAGCAAGATAAGTTATTTGCAAGTGTATTGTAGGGGACGGAATATGACATGAAGTGTGTCTCTGGTTTCATTCCCTTTTTATTTTGTTCATATACTGCCACATTATTTTAAATTGAAGATATAATGTTTTTTTTTCTCCCCCCATTACACTAGTGTCTAAGGTAAGTTTTGTTTTCTGTTATTTGATGTGTGCATAAATTTGTCAGAGTTAAAAGCTGTGGTTGTGTGCACCTTCTAAAAGAAAATGGTCTTTCCATGTCACTGACATTTAACCTTTTAGTAACTCCTAAAAAAATTAAAACTATGACCTGAGCCAGGAATCCAGATATGTAAAGTTTGTTCAGTTGGTAGAAATTTGCCTGTGAAAGGTGAAAATAGATCTAGTCCTGGTCTGGTACACAGTTTTAATCTCTGTAGATAGTATCATTACGGCACATACTCCACTGCAGAGTGAAACATTCTTTAACTGTAATGTACTTACCTTGCAGTGAACAATAATGTTTACAGTTGTGATATTAAAATTGTTCTTTTGTGAAATTGCTCTTACAGCCTACTTTTTAACACTTCCTTGTTGAAAAAAAGGTGTGTCTGAGTCTGACCCATTCTTGACATGAAATTGTAGTGGCACATGTATATCTTTTGATTTCTAATCACACAAGATGTTCATGCACATTGTGTGACATTTAAGTTGCACATAAGCAAATGTGTTCATATGAAAATAAAATTATAAAGTATTCATTCATAAGATCTCTGACTATGTATTACTATATGACATGGCTTTCTGCTTGTTCACATATGTTTATCACTTATAACGAGAGTTAATAATTTCATAAAAGGGATCATTTTCCCACTAGTTTGTATCAAATTTGTGATGTGATACATGCCATCAATTGAAACATTCCATCGCTGTGATATTCATTTCTAGGTTTTTTGTAAGATTAAAATGAAGTTTTTTAAGAAAAGTATAACTTGTAGTGTCTTTCATCATACTGTTGCTGCATTTTATTTTTATGCACAAAAGATGTTGCAGTGTTTTGTGTGTTGCTCATCTACTGATATTGAAAAAAATTAATAGTTTTGTTGTGTGTGTCATTGTTTTCAGATATTTTTATTTTATGATTTTGTATAGTTTGTCATTTAGAACACACACATAATCTATTACTCATCTACTTAGGTACAGTCTTTCGTTCCTTTTACCAAAAGAGAAGAGGAGTTGAGAATAGTTTGCACATTGCTATTTTTATTTGTTGAATATGTATTACTTGAAAACTGTTTGCGTCTGTAGATGTAGAAACAGTAGAAACTAACCCGTCCATGTGTTCAGGGAGAAAAATAGTATTGAAGGTAATGTATTTTATGTGCTTCATTGAAGTGATGATGTTAAGCAGCTACATGTACTGTTTTAAAATTACATTAAAAGACATGTTTTATGTAAATTATAGCAGAGCTGTATACTGCAAAAACTGTTCTTATATATATTTAAAATGTCAAATAAAAGTACTTTACATTTTTATCTACTTCTTTTTATTCCAATATAGTAGACACCCCAAAAAGATTATTTTTCCTGTTTTCTATGTGTCAATAAGAGGAGAGGAATGGTGGAATAGGCAAAGCTAATCATTAGCACTTAGTGAAGTTCTGATTTCCGTGTGTGTGCAGGGAGGAGGAGAGGGTGTGTAGCAGTGAGTGCATTCATCCTCTAATAAGGAAAACAAATGTTTATAAACTAAATTACCATGCTTCAGTTCATATCAAGTGTAGCCTTGTATCACTGAATGCCTGAACTACATGAAGAGTAGTTATCTTCATTCACTACGTGGTTAGTATTTCAGGGGCTGATGATTTTTTAGTATTAACAGAGGGACAATATGTATAGCAGGTACTTAAGTGTATGGGAAGCTCTTGCTGTTTATCAGACAAAAGGGTAGATAAAAAGAAAAGCTGCAGTGTAGTCACTGTGAGCATTCATCATTAGCAGCATCAACATTACTTTTTCTCCATGCATTAAAGGGTTACATATCCTACCATGTATTCTAATTTTTTAATTTAAACATTGTTCACTGATCTGTGCTGCTTATTTCACCAAGTGGTAGGAACAACTGAATGAGTAAAGGGAGTCGCTCACCATGCAGACATAGCGTTCCGCAGTGGATAAACCCACAACCAAGAAGATGAATAATACACATGTTATTTTGAATGCGTTTTCTTTTTACCACACACCGGTGCTTTCTCTCCTCTCTACAACATAAGTTTTCCCTGTGTTTCATTTGTAGAAACACAAGTTTATTGATACCATTGTTTATGTTAAACTTCCGGTTCCATAACCATTTAGGCAGTGGTATTATCCACATATAATACTAACCACATTGTATTTCATTAATTCTGTTTCAGCTGCTACATATATGATCAGTAAAAATAGATGTCCTGTGACTAGGGCATCCTGTTGGGTAGACCGTTCGCCGGGTGCAGTCTTTCGATTTGACGCCACTTCGGTGACTTACATGTCGATGGGGATGAAATAATGATGATTAGGACAACACAACACCCAGTCCCTGAATGGAGAAAATCTCCGACCCAGCTTGGAATTGAACCCGGACCCTTAGGATTGACATTCTGTCACGCTGACCACTCAGCTCCTGGGGGCAGACACATGATCAGTGAAATAGTATTGTCAATAATTTTCTAATGTTTAATTGTAACTTTGACTTTCAAGTTACAATTAAACATTAGAAAATTGATTCTGGTATTTTCAGAAGTTTTTAACTCTCACATCTAAAAAAAATTAATTAAAATCCTCAACTTCATTGTAACAACTGCTGAATTGTTGGGTGAAGAACTGATGACTCAATTGCAATTGCATTACAATGTAATACATCTCATTATCTGGTAAAAAATTTGTGTTGACTCAAAATCCACATTAACCTTGTTAATTTCAAATTGATAGTCACCCTTTTTACTTTTCAAATATGATTCATATTAGGACACATACATATTTAGAACTCTCTTCCCTGCAATGTTTTTTGATACTTCATTTAACGTAAGATGCCTCAAGCCTTACACATTCGACACATCCATCCTATTGTTTCTAATTTTGAGTAGTTATTCGTATTATGTAGAAGTTTTACCTACCATTAAGGTATATCTTGATTTGTCCATTTTGATACACCATACTTACCAGAGTAGAAATGGAATGATCGTGTGGCATAATTGGTAAAGAACCCTGTCTGGGATTGTTTGGCTGCATGATGCAAATTATTTATTTGATGCTTCTTCAACAACTTGCTCATTGATGAAGATGAAATGAAACAGGACAAAACAAACGCCCATGCTCCAAGTGAAGATAATCTCTGACCCGACCACTAATTGAACCCAGGACCTTGTGATCTAGTAGCAGTAGCACTAACCAGTAGACCCTGAGCTCCAGATATCAAAGTGTTAGACAGCTCTAAATATAAGACGAGAACACCCCCCTCCCCCTTCCCCCTCCTTCTTTAAATAACACATTCTGGATGATCAAAATTACAAACAGTTTTATCAGTATAAAGTCTCTACCTAAATAAGTTAGCATTATGCCATTTCAAAATCAAAACTCGTAAACTTGTACCATTTATTGTCTGTGTAGATTTTGATAATGATAATATAAGGGGAAATAAAATAAACGAAAGCCGGCCGCTGTGGCCGAGCGGATCTAGGCACTTCAGCCCGGAACCACGCTACTGCTACAGTCGCAGGTTCGAATGCTGCCTCGGGCATGGATGTGTGTGATGTCCTTATGTTAGTTAGGTTTAAGTAGTACTAAGTCTAGGGGACTGATGACCTCAGATGTCAAGTCCAATAGTGCTTAGAGCCATTTGAACCATTTTTTAAAATAAACAAAAGAAATATTTTACATTAATTATTATCTTCACTTCCTTATTTGCTTACTATCTAAGTCAGTTGTTGTGGTATCATTATTTTTAACTATCACCATCACCATCAGGTCTCACTATCTTCATTTGTAAGGCTACTGGCGTCTCTTCCTTCCTGACACTTCTCTCACATTGTCTCACCTTTTAAGTCATTAAAAGCATTGTATATGCAGCACTTTTTGAATCATTTTATGATAGATTCACTTGAGATTTTGTCCCAGGCAGTAACGATCCACTGGCCCAGCATGAATACGGAGGGTTACTGTAACTTCTTGCCTGGACAGAGGGCATGGCGTCCTTGAGGAAGCTGTTCATTATAAAGCTGTTGTAGTTGAGCCTAAAGGGCTGTGCATAACAGAATCCATTACTTGAAGTGGTGAGGTAATGCTGCCAGAATTATCATCAGGTTGTGTTGTTCTTTTTACTATCAGATCCTTAACTTCCTCGGTGAGGCATCCCCTGAAAGAGTCCAGCACCACATTTTCCTTTTCGTAAGCAAATAACCTGGTATTCTATTCCAAACAACCTTCAATCAGTCTAGCTTCAGGTCATTTGTTATCCACCCCTTGTCATGCATCTGAAGAGAAGTCCTCCTGGCAGTTTTTCTTTTAGTAGGGTTTTCGTTTTCAGAGAGGATGATGGATGGGAAAAAGTTAACAAAGGATGAATAGTTGATCAGAAATTTAATTATTTCCTAAAAATATCTGTATAACAAAATGTATCTACTTTTCCTGTACAGTGGATCAGGAACACTGCAGTGAAAACCAAGAGAGAGAGACCAAAATTTGAGATCAAAGTACCTTGTGCCTAGAAGAATTCTGGTTTTATACACCAGTGTAGCACTTCATGTGTGTTTAGCACAAAAAACTGTACTAAAAGTGACGTGTCTTGGGAACTTTACTCTAATTTGATGTATCACTAAACCTGTATATTTTTGTAATATGCAACTGCAAATACAAAAACCACCAAATATGCTGTGTTAGCTTCATAAACACTGAAATCAACATGGTGACTGCTCAGTTTGCTTCTGTTCACAGCACAGGACACATCAGTGAGGTGTCACACACTGAATAAAGGGTGTAATAGAATTACATTTTATAAATTTGGGATATTGTAGAGAAGGAAATTTTCGAAGTTTTGATGTAACTGCAAATGTAGAAGAAATTTCCAACAGCCAGTACTGGGCTGTTGAAAATACATGCATTACCTGTATTAAAATGTAAAAGGTGAGTTTCTCAGGGAACATTTTCAGCTGAAATTCTTGGACATCACCTTATTAAACACCATGTATTATCAGATCACTTGAATGGTGCATAGTATCTGAACTTTCTGGACACTGCTTACCTGAACTTCTGATGGATGTTCCCATGCAAATGTTCACTAGTTTGTGGTTTCTGAAGGATGGTGCTCCAGTGCACTTTGATTATCGGGCCAGGGCATATTTCACAGACAACTGCAGGCAGAGAGCAATTGGAAGGGGATGCCAAGCCCTTGGCCTGTGCACTGTCCTGATCTCCCCCCCCCCCCCCCCCTCTTGAATTCTTCATCTGGTGTTATAAAGAGTTCTGTATGTACTCAACATCAGTAGGAAGAGTGCCTGAGCTTATTGAGCACATCTTTACAGTATTCGATACCATCAGAGAGAAGTGTGAAACCTTGCACAGAACAAGAGAAAAGATGGTTCATCATTGCACATTATGTAATGAAACAATGGAAAAACGAGGATGGAATGTAACGGTATTACGAGAAGGTTAGATGCTACTCATCATATAGCGGAGATGCTCAGGGTAAGGATGGGGGATGGTAAAGCATTGCTGCGGGAGCATGCAGGTACAAGGTGGAGAGAGGGTGGGCAGCTGGGTGCAGTCGATATATTAGATGGAGGGTGGGGGAGGGGAGGGGGGGGGGTAGCGGAAAAGGAGAGAAGTGGTGGAATAGAGGGCTGTGAAGTACTGGAATGGGAACAGGGAGGAGCTAGATGGGTAAGGACAGTGAATAACGAATGAAGTTTGAGGCCTGGAGGTTTAGGAAATATAGGATATATTGCAGGTAGAGTTCGCACCTGCCCAATTCAGAAAAGATGGTATTGGTGGGAAGGATCCAGGTGCCACAGGGTGTGGAACAGTCACTGAAATGACTTCAAAGTATGCAGTTTGAGTGATAAACCACATTAAATATCTTTCTGAAATGAGTCAGTCGTAGAAAAGTTTGTTTTTCTGAAGTGTCAAGAAATGCTAAATCAGCATGTGAAACCTTTAATCCAAAAAGAACTTAATTTAATGCAGTGAGATAGTTGTAACCAAGACTTGGGGGGACTACTAGCAGTTTTGCAAATTTCTTACTGTGTTGTCAAAAAGGCACGGATCAAATACTATGCACAAAAATTAAAGCAATGTCAATGTGAAGTACTAGTTGTCATGAAATGAATAAAATCCAAAAGGCAAATGTATTTCAACTCCTTGATAATTAGAGCCCGGATTTTTATGTAATATCAACATGCAAAATGTATATACATTTATACAAGGAAAATTGTTGAAATATGTAAGAAAATATGTAACTGCACAAAAATATTTAATAAGACATTTAACATAAAACAATTTTATTTGAAGTACATTCCTGCATTACATCATAGCTTACTGTGTTATCTTAATATGCACTTAAAATTACCAGAAATATGAAAAGTTCATTAAGAAGGTACATTTTACATTGTTGTTGTTGTGGCCTTCAGTCCGAAGACTGGTTTGATGCAACTCTCCAAGCTAGTCTATCCTGTGCTAGCCTCTTCATCTCCGAACAATTACTGCAACCTACATCCATTTGAATCTGCTTCCTGAGTTCAAGCATTGGTCCCCTTTCAAATTTTTGCCTCCCAAAATTTCTTTCCATACCAAATTGATGGTTTCTTGATGTCTCAGGATATGCCCTATCGACCAATCCCTTCTTTTTGTAAGCTTGTGCCAGAAATTTCTTTTCTTCCCAATTCTATTCAGTACCTCCTCATTACAGGATCAGTACTTCATTTTTATTGTGTAGTCTATACTGAACTAATAAATGAAGATCATTTACAATCACATCTGTGTACTAAAACCGCCTTCCTCACTGTACTATGATACTGTACCTTACCTTTAGTTCTGAAACACAATGAACAGCCAGGTACAGTACCTCTCCAAATTCCCTGCAGTCACTGAATTTTGCTGATTAGAAGAAATGTTTTGTCAGAGGAAAATGATGTCTTCAAATCACAAGAAATTGATGTTGCAAATTTGGGAAATGAAGCATTCCTGGAGATGTGTTCACTGAAGCATTTTCTGTTCCCACACTGAGGATGGTCAATATCACTCCTAATGTTGATTTTAGGTTCAGTACTGAAATAGAAGAGTCTCTTGGAAATTAATCAATCACAGATTACACAGTTTCAAAATGTTCATTATGAAACTGACAGCTACAACCTATGTATCCCACCTTGTTTGGACAAGCTCAGGTGGCAACGCTACTTTTGGCAGCAGTTCTCTAAGAATGGAGCATGGTTTGGGGCTTTGTCAAACACTTTCTTGGTGTATGGAATCATTTTATTTACTTCTGGATAACTGCCACACACACCTCAGTGATATGTTCGGTGCATTGGGAAAACAAGTGAAGTGGATCAAATGAGGATAGAATACATCTTAGGGCAGTTGCTACTTTCAGCATGGTGACTGCACCATCTGAATACATAACAAGAACTTGTTCTTCTTGAATTCCCTCAGGCCACAGCATAGATTGTAACTCATAAAACTAACTACTGTCAAGTGATTTGTGCTTTCCAATATTTTGCAGGAAATCAATAATGGCTTTGATGGTTCTTCTCCATTGAGTTTTCAACAATGAGATTGCCAATGAAACATCCAGCTACATCCCTTGTTTCATCAACCAATATTGATATGTGGTGGTTAAATAGTGCTGCATATTTTTTCCTTATTATCAGTTCATCAGGAATGTGTTGGCCACAGTACTTTTGTAGAAATGCGAGATATACACACTCTTTAAGTTTGTACCATAGAGTATTCCGCTGGCAGTCGGTTATCATGTGCCAATGTGCTACAGCACATGATAAATATCTCACTAAAATTATGCCCTTTCTCTTTGAATACAAGTCAGAATGCACACTAAATAACACTGTTTCTCTTTAAATGCAAGCCAGAATACATACTAAAACTAGGAAATTTCTCTTTGAATGCATGCTGCTACACAAATAAAATGGACGAAAATGATCACTGAAAGAAGGTACACAGCTGTCTGTTTTCAATTGTTCATGCTCTGAATCACATCATCTATTCCAGCACTATGAGTGCTACATTGCCCACAGCACCAGGTCAATATTTTTCTTTGAAAGTGCTTGTAATACACTGTGCAAGTGTAGAGTATGAGGATTTTTTTAGGGGTAGGTGATGTAATGGGGATGCAGCCAAATGGTTAAGTGCACTGATTGACAGTTCATCGGCTCTGATTCGATTCCCATTCCTACCATGATTTTCTTAAGATTTATTTTATGCCTCATAATGTTAAACAATGCATTACAAAATTTAAATATATTTAAACAATTCAATTTATGTATGTAGAATTAATATATTAAATTTAGTTATGATTACTACCCTTGCAAGTCAGAAGACTATAGATGATGGTAAATAAGAGTGAGTGTACAAAGAAATTGAATATGAAAGTGTCTTCTGGAGATGGTATGCTACACAGGCCTTTTTCCAGCACCACCTTGAAGGAGAAAGTGAGATGTAAAGGGTTAGGTAGATCGACTACAAATGTAAATCTAACAATAGGAGGCTGTGGCATGAGGCTCAGTAGTTTGGCTCAAAGTATGTGAGGAGAAGCATGTATATATCCCTTTCAAGTTCCTTGAATGTTTCACCTGAGTGAGCAATAGGAAAAGGGGGATTCTGAGCAGAGTTCACATATAGGCATGGTAGCCCAATGGTGAAACATACTGACTGGCAAGTTGTGGGCATAGCTTTGATTACCACTGCTGCCATAATTTTTTTTATTCTGATAATGTTAAACAATCAGTTAAAAAAATTAAATATATTTAAACAGTTCAATTAATACACACCAAATTATTATATTCAATTTAGTTATGATTAGTACCTCTGTAAGTCCAAAGGGTTTAGGCCACCATATTGTAGCACATTGGTAAAATTTTGCACAAGCTGCCACTGGAATGTTCTCAGGAACCGTAGCACAGCACATACAACAGGAAAACTAGTTTTTCGAATTTGGAGTCATTTGCGTCTGTGACAATAACATTTGCTTCTTAGGCAATTGCACTGCTTTATTCTTTGTGTGCACATGATACTGAGTCAAATGCTTTGCGGAAATCATAAAAGACTGCCTTGATCCAAAACTATCAGTATGCCATGTGAGAAAAGTGCGAGTTTTGTTTCAAATGACTGATGTTTTCTTAAACCGTGCTGGTTGACATGGAGGAGATCACTCTATTTGAGCTCACAGTATGTTCTAAGATTGTACAACAAATTTATTATAGGATATTAGATGGTAGTTTTCTCAATCACTTCTACCACCCTCCTTGTAAACAGATATGACCTATCCTTTCTTCAAACTACTGGGCACAGTTTTTTGTTTGAGAGATCTACCATAGATTTTATTTAAAAGAAGACTTAACTCAGCTGCAAATTCAATATAGCACCTGATAGGGATTCCAGTTGGCCCTGGAGATTTGTTCAATTTTAATAATTTCAACTGTTTCCTAACACTACTGACTCAAATATCTATCTCACTTATCTTTTCAGTGGCACAAGAATTAAATTGGGGCTGTTCTCCTGGGTTTTCCTTTGTAAAATAGAAAAAAGAGTTAAGCTTTTCTGCTTATGTTTTCCTACCCTCAATTTCAGTTCCTACCTCATCCATGAGTGACTGGACACTAACTTTGGTGCCACAAACAGCATTTACTACATATGGCCAGAATTTCTTTGGATTGTGTGAAAGATCATTTGACAAAATTCTCCTACGGTACTAACTGAAGGCTTCATGCACTGTTTGCTTGACAGCCAAACATGTTTCAGTCAGGATCTCTTTATTAATAGCCCTATGCTTTTTTATGCCTATTATACAGTTGTCTCTGTTTCTTTAGAAGGTTCTTTAAGGTGATGATGGAGAGTCCATCTCATTATGAATTGTTCTGCTAGGTACACATCTATTCAGTGCATGGCCATCTATTGTTTTAAACTTGAGCCCTAGGTCCTCCACATACTTTTGCCCTGAGCTAAAAGTTTCAAGTTTCTCACTGAAATATGACACTATTGCTTTTTTATGTAGGTTATTGAACAAATATGTCTTTCTATTTGTTTTAGTTGCCCTTTGTACTTTGGTAATCATTGTTGCCTTAATTGTGTCATGGTCACTGTTACCAGTTTTGATGAGGACATCCTCAAAGAAGTCAGGTCTGTTTGCTGCCATTAGATCTAAAATATTTTCATCATGAGTGGAGTTCTGAACCGTTTGCTCTAGGTAGTTTTCAGAGAGGGCATTTAGTAATGTTTCACAAGATGTCTTGTCACACCAGCCACTAACAAAACTGTTGTTTTCCCAATTGATTGCTGGGTGATTAAAATCTCCTCTGATTATTACGGTATGACTGGGGAACTTAAGTATAAGTGAACTGAGATTACATCTAAGGTTTTCGGATATCAGGAGTTGGGAATGATGGTTGATAGAAGGATCCAATTACAATTTTTACTCCACACAAAGACAACTTTCTCGTGATGTGACCAACACTGTCATGAGGTAGTGCATCCAGACCGAGGGAACATTCTTATGCAACTCTAGAAAACAGACAGATACATAAAATCAGAAAATTAGCACTACGTATGAAGTTTTTGATACACAAAAATTGTTATCACTTTCTGGAGCGGCAGCTTTTATAATAAAGAAAAATCTTCCAACATAACAATGGGCACTAAGCAACATAATTACATACGTACAAAAAAACATGAATATCAGGAAAATCTTATGAATAATTTGTTGTCTTGTCAATATGCCTCAAACATAAACATTGAAATAAAATATACAATGCACTGACCTCTGCTGTGGCACCAGTTGCCAACAGCAAAGCAAAACAATGAATAAAGTCTGTCAAATAAATAGGTATCGTACACTGAGATACATTACGATCATTTATGGTAAATCTAGTGCTATTTACATTCTGCACAAATGACAGAAGCAATGAAAAAATGTGTGCCTCTGATGTGAACATATGATGCTGAAGTTCGATCAAATTGAACTTTGCGTAAACACTCTGAGTGTATTAAGCTATGACTGGTGTGCTATAATTCATCAGAATGCCTTGATCCACAAACTGTTCCTTGCAATGTCCTTAGGGAACCTACATATCATAAACATAGAAGTTTGAAGCCAGTGAGCATAAACATCAAAATAAATAGTCTGTACTGAAACCAAAAGTATAATTTTAGCTAAAGTGTTTAGCTAAAATAATAACTGCAAACTTTCCATTTCTGTTGGTGCATCCTTCAGCAACAACTAACCATTTTTACACTAATTTACATTTATATTTCAATGAATAACTCTACAACACACACAAGTCAATGTTTTGGTCTTCACAATATGGCCGAGTATATAAGTCAGTGCCTTCGCATTTACAGCATTAGGGCATCTCCAAAGATTCTAACCTCCTTGCTCTTTACCACATGCAATAATGGCTACTACAATGTGTTAAATGTAAGCTGGCTGATACAAGAAGGGGGAGAGGGGGTTCGATGAGTGGAGGAAGCAACTGGCCCCCAGCTCAATGACTGCCATGGCATGCGGAGCCGTGGGGAGGGGGGAACAGGCCCCAAGCCCTCCCTGCTTCCTGCAGTGTATATACCTTTTTTTTAGCTTTACCTGTGGTTCATGTTTCCACAAAAGCAGTCATGCAAGGAGCTGCAGATCACTTAAACGTTGTTCATAATCAAAAACTGAAATTGCCCTATGTATTGTCATGTTCAATAAAGATCCTAACTGCAACAAGTATGTACACTTATTACCAGGAAAAGGAACAGTATGACACAGAATGAAGTACAACACAGTAACAATGACTACTGTACATAGTACTGTCAGCTAGATAACATTGGCTGCAGTCATAAACAAATGAAGAGTGGAAATTACAAACATTCTAAGTGCCAAACACATACCACTGTCAGCTAGATAGCATTGGCTGCAGCCATAAACAAATGAAGAGTGGAAATGACAAGCACCCTAAGTGCCAAACCTCACATTTGCAGAAGACTCAAGAAACAATGTGTGTCTTCTCATACCTAACTTATTTGTATTCAAAAACTTGAGAACAAATTCTGATACCACAGAATTTTGCTGTTTACCACATGACTGCAAGAAATAATGAGATGCGGTTCTAAGTGCCCATACTAAAATTTTCATTTGAAATTCCATTAACACTGGAGCACTACATTTTATTTAAGATAATGCTCATGTGGAAATACAGCAGTAATATTTTAACTAGTAGATCTGTAGTCATCAAAAACTATTTCTTGTATCTTGTAAATATTTTACAAGAAAATAACAAAATTAAATTCAAGAAAAAGTCTCTTGGCATTAACTTCTTTTTCTTACACAACATCATTCTTAGGATCAGATGTTGCAAATTTTACTGTAAGACTTCCTACACTGTTGAGGAATAAATGGCAACGTCATCAGCAGGTCTTTCAGATAAAGTATGGCAATGCATAGATCAACCATAACTTTTTCTCTTTTGAATGCACTGACATTTTCTACATTGAAATATTTCCATTCTTTTATTTTGTTATACAAAGTTTTGATAGCTATTTGAGATGGATGAGTGTGAGATGCCATGATGATACTCCATTTGGAGATCTTACACACCTGCATTGACAACAATGTTTCAATAGCATATTTAAAATCAAATAAGTCGCTTGTAAGCATTGACATTACACGGAATAGGTTAATAGCTTTATCTTACTCATCAATTGTGTGTATAAATGTATGAGAACTAAGACTTCGACTCATGCACTTTGAATTCCAGGGGACAGTATTCTACGGCACAAGGACCATGTGCCATTTCGTAGTGAATGTTTGTAACATTTTCTCCATTAATTGGCACTTGGAACAAGTCTAGGGATATGTAACAGAGTATCAAGGACATAACAGCACTAAAATGCACTTTGTGAAAAAAATGGCACATAGGATGTTAGACATTTACACTCTTCAAATGTCTACTGTCTGAAGCCTTCAGATGTCTACCGACTTCTACCAGTTCAGGAATACACAGTTGACTGGACAACTTAAGGTTAACACACTGTACAATGCTACCTGTGGCTCATGCTTCCACAAAAGCAGTCACAAGAATAGGGAGTTGACTGGACAACTTGATGTTAACACAGTGTACAATGTTATGTGCAGTATTGTTATTGTATTTACTTTGCTTTTGAGATTTAAAATTCTGAATCTTACAAAATTATACAGGAACATCTACTTCACAAATGACTCAAGGTGCAATTAACCATGTTTTATTGTTCTAGAACATGATTTTCAGAGTTAATTTACTGCCTATAGTAAACTGTTGAGGTAGGTTAGATTTGAATATTTTTCTAAGGGAGCAACCTGCTGAGGCTGTTGTCAAAATATGAAGGATAGTCAAAAAAGAGATAATATGTAATTTTATGTAGCATAAATTTAAAATATATAAATATGGTATCCTAGCCTGGTATGTTTGAAGTCTTGCTGGACGGTATGGACATCAATTATAGCCACAATGTGACACAATAAACAATAAAGTGACACTGAACATAAAGGAAACTAATGCCACAAATTTCAGTTTGAAGAGGAAAAATGACTTTGTTAAATTAAATTTAGATGGCATCTCTAAAAACTGTGTAACAAATGCAAAATTTCTAGGAATGAATATTGATTCTCAGTTGAAGTGGTGTGAACACACAAAGGTACTTGCAAACAGATTGTCATCAGCATGTTGTGCCCTTAGAATCCTATCATAAGTGTGTAACATGCAGTGTCTTTTAGTTACACATTATTCATATGATCACTCAGTTCATAGCTATGGCATTCTTTTTTGGGGAACAACGCACAAAACATCAACACAATTTTCAAAATCCAGAAAAGAGCCATAAGAATAATAACCAAAAATACTAGTCAAGCTCATTGTAAAGATCTGTTCAAAACACTGGGTATTTTAACTGCTCCTTGTGAATACATTTACCAGTCAGTTGTTCACATCAAAAATAACATTGGTAATTATTGCACAAACAGCTCTGTCCATGACTATGCAACAAGAGATAGACTCAACTTACATTTACCAAGAAAAAATAAACATAAAACTCAAAACAGCATTTTATACTAAGGAATAAAACTGGACATTAAATTACCAAAAGAGATGAAAGAAATTGCAAAAATACACTTATTTAAAAAGGCAGCTAAAAAGTACCTGTTATGCAATACATTTTATACATTGAAGGATTACTTAGATAAAACAAAGTAAGGGTTTGATAAAAAAAATATTACACAAATAAGTAATAATTATTATTATTATATGGGATTCTGGATACAGATCATAATATACATAATAAAGAGTTCCCAAGTTTTGTATATACACATACATTTTACCATAAAGACTGATACACATGAACACTGCATGAATTACAAAGGCAGACTGAATTAAACATGGCAGCTCGTCAGAGCAGTTAATGTTCCAAAGATTGTAATTTATGTGGTTGATGTGACCTATCAATGCCACAATTATAAAACATCCAACATTCCACATAACACCTTCACTTTTTGTTTTTTTTTTCCCTCTTCTTTCCTTTCTAGAAATACTTACCTCCAAGCTATGCATAGCACAATACTAACACGTCTTCCTCTTCCTGAGCTCAACATCTCACTCATTATGGAGGGATGATGACTCAGTTTTTCAGGGTAGCAAATGGGAATTGCGGCACAGAAAATGGCCCAGAGATCACCAGTGTGTGTCTGTGTGTGTGTGTGTGTGTGTGTGTGTGTGTAGTGAGTGTAGTGTTATGAAACAATGTGTGTATAGTGTGTGCAATGACTGATAGTGAGATATGAGTGAACAGCGTGGCATTACATTATTTAATAAGTTAATTGTAAAGAAAGTATTGTATACCAGGAGTAAATGTAATGATTGTCTCTAACTAGAAGTCTGTAAATATACGTGTAAACGAATTAGCTTCTTTTAAATACTTTGATATGTCCTATATCCTTGTAAAAATATATATACGGATGAATAAAGCTACTGCTACTACTACTACTGCAATTGTGGGCACTGCAGTCGCTGATGTAGGTGCTGCCATAAGCCATGCTTGTGTGGCTGGCCTATCGGGGCTCGCAGCCACTCTTTAAAGGCAGCAGCATCACTGTTCTATCTGGTAGTTGTGATTTCTCTGCATTACTATATAGATCTCATTACACATTGTTGTCTTGGTTCTGAATTTCCTACATCTTAAAGTCCGTGTCATGTAAGAAGGCAACCCAATTTGCAGCCATTCTGTGCACTCCTCTCCATTTACCACTGGCAACTAATGAGATTCATTCTCTCTCCAAGTGGCTAGCCACGAGTTATAACTAGATGGTCAAAATGTCTCTCCTGCAGTGTGCACAGTTGCCACATTTCAGGACAACCAAATTATTCATGCAATTGCCAATGTTATTTCTTTTTAGCAATTAGCTGCATATGTGTGCCTGGACATGTATTACTGCAAATTTCCAAATAAATATTTTAGATGGAGGCAATAAAATGTGAAGTGCTTCACAAGCAGGCAAGGAAGATTATTTAGCATGTTTATAACTTTTTCAAATGTGATTTTGAATGTGGCAGTCCTACTGTTGACATATGAAGACACAAGGACAGACTCCAGAAGCATGTGGTGTTGGCAAGAGAATTGTAGAAAGACTTGCAAACCAAAGTGTCAAGAGCTGTAGAAACTTCAGGAAAAGTTGGCTTTGTGTCACCTTGAAAACATCAAAAAATGCAAGAAACCTGTGACACAAATGGATGGCTTTGACAACAATATCTTACAGGGCTCCTTGTTTGAAATGTATATAAGAGGTGAATACCTGACATCACAAAAACTTGTTACCACTAAGCATGAGAATGCTGGCATCAATCCAAAGAATTTTAAAACACGTTGGCTACAAATATTTAAGAAGAGAGTTATTAATTGAAAGAAGTGGCACAGGTGCAGCATGTACGATATCCCTTATAAAGGTGCATGATACATTAGAAGTAGGTTGCTCAACAGTGTATTGTCTTGATGAAACATGAGTGAATCAGAGTCCATCCAGGAATACCTTCCAGAAAATGAGTGGTGATACGGGCAGTGTTTAAGTTCCCATAGGGAAAGGTACTCAGATAATTATCCTGCATTCGTATTCTTCTTCTGGGTTTGTTCCTGAGAGTTAACTTGTATTTAATGTACAGAAAACAGCAGTGACTATCACTCACAAATGAACACTGTCTATTTAAAAAAAGTTCGCTGGGCAATATTCTTGTCATACCTTGGTTCGAGGTCAGTCATTTTAACAAACCACACTACTTATCAGTCAGCTGTTACAGAGAAAGTACAAACATCAGGAAAGTGAATATTGTGCCCTGTATTAAATATTCCACACAGTATAAACTAGATTTGTGCTGAACTACTGCAGCTCATTAATTTACACAAGTTATGCAACAGAATGTACAAATTAGACTTTCTTGCACATGAATGTGGTCACACAGTTTTGTGTTTACCCACATGTCACTGACACTGTCAGCTGATGGAATTAATTTGGGAACAGGTTAAAGACTAAAGACTACATAGGAGCAAGAAACAAAACATTCATGATAACAGACACTGAATCACTAGTGCATGATGCAACAGACAACATCCCCCTTCAACATGGGCAAGCGGCATGCAGACAGAGAGGTGAAGATGGGTGTAAGCCTTGAAACTATCATCATAAATTTACGATCAAATGATTCAGACACAGGCTCAGATAACAGTGATGATGGTATTATGATGTAAACTTTGGAAAAAAATAAATTAATAATGTTACCTGGTTTTGAGGACTCGTGGTTTTAAAAAATGTGTCTGTCATCATATCAATTGCCTACATAGCTTGGTCCTATGAAATATGCAGACTACTATGTTAAACATATTGCCCAAAGTGAGGTTAAGCTGTTCCATGTGTGTTGTATGCTTTAGTTCACATGGTTCAGATGGCTCTGAGCACTATGGGACATAACATCTGAGGTCATCAGTCCCCTAGAACTTAGAACTACTTAAACCTAACTAACCTAAGGACATCACACACATCCATGCCCAAGGCAGGATTCAAACCTGTGACCATAGCGGTCGCGCAGTTCCAGACTAAAGAGCCTAGAACTGCTCGGCCACACCAGCCGGCTGTGCTTTAGTAAGGTGCAAGAATGCAGATGTATAAATTCGTTAAAAACTCTGATATTTTGACAAGTAAATCGCTGTGATTTTCAAGGTGTGAATTGGAAAATATCTTAAAATGACAGGGAGGGTTCCCTGTTGAGCTACTGGTGGTTTTTAGTGTCATTGGTCAACATTCACAGTAAATAGTTAACTGTTTGCTTTTTCAATGGATCACAAATGCAATCTCTCACTGTAATCTCAAATGAGTTAGTTTACACTCATTTACTCATAATGCCCATTGACAGTGAAAAATATGAAAACGTACTGACCGTTTTTACGGTAGTCTTTTGCATTAGTCTATGCTACCAGTAATTCTTTTTTACACACATTGATTTACAACTATAGTCAAACACAGCCACATATAAGCATTATAAACATTTTTTGTTTAAAATTATGAATTAGAAACAGTTGTCAATCACATATAATGATTTTGGTTTGTGTTTGAAGTTAATTTTGTTACTTAAATACAGTTAAAATTGCAACAAATAGTAATTATTGCAACCACTTTCAATAACCTTGACATTAGGCAATCAATACTTTGAGAAAAATGGAACTTGACTTTTCACAAAGCTACGACAGCTGTTCTTGCTTTCCGATTTCAAGTGGACTGGAGCTGTGGAGCAATGGACACAATGTTGTCAATATGTGAAATAAGGTTTCTCTCATGTACACGACTGATCAAAATCTGTTTTAAAATTTTTATTCCCCTCATAAATTTGAACATGTAATATGATGCACCATAGACAAAACAAATCTGACTGTTGTTCACAACAACACATTTTGGAAATGCAGACCTATTTTTGCCCACTCTCTGTGCCAGGCATGAGCAGACCCCACCTCCTCCATGCTGCCCTACTGTTCTGGCTCGAAGCGAGCAAGTGCTTTGCTAAATGATGTGGGCTATAGTACTCAATCTTGGTTTCGCCTTTGGACTTGTTATTCTTCCATGCTATCTCCATTGTCTGTCATTCTCTCATTTTGTCCACCTGTTGTTCTCTGAAGGCTCATTTTTGATGCTCCTGGCCAGTTGGCCAACCACCACTAGCTCTGAAATCATTCCTAGACCTGTCCAATTTTGGTCACTGTAACTCATGAGAAGGTAAAAGGTTAGTGATGTTCCATGAACTGCAAGCTTGTGCAACTTTTGGAACAGCAGCAGCAACAACTGCTCCTGCAGCAGCAGTTGCTACAGCAGTTTCAGCAGCAGCAACAGCAGTTCCATACAGAATTTCAACTTTTATTGGATTACTTATAGGTTCAGTGTTCCAAATCCATCCACAATGTGCTCACTTCCCAGGCGGAGTGCTGTCTGCCCATATTTGCACTGCTTAATGATGGAAAAGAGTATTGAGACACATCTTTTCAGAAGCTGAAACAGCATATCACTGCTTTTAAGTTTCAAATGATGCTCTCCAATGATCGCTCTTCCTTTCTTCAGCTTCTCTGGAGACCATTTTCTTGCTAAAGAAATTGGCTCCACTCTCGAATCCAGTTGCACTCATCTCAAGAAGATGTGTTCATTGCTGTCCACTTATTATTCATAAAGATTCCATGTCTACATCTACATCTACTTAGGTACTCCACAGGCCATTGTACAGTGTGTGGTGGTGGGTGCTTTGTACCATTAATAGTCATTTCCTTTCTTATTCCAATCTCAAATAGAGCAAGAGAAAAATGACTGTCTGTATGCCTCTACGTGAGCCCTAATTTCTCGAATATTATCTTCGTGGTCCTTAAGCACAAGGTATGTTGTCAGCAGTAGAATCTTTTGGTAGTCAGCTGCAAATGTCGGTTCTCTAAATTTTCTCAATAGTGTTCATTGAAGAGAATGTTGCTTTCCCTCCAGGGATTCCCATTTGACTTCTGAAGCATTTCTGTAACACTTACATGGTTTTTGAACCTCTCGGTAAGAAATGTAGAAGTCTGCCTCTGAACTGCATCAATGTCTTCCTTCAATCTGACCTTTTATGGATCTCAAACACTTGAGCAGTACTCAAGAATAGGTTGCACCAGCCTCCTATATGCAGTCTCCTTTACAGGTGAGCCACTCCTTCCTAAAATTCTCTCAATAAACTGAAGTCGACCATTCATATTCCCTACCACAGTTTCACATGCTTGTTTCATTTCATATCAGTCTGGATTATTAACCCAGATATTTAAATGACCTGACCATGTCAAGTAGAACAGTAGTCATACTGTAGCCAAACATTACAGGTTTGTTCTTCCTACTCATCCATATTAACTTACATTTACCCACATTTAGCCATTCATTACACTAACCAGCAATTTTGTCTAAGTTGTCTTGTATCTTCCTGTAGTCACAACTTTGGCACCTTCCTGTGCACTGCAGCATCATCAGCAAACAACTGCAGATTGCTGCCCCCCCCCCCCCCCCCCCTGTCTACCAAATCATTTATGTATATAGAGAA
This sequence comes from Schistocerca serialis cubense, assembly GCF_023864345.2. Lineage (NCBI taxonomy): Eukaryota > Metazoa > Arthropoda > Insecta > Orthoptera > Acrididae > Schistocerca > Schistocerca serialis. The sequence goes on along the minus strand of NC_064639.1, from coordinate 401,375,829 downwards.
CAACAACAGTCCTATCACACCTCCTGGGACACTCCTGATGATACCATACTCTTGTCCCTGATGAACATTCACCGTTGAGGACAACATACTGAGTTCTGTTACCTAAGAAGTCTTCAAGCCACTCACATATCTGTGAACCTATTCCATATGCTCATACCTTCATTAACAGCCTGCAATAGGGCACCATGTCAAATGCTTTCCAGAAATCTAAAAATATGGTAGCTGTCTGTTGCCCTTCATCCATAGTTTGCAGAATGTCATGTGAGAAAAGGGCAAGCTGAGTTTTGCACAAGAGATGCTTTCTAAAACCATGCTGATTTGTGGACATAAGCTTCTCAGTCTCAATAATGTTTATTGTATTCAAACTGAGAATATGTTCAAGGATTCTGCAGCAAATTGAAGTTAGGGATATTAGTCTGTAATTTTGTGAGTTCATTCTTTTACCCTTCTTATATACTGTAGTCACCTCGGTTTTTACCAGTTGTTTTGGACTTTGCACTGGGTGGAAGATTCATGATAAATGCAGGCTAGGCAAGGGGCCTATGCTGTAGAGCTCTCTTTTTAAAACTGAACTGGGGTTCCATCCAGACCTGGTGATTTATTTGCTTCCAACTCTCAGTTGCTTCTCTATGGCATGGATGCATTGCGCCTCAAGCTCCATCAATACCACAAGCAGCCTCATCAGTCATACCACTCTTGTGTGACAGATTTGCAAGGATTTCATTTGAGCAAACCCAGCTTGCAGATCTTCAAATGCAGACTCACTGATCTGAGATGTTGTGGTGGAAGGAGCTCCTGATGTGGAAGTTCATGCTGCAGTCTTCAAACTGGACAACCCTTCCTTAGATGATATTTTGAAAATCAAGGACTCTTTTGAGACTGCACAGGCTACAAATGAATGCCTCATGGCTTGACCTCAGTAAGCAGTGGCCCATCTCACACTTCTAGGTCAGAATTCTTGTAAGTCTTTTTCCCACTGACGGTCTCAAGATTAATTGATTTTGGACATCTCCATGACCTCTGAACAGCCTGTAATGCCTCATCAACATAAACAGCAGGGTCTCCTGTTGTGTTCTGACTGCTTCACAGCACACCTGCATGTGGACTGCATATATTGCTGGGAACACTGCACCCATTGTAGGTAAGATGAGTGTCTCTGCACTGTTTACATTCAGCTGTTGATACCACCCACTACTCCTAAATTGTTTATCACCCTCATGATTGCAATCCAGTATGTCGGTGGCCAGGTGAACACAAGAGCTGCTGTTTCTTTGATCAACCTCCTTACATATGCTCATCTTGGTTTCTCTGACTCGGCCCCACCCTCCCATACATTGGTCATCTGTGGTGATAGTTTAATTGCTCTCCATGTTCAGTTCAAAGTCAGCACTACATACAAACAAGTTGTCTGGCTGATAACTCTGTTGTTGACAGTCACTCAGCTGGCAACATTATTGGTTTTGATGCCTTCTTGCTGTTTGAATTCTCCATCACTGAGAAGGTTCAAGTTTTCACTGACATGGTTCCATTTCAGGAGCTCAACAAACTCTGTACTGCCATCATGCTTCTGTGTGAACCCAGCCTGGGATGCCCTTATCTCCTTACCTCCAGATGCTATGCCTTATTTCTGTGAGTGTGACCTCTTCCTGTCTCTTTACAGGTGGCTATTAGTCAAGAACTCATTCACCTTCATGCAGCTGAGGTAATTGAACCTGTCAAAACTATTGCTTGGTCCAGGCCCTTGGTGGTGGTCAAGAAACCCAATAGCTCTCTCCATCTATGTGGAGATTTTAAATTGACAGTCAATGCCCAAGCGCAAGTGGAAACCTACCACACCCCACATCTGAAGACCTCCTCGTGAAGTTCGTTGGAAGTGAATATTTCACTAACACAGACCTTGCCAATGCATATTTGCAGATCCCCCTGGGTGAGGAATAACACTGCATTGGGGTCACCAACACTCCCTTTGGCTTACAAAAATACAGACGCTTGCCCTTTTGGATCTCTTCTGTTCAGGCAATTTTTCAGTGTTACCTCGGACAGTTAACCGTGTCCATTCCTGATTGTATTAATTATCTAAATGACCTATTTGTCATGGGCACCACACATCAGCATCAGCACCATCTGTGGAACCTCTGTACCCTCTTTACTCCAATGCATAAACAGGGCTCATATGCCACTTACACAAATGTTAGTTTTTTCAGTAGAAAGTGGAATACTTTGGCCATCTGCTCAGCAAAGATGGGATCTATGCCACTAACCACAACCTATCTGCCATTGACTGTATCATGCTACAGGCCTTTTATGCTAAGTTCCTTCCACAGGTGGCCCACTTTATGCATCTCCTCAACAAGTTGTGAAAGGAGGGTTTTCAGTATAGATGGACAGTTGCTTGTGACCATACTTCCACAACACTGAAACATCTGTTATGCTCGGCACCCTGTTTACCCCTTTTACTCCATCATATCCACTGGTTTTGGCTGTGGATGCTTTCCCCTATGGCACTGGCACAGTAGTAGTGCATATAAATAATGACAGTAAGGAGCAGCGGATTGTCTAAGCATCAAAGACACTGACAGCCACTCAAAAGAACTACTCACAAATTCAGAAAGAGGATTTGGTGGTCATCTCTGCTGTTAAGAAATTCCATGTTTATTTTTTCAGGACTAAGTTCACCCTCATTTTGGACCACAAGCTGTAAGTGACTCTCTTTAGGCCCTGCTCTCAGCTTCCAGAGTGGACTGCACAATGCCTCCAGTGTTGGCCACTCTTCCTCAGCTCATACAAAATGTCACTAAATATAAGTCCACAGCATAATACACAAATGCATATTCCCTTTCTCGTCTGCCCTTGAGGCCTAATCTGGCATTTGACTTACAGGAAATTCCAGTTTTTAGATTGATGAAGAAGGACTATGCCGAGGATGGGTTTCTCATTATGGCAATGCCTATCACTGCGGACACATACTGTGATCCAGTCTTGCAGTGTGTCATGCACTATGTGCTCCACGGGTGGCCCACTTGTTTTCAAATACTGCTGATCCTGAGTGCTGGGCCTAGGCTTGCCTCTCCCACTACTTGTCCATCATCTCTGATGTTCTCCTGCTTGATGTAGAGGCAGATACTCACCTTGTTGTCATTCAACCTACCCTGTGCTCTCAAATTCTGCACCTCCACCATCATGGGCACTGGGGTAGGCCACAGTTGAATGACTTTGTAAGGAGCTGGGACTGAACAATGATGTGGAGGCCATGGCGAGCAGCTGTTCTGCTTGTGACCGGCACCAGGCAGGTCCTCCCCAATCTTTCACCCCTTGGCCCACACCTCATCACCCCTGCAATCACATTCAACTGGACTTTTCTGGTCGCTTTCTGGGTTATGTATGGTCATTTTCATGGATGCTTATTCTAACTACCCACTTTTGGTCAGCAGGGCATTCACTGCAACTGAAGCCACTCTCACTGTTTTTATCCAGATATTTGCTATTGCAGGGCCTCCCCACACCATCATGTTAGACAATGAGCCCCAATTCATGGTGGCAGCTTCTGAACGGTTCTACACCTCCAATGGCATCAAGCGTCTGTTTAGCCTGCTGTTTCACCCTCCTCCTAAGGCAAAGCAGAGCATATGGTGCGTATGTTTATGCAACAAATGTTGATATTGGTGGGTACTTCCACAGCTGTGCTCCCACAGTTTCTCAGCACCTTCCAGTCTACCCCTGTCCATGACTTGGACTTAGCAAAGCTCCTCCATGGGTAGTAGCCATGTACTCTTCTCTCTCCTCCACCTGCTGTCCCCACAGCTGGTAGAATCCCCAGACCCAGCCCTACAGGGGACTTTCTGCTGGGAACAGCTGTGTTGGCATGCCCATATGGGGTCAGAACCTTGTGGTGTGGGGCATGGTGGTTGCTACCCACAGGTGGCATCTTATGACAGTGGACACTCTGAGGGGTTCGGAGCATCGACATACCAACCAGTTCCATCTGCACCTCCAACTGCCCCACAACCCCTGCTGCCATGTCTATAGGTCCTGTGTCACCTACCATTGCTGCTTCCATGCCCACCAAGGTACAACTTATGCTCTCAGGCCACTGAAGTGGTTCCTGGAGATGTGGGCTAGAAACTAAAGGTCTCAAGGTCACCTCTACCCTCTCATCCATTGTTACCCAAACCATCCTTGTCCACACCTCCAGACACTTCAGAGCTTTCCTCAATGCTGGTGAACTTCTGAGCTGGACTTCAATCTGTGCCACCTGTTCACTTTCCCCAGTATCGTTCAGGATTCTTACAACCACACATGCCCATTTTAATTGGGAGGTATCTGGTATCCCAGCCCACTGCAGTTGAAGGTCCACTGGGCAGTATAGACATTGATGACAGCTACTAGGCAGCAGTGCTGCAATTGTAGGCATTGTGGTCATTGATGTGAGTGCCACTGTAAGCCATGCCTGCCCACCTGGCCTATCAGGTCCCATGGCTGTCCTTTAAAGGCAGCAGCGTGTCATCCCATCCATTAGCTGTGATTTCTCTGCAGTACTGTATAGATCTCGCCACACATCATTGTCTTGGTTCTGAATTTGATGTGTTGTATACTCGATCTTGTTTTAATCTTTGGACTTGTTATTCTGCCAAGCTGCCTCCATTTTCTGTCATTTTCTTATGTTGTTCACCTGTCAATCTCTGGTGGCTCACTGTCAATGTTCTTGGCCAGTCAGCCAGCCATGGTTCTGAAAACATTCCCAGACTTGCCCAGTTCCAGTTACTATAGTAGGAAATGTAATTATAGTGAAATATGTAATGATAAAATTAAGTATATCAATGCTGGGAACATAATTCATGAACATTTACCCTCTTCAAGGGTGTAGGAAAGAAGGGAAAAAAATATTGCCATGAGAAATGGTGCCTGCAGTGTGGCATAGCAGTTAGCATCACTGGCTGGCATGCTGCAAGTCACAAGTTTAAACCCAATGATCAACAATTATTTGTTATTTAGTATTTATCATTTCCAGAACATTTTTCAAACTTCCTATGTTTGTAATGTTTGTACACCTGGAGTATTTAATGTTTGTATAAATAGCATACTCTCTATCCAGGAGCTCATTTCTTTTCAGGCCGTATGTTGGTGTTTGTAATAAATGTGCTTTCGGTGCTAACTGTTGTACTTCTTTGGTGGCTCTACTTTTCTTTGGACTTGAGTGGGATTGTGGTGTGACTGTATGTAATTACAAAAAAAAGGGAAAAAACTAGGCTCTACTGATTGAAATAGCTGTTAGCTAGATTATGTTAAATTAAAATTATTTGCCACTAAACAGAACAAATAAAGGACCATCAGAAGCACATCCATTAGATTTCTTTACATAGGCATTGTGTACTCCACCACGAGACATCAGATTTGTCAAATTATTTGTTAGAAAGATCATAAAAATCGTTAGGTCATTAGAAAGCAGTAATTCTTCTGGCTATTGTGCTATTTTAATCAAAGAACACAATCTTGTGGTGGTTTGGTAGTGCCTTCCTCCTCTTCCCACTCTGAGTTATTTTTTTTAACCAATCAATGAGTCATGAAAGAATGAAGTTTGTGTTAGTAACATTCATTTATAAAATTGGAGATGGGCATGAGATCTCCAATTATAGACCAATGACTGTCCTTCTTGTGTTTTCATGAATTTTTGACATGATAACTTAAAACAGAATATTGAAGAACCTCTCTAAGAATAACATTTTATCAGTGTTTATGGTTTACTTATGGGTGTTCTGCCAAGTTTGTATTACCATTTTTGCACAATATTTCTATGACCAACCCAGTTGTTGTCTTCAGATGCAGCTAGTTATGCTATTATGTACAATCACTTCATGGACTGTGAATTATTATTGGTCTCACTCTGCTATTTATAGCTAAATGTAAGTTTGACTCAGGACCCTGCACTCTAAAGTGTGTAATGGGACATCCTCCTCAAGCATTACCTATTTTTTTAATAGAAGTAGCCGATACCAGGAATAATCTCGAATCTCATATTGGTGAACATTATCTTGGCTGTTTCACTAAAAGAATTTCATATGATTCTGTATACAATGTATTATATTTCAAGCTAAAATGTATAAGAAGAAATTAATGTGTTACTATCAATATGCAATAACGGTTAAAATTACTCTTCTATTAGAAATATTTGAAATTACAAAATTTGTGGCATACTTAAAATTCATTTTATTAATTGCACAATCTAATGCAAATTATTAAATTTATTTCTGGATTGATTTATAAGACAATGATATAATGAGGTAAAGTTCCTACTTTTGTCAGGAAAGCTTGAAAACTCTTTTATTTTGTAAATTCTTTGGAATATTATGAGTTTGACAGAATGTTAGTAGTAGTGGGCATGCCTCTAATGAAAGTAGATGTTTTTCTAAGTTTGTCAATAACAGTGTAATTATTAGTTTTTTTAATGTGGAAAATGTAAAGATGGAGGGATATTTAATAATGTGACAAAGAATCAAATTCAAGAAATATACAGGCAAATCTTCATCAGTTATTCAGTTCAACAAGAACCCCCAATGTTAAATCAAAATTTCAGCTGCAAGAATTTACCCCGAGACACAATAACAGGGGCCAACAACAAGAAGAGAAAATGAAGATAAGTAAAAAGTTTTTCTTTTGTATATATTACACCTCTTGAAAATAATGAAGAGACTAAGAGAATTTTAATGGTGATGTGTAGGAGGGTAAGATAACAAGTGTTTATGGCTCAAGTTATGGGTTATAACTGAGTCAAAAACTTCACTCATGATCTGTCACCTTGATGCTTTTTGTGAACACCTTACTTTGATTAATTTCTTACAGTTGCCTTTTCATAGTTTCTTGGTGCTGTGGACATGCTATGCAGTGCCACTGATTGTAGCATGTGACTTCTTTTCCATTTCCAGAGGTTCAAGGGCTGTAAGGAAGCTCACATCCATGCCAACTAATTATAAAATAACATAACCACTCTTAATAAACTCTTCTGCATTTTGCTTCCACCATAAAACAATTACAATGTGGAGTATACATATTGCAATTCAACTATTTTTACGCAGTCACACTTATGACAAAAGTTCTCAGAATGTTACCACAAATGTAAATAACAGATTCCAGTTGTTTTGGGACACAGCCACTGTTTCCAGCCTCTCCTGTTCTGTGGCTTCCAAGACACCACCAAGCTGCAATGCCAAAATATAAGCAACCCCTCCATCACAGATGGCGAAACTCAATCACTGCCATACCTTACTGATGCTCTGCATTCACATTTCTCTCCTCACATCTGAATGTAGATTCAACAAATACTCATGCAGAGGGAAGTTTGTTCTATACACTACATATCTAAATTACTTTCTCCATTACCATCTTTCATTTGTTTAATAGGAAGAATTAACACATAAGGTTATATAAAAACAACATGTTCCACCACAGACCCCCATTCCCACGAAGAGGAAAGATGTCAGCTAAAATAACGTAGTTATAGGCATCTGATGATATTGAACTGCTCTTAAATTATTAATATTGTATTCTTAAAATTATGGTCTTCACAGACTGAATTCAATGTAATTTCTCATTGTAATTAAATACATGTCTGTAATTCAGTTCCTAATCACTCGATTTACCAAGGATAAGCATTCTGGTTTGTATTTCCATTCTGGATGAATACTATCACATAATTCTGCTTGTTGTTGTTGTTGTTGTTGTGGTCTTCAGTCCTGAGACTGGTTTGATGCAGCCCTCCATGCTACTCTATCCTGTGCAAGCTTCTTCATCTCCCAGTACCTACTGAAACCTACATCCTTCTGAATCTGCTTAGTGTATTCATCTCTTGGTCTCCCTCTATGATTTTTACCCTCCATGCTGCCCTCAAATGCTAAATTTGTGATCCCCTGATGCCTCAGAACATATCCTACCAACCGGTCCCTTCTTCTTGTCAAGTTGTGCCACAAACTCCTCTTCTCCCCAATTCTATTCAATCTCCTCATTAGTTATGTGATCTACTCATCTAGTCTTCAGCATTCTTCTGTAGCACCACATTTCGAAAGCTTCTATTCTTTTCTTGTCCAAACTATTTATTGACCATGTTTCACTTCCATACATCGCTATACTCCATACAAATACTTTCAGAAAGGACTTCCTGACACTTAAATCTATACTCTATGTTAACAAATTTCTATTCTTCAGAAATGGTTTCCTTGCCATTGCCAATCTACATTTTATATCCTCTCTATGTCTACCATCATCAGTTATTTTGCTCCCCAAATAGCAAAACTCCTTTACTACTTTAAGTGTCTCATTTCCTAATCTAATTCCCTCAGCATCGCCCAACTTAATTCAACTACATTCCATTATCCTCATTTTGCTTTTGTTGATGTTCATCTTATACCCTCTTCTCAAGACACTGTCCATTCCATTCAACTGCTCTTCCAAGTCCTTTGCTATCTCTGACAGAATTACAATGTCATCGGCGAATCTTAAAGTTTTTATTTCTTCTCCATGGATTTTAATGCCTACTCCGAATTTGTCTTTTGTTTCCTTTACTGCTTGCTCAATATACAGATTGAATAACATTGGGGAGAGGCTACAACCCTGTCTCACTCCCTTCCCAACAGCTGCTTCCCTTTCATGTCCCTTGACTCTTATAACTGCCATCTGGTTTTTGTAAAAATTGTAAATAGCCTTTCGCTCCCTGTATTTTACCCCTGACACCTTCAGAATTTGAAAGACAATATTCCAGTCAACATTGTCAAAAGCTTTCTTTAAGTCTAGAAATGCTAAAAATGTAGGTTTGCCTTTTCTTAATCTAGCTTCTAAAATAAGTCGTAGGTTCAGCATTGCCTCATGTGTTCCAATATTTCTACTGATCTTCCCGGAGGTCAGCTTCTACCAGTTTTTCCATTCGTCTGTAAAGAATTTGCGTTAGTATTTTGCAGCTGTGATTTATTGAACTGATAGTTCGATAATTTTCACATCTGTCAACACCTGCTTTCTTTGGTATTGGAATTATTATATTATTCTTGAAGTCTGTGGGTATTTTGCCTGACTCATACATCTTGCTCACCAGATGGTAGAGTTTTGTCAGGACTGGCTCTCCCAAGGCTGTCAGTAGTTCTAATGGAATGTTTTCTACTCCTGGGGCCTTGTTTTGACTTAGGTCTTTCAGTGCTCTGTCAAACTCTTCACGCAGTATCGTATCTCCCATTTCATCTTCATCTACATCCTCTTCCATTTCCATAATATTGTTCTCAAGTACATCGCCCTTGTGTAGACCCTCGATATACTCCTTCCACCTTTCTGCTTTCCCTTCTTTGCTTAGAACTGGGTTTCAATCTGACCTCTTGATATTCATACAAGTGGTTCTCTTTTCTCCAAAGGTCTCTTTAATTTTCCTGTAGGCAGTATCTATCTTACCCCTAGTGAGGGCTCTACATCCTTACATTTGTCCTCTAGCCATCCCTGCTTAGCCATTTTGCACCCTGACAATCCCATTTTTGAGATGTTTGTATTCCTTTTTGCCTGCTTCATGAACTGCATTTTTATATTTTCTCCTTTCATCAGTTAAATTCAATATTTCTTCTGTTACCCAAGGATTTCTTCTAGCCCCTGTCTTATGGTTTGAAACTTATGGTTTGACTTTTTTGGGTTCATGAACATTTTATTTTTATTTGTTATTGCTTTTATGTTGTAATTTCATGTACTGACACATTCCATGACATTGAAGATTTGCTCCTCAACTTGGTCCTACGAAACTCGATGTGTAAATAAATAAATAAATCATAATACATTGAGGGCTGGCCCCCAAACCTTGTTTAAATTGAATCCTCCACCTATTTTTACTAGTTTTCTTGAAGTCTTTGTTTTGATTAGCTCCTTATCTACACTGTCCCAGAAACTCAGCATTTGCACGATAATAGTAGCCTCATTATATTTTGTTTCTTGATTGTATTCAAGGCAGCTCTTGGTGACAGCCGATTTACTTGGTCATTTAGTCAAGTCTGTTGCTGATGTTCCTTACATCTCTCCTTGATTGTTCCAATAGGCTGCCCCATATAAGACACGTCACATTCACATGGAATGTGGACTATGTTTAATATTACAAGGAAGATTTTACCTCTGTTTACAGAAGCAAAATACACTGGATACCATGTTCCAAAAGAGTCTATGATTTTCCAGTTAATGTGCCAGAATAAGGCAGATAAATGATTCTTGGCTTATCTCTCTCTGTCTCAGTCTCAACTTGTTTCTCAGATGTTCTTGCCTGCCTATAATGCCCATTCAATTTGACAATCTGAATACTCAATCCTTTGGACTGATATTTGTAATGTTTTGTAACTCTTCATCGAGACTCCCCATGTCACAAAGAGTTCAAGCTCTATGGAGCAGAGTCTTGGGGTCTGCCTGACTAATACCTTAAGAGCTATGAACATTTGTTCAATAGAGGAGATATGTTTCACACTAGCGAAGATGAGCAAGTGCTCATAGCTCCTCAGGTATGCATTCTAGAGCCCATGTTTACTGGACATTTTTTCTTGTTGTGGTCCATACTACCACCTCTGAAAGTTGTGTACCCTGTGTTCTCAGCAACAACTGTATCAGTATATGTATTCCACTGTCAGATGCATCAAAATGATTTTTGATTGCAACTTTTGACTCATTAATTACCAAACAGGAGAACCTTACTTTGAATTGACACATTTACAAATCTCTATCATCCTTGAAAGTCTGTAACATCATTGCAGAATGCATTTATAGGTAAGTTTGACACTCTGTAGTGTCATTGGGTGATGTTTCCAGACATGGGTTCCCATATAAATTTTGATCTACTAAGACCCCTCTACAGGCTCTAGAAGCATGTAACAAGAATTATGAAACAAATCGTATAAAGTTATTTGTACAAGGAAATGAAAAGTGGTCTGCTGTGGCGTTGCTGAAGGAACTATCCTCATGTTTGCCTAAAATGACTTAGGAAAACCTAAAACCAGATGACTGGACAGAGTAAACTTCCAAATATGAGATCAGTGTCTTAACAAGTGCATTATGTCATTTAGTTGGTCCCAATTGTACAATGTTCTTTAGTTCATACATAATTTGCATGAGATAACTTATAATACAGAAAATAGTTTTCCATTGATTCTTACCATCTCTGTACACTATTGTTGCATACACCATTGACACATGGTAGTCACTCCAGGACTACAGACATTCTGCTACACTCCCTGAACTCTCATTTCATCTAAAAAACTGATTCCAAGGCCATAAACATGCCACTATGCCCAATGCACATCTACATGTCCTGACTTCAGTCTGCTTGGAAATCTGATTCAGCTCAGGAGAATGACAACAAATTAGTATTACATACTGTGGATCTTGGGCACTTGATGTTCTTGTAAAAAAACATTACATGAGATAACATATTGTAATGTGACAGGTTAATCTCTGCTCTTAATTCTGTATGTAATCTTTAATTGTATAGTACATATTACTTATGTAGTATGTTTTAACTTCCTCCTTAAGCACATATATTTATGTAACATTTTTCATCTTCTTGGCCAATTTATTATAGAGTTTTGTTGAACACCAGGATAATATCACCAGGAACACCAAAAATTTTTTCCCGTATTCTACCTTGGTAACTTCTTGAAGTCAAACCATCTGTGTCAATGACCAGAAGACTGCCAGCTGAGGGTAAATGCTGAGTGAGTTGTGGCAAAGCTATTGCAGCACCAGGGAATGACCGAGTGTCCAGGTCTGCAAGTGAAGCATAATGTCATCGTGGTAGCTGAGAGACACTGTCATACTTGTGACAAAGCACAGTGTTGCAAGGAAGACCTAGGCACAAAACAACAAGTATTCAGGTGTCAAACTAGCAGAAAAGAGTCTCTGAAAGGTGAAGCTTCAATAGTTTGAAGCCACTAGGAGGACAGGACACATGATGTCTTTACCAGTCTCACTGCTGCAGAGTGCATGGAAAGTGCCAACATAAATGCCCAACTGTTATTAACAAATGTCTCATTTGTTGAGTGTTGACTGCTGACTGCCCAGCACGTAGTCTCAACCCTTGTCTTCAGTGAAAAGGGAGGCTATTGGAGTCAATCCTCGACATGCCTAGCCACCTTCAATCATCTATGGAACCACAAGTTGAGCTAGAAGGCTCAGCCTCTGCCAGCTGCAGTGCCAACTTTCAAGGCAACACTGATGGGGCGCAGAGACTGCCATCACCCTTCAGGCCTGCTGGAGGCTTGACCTGCAAGACCAGAATGCTGTCTGTCATTCTTTGAGAGGGAGGGCCACTGCTGCTGCTCATCATGTTCCTCTGGCAGACATCAATGCTGCCAGCTCCTTCCCCAACACAGAGGCTGAGTGCTGACCCCTGTGTGACAGTGACTACTCTAGGTGGACCTGGGAGCATGTCTTCTGAGTGCAAATCTTTGCTATCAGTCAGAGCTCTTTGGAGTTCTATATGTAGAGCTGGAGGCCACTGGCATGTAACAGTCAACGGTCAACTGCCACCACTTGATGCGTCACTGTCCTGGTGGAACTGCAAGTCAAGCACTTGTCAGCTTGGGAGACAATCCTGTTGTACCACTTCACAAATGTGTTATTGTCAATAATATTTTCTTGGCACTCTCGAGCACAGCTAGGCCCTCACCACCATATCCTTTCCGGCTCTCTGCTGCCAACTGTAGGAATCTGGGACCAGACCCCTATAATTTTATTCCCTAACTGTTTCGAGTTTTTGTTTGTTTGTCCATGGTAAATACAAGTTCAAATGGACTCTTGTTCCATGATTACGTATAGAACTATTTACTAACATTTTCCCTAATATGCACAACAGATTTGTTGATGCACTTACTTGATATAATTAGGATACCTAGTTTTTTAATTAGTTTTTATAATGACCCATTCCAATTCTTTTATTTGTTATTCTTGTAGTCCTTTTCTGGAGTTCAAAAACTGTGCCCATGTCTGGTGCCTTTGATCCCCAGCTAAGTATCACATAGCTATGTCACCACAATACTTTTGTTGCTACATACTGATCATAGAACCCAAAGAGCATAAAACACTGATGACATTCTTTTTGTTAATATCTTTGTGTGACAGCAATATTAATAACTAAAAACTTTGTGTTTGTTACACAATCCATAGGGGTATCGTCTCAGTGTAAGATCAAAAGAAATGCACCTTGCAGGTGAGAGTATTAAAATGCTAGTGGTTAACCATTGAAGCATTCACAATAAAATGCCATAGTTTGAAGTGCTCATGAAATGCAGTGAAGTTCACATAATACTAGGTACAGAAAATTGATTGAAACCTGAAATTGATAGCAGTGAGATTTTTGCAGAAAATTAAAGGGTATATAGAAAGGATAAGCGAATGGGAAATGGAGGTGGTGTAATTGTCACAGACACAAGAAACTCAAATTCATTGAGATAGAAACTGAAGCTACATTTGAGATTGTCTGGGCAAGACTCAGCAGCAGGAGTGGGCATAAAAGGATAATTGGGTTCTTCTATTACCCACCAGACTCATCTCTAAATGTGACGAAAAACTTTAGGGAAAACATCAGTTTGCTTATATGTAAGTTCCTCAGTCATATGGTAAACACTGTGGACTCTTTAATCATCCAACAATCAATTGGGAGAATTATGGTTTTTTTAGTGGTAGACATGGTAAGACATCGTGTGAAACATTACTAAATTCCTTCTCTAAAAACTCCCCAGGACGGATAGTTTGAAACCCCACTCATGATGGGAATATATTGTATCTAATGGCAACAAATAGATTTGACTTCTTTGAGGATGCCCACATTGAAACTAGTATCAGTGATTGTGTGATTCTGACAACAATGATTACCAAAGTATAATGGACAATTAAAGCAAGCAGAAAAATATCAATAAACTAGATTAAAAATCAGTAGTAATGGAGGAACTTGAAACTTTCAGTACAGGGCAGAGGCATGTGGAGGAACTATGGCTCAAGTTTAAAAGAATAGTTGACCATGCACTGCATAGATAACATTGATGAGCCAGAACATTATGACCACATGCTTAATAGCTTGTCTGTCTGTCTTTGGAACAAAATACATCACTAATTCTATGTAGCAGGGATCTGTCAGTTTGTTAATAGGTTTTTGGAGGTATACGGCATTATATGTCCACACACAGGTCATGTTATCATGGAAATAATGGGCCACTGATTTGGATACACAGTGATGGTGCCCGATAGCAACCCAGAGGAGTTCCATTGGATTTACATCACATGAACTTGGTCACTGAGACACCAATGTGAGTTCACTATAATGCTCCTCAAACCACTCTAGCATGGTTCTGGTTCTGAGACATGGACAATCATAATGATGAAAGAGGACATCACTGTCAGGCAAGACATCAAGCATGATGGGATGCAGGTGGTTCGCAGCTGTCAGCTTGTCTTTGATTACTACCACAAGGCCCCTGCAGGTGCAGGAGAGTGTCTCCCATAGCATAATACCTGCTCCCACTAGGCTGCATCCATGGCATTCTGCACATTTTGAGCTGCCTTTGACCTCGATGATGGCATTTGAGGAGATAAACAGGGACCTAATGTAGCAAAAATGTGATTCACCCATAGAGCCAACACATTTCCATTGATTGATGGTTAAATCCTGATAGTCAATGTACACTGAAATCATAACAGATGATGTTTTTGGATCAACATGTGAATATGTAGAGGTGGTCTGTTGCTCCGTGTTCACAACGTACAAGGAATGGCGTGCTCTGAAACACTTGTGCATGTGATAGGATTTTGCTGCTTGAAAAGAGATGCCATAGATCACTGTCTATCATACTTTACAGAGCAGACAAGTCCCTGAACTCCATGCTCTGTGAAGTGTCATGGACTTTCACCATTTCGGATCTAGTGGTAGTTCCACTGTCCTCCTACCTCTTTCCATAGATGCTCACAACAGTAGCATGTGAATGTTTGACCAGCTTTGCCATTTTTGAGTTACTCATTCACAGGCTCTGCGTAATAATAATCTGCTCTTTGTCAGAATCACTTATCTCAATAGATTTCCCAATTTGTAGCCCATATCTTTGCTAGGGTGATCCCCCATCTATGTTTGCTCCTCTTACATACTTTTGTAACTACATCATGTACCCGTAATATCAGCAGGCAGCAACCTTGTCACAGTGGGCAGTGGTCATAATGTTTTGGCTTATCAGTGTATGTACCCAACAAAACAGTTCACAATGGAAGGAATCCTCCCTGATATACAGTCACCTTAAAGGATCTTTTAAAGAAACAGAGACAACTGCATAATAGGTGTAAAATGGAGCGTAGTTGATAGGTAGAGAGATGTTCAATGAAACATGTTTGGCTGTCAAGAGAAAAGTTTGTGAATCCTTCAGTGATTACCATAGCAGAATCCTGTCAAATGATCTTTCACAAAACCCAAAGAAATTCTGGTCGTATTTAAAGGCTGTTAATGCCGCCAAAGTTAGTGAATGAGACAGAATCTGAACTTGAGAGTAGCAAAGCAAAAGCTGAAATGCTTAATCTATTTTCAAATGTTCCTTTACTAAAGAAAACCCATGAAAAAAAGCCTCAGTTTAATACTCATACCACAGAAAAGATGAGTGAAATCAGTAACACAGTCAGTGGTGTTGAGAAACTGCTGATATCATCAAAATGGAACAAAGTTCCAGGGCCTGATGAAACCCCTATGAGATTCTGTATTGAATTTGCAGCTGAGTTTATCCCCTCTTCAAAGTATAATTTATCATAGATACCTCCAAAAAACTGTGCCCAGTAGCTCAAAGAAAGCACAGGTAACGTCCATCCACAAGAAAGATATTCGAAGTGATACACAAAACTACTGTCCAACATGATTGGCACTGATTGGTTATAGAATCTTAGAACATATTCTGGGCTCAAACACATTTAGGTATCTTGAACAGAAAGATTTCCTCCATGCCAACCAGTGTGCATTCTTAAAACACTGATCATGTGAAACCCGACTTACACTTTTCTCCCGTGACGTACTGAAAGCCTTGGATCGAGGCAGTCAGGTAGATGCAGTACTTATCAATTTTCAAAAAGTATTTGACTCAGAACCACACCAATGCTTATTGTCAAAAGAATGATCATGTGGGGTATCAAGTGAAATTTGTCTGGATTGAGGACTTTTTGGTAGAGAGAAAATAGCATGTTATCTTGGATGGAGAGCCATTGTCAGTTGTAGAAGTAACTTTGGATGTGCCTCTGGGAAGTGAGTTGCAACTCTTACAGTTCATGTTGTATATTTATGAGTAACTTCAGATTTTTTTCAGGAGATGAAGTACTGTATGAAAGAAGCTGTGTAAATATTCAGTCAGATCTTGATAAGATTTCAAAGTGGTGCAAAGATTGTCAGCTTGGTTTAAGTGTTCAGAAATGTAAAACTATGCATTTCTCAAAAAGAAAAGAATGTGGTGTCCTATGACTTTAATATCAATGAATCACAGCTGGAATTGGCCAACTCATAAGAATACCTAGATGTAGCAGTTAAAGGAATGATCACAAACACTCAGTTGTGGGTAAAGGAGGTGGTAGATTTTGGGCTATTGGTAGAATACCAATAACCCAAAGTGCAGTCAGTTTACAAAGACATTGCTAACAAATCACTTGTTTGACCCACTCTAGAATATTGCTCAGTTGTGTGGGACCCTTACAAAATAGGATTAATGGATTATATTGAACTGTATGGAGAAGTGCAGCATGAATGGTCACAGGTATGTTTGAGCTATGGGGGAGTGCTGCAGTGATGCTGAAGAAACTGAACTGACAGACTCTTGATGATACACGTAAACTATCCTGAGAAAGTCTGTTAATAAAGTGTCAAGAACTGGCTTTAAATGATGACTCTAGAAATATACTACTGCCAGCTTATGCACTACTCACATAGGGACCACGACCACAATATTAGAATAATTACAACATCCAGAGAGACATCTGAACAATTTTATTCTTCCTGGGTTCCATAATTAAATGGAACAGGAAGAAACCTTAATAACTGAGACAATGGGGCATATCTTCTGCCATGCACTTCCTGGTTGTTTGCAGAGTATGGATGTAGGTATAGATGTAGTGTATTATGGCAGTATGCTCACATGTGCTACAAACATTACGGCGGTGTTTGTACTTGGTGCCACTGGCAAGAAGCCAAAATAAGTGCATGTGCTTCACTCACTGGCAGTGCCATCGTTGGACAAGAGTTCCTGTTAGCATGCTGCCATTGCAGCCTCACTCTCTCTTGCTTCATCCATGCTCAGTGGAAGTTCCACTCACAGACTGGGAGAGTTACGTGTTATTGTAGGATGAACATTGAATGTGATCAGACTTAATCTGGACTATTATTCTTCAGTTAATGGTCTCTTGTGCTTGTGTACTTCTGGTGCTCAGCTCACTACCGTTTAATGTTTTATGTGTTCTTGTTAATAAAGAAATGCAGATACTACAGTTTTCCGGTTATGAGGTTGTTCATTCTCAAATGTGTTCCATGAGTATGATGGCTTTTGTGTTAGTTCAGTTGCTACACCAACAGCAGCAGCAGTAGCTTACTGAGCAGCAACAGTTTGAACAGCAGCAATGCTAGTTTGAGCAACAACAGCAGTTAGATTTGCCCCTCTGCACCATCTTTTCCACCATTTCAGGGGCTGAAGGAAGATTGGGAGGTGTACATGCATCATTTGCAGCAGCATTTCACAATGTTTCAGGTGGAGGACATATCTTTCCAAAAATCTTTCCTCTTGTCTTAGACTGAGGCCAAAACATTTAATTTACTCTGGGAATTTGCTCCATTAAAGAACCCAGCAGCGCTGCTGTTCCTGAATTGCATGAGCTGCTCAATGCTTATTATTTTAACCAAGCCCACATTATTTTTTCCTGTGTGGAGTTTCATCAGTGACAAAAGAAACTGGGCCAGTCCTGTCAGGTGCTGGTGGCCAACCTCTGTGGTTTAAGTAGGAAGTACAAATTTATTTGTGCTCATTGTAAATAGTCCAGTGCCAACTCTCTGAAATGTGACATTGTTGGATTTCTTCTCTAGACAGGGAGATGTGGCATGAGGCCTTGGATTTAGAATTACTATAGTAGAAAAGGGTCTTTCTCTTGCTTGGGCATTTGAAGTGTCACAGACTGTGGCAGAACAAACTGAGGATGTCGTGGAAGTGGCGCCAATCTGCATGTTGCCGCAGCAGCAACATCATTCACCAATGCCCTCATCATGCTCATCTGACTCGTGCAATTTTCTGTTGGATGGTGCCCCCTTTCAACATGGGTCCCTCTTGCAACCTGATCATTTCCATGCACACACACATCCTCACTGCCTACACTCATGGGCGTAGTGTGCGGCTTGTCATAAACATGGCCATTTTGCAGCTGTCTGTTGTAGCTGCCTCTGCAGCCAGTCATTGGTCGTGGACATAGAGTTTTCAGAAGTCTATAGTGTTACACCAGTGCATGGCCAGGAGCTCAGTGTTCCCAGCAAGATATGCACATTCAGCAGCAGCTATTCTGTTTCTAGGTCAACACTTGGGCTACTGTGTCTCTCATGAATCTTGAAACCTGTTTTTGTTAGAGACCCCTCTCTTTCCCCAACAGACTTTCATTTGGTTGGTTATGGGCAGTAATCCGTTCCTGCTCATGGCCAGTTCATGATAGACATTGATTATCAGCATGTCATGAGAGCTACCACATGTTTGACTACTGACTGACAGAGTGATGTTGGAAAATATTTTTGATCTTTTCATGGTTTTTGGATTTTATATTCAGGTTTCTGTATACCTTGTTTCCAACTGCCTCCTGTTCCAGGCATTGGACGAGCTCTGATGTGACTGGATTGGGTGCTGCAAAAGACTAGGAGGCTCACGTCACCCTTAAAACTATAGCTGTTCCCAGATTTTGTCAAGCTCAGCCTGCCCATTTTACTTTGTGACTGACTGTCCAGGACAAATTAGGTAAGTTTCATGGCCTGTGTATCACTGAATCCATTCATTGTAGCCAGTGGGTTATGCCTCTGATTGTTATTCATAAGCCTATGGGGCCACTTCATTTGTCCAAAGATTTTAAGTCCACCATTAACACCCACTCGGTAGCTTGATAGTAGATTGCTACTCCATACCTGGCACTGAAGAAATACTCATGAAGCTCATGTGTGGTAAGTGATTTCCAAAAATTGACTTGATAGAGGTGTACCTACAGCTTCATCTTGATTCCACCTCTAAACAGATTATGGTCATTAACACTCCCTCTGGCTCTACTTTTATTTGCACAAGTCATTCAGCTTAGCAAATGCTCCCACCAAACTATCTCGATGACATCATTCTCACTAGTCCCTCATGACAGGAACCCGTCCATTAAATTGCAAGATGTGAGCTTTAAGTGCAATTTGAAGAATTTGAATTTTTTTCCAGGTGGACATTGAATATCTTGGCCACCCTCTTTTAAAGGATAGTTTCAAACCTGTGAAACAGCAGATGGTGGCCATTGCCAATCTACCTAAACCATGGAATCTGAATGAACTCATATGGTTTCTGGGTAATATCAGTTGTTATACAAAATTTCTCCCCAACATGGTGGATATCATTCATCCACTCAATAGCTTGTGCAAAAAAGTTGTTCCTCCCTTTCGGTTGGTGGATTGTGACAAAGCATTCACCTGCACAAATCACTACTCAAGACATCATTGTGTCTAGGTACTTTTACACTGGGTAAACAGCTTGTCCTTTGCCACAGATGCTTCCCTAATATGGAGTTGGGGCAGTCTTACCTGACAAAAATTCTGACAGTTCTGTAAAACCTATCACATATGCATCCAAGACATTGACAGCTTAACACAATTATTCAAATAGAAAAGGCAGCTTTGTGAGTTGTGTAAACAGTCCAAAAGTTTCATCATCTTCCTTTATGGCAATAAATTCCATCTCATAACCAATCATAAACCACTTATGGCACTTTTTGGCAGCCATTTGCAGCTTTAAATCAGAACTGCACAATAACACCAGCTTTGGGCTTTGTTTCTGAGTGCATATCACTATGAGATTCACAACTGATCAACAGCACGGCATTCAAATGTGGATGCAATGTTGCACTTGCCCATGGTACCCTACCCAGCCCTACTCATCCTTTGACAAATCTGAGGTTGTCTGTTTTCAGACTGATGATCATGTGCAATAAGCAGTGGATCAACTTCCGGAGATGGCCCATCGCATAATCCAAACCACCTGTCAAGATCCTGTGTTCCGTCAGGTGCTTCAGTTTGTGTGCAGTTGTTGGTGCAAGCAATTGCTTGCCAAGGAGTCTGGTCTGCTCTACACCTATTTTCTCATCTGTCATCAGCTGGCAGTTATCAGTGGCACACTCCTCCTTAGCACTGACTCAGACCACCCCCACGTCGTTGTCCTCTGGTCCTGAGAGCTAACCTACTTGCTCTCCTACACCACGGCCAGTGGGATGTGACCCACTTTAAGGTCCTTGCATGGCTATTTGTGGCCCACACACACTCAGCTGTGGGACAGAGTCCACATTGACTTTGCAGCCTCCCCCCCCCCCCCTGTAATTACCTGTGGTTGATGGTAGTTTATGCTCTGTCCAGTTATCCATGTGTCATGTGCATGCACTCCATGACTGCAGAAACTACTGTATGTACTCTCACCCAGATTTTCATGATCAAAGGGCTGCCCCAGACAATCATCTCTGATAATGTCCCACAGTTCACTTCAGCATTGTTTCATACTTTCTGCATCTGCAGTAGTGTTACTCACCTAACTTCCACTCCATTTCATCCACAGTCAAATGTGGAGGGGAAGCATATGGTGTGTACATTTAAAACACAGTTAAAAAACTGTTTGGCAAATTTCACTGCAGACTCAGCACTGCCTCTGCTTCTCAGCACCTACGGGGCCACATCACTGGATGGCTGCATCCCAGAAGAATTCCTCCATGGACATAAAACCAGAACACTGCTACACCTGCTTTGCTCAATGCCATGACCTCAGGTGCTCTCACATCCTTTGTGTTATGCCCCAGATGACCCTGCCTGGGTGTGCACCTACAGTTGGCAGCCTGGGTGGGTGCTGGAGAAAGTGTGTGCAGCACATAGTCAGCAGATATTTGAATGCCAGCGGAGTACCCCTATCGTGCCATCAGAATCAGCTGCAGCCTCAGTGGGGCCTTGAACCACTGTGTCCACTGCTGTAGCCACAGCAGCTGCTGGTGGGGAGTTGCCCTACAAGTGCTGACCCACTTCAGGATTATGGCACCACAGGTGCACCTCTGTTTGATGTGCTGTTGGGTGATGGTGTCTGCTGTGGCTGCCTGAATGCTTCCCTTCCACAGGAGCATCAGGCAGCCTCTTCCCCATCATTGTTGACCCCCACTCATTGCCGGCAACAATGCTTATTTGCACCACAGCCCATTGTAGGGTCAATACCACACCCAGCTCACTGTTTCTGGGCCATTTATGGCCTTATCATCAACTCTGCTGGATACATCAGACCATCCAGCCCCTTGATGGTGACGCTTCTTCAGGTATTGACAAGCCAATGGAAGTGAACACCATCAATCAACAGCTGATGTTGCACTGCTATCACAATCGCCACCGCTGGGTCACCTAGGAGAACTCCGTGGTCTCCTTGGCCATTCCAGTCCCTTGTCAGTGGCTCTGCATGGTAGGGTCTCTGCCATCGTACTCTGATGCCTAGGGTGTCGCCTCGCTGGAGGAAGGGATGGATGTGGCAGCATGGCCACATACATTGCCTTCACAAATGACAACATTCATATTCAATGCTGCCGGCAACAAAGCACAATGATGGTGCCTGCTTCACTCACTGCTAGCACCATTCCTGAATGTTCCCTGTTGCACACCGCCAGCATGGACTTACTCTCTTGTGCTTCAGCACTGCTCCGTGAAGATTCAGCTAACAGACTGGGACATTTATGTGCTACTGTAGGATGAACATAGCACGTGATCAGACTTGATCTGAATTATTATTTTTCAGTTAATGTTTTCTTGTGCTTGTTTACTGCCAGTGCTCAGCTCATTGCCGCTGCATAATTTGTATGTTATTGTTGTTAATAAAGAACTGTAGGTACCACATGCATGCTATTTGTTTTCCTTATGTTAAGTATTAATTTGTTACACACTGTTGAATTATAAACATCCCCAAGGGTCTCATTACCTTCTCTATTAGGAGATCTGATGTTTTATTAGTAAGTATGATGATGCAATACTGACATCACTGAAAAGAACTTTATCTCCAAGTCTCACAAACTCTGAAAAGTCATTGATATACAGGGTGCCCATTTATCTTGACCAACCTAAATAGCTGTTTGTCCAGATGCAAACCACAAAATGTTTCAAGCAAATGTTGTTTACCTGTGAGGGGGACATCAATGAGCATGATTGCCTTCATTGTAGCTTTGTTTCTTACAAAGATATGAACAGCGGTATGACTTTTCTTAAATGGCACCCTGTATTTTTTACTCAGTAATTCATTTCCTCTCTCAAAGACCTATTAAAAATGTATCACAGACTACCATTCACTGAAACACAATTTTATTAATTACATAACACAACATTGACGCTGATGCTCCCAGCACTTAGTCAGATACTCGGGCTAATGGAACACATCCACATGCTGATGTTGACAGAGGACAAATGTAAACATAAGTAGAATGCACACCCATCATTCCATCAACCATTGTCAGTTGAAGAGTTGTGTGAGTAGAATGTGCACCAACAAAGAGAAGGTAGAATTCCTACTCATCTATGGCGAATGTAAGTTAACAGAACAGTAATTGCAATACTATTTTCTTGCGTACAGGTACATTTAGTTCAGTAGTTTTTGTCCTTTTAAATACTGTTGTGTAGAGTAGGCATACAGAAAAGTCTGTCCTTCCTATAAGCTGCATCGACATAATGTTTCTTTCATTGTTATTGTTGAAGGTAGGCGAAATGCTATGCAGGTGCAGAACTGTACAGAGAGTGATATCCTGACAAGAACCCACCTTCCTGATGGATGTTTTCTCATCTTGTAGTGACACTTCAGGAAACAGGAAGTTTTAACCCATGACAATGCAATCATTGTAGCACTCGCACAGACAAAGCTGCCAAAGTTACTGTTCTCGCCTCCATTGCTGTGCATCCACATGTGAGCACAAGACAGCTTGAACATGAGCATGGCGTTCCTAAAACCAGTGTACATCATATTCTTGCATGTCACCAATTTCATCCTTACCATGTACAACTACAACATGGTGCTGGCCGTGCAACAAGGCATGTTTGGCCACAGGGTGATCCTCATTACCAACAAACACTGTCTGCCTGTGTCCATTCATGCGATATATTTTTTCCCATGTGATCGCATGAATGGACACAGGCAGACAGTGTTTGTTGGTAATGAGGATCACCCTGTGGCTAAACATGCCTTGTTGCACGGCCAGCACCATGTTGTAATAGAATGCACACCCATCATTCCATCAACCATTGTCAGTTGAAGAGTTGTGTGAGTAGAATGTGCACCAACAAAGAGAAGGTAGAATTCCTACTCATCTATGGCGAATGTAAGTTAACAGAACAGTAATTGCAATACTATTTTCTTGTGTACAGGTACATTTAGTTCAGTAGTTTAGTCCTTTTAAATACTGTTGTGTAGAGTAGGCATACAGAAAAGTCTGTCCTTCCTATAAGCTGCATCGACATAATGTTTCTTTCATTGTTATTGTTGAAGGTAGGCGAAATGCTATGCAGGTGCAGAACTGTACAGAGAGTGATATCCTGACAAGAACCCACCTTCCTGATGGATGTTTTCTCATCTTGTAGTGACACTTCAGGAAACAGGAAGTTTTAACCCATGATAATGCAATCATTGTAGCACTCGCACAGACAAAGCTGCCAAAGTTACTGTTCTCGCCTCCATTGCTGTGCATCCACATGTGAGCACAAGACAGCTTGAACATGAGCATGGCGTTCCTAAAACCAGTGTACATCATATTCTTGCATGTCACCAATTTCATCCTTACCATGTACAACTACAACATGGTGCTGGCCGTGCAACAAGGCATGTTTGGCCACAGGGTGATCCTCATTACCAACAAACACTGTCTGCCTGTGTCCATTCATGCGATATATTTTTTCCCATGTGATCGCATGAATGGACACAGGCAGACAGTGTTTGTTGGTAATGAGGATCACCCTGTGGCCAAACATGCCTTGTTGCACGGCCAGCACATCTTGGCACAGTGTTACACCGTCCGGGTTATCTGGATACTTCCCACTAACACCAACCTGTCAGAACTCCAGAGATGGGAACTTGCCCTTCAGTATATCCTCTCTTCTTGTTACCTGCCAGGCCTCAACCTCCGCTAATTTCAAGTTGCCACCGCTCATACCTCACCTGTCACTCAACAACATCTTTGCCTATGTACTTCCGCCTCGACTGACATCTCTGCCCAAACTCTTTGCCTTTACAAATGTCTGCTTGTGTCTGTGTATGTGCAGATGGATATGTGTGTGTATGCGAGTGCATACCTGTCCTTTTTTCCCCCTAAGGTAAGTCTTTCCGCTCCCGGGATTGGAATGACTCCTTACCCTCTCCCTTAAAACCCACATCCTTTCGTCTTTCCCTCTCTTTCCCTCTTTCCTGATGAAGCAGCCGTTGGTTGCGAAAGCTAGAATTTTGTGTGTATGTTTGTGTTTGTTTGTGTGTCTATCAACCTGCCAGCGCTTTCATTTGGTAAGTCACATCTTCTTTGTTTTTAGATATATTTTTCCCTCGTGGAATGTTTCCCTCTATTATATTCATATAACTAATTAGTCCATCTTTCATGACTGATTGAATTATTTTTGAGAATGCTGAGAGTAGTGATACTGGTTTGTAGTGTTTCACAATTCTGTGCTGTGGTTCAGGCTTAGCTCCTGCACGCTTTAGGCACTCTGGAAGAATACTTAAATTAAAGGACTCCTTTGTTATGCTTATTGATAGGGGTTGTACGATGTCTGTGCATGTCTTCAGACCAGAGTCTGTAACAACACCTATGTTGACTTCTTAGTTTTTAATTTATGTATTGTCTTCCTAACTTCTAGTTTTGCAAAGGGAAGTTGCTACTCACCATACAGCAAAGATGCTGAGTCGCAGATAGGCACAACAAAAAGACTCTCAAAATTAAAGCTTTAATTGTGAGAGTCTTTATGTTATGCCTATCTGTGACTCAGCATCTTTGCTATATGGTGAGTAGTAAGTTCCCTTCTCATAATATTGTTACATTCCATCCTGGATTTCCCATTGCTTGAATTCTAGTTCTGTTGTAGGAAACAACATCATTTTGCTTGCAGCATAATTCATTGCGAGTGCTACATGTGTTTTAAGAAATTTTTGTTTCAAACTTCGCCACAATAACAGAGAAATACTCGTTTACATTTTTTCAAATTCCTTCTTTGATATGTTTGTACTATATTTTTTGTCTACCTTACCCAGCTTCATGTTTCATAACATCCCAAAACTATTTTGCTTTTATTTTTTGCATTATATATTATTTTGAAATTGAATGATGTTCTGCAGCAAACAGTAGCCTCCTGTATATCTTCTTGTACCTGACACTAATTTAGGAAATGTGGACTGGTGTAGTGCTTATGTAAATTACTGAGAGTTTTAAGTGTCTGGGAGAACTCTTAATGCCCACAGGTATAAATATGTTTTTCTGTAGCTGTTGTTATTGAAGTGCCTACTTTTGAATATGTCTCCTCAATAATTAATTTAAACAATGACCAGAATTTAGAAAAATTAGCATCTAGAATTTTTCCCATACACTTCAGCTCACATTCGTTTTTCCAATGCCCTAGAAAAATAAATGTAATTTTCATTCCATGAAGATCTGTTTGTAGATCTTTAGTTTTGCAGGTGTACCAAGAGTACCTTTACCTTTATTATCTGACAGTAATGATCAGAGAGGCCAAGATCTGTTATAAATACTATAAACTTTTCCCATTGATATCTGTAAGACATGGTCTAAGATTGATTCTGAACTTTTTGATACTGCAATAGCAGTGTTTATCATTTATGCCATGCAAAAAGTGTTCAGAATGTTTAAGAAGTTATAGCTAATTCCATCCTCAACAGCTGTGTTTATATTCACAACAACATGTACCAGTACAATTATATTACATATATTGGCCTATGATCTCTTTAGGGACTATATTTTTGAAACTAATGCCTATTGATGGGGTATACAGTGTCTGAACAGGTAAACCTAATGCAGTTCTATTTGGTTATTTATTGGTGTGTTCAGTGTTTACTGCTGTTTTGAGGAAGTTATCAATGAATTTGGCTACAAAAAATTTAAAAGTATCACAAGTTCTGCCTGAGCTGTTTTTAAGGGCTCCTTTTTAGTTGGGTCACTGTTTCTGTTTGTTTCTTGTTTAGAAATGTTCCAAACAGTTTTTGCCTTGTTCTTGGGACATCATTTCCTTTTAGGATAGTATATGTGTTTTGCTTTTCTAATGACAGACTCAAGGATTTTACAATAGATGGCAATGAAGTTTCAAATCTTCTGAATTAGGTAGAGATCTCTCTTCCAACTCTCTAATAAATGTGACTGAGTCACTTTTTCTGATTCCATGACATAATACTTTTCTTCTGTGGTCTGCACTTAATTTAGCCGTAAATTTTAGTGTTAAAATTTGACTATCATCGGCAGATAAATCATTGACTATTGGTTTTACTGTTAAATCACTGTACTTTGTTGGGTCTAAAAACCAATTCACAGTAGCTGTTACATTATTCCTTCAGTCTTCATAGGGAATTTCTATCTAGAAAATGATACACAGATGGACATCAACAACTGTAAGTGTATACAGCCAGTATTATCTGACAGAAAATCAACATTACAGTTTCAATAAACAATGTTTCGCCAGTTGAGGGTATTTGTATGTGAATAATTGTCAAAAAATTGATTTTTTAATTATTGTCTTAGAAAATTGTCTGTAGTTTTATGAATAAGTAAAAAGGAAAACAAATCACAGAAAGTACCAAAATTAGACGAAAAGTGGCTGCACGCACCATGACGTCCCTATGGCATACCAGCAGCTCTGTTAAAAATAAAGTTTTGCTCTCATGTGTTTTGTTTTCATGACTTTTTAGTCCCTTAAGTT
This sequence comes from Schistocerca serialis cubense, assembly GCF_023864345.2. Classification (NCBI taxonomy): domain Eukaryota; kingdom Metazoa; phylum Arthropoda; class Insecta; order Orthoptera; family Acrididae; genus Schistocerca; species Schistocerca serialis. Next base: position 401,348,648 of record NC_064639.1, on the reverse strand, counting down.
GGCTAATCTGTGAAAGCTTTACAGTTGCTTATCTTTGGTTTATATAGAGAGTTTAGTCATTGTTTGTTGTTGTTTTGGCATGAATGTTTTGTTTACAGTGAAGTAATTTTGACCGCGAGTTTCATATTGCGTGCATGAGTTTCTTATTCCACTTGACAGCAATGAGAAGAATTAACAAGTTCGGTGTCAAGCAATGTAAATGTTATGGAAATCAGTTCACCAAATGAATTAACTCTGCTAATACTGAAATACAATGTGATACAACATTTGAATCAGCTTCAACTGCTCCAAGTGTCTTGAAGCTAAACCACTGGACAATGGGCTTGTCAGTATTAATGCTGATAATATAGAGACACCAACTATTGATTCATGTTGTGTTATTGTTGAACCCTCTGCTCTATCTGAACTAATAAATAAACCTTTGCAGTGTAAGGAATGTGGCAATAGTGGTGTGAAGGTAGTTGATGAGATACACGCTAGAGGAGGTTGCGCTTCAAAATTAAGAATTGTTTGTAACTTTTGTGATTTAAGTGAACGTGGTTATACTTATGGTGTTGCTAAACAGAGTGTGTATAACATGCTATGAGGTCTATAGGCAAAGGGTACAGAAGTGGACAAATTTCTGTGCTCTTATGGACTTGCCTCTCCATACAAGATTTGACAGGTACAATAAAATTATTCTACAGACTTAAGAAGAAGTAGCAAATGATAGTATGATAAATGCTGTTCAGGAAAGTGTGACATGAATGACAGCAGTACATGTATGTCTACAGCCCTGGATGCATCCTTGCAATGAAAAGGCCATAGTTCCCTAAATGGTGTAGTGACAGCTACCCCCTTGGACAATGGTAAAGTCATTGATGTGGAATGTATTACCACGTACTGTCATGGCAGTACTAATGGAACTGATAAACATGAATTTTTTATTAATTTTAGTGGTTATAGTGGAGGGATGGAATCTGAAGGTGCTGTGAAGATATTTCACATGTCAGTGTAGAAATATGGTGTGATGTATACATCTTACCTAGGAAATGGAGACTCAAAAGAATACCAAAAAGTTTGTGAATCCAAACCATATGCAGACACAAAAATTGCAAAAATGGAATGGACATGTTGGACATGTCCAAAAGAGGTTAGGTACAAGACTGAGGAACTTGAAGAGTAATTTGAAGGAGAGAAATTTGCTGGTGGCAAGTGCATTAGTGGATGTAGTTGGCTTACAGACAAAGAAATAGATAGGTTGCAGTATTATTATGGACAAGCCATAAGACAAAATAAAAATGACCTTGAGGGAATGAAAAATGCAGTATGGGCTACCTTCTTTCATAAATGCTCCACAGATGACAACTCATGTCATGCACTCTGCCCACTTGGCAGTGATTCATGATAGGGCTACCAGAGGGCTATTACTCAAGGTGAGACCTACAACCATAAACATTCATTGCCATTTGCTATAATGAAAGTTATAAAACCTATATGTAGGAATCTTAGTGACACAAGATTATTAGAGAAATGTTTACATGGTAAGACTCAAAACCCAAAGGAAAGTTTCAACAATTGTATATGGGAACAGATACCAAAAACTGTTCTAGTAGGACTGAATACTTTGAAAATAGGTGTGCTAGATGCTGCTCTATGCTTCAATGACAATGCAGTGTTAAAGCTTAATGTTATGGAACTGATGGGAGTACCTGGTGGACTAAATATGCATAGAGCACTAATAGCCATTGACTGAAGAAGAGTCTTCAAAGCAGAAAAATCAGTGTAGGAAGCCACCAAACTTAAACAAGAATGAGAAGAAGAAGAAATGTGAAAAAGAGAATGGAGGAAGAACAACGCAGGAAACAAGGTGAATATGGACCTCGGATGCATTAGTGCCATGCAAGTTCAGTATAAAAAGCAAGTTTTGAGTTTAATTTGAATTTCCTGAAAGTTAAATTATTTCATGTTCTAGTACACTTTGGCTAAGAACTATTAAAGATAGAGAGCTGAAATTTTGTATACTGTCTTAAAAATACTTAACTAAAATGCAGACTACTATTGTGACTTAACTTTGAAAATAAAATGCTTTTTTGAAGAAAAACACTGAACTCATTTCCAAAATTTTTGATAATCATACTTAAAATTTCTTGTACCACAATTTATGACAGCACCATCTTTTCAGTAGTTTGCTGTAAAGGGGTAGGCTGTCAAATCCATTGACTTGGAGCAGAAGAGGCTCCACAGGACATTTTAAATTTCCATTGCCTATACTTTTACAAGTAAATTCAAAAAACTTTGTCAGCATGACCAGGAAAGATCCAGGATTCGCACTTATAGTAGTGGAAGTTAAAAAACATACAAAATAATTTTTTTTACATGTGAAATTTCATTATTTTTCACTTACTATTGGCTGTATTTGTTGCTGTAGGTACACTTTTCTTCATAAGCAAGAGGGATTCTTCCATTAATTTTGTGCAGCATACAAACCATACTTACAGGTGTATGAAACTATGGAATTTATTTGTGAAAAATGAATGAGTTGTTACATTCCTTCAAAAAAGTATCAGTATCAATAGTCCTTTGTTTCACATATGACAATCTCTGGTGCAAATAAACATTTGCATTCTGCAGAGTGAAATACACTTCGTATGACAGGAGAATGCTGTGCAAAGGAGTGTGGTGCTGCATTTTGATACATTTAAGATCAAATACCCCCATGAACCATGGATCTTGCCGTTGGTGAGGAGGCTTGCGTGCCTCAGGGATACAGATGGCCGCACTGAAGGTGCAACCACAATGGAACAGTCAGGATGATTGACTGATCTGGCCTTGTAACACTAACCAAAATGGTCTTGCTGTGCTGGTACTGCGAACAGCTGAAAGCAAGGGGAAACTACAGCCGTAATTTTTCCCGAGGGCATACAGCTTTACTGTATGGTTAAATGATCATGGCGTCCTCTTAGGTAAAATATTCCGGTGGTAAAATAGTCCCCCATTCGGATCTCACGGTGGGGACTACTCAAGAGGACGTCGTTATCAGGAGAAAGAAAACTGGCGTTCTACGGATCGGAGCGTGGAATGTCAGATCCCTTAATCAGGCAGGTAGGTTAGCAAATTTAAAAAGGGAAATGGATAGGTTAAAGTTAGATATAGTGGGAAGTTCGGTGGCAGGAGGAACAAGACTTTTGGTCAGCTGAATGCAGGGCTATAAATACAAAATCAAATGGGGGTAATGCAGAAGTAGATTTAATAATGAATAAAAAAAAAAAAAAATAGGAGTGTGGGTAAGCTACTACAAACAGCATAGTGAACGAATTATTGTGGCCAAGATAGACACAAAGCCCATGCCTACTACAGTAGTACAGGTTTATATGACAACTAGCTCTGCAGATGAAATTGATGAAATGTATGATGAGATAAAAGAAATTATTCAAGTAGTGAAGGGAGACGAAAATTTAATAGTCGTAGGTGACTGGAAAAAAGGGAGAGAATGAAATATAGTAGGTGAATATGGATTGGGGGTAAGAAATGAAAGAGGAAGCCATCTGGTAGAATTTTGCACAGAGCATAACTTAGTCATAGCTAGGACTTGGTTCAAGAAGCATAAAATAAGGTTGTATACATGGAAAAATCCTAGAGATACTAGAAGGTATCTGATAGATTATATAATGATAAGACAGAGATTTAGGAACCATGTTTTAAATTGTAAGACATTTCCAGGAGCAGATGTGAACTCTGACCACAATCTATTGGCTACGAAGTGTAGATTAAAACTGAAGAAACTGCAAAAGGTGGGAATTTACGGAGATGGGGCCTGGATAAACTGACTAAACCAGAGGTTGTATAGAGTTTCAGGGAGAGCATAAGGGAACAATTAACAGGAATGGGGGAAAGAAATACAGTAGAAGAAGGATGGGTAGCTCTGAGGGATGAAGTAGTGAAGGCAGAAGAGGATCAAATAGGTAAAAAGACAGGGGCTAGTAGAAATCCTTGGGTAACAGAAGAAATATAAAAATGCAGTAAATGAAGCAGGCAATAAGGAATACAAACGTCTCACAAATGAGATCGACAGGAAGTGCAAAATGGCTAAGCAGGGATGGCTAGAGGACAAATGTAAGGATGTAGAGGCTTATCTCACTAGGGTAAGATAGATACTGCCTACAGGAAAATTAAAGAGACCTTTGGAGAAAAGAGAGACACTTGTATGAATAACAAGAGCTCAGATGGAAACCCAGTTCTAAGCAAAGAAGAGAAAGCAGAAAGGTGGAAGGAGTACATAGACAGTCTATACAAGGGTGATGTACTTGAGGACAATATTATGGAAATGGAAGAGGATGTAGATGACGATGAAATGGGACAAATGATACAGCGTGAACAGTTTGACAGAGCACTGAAAGACCTGAGTCAAAACAGGGGCTCGGGAGTAGACAACATTCCATTAGAACTACTGACGGCCTTGGGAGAGCCAGTCCTGACAAAACTCTACCATCTGGTGAGCAAGATGTATGAGACAGGCGAAATATCCTCAGACTTCAAGAAGAATATAATAATTCCAATCCCAAAGAAAGAAGCTGTTGAGAGATGTGAAAATTACTGAACTATCAGTTTAATAAGTCACAAGTGCAAAATACTAAAGCGAATTCTTTACAGAAGAATGGAAAAACTGGTAGATGCCGACCTCGTAGAAGATCAGTTTGGATTCCGTAGAAATGTTGGAACACGTGAGGCAATACTGACCTTAAAAGTTATCTTAGAAAATAGATTAAGGAAAGGCAAACCTACATTTCTAGCATTTTTAGACTTAGAGAAAGCTTTTGACAATGTTGACTGGAATACTCTCTTTCAAATTCTAAAGGTGGCAGGGGTAAAATACAGGGAGCGAAAGGCTATTTACAATTTGTACAGAAACCAGATGGCAGTTATAAGTCAAGGGGCACGAAAGGGAAGCAGTGGTTGGGAAGGGAGTGAGACAGGGTGGTAGCCTCTCCCCGGTGTTATTCAATCTGTATATTGAGCAAGCAGTAAAGGAAACAAAAGAAAAATTTGGAGTAGGTATTAAAATCCATGGAGAAGAAATAAAATCTTTGAGGTTTGCTGATGACATTGTAATTCTGTCAGAGACAGCAAAAGACTTGGAAGAGCAGTTGAACAGAATGGACAGTGTCTTTAAATGAGGATATAAGATGAACATCAACAAAAGCAAAATGAGGATACTGGAATATAGTCGAATTAAATTGGGTGATGCTGAGGGAATTAGATTAGGAAATGAGACACTTAAAGAAGTAAAGGAGTTTTGCTATTTGGGGAGCAAAGTAACTAATGTTGGTTGAAGTAGAGAGGATATAAAATGTAGACTGGCAATGGCAAGGAAAATGCTTCTGAAGAATAGAAATTTGTTAACATCGAGTATAGATTTAAGTGTCAGGAAGTTGTTTCTGAAAATATGGAGTGTAGCCATGTATGGAAGTGAAACATGGATGATAAATAGTTTGGACAAGAAGAGAATAGAAGCTTTCGAAATGTGGTGCTACAGAAGAATGCTGAGGACGAGATGGGTAGATCACATAACTAATGAGGAGGTATTGAATGGAATTGTGGAGAAGAGGAGTTTGTGGCACAACTTGACAAGAAGAAGGGACTGGTTGGTAGGACATGTTCTGCGGCATCAGGGGATCACAAATTTAACATTGGAGGGCAGCATGGAGGGTAAAAATCATAGAGGGAGACCAACAGGTGAATACACTAAGCAGATTCAGAAGGATGTAGGTTGCAGTAAGTACTGGCAGATGAAGAATCTTGCACAGGATAGAGTAGCATGGAGAGCTGCATCAAACCAGTCTCAGGACTGAAGACCACAACAACAACAAGACCAAATAACATGTTTATAATCTCTCAAATATATGTGTTCTATACATTAAACTATTCAGGAAGATGTGCACTACAAAATAGGCATATTTTTGAAAAATTGATTTTTTTTAAATTTTTGATGTCCTACCCCCTCCCCTTAAAGATAAAAGTGTAAATAACTTACAGGAAAAAAATAAACCTTCTACTTTGTTTGTCTTTTGATTAATGTGTACCTATGAGGCACATAAATAATTTATTTCATTCGCAACAAAAAAATACAACTAAAAAAAAGTGAGAGAGCTAAAGCTGTGGTCCATACATAAAAATGTTCATAAAAGATGTCTTGAAAGATAGTAAGCATTATATGGGCTTACAAATCTCATTCTTTGAGTTACACTGTTTAGAAAACTTACAATTATTACAAGGTCTCCCTTGGTTTCGCAGATCAGTCCCCTTAAGTCACCATAACTTTATTAGATTAGATTAGAGATTAGATTAGATTTACTTTCATTCCAATTGCTCCTAGTGAGGAGGTTCTCCAGGATGTAGAACATGCCAGAAAAATAATAATACATGACAAATATTTACAACTCAAACAAATAAGCTAATGTACCATTCTACAGGTCCCAAGTGAAATGATCGTCATTTTTTTAGTGAACACTATATGAAAGAATCATTTTACAAATACTAATGCACTGAATTTTAAATAAAACCGTTTTCTTATTTATTTATAAGGTAATAAATGTTTAACACAACTACTATAATACTTATTTACAATGAACACATTACTGCACTGAAATGGTGCAGAAGTTAGATTGTACTTACACACACACACACACACACACACACACACACACACACACACACACACACACACACACACACTTATTTACAATGAACACATTATTGCACGGAAATTGTGCAGAAGTTATATTGTACTTATATGTAGATACACACAACTCAGTTGGTTCTACTGAGAAATTCATCAATGGAGTAGAAGGAGTTGGCCACCAATAAATCTTCTCTTACACTGAATTTCATTGGTTGTTAAGATTTTATGGCTGCTGGCAAGTTATTGAAAATGTGTGTTCCTGAATAATGCGCACCTTTTTGCAAAAGACTAAGTGACTTTAAATCCTTGTGTAGACTTCTCTTATTTCTAGCATTGATTTCATGAGTTGAGCTGTTGGTTTGAAAAAGTGATATATTTTTAATGACAAATTTCATTAAGGAATAAATATAGTGGGAAGCAGTAGTTAGTTTCCCTAGTTCCCTAAACAGGCTTCTGCAGGATGTTCTTGAGTTCACACCACATATAACTCTTAATGCCCATTTTTGTGCCTGGAAAACTTTAGCTTGGCTTGATGAATTACCCCAAAAAATAATCCCATATGACATTATGGAATGAAAGTAAGCATAGTATGCCAGCTTTTTCATTTTATACCCCCCCCCCCCCCCCCTCACCCTATGTCTGACACAATTCACATTGCAAATAGAGATTTGTTAAGATGCTTCAGCAGTTCTGTGGTGTGCTCCTCCCAGTTGAATTTATTATCAAGCTGTAATCCCAAGAATTTAACACTGTCCACTTCTCCTGTTTGCTTGTCATTGTATGTTAGACATACACTCGGGGGACACCCCTTACAGGTTCTGAACTCCATTTAATGTGTTTTTTCAAAGTTTAGTGACAAAGAATTGGCTAGGAACCAGTGATTAATGTTCACAAATATTTTATTAGCTGATTTTTCTAAGACTACACTTGATTTGCTATTTATTGCAATGTTTGTATCATCAGCAAACAAAACGAACATGGCATCTAGTAATGTTACTGATGAAAGGTCATTGATATACACAAGAAAAAGTAAGGGCCCTAAAATGGAACCTTGTGGGACCCCACATGTTATTAGTTCCCAGTTGGATGATGCCTGATAGCTTGATACATGTCTCTTTCCTAATAACACCCTTTGTTTCCTGCCAGAGGTATAAGATTTGAACCATATTGCAGCGTTTCCTGTTACACTACAATATTCTAATTTACTTAAAAGGATATTGTGATTTACATAGTCAAATGCCTATGACAGATCACAAAATATACCAGTTGCCTGCAATTTTTTGTCTAATGAATTAAGCACATTTTCACTGTATGTGTAGATAACCTTCTCAATATCAGAACCCTTTAGAAATACGAACTGTGACTTTGACAGTAAGTAATTTGAGATAAGATGGTTATAAAGCTGATTGTACATTACTTTCTCTAAAATTTTTGAGAATGCTGGCAAAAGTGAAATTGGACGGAAATTTGATGCTATTTTTTTATCTCCCTTCTTAAACAGTGGCTTAACTTCAGCATATTTCAACCATTCAGGAAATATTCCACTGATAAATGACTGGTTACACAGATAGTTTAATATGTTACTTAACTCTGAATCACATTCTTTAATTAACTTTGTTGATATTTCATCATACCCACTATATGTTTTTGATTTAAAAGGTTTTATGATGGACATTATTTCTGCTGGGGTAGCGAGGGTAAAATTCGTATTATGGAAGTTACTTAGAATGTCTGGTCTGAGGTACTCCATTCTACAGAACCTGCCAACCCCATATTTTCAGTAACAGTTATAAAATGTTTGTCAAAAAGTTCTGCAACACTATACACATCTGTCATCAATGTATCATTTACTCTTAATGCTATTTGTCCCTCTTCATGTCTGGTTCTACCAGTCTCCTCCTTCACTACATCTCATATCATCTTTATTTTGTTATCTGATGTGACTGTCTTTTCCTTGTAATATATTTGCTTTGATGTCCATATTACAGTCTTTAATATTTTGCAGTATTTCTTGTGATGTGCTATAGCATCAACACCGGAACTATTTCGGATTGACAGATACAGTTTTCTTTTTGTTTTACAAGATGCCCCTATTCCTTGAGTTATCCATGGCTTCTTTGTAGACTTTGCTCTAGCCTTGGTAAGTTTTGGGGGAAAACAGTGTTCGAATAAGGTAATCACTTTATTAGCAAAAGTGTTGTATTTTTCATTCATGCCATGAGCACTGTAAACATCAGTTCAGTGACTGTCTCTGAGGAGTGTCCTAAAATAATCAATTTTTGGCTTATTGATTACCCTCTTGAGATCAGATTTAACAGATTTTATATCCTGTTCAGTATTAAAATTTAACAGAAGAAAATGCATGTCATGGTCTGAGAGGCCATTGACTACTGGTTTTGTGATATAATTTTGTTCATTGAACTTCTCTATAAAGATATTATCAATGGATGTTTGGCAAAAATTGGCTACCCTAGTGGGGAGCTCTACAGTGGGAATTAAGTTGAATGATAGTGTTACTAACTCAAATAAGTTCTTATTGGGAGGGTCTTTAAGAAAATCAACATTGAAATCACCAGCAACCACTATTTCTTTGTTTTTGGTTGTTAAATGGGTCAGTACAGCTTTAAGGTGGTTTACGAACAGATTAAAGTTACCTGCAGGTGTTCGATATACACTTAATATTATGAAGGATTTTTTGTGACATTCTACTTCTGCTGCACATGCTTCCATATCCTGTTATAGGCAAAATTTATGAATGTCTATGTACTTAAATTTATGACAGTTCCTGATGAATGTGGCAACTCCTCCTTTCTCCATTTCTGATCTTCAAAAGTGAGATGCTAACCTAAACCCTGTAACACTTAAAAGTTCTATACCAGTGGTTACATGATGTTCAGAGAGGCAGATTATGTCAGCTGAGTTTGAAGACTCTAATTCATCTATGCAGATAATTAATTCATTAATTTTATTTCTCAGTCCTCAAATATTTTGATGCAATAAAGATAGCTGACATTTCACATTGACCGAGTTAAAAATGAATAGACTTAAAATATCTGCTGACTGTTGAAAATTCTTAACCAATAGCTGTTTATGCTGATGTAATAGGCTAGAATTATACTTTTTGGTTTCTTTCTCAAACTGAACCTCTCTTAAAATTTGGTTTCTTTCTGTCCTCCAACCCTAAAAAAGGGTTTTTCTGAACCCTATAACCACTGGTATTTTATCACTCATGACAGTGCCTCCCCCCTTTAACTTTCCCGCTATTTTTCCAGCCAGTTTACCCTACCCCTTCCTGTTGAGGTGAAGGCCATGCCTAGTATAATCCCACCTATTGAGAGAATCAACAGGAACCACATCAATGTGTGACCCTGCACCTGATTAGCAGCCGTTCCAACTCCAAATTAACTCTCTTGACAGAAGAGTTCAAATGAGGTCGGTCATGGCACCCAAGAACAGATACAAACTCAACACTAGTATGCTTCGATGCTGATGCAATCTTTCCCAGGTCACACTGTGTACTGTACCCAGGATCTCTGTCAATACTATTACCTGCCTCACCCACTATAACCACAGTGTCTTCCTTAGTGAAATCTTTGCAAAGTGATCCTAAATCCTCTGTCACCTGCTCAAGACCAGCACAAGATTCAAAAAAATTGGTGACCTGGTATTCTGATCCTAGTTCATCCTGCAAAAGTTGGCCAACTACCTAACAACAACACTTTCTTTCTCTTTACTGATTTCCCTACATTCTTACTTTTCAATTTGCTGCTGAAAATTTGTTGTGCCCTGTCTACACCTGCAACTGCTTGAGGCTCACCAGCTTCTAACTGAAGCAATGGATCAAATCGATTTTCTACATTCACCACGAAGCTGTCAGACAAAGTTCTAGACCTGTTCCTCCTGTTGCCTGTTGCCACTTCCCACCTCTCTTTACCCTTCTCCCTTCTTAACCTGTCAAGATCTCCCCTGGCCTTGTCTAACTCAGCCTGAAGGGTGGCAATTTTCCCCTCCTGTTCTAGTATCTTCCTACCTCTACTACAAATCCTACAAAACCACTGATGAGTCTCATTTACTTCCCCTATTCCCATACCACTACAGTCACCCACATGGAAAAAACTACAGCACCCATCACACCAAAGCCCCAACCTTACAATTCTACGGCAAGTCAAGCACTTTTCATAGTAACACACTCCTGGAAATGGAAAAAAGAACACATTGACACCGGTGTGTCAGACCCACCATACTTGCTCCGGACACTGCGAGAGGGATGTACAAGCAACGATCACACGCACGGCACAGCGGACACACCAGGAACCGCGGTGTTGGCCGTCGAATGGCGCTAGCTGCGCAGCATTTGTGCACCGCCGCCGTCAGTGTCAGCCAGTTTGCCGTGGCATACGGAGCTCCATCACAGTCTTTAACACTGGTAGCATGCCGCGACAGCGTGGACGTGAACCGTATGTGCAGTTGATGGACTTTGAGCGAGGGCATATAGTGGGCATGCGGGAGGCCGGGTGGACGTACCGCCGAATTGCTCAACACGTGGGGCGTGAGGTCTCCACAGTACATCGATGTTGTCGCCAGTGGTCGGCGGAAGGTGCACGTACCCGTCGACCTGGGACCGGACCGCAGCGACGCACGGATGCACGCCAAGACCGTAGGATCCTACGCAGTGCCGTAGGGGACCGCACCGCCACTTCCCAGCAAATTAGGGACACTGTTGCTCCTGGGGTATCGGCGAGGACCATTCGCAACCATCTCCATGAAGCTGGGCTACGGTCCCGCACACCGTTAGGCCGTCTTCCGCTCACGCCCCAACATCGTGCAGCCCGCCTCCAGTGGTGTCGCGACAGGCGTGAATGGAGGGACGAATGGAGACGTGTCGTCTTCAGCGATGAGAGTCGCTTCTGCCTTGGTGCCAATGATGGTCGTATGCGTGTTTGGCGCCGTGCAGGTGAGCGCCACAATCAGGACTGCATACGACCGAGGCACACAGGGCCAACACCCGGCATCATGGTGTGGGGAGCGATCTCCTACACTGGCCGTACACCACTGGTGATCGTCGAGGGGACACTGAATAGTGCACGGTACATCCAAACCGTCATCGAACCCATCGTTCTACCATTCCTAGACCGGCAAGGGAACTTGCTGTTCCAACAGGACAATGCACGTCCGCATGTATCCCGTGCCACCCAACGTGCTCTAGAAGGTGTAAGTCAACTACCCTGGCCAGCAAGATCTCCGGATCTGTCCCCCATTGAGCATGTTTGGGACTGGATGAAGCGTCGTCTCACGCGGTCTGCACATCCAGCACGAACGCTGGTCCAACTGAGGCGCCAGGTGGAAATGGCATGGCAAGCCGTTCCACAGGACTACATCCAGCATCTCTACGATCGTCTCCATGGGAGAATAGCAGCCTGCATTGCTGCGAAAGGTGGATATACACTGTACTAGTGCCGACATTGTGCATGCTCTGTTGCCTGTGTCTATGTGCCTGTGGTTCTGTCAGTGTGATCATGTGATGTATCTGACCCCAGGAATGTGTCAATAAAGTTTCCCCTTCCTGGGACAATGAATTCACGGTGTTCTTATTTCAATTTCCAGGAGTGTAGTTTACTAAGAATTAGTCAGTTAAATTACAGATAAAGTTAAATTACAGATAATTTCCTAGTGAGAGAGCTAAAGCTGTAGTCCACACATAAAAATGTTTTTTTCTGTAATATCCAGGCTTTGGCCACACTACAGTATTTTGCTAGTGTTAGTAGCTATTTGAACTGTAACTATATTGATTCTACAGTTATCTTTTGCAGATGCATTTATCATAAAAAGACTTAGAGAACACATCAGAAGGCAGTTGCGTAAGATGGATGCAACTTTAGTCAGACTTGATGCTTCTGCCATTTAACTGTGCAGGTAAAATCTTACCAGAAGCACGTAGTTGCAAACTATGCTGTGTATGATGAGACAGAGTGAAGGGCAATGTATGAATCATACCGATATGTGAAAGTCCTTCTGTCCTGGAGGTCTGCATTAACATATTCCATATAATGCTTCATCCAGGGTGATTCATATCACTCAAAAGTGACATGATCTTCATAGTAGTATAAGGAACTTTTTCAGCAAAAGCCTGATATCATCCAGATTTGTCCAGACCTTCCAGATTTGTGTATAAAATCTTTTCAGTGTTCAGATTGCAACTAATTGGAGTTAAAACTCAGACTTTCAAAGAGTAACACAATCTTGTCCCATCTTCAAGTTACATTTTGTCAAAATGGTTAAAATGATAGACAGACTGAATGTGCGTTGCACTGTCGACCAACTGTACATTGGGTGATTAATGATAATTCTGAGTCGATACCTAAATCTACTGCCTTTTTGTCTTACGTAGGAAACACTTCCAACATGATCAGTCAAATTTTATGGAAATACGATGTGAAATGTGTTTTCTGACCTCCATCTAAAATTAGAGCGCTTTCAAGTTCTGTTAAGGATGATCTTGGTCTGCGTAAGGCGGGTGTATATCGTATTCCTTGTAGATGTGGCATGGCATATATTGGTCAAACTATCAGGACCGTGGAGGACTGATGTACTGAGCATAAACCACACACATGATTACAGCAGCCAAGTAGATCTGCTATTGCCAAACATTGCTTGCATACTGTTCACCCCATGTTATATATTAACATCGAGATATTGGCGTGCACGTCCAGCTATTGGGACAGTGTTATTAAGTAGGCAGTTGAGATTAAATTAGCAAGCAACCTTGTTAACAGGGATGGAGGTTTTTGTTTAAATTCTGTTTGGAATCTGGCTCTCTCCCTTGTCAAAAAACAGAAGGACAGATTCAATGCTACCTCACCTGTGAATTCGTAGTCTCTGACTTTGGTGGAACTAGTGTTCAGTGTGTGTGTTATCTTTCCTGCTTCAGTCCAAGAACCGAGGTTTTAAATTTGCATGTACGTCACCTGTCTGTTGCAGTTTGCCTTGAAAATGGTGGGGTGTTCTCCCGCCGAAATATCGGTGGTCACTGAAAGTGTTACCTGGCTGAATTCCCGGAAGTTATTTGGAAGGCCTGTGATTAATTGCTGAGAGGGGAACATAGACCAGCTCTAGCTTCATCTATCTCCTTAAAAGTTATTATTTTTGGTCATATTTCTTTGAAGACACTGTCTCAATTGCTTATTTCCAGGCACAGTGCAGATTGTAACCTCCATCTCTGTTACAACTGTTATTGCATATGCAAAATTATGTAGCTTCTTTGATTACAAAATCCCAGTAGGTTGATACATGGGAGAGGACTTTTGTTTTCCCAAACTTGATCTTGTCCCTTTCCATATGGCTGTGTTCCTTAACCCATGATTTCTCAAGATTTCTACATTTGATGTGTCATCTATGTTCAGCACAGCACTTGGCTACGGTGCAGACTGCCTGCCCTAAGTTATTTTCACCACCTTTACATGTCATACTATAGACATAAGATACTCTCATATCCAGGCTGTCTTTCACTGGATGTAGCAAATCCTTAATTTTCCACAGAAGTCAGAATACTGGTCTAATACCATATGGGCACAATATGTGTCCACTTTTGCTTGAGGTCACCTCACAGAATTGAAGGAATGCTATGGGTTTGTCTTTTTCCATTATCTGGATGGATTTTTGCCTACATTTATCATCAAATGCAGCTCTAATTTGATGTGGTTTACATCCATATTTCCTAAACACAATCTTAAGTTGTTTCAGTTCAGATCTGAGGTGATCATGATGTGAAACTGACTGTGCATGGAATAACCTCTCCCCAGTGGGCTCGCCACTCTTTGGTGCACTTGCACTTGGTTGCCAGGGGGCCCCAGGCTTTGCAGAATCTTTTCCCTTCCATGCCGTGTGTCTATCCTCTTGCTATTCTTTTTCCCCTCCCTTGGGGAACATGTCGGATGTTATTGGGAATGTTCCACATTGTCCATTGCTGACGTAAGAACAGTCTCACCACTGTTTTTCATTCCCTTTTCCTTTCTTTGTTTACCTTCTCCTATCCTTCCTCTGCTTCAGTGTTTGAGTTTCCTCTTTTTATTCTTCCTCTCTGTGTGATCCTGAAGGCTGGCCCATGTGTCTGACATGTAACAGGTGTCTGGGTACCACTTAATTCCCAGCCCGGGATTGTCAGGTAGGGTTCACACATACCTCCTGGTACAAGCCAGGCCCAGGGAGGGGTGACTGCTTGAGCTCTACCTTCCCAAGTTGCCAATTGGTCCCTCTGTCAGGTGTTTGGGAGTTGTGAACAATCACCTATGGTGGGTGCACTGCTCTCTGGCAGCGGGCCCACAGTTGGAAGGAGCGCTCAATTGGAGATGCTGGCAATCATGGGGGATTTTCTCACAATGAACCCATCATCTTCACAGTCAATGTCTACAAAATGTAAGCGGAATGACACTAATGATTCAAAGACCCTTGCAGCTGAACCACTGTTCCTCATGGTTTCGCGTAGTGAAGACAGTCAGTCCTTCATAATGGCAAATTTGTTTCTTATTCAGAAAGGTGTTGATGCAATTGCCGGCCCTGTGAAATCCTGCTCTTGTTTACTGAATGGAACTTTGTGCTGGGGACTACTTCCGATTCTCAAGCACAGCAGCTGCTTACCACTTCACATCTCCATGACTATCCTGTTCATTCAAGTCCATAGAACTCTGAATTCTTCTTGTGGTGTTATTTACACTAGGCTGTTCAACAGTCTGACTGAGGCCAAAATCCAAACATACCTCTCTGATCAGAGTGTCATTGCCATCCATGAGACAAAGAAAAATGTAGATTCCTCCTTACTGCCCACACACACTCCTTTTCTCACATTTGATAGAGGGGTGCTACCGTCCGAGATCAAAGCAGGCTATGAAGTTATCACAGTATGACTGTACATTCCAACTGTGATGTGCTGCTACCAG
This sequence comes from Schistocerca serialis cubense, assembly GCF_023864345.2. Lineage (NCBI taxonomy): Eukaryota > Metazoa > Arthropoda > Insecta > Orthoptera > Acrididae > Schistocerca > Schistocerca serialis. The sequence goes on along the minus strand of NC_064639.1, from coordinate 401,333,054 downwards.
TGTCATCATTTCAACCACACTTGAATGTCTTGTCAACACACAGCCAAATGTGTACCTGTGGTAGGGATGTGCACAAGGGTGACTGTTTGCCTCCTTCTCCACACTGTATCAAGTTCAATGTCAACCATGCTACCACATCTCAAGATTGCCCACGTATCTCAATGAGTGAGTTGTCCAGGAGATGTGGGTAAAAGAAAAAGTTCCTTACCCAGTCACTCACAAGTTATTGGCTAGTCCCAAGCCCTGCGTTATATCGTCTGGCACTTACAGTACTGTTCTTGCTACATCTCGCTCCGTGAAGGACATGGCCATGCAGGCATGTGACCTCAAATTTAGTTCTGAGGTTGTGAAATCACTCAGTGTCAAGGTAGCATCACTATCCTCTTGTCCAGCTGTGCAACAAGCCATCAAACTCTTGCCTCAAGGGGTGAAGTCACCAGCTACACAACCGGCAGGCCGGAAAGAACAGAAGGAATACTCCCATGAAGACTTCCTATGTCCTTCCAGCCAACAAACACCTGGGTCGTCTTCTGCTAACTGAAAAGTCTTGAAGAAGTCCATCAATGGCAAACGGTCTTCTCCTTTGCCAACTTGAGGATCCTCTTTGATGGTGGCACCACATGATACCTTCGCTCGGTCAGCCTCTGTGTCGGTATTGCACACCACCAACCATTTTTCTGCATTGGACTCTGCAGAACAATAGCACAAGAAAGCAGATGCTTCTGTGGACCTCATGAAGCAGGATCCTCCTGCCTCTGTGCTCTGTAGCAGCGAATCTTCACGGGCTGGCACTCGGCAGCTGCTGAGGTGACACTCCTTCATTTTTTCCTCATCATGACCCATCCAGTGGAATGTTTGGAGGCTTTGCTCCAACAAAGAGGATTTATGGCTGCTTTTAGAATTGCAGCATCCCCTTGTACTCTGCCTTCAGGAAACAAAATTGCATCCTCATGACTGCTCTGAGCTTTCGCATTTCTTCCCAGTCTGTTTTGACCTTCCCCTGAGGTCAGCATTCCATCTCATGGAGGAATCATGCTGCTCATACGGGATGATGTAGATAGTCAACCCATCTCCCTGACTACCCATCTTCAAGCTGTTGCAGTTCACCTTTTCCTTCCTCACCTGACGTTTTCCCTTTGTACTATTTATATCCCTCTGTCATTCGATGTCAGCAGGGCAGATCTCCTCCAGCTTATTGGGCAGCTACCTCACCCATTTCTGCTGCTCAGTGACTTTAATGTACACCATCCCCTTTGGGTTTCTCCAGCACCTGTCAGAGAGGTGCCCTCTTGGCTGACCTTCTTGACCAACTTAATGTCTTCTGCCTTAACACGGGAGCTCCTACAGTCCTTTCTGACTCCTTGCATACCTATTCCCATTTGGACCTGTCCTTCTACACTGCCCAGGCTGCCCATCATCTTGAGTGGTCCATTGTATCTGACACTTCCTCAAGTAACCATTTCCCATGTGCTATCCATTTTCTAATTCCTACCCCACCTGAGTTAACACCCAAATGGCAGCTTACTAAGGGCAAGTGGTGGCTTTACTACTCCCTAGCAACCTTCGACAAACGTGATTTTCCCAGTTGTAATACAAGGTGGACTATCTTACAAACATTATCCTTACCACTGCCGAACTTTCCAATTCTCCACATTTCCTCTTTACCACACCATGTCCCAGTCTCTTGGCGGACTGAGGCATGCTGCGAAGCAATATGTGCATGGAGATGTGCTCTCCACAATGGCAAACTGAATTCATTATAAACAGATGTGTGCACAGTGATGTTGCATTATTCAGGATAGCAAGAAAGCTAGCTGGATTTCATTCACCAGTTCTTCTAACAGTTCTGCTCCCTACTCTGTTGTGTAGGCCAACCTCCAATGGCTCTCTAGGACCATGATCTACTCCCTCATTTCCAGCCTGACAGTATCAGATGATGTCATTGTGGACCCTAATGCTATCTCCAACACCTTGGGCCACCATTTTGTAGCAATTTTGAGCTCTTCTCATTATCCCCCTGCCTTTCTCCATCAGAAACAAGGGGAGGAGGCTCAGGTGATATCCTTATCTTCTCAGAATCATGAGTGCTGCAGAGCCACCTAGGGAGCTAGATCATGCTATCACTTCATCCTGATCCTCTGCCCCAGGGCCAGATGCTGTTCACATTCAGATGTTGCAGCAGCTCTCTCTTGCGGGCAAGAACATTCTGCTTAATACATACAACCACATCTGGGCAGAGGGTACATTTCCCAGAGGCTTGCATGAAGTCACTGTGATGCCCATACTTAAACCCAGTAAGTACAAACACTTTCCTTCTCTCTCACCAGCTGTGTTTGCAAGATGATGGAACATATGATTCACACCCAGTTAGCAGATGGCTCAAGTCTCACAATTTACTAACCACTGCAAAGTGTGGATTTTGAGCACGCCATTCTGCTGTTGACCAAGTCATCACTTTGTCCACCCATGTCATGAATGGTTTTCTGTGGAAATACCAGACTGTGACCATGTTTTTTGATTTGGAGAAAGTCTACGACACCTCCTGGAGGACTGGTATCCTTCGTACTCTCTACACATGGGGCTTATGTGGCCACCTGCCCCATTTCCTTATGAAATTTTTAACAGACCAAGTTTTCAAGATCTGTGTGGGCTCTGCCTTGTCAGACATCTTCATACATACATACATACATTAATCCTTGTTCCATAGATCATGAATACAACATTTCATGATGATGTGGAATGTGTCACTTTAATGTAAGTTTTCTTTACACAAAATAATTTATTTATTTTTATTTTTATTTTCATTTTTTTAATTTTTTATTTTATTTTATTTATTTATTTATTTTTTTTTTTTTACAGTTACTACTTCATATCTAAGAACCCATCTATTGAGTAGAAGGAGTTGTCATTCAAGAATTCTTTTAATAGGTTTTTGTGGCAGCATAATTCACCCCTTCCTGTGCCAAAGTGAGATTTAATCCAGAATAGTGATGATCATACTTCCTTCTAGCATTGTAGCTATGCACTTCACTGTTACTTATGAATTGGGATGGGTTATTAATGACAAATTGCACAAGCGAATATATGTATTGCGAAGGTTCTGTGAATATCTCAAGTTGCTTAAATAAGTGTCTGCAAGGTGATCTTGGGTGGGCTCATCCAGGAAAACTGTGTGCCTCAGGGTTACATCCTCTTCGTCATCCTCTTTGCTATTGCCATTAACCCTATAATGGCCTGTCTCCTACCGGGCATCTCCGACTTCCTTTTTGTTGATGATTTTGCCATTTATTGCAGTTCTCCACAGACTTGTCTCATTGAATGGCATGTTCAGCAATGTCTCGATTGTCTTTACTCATGGAGCATCGACAATGGCTTCCATTTCTTCCCTGACAAAACCATTTGTATGAATTTATGACAATGCAGTTGGTTTCTCCCACCATGTTTACATCTTGGGGCTCTTGCTCTTCCATTCATTGAAACTACAAAATTTCTGTGGCTCATGCTACATAGGAAAGTCTCTTGTTCCTTCCATATGTTTTACCTGGCAGCCCACTGTACGAGGCCCCTCAATGTCCTACATGCCTTCAATGATCCTTCCTGGGGTGTAGATCGAACCACCCTCCTCCATTTGTACCAGTCCCTAGTCCATTCTTAACTAGATTATGGGCGCCTTGTTTATGCAGCTGCACATCTATCCCTCTTATGTCATCTCAATACTATCCACCAGCGTGGCCTCCACTTGGCCACTGGCGCCTTTTACACTAGCCCGGTTGAGAGTCTGTATGCAGAAGCTGCTGAGCTACCGCTGTCTTACAGCTGTGACTTTCTCCTCAGCAGGTATGCCTGCCATCTGTCTGCCGTGCGTGGCCACACACCCTATGCCTTCTTATTTGATGACACCTTTGATCATCGGTATGGGGTGCATGCCTCTTCTCTGTAACCTTCTGGAGTTTGCTTTTGGTTCTCGCAGCTTAACTTCTCACTCTCTGCAACTTTCATGGTGGGTGTGAACACTTCAGCAGTTTGGCTTCATGTGGTGGCCTGTGTTCACTTTGACCTTCATTCACTTTCTAAGCACGCTACTCCAACCTCGCTTTATCGCCTACAGTTTCATGACCTTCGCATGGAACTTCGCAATAGTACCTTTGTGTAAGCTACTCCAGCCTTACTCTATTTCTTCTCAAGGAACTTTTCAATAGTACCTTTGTGTACTCTGGTGGCTCTCAGACTGACCATGGTGTCAGGTGTGCCTTCATCATTGGCACCAATGTTTTTTGGTATTCGCTTCCAGATCACTGCTCAGTATTTACAACAGAGCTCTTCACTCTGTATCAGGCCACACAGTACATCGTGTGGCACAGGTTTTTCAACAGCATCATCTCTCTGACTCTCTCAGGGCCCTTCAAAGCCTCTGTATGCTCCACACCATCCATCCCTTAGTGCAAGGGTCCAAGAAAGCTATCATTTGCTCACTCTTGATGGAGCCAATGTGCTGTTTATGTGAGTTCCTGCTCATGTCGATCTGACAGGAAAAAGGCTGCTGATACTCCTACCAAAGCTGCAGTCCTCATACCTCAGCCCACTAGTTCTTATATTCCCTCCAATGATCTCTGTGTTGCCATCTGTCGGGGGGTGGTGTCTCTTTGGCATTGCCACTGGTCCTCCCTTCATGGAAATAAGCTCCAAGTTATTAAGCCTCTCCCATCAGCTTGTACGACCTCCTATCATCTCTCCCGGTATGAGGAGGTCATTTTAACTAGGTTGCATATTGGGCAATGCTTTTTAGCCATCACATTTGTTAAGTGGCGCTCCCCCACCACATTGTATGCATTGCACCCAAGTTTTAACCGTCCACCATTTCCTGACAGAATGCCCATTTTTAACCACTTATGTTCCCGCTTGGGTTTTCTGTCTGAGTTATCAGCCATTTTAGAAAACAAAGAGTGGGTTGTCCACTGCATTTTACTTTTTATCCATCATAGCAATATGGTGAAGTCCATTTAAATTTTAGTTCTGGACTTTCATTTCTTTCTGGTGTATTTTATAGACCTTTCTCCATGTCCCTGGTTTAGCTGTCTTCTCTTACATCAATTGGGATTGATGTGTAGTCATTTTTTAACTCGTCTCTGCCTTTGTGTTCTATAGTTTTGACATGGGCATGTATGACTCTAGTTGTTTTTGCGCCCTAAAAACAAAATGAACAAACAGAATGACTTAACCATCCATTCAGTTTACATTCAACCAACACATCCAAAAATGGCAACTTGCCTGTCATTTATACTTCTACAGTAAATTTTATGGCAGTATGTATGGAGTTCAAGTGATCCAAAAACTGATGCATTGCACTCATTCCATGAGGCCAGATTAAAAATGTATCTAACACATACCTATAAAAACAGACTGGCCAGAGAGGAGCAGAACATAAAGCTTGTTCTTCAAAATCTTCCAAAAAGAAGGTAGCAATGTCTGATGATAATGGAGAGCCCATAGGCCTTACCATCAGTCATTTCATAACATTTCCAACAGTACAGAAAGCAAGTGGTTGTCAAGATGTGTTGAAAAAGTTAGATAATGCAAGGTGGAAAATGGGCAGTTAGAAGTTCCAATGTGTCTACTATCAATACTTTTCTAGATAAAGACACCATGTCTAGGTTCACCATAATGCTGCTAAGAACTAACAGTACCCTTTAATTATCTCAACAAAAGCTCCACAGTTCCAGATGTGATGGCTGCAGTTGATGACTTTAGGTGCCCAGAACTTTGTCTGATGTTTTATCAATTTTTATTTGGGAGACACTATGGTATTAATGATTAGGCTGAGTGGAATGCCCTCTTTTTGTAGTTTTGTCAAACCACATGTCTAAGTGGTCTGGCAGTATGAGATATGAGGCTCTTAACAACCTTATCAGGAAGCTAGAGTTTTTCTAAAAGCTGTCCTATTTACCTGCTGCTTGTGGACATTGGGTCCCCCTTGAGTAAGTGATATGTGCTATCAGAAACTCTGACTTTTTTATGGTGCGTGCAGAATTAAGGACCACAGACACAATCAAAGACCTTGCCTCTCTGCAAAGCTGATGTTGAACTTTGTTTGCTTAGCCTTAGCCATAGCACAGCCTGCTGCTCATCTTACCTCATCTTCTGCAGCTTGTTAGAGGTGCCTAACAGACTGTTGCACTCCATTGATATGTCCATGATGTGGCAGTTGCTGCAGCACTGACCCAAAATTTAAACATTTACTCAGGGCCAAAATAGTTTCAGCATTCAAACATTGATCATAGAGATTGATAAGAATGTTCTAAGCCCCTGCTTTTGCAGGCACTCCATGTCTTCTGGTGAGGCATTCAAACTTGTTTATTTACCTCATGGTCACTTTGCTTAGGCTGGTGTGCTACTGAGCAGTGGCTGTTGTAACTGCCCAGTTCCAATGAAATGCAGACAAGTCTGTCAACAGAAAGAGATGACAGTTAAATAAACTACGTGAATTAATGTCAAGATTGTAGACCTACCTGGTGTTTTGAGTTCTCTCTATTACAGTGGCATGGCTTGTCCTTCTTAGAATCCTGTCTGTGAAACCAAATGAATATGATGTTTCATCTCTGCTACTTGTGTTCTTATCCTGCAGCACTGCAGGAAAGCTAATGTGCTGAGGAGCTGTAAACATTTCATGCACAGTTATTCCAGTTGGTGAACATGGTACATTATATTCTCCCCAAAGAATAATCTGATATGACACAAAAGTTTTTTGTGTTGGCATTCTTCTACAAAATCTTCTTGTGTTTGAACTGCATCATATCAGAGTTAAGATTTGAGCTTCCAAAGATTAACACTGTTTTCTTAGTCAGGAGATGACTGTCTGCTGGGAGTAAGGTCTGCTTTCTGCATAGTGGAATTCGAGCTTGTAACTGGTTAGGTGACATCACCTAGAATTCCAACTTCTATTGGCAGTGACTTCAATTGAAGGGTGGGATTTGCTTGTGAAATTCAGGAAAATGGTAATGTGGTAGAATCCCAAGCAACATCGTCCAACTGATGACTAGCTGGAATGCCACTGTAAAGGAAGCAGATTTTTCTCCCAGCTGACTGTCATCTCCTGACAAAGAAGTTGTTATTAATCTTCAAAAGCTTGAGCTTTAACTTTCATCTGACACTGCATGCTCAGTCAAACATTTTTAGGCACAGTGCAAGTATTCAGGACAAGAAGGAAGCCATTGTTGCAGTACAATCTTTGACTCAGCGTCACATGGGGCAGCATCCAGCGTTGGATATGGCCACAGCAGCTACAGGTCACATCACAACAGTGACCGTGTGCCCCCCTCACCTTGCCTGTGCTGCATGATCCAGCACGAGTGTGCTGCATACCCTAAGCATTGGGCTGTTTGTGATAATTGTTGAAAGAAAGGCCACATTGCGTCAGTATGTAACTCCTCTTCAAACTTGGTGGACACAGCAGTACCAATGGACATAAACTGTATCTCAGACAGTCTCCCTGAACAAATTGTTGGGCTCCCCTCCTCTCACATGGGTTCCACGGAAGTTGGTTAGCTACAATAAACAGCAGATTCCAGTCTTAGGTCAGTTCTCCACTCCTGTCTCTTACAAATCTATTGCTCACCCTCTGACCTTCCTTGTTAGGAATCATCTCCATGCTGCAGACTTGTTTGGGTTAAATGTGTTTTTAACACTTTCAGTTTCTCCTTTGTTGATGAGGTAAATTTAGTGTCAGATGAAGTTCTGTATCAACAGCTGGAGTCCCCCTGCTCTGAGTTTTCTTCTCTATTTTCCCCTGGGCTTGGTTGTGCTTAAGGGTTTCAGGCACTCATTACCATGAAAGAGTCCCCCCAATCCCACTTGTTTCAGGTATGGCAGGTGCCCGTCACATTGCCCAACTCTGTCGAGGATGAATTACACCATTTGGCATTGATTGATGTAATTTGACCTGTTTCTTCCAGTGAATGGGCTACACCACTGGTCATTGTTAAGAAACCAGTCGGTAAGCTTTGCCTCTGCAGCAACTTCAGTATCGTGATTGATGCATAGTCCGTGATAGATACATACCCTTTGCCCCATCCTGATAAGTTGCTCAAAAAATTATCAGATGGCCACTACTTTCCCAAGATTGATTTGTTGGAAGTGTACCTCCTTCTCCCCTTGCATGATGCCACCAATCACCTTCTCATTGCCAATACACCTTTTGGCCTGTACCAATCTCAATGCTTGCCTCTTGTCATCGCTAGCATGCCCAGAATTTTTCAGAACAACTGACAGCCTCTGTGACTGGCTGCATAAGTTACCTTGATGATATCACTGTTTCAGGCTCTTCCACTGAAGACCACCTTAGCAGTCTCCGATCATTGTTTTCTGTTTTGTAGTCTGTGGATCTCAAGTCCAATCTTGCCAAATCTCAGATTTTTCAGCCATCAATTGAGAGCGTAAGTTTCGAGGTTTTTCACACACCCCTTAACTTCATCTTGGGGTGGTGTTGGCACACAAATAAGCAGACAGGTCTGAATTACAGATTGCTTATGCTTCTAAGACATCAGCAGCAGTATTCTCAGATTGAAGGAGGCTTTAGTGACTGTGTTCACACTCAAGAAATTCACATCTTCTTGTACAGTTCAAAGTTCCACTTAATCACACATCACAATCCATTGGTTGCTCTTTTTAACTCTTCAGCTTCTATGCTGGACAAGGCAGCACATTGTTTGCAGTGATGAGATCACCTCCTCTCCGATTGTCATTATAAGATCTATTACCAGCCAACAGCACAACATCAAGACCAGTGCCTTATCTCACCTTCCCATTGGGCCAGACGTGGTGTTCGACCAGGATGAGTTGCTTTTTTTTTATTTAGAAAATGAGAACCAGAACACAGTCGATGGTTTTCTCATCACTAGTACCACGATAGCATCACACATTGCTGCAGATCCTGTACTTAGTCAGGTCCTCTCTTTTGTGTGGCACGGTTGGCCAGAAAAACACAAGGGGCCCCAAAGCTTTGGCCCACTGGCATGTGTATTAGCCAGGCATAGACAGGGACATCACATGGCTTATTACTGCTTGCACTCCCCGTGTTCAGCAACAGGTGGACCTGCAGGCATCTTTTTCCACCTGGACGATGCTACAGTGCCTGTAAGAGCATCTAAATCTCAATTTTGCTTGGGCCTTCCTAAATCAGTATTGGCTCATTGTAGTGGACGCCTATTCCAAGTTTATGTACATGGTTTGCTGTCTGTGGCGGCGACTCTTTTGGCCCTGTCTGAGATTTTTGCAATTGAGGGTCTTCCACATAACACGGTTACCGATAACAGCCCCCAGTTTGTTTCTCAAGAATTTGCATCTTTTTGTCAGGCTAGTGGTGTTTGTCATCTTACAGCTCCCCCATTTCAACCTCAATCCAATAGTGAGGCCGAATGCATGGTTTGGACATTTAAAACTCAGATGCAGAAGTATGTATTTGGCAGGTCCCCTGAAGCTGCTTTAGACCTTTTATTGAATTTTTACTGTTTCACTCTGGTGGGGGACAAGAGCCTGGCTGCGCTGCTACGTGGACACCAACAATATACCCTCCTTCCCCTGCTGCATCCGATGTCACATTTGTCGGCATAGCTGGCTTTGAGATGATTCCGGCCAGGTACGCCTGTCTGGTCTTGTGGTTTTGATCGCCAGCTGAACTGGGTTCCAACCATCATCAAGCATCATTGGGAGCAGTGCCTGTGTATTGTCTGCACTCCTGTCTGGAGACATCCCGTCACTTTGACCAGCTCCAGCCACGTACAGTGGGGTCTGTTTCGGAGGGTCCATCACCTCCCCTACCCCTGCCACTGCCAATGCATGTTCCTGTGTCATAGATGGTTCAGTTCACATTGCAACAGGAGTCACTGCCTGGTAGATCACTGTCTGGATTTCCTGACTCTGCCCCCACTCCTCGACTGCCATCGCCAGTGCAACCCTTGCTGCATCTGATGCTGCAGCCACTGCCACCTCTGTCGCTGGGTCCTGTGTGGCTGTCATCTATGATGCCCCTATTACTGCCACCAGCACTGACTGCTGACCTCAACGGGGTGTTACTATCCCTGGTCCTTCCCTATGGCCTCTCACGAGAGGGAAGACAACATGCCAACCTGCCCGTCATCAGTTCCGCTCCTACTTGCCGGTGCCTGCCCACCACATGCTGCAGCAGCCACCATCATCAGGCAATGAAACTGCTGTGAGGAACATCATTGGTGCTTACCATAACTCATAATCTCAGTGCCTTGTGAGGTTAGTGCTTTTTTTTTCATGGTAACATTGCTTTTTCGGTAGCAGTGTTTTTCAGTTCCAGTGCATTTTTTCAGTACCATGCAATTTCTCTCTACCATGTATTTTTTTGTGCCAAGTATTTTTATGTATTTATGTCATTTTCCCATCCCCATAGATGAGAAGAGTGATGTATCTTCACTCAAGATGTGCATGATTTCGGAGATTGGGCATTCATACAGCTCAGAGGCCCACTTATAGAGGCCACCTGGGTTGGCCTCCAGGCATACTCTGGTATGTTGCGAAGGAAACAATGTTATTTAAGTGATCACCACCAAGTGCTAGGCCTATTCTGCAACCTGCATTACTGCTGTCCAGTCAATGTGTGCAGTGCTATGCACAACCTGTATTGTATCTTGCCTAATGCTCTACAAAGTGCTGTGTTCCATAAATTGTGTTTCTTCTTGCTTTAACAATTTTGGCATGATCTTTCAGTCTGGTTGTGAATGAACATAGAAGTGGCACAAGTAAATAAAGAAATAAGGAAACTTTGTAAATACTTTAAAAATGTCTCTTTTGTAGACATAACTGACTACGGTAAAAGCTTTCATAAGACTCATGGCCTCCATCTAAATAAACTTCGAAACAAATATCAGACTAATGAAATCATAAAACTTGCTGATGAGTTAGACTTACCACAAACTGGCAGATTAGAGTCAGTACCACTTAGTTTTATGGAAAATGAGCTCCCAACTACCAGCAAACCCACCGTTTGTGAATGCCCAGACCTTGCGGGCCGAGAAGATTCCTTTGGAACAGGGTGGATGACTGTATCCGACTCAGAGACATCATCAGCCACAGATAATACCCGAAACCTGTTCGTCAAATGAACCGGGGAGGCCCTATGATCGGCCCCTTGGTAAGTTTTTCGCGGCATGCCAGACTTTGAAATGATCTCCCATTCGACCACGGGTGAGGGGTCAACCTCAGTGCAGGCAGTGCCCGGGGTGGCCACAGCAGTGGACCGTTTGGAGGACACGTGGGATGTGCTCGACGTCCCTCGCATCCCCGCGTCCGATCGCCCACAGTGACGCCACTTGGCAGCAGCCTCAAGCTGTGTGATGGAAGCCAAAGCCGGCTGGAGCTGTGAGTGAAGGGTCACCAACTCAGCTCACATCTGTACACAACAATCACAGTTCCTATACATTACTGCAGTCACTCCTGTTTGAAGCTCGTAAAGATATGCAACAAACGAATGGTGTACTCACCTTATTAGCAGCAGGAAATTGAAGTGCTCTCTCACTGATGGTCTAACTGACACTGAGCTGTTCATGTGTAAATGCTGTTAGTGTCACCGAAGGTAGTGTATAGTCCCTAGCAAATAAGACAGGAACTGAAATTGAGGGCAGCAAAGCAAAAGCTGAAGTGCTAAACTCCATTTTCAAATGTTCCTTTACAAAGGTAAACCAAGGAGAATTGCCCCAATTTACTCCTTGTACCACTGAAAGGATGAGTGAAATAAGTATTAGTGTCAGTGATGTTGAGAAACAGATGAAATTGTTAAAAACTGAACAAAGCTCCAGGGCCCAATAGAGTCCATGTCCAATTCTTATACTGAATTTATGGCTGAGTCAGCCCATCTTCTAACTTTAATCTATTATAGATCCCTCGAAGAAAACACAATGCCCAGTTCTTGGAAAAAGGCACAGGTCACACTCTTCTGAGCTCAAACATACATCTATCCTTGACATCAATTTGTTGTAGAATCTTAGAACATATTCTGAGCTTAAATATACTGAGTTATCTTGAACAGAATTACCTCCTCAATGCCAATCAGCATGGATTTCAGAAACATCGATCACATGAAACCCAACTCATACTTTTCTCACATCACATACCGAAAACTTCAGATCAAGGTAAGCAGGTAGATGCAGTGTTTATTGATTTCTGAATAGCATTTGACTCATTACCACACCTATGCTTATTGTCAAAAGTATGATCATGTGGGGCATCAAGTGACATTTGTGACTCGACTGACGACTTTTTGTTAGGGAGGACACAGCATTTTATCTTGGGTGGAGAGTAATTGTCAGCTGTATGAAGTATGTTGGGACCAGTGCTGATCATGTTGTTCATTAATGGCCATGAAGACAATATTAATAGTAAAATCAGGCTTTTTGCAAATGATGCAGTTATCTATAATAAAATACTATCTGAAAGAAGCTGCATAAATATTCTATCAGATCTTGATAAGATTTCAAAGTGGTGCAGAGATTGGCAACTTCCTTTAAATGTTCAAAAATGTAAAATTGTGCTTTTCACAAAATGAAAAAAAAATGTAGTGTCCTTTGACTATAATATCAATAAGTAACTCTTGGAATTGACCAACTCATACAAATACCTTGGTGTAACACTTTGCAGGAATATGAAATGGAATGATCACAAGGGTTCAATCATGGATAAAGCAGGTGGTAGATTTTGGTTTATTGATAGAATTCTGGGAAAATGCAATTAGTTTACAAAGGAGGTTGCTTACAAATCACCCATGTGACCAGTTCTAGAATACTGCTGAAGTGTGTGGGACCTATACAAAATAGAACTTGCACGGAATGTTTAATGTATACAGAGAAGGGCAGCATGAATTGTCATGGGTTTGTTTTAATCCATGGGAGAGTGTCACAGAGATACTGAAGGAACTGAAATGGAAGACTCTCGAAGACAGACATTAACTATGGATCATGAGGATAAGATTAGAATAATTACTGCATGCACAGAGGCATTCAAACAATCATTCTTCCTGCTCTCCACTTGTGAATGGAACAGGAAGAAACCCTAATAACTGGTACAATGGGACATTCCCTCTGCCATGCATCTCATGGTGATTTGCAGAGTTTGGATGTAGTAGTTGTAGGAAGCATTCTCAGCACATAACAGGATTTACTCAGTTTTTTACTCATCCACCTACACGCCTTGAAATTTTGTGGATGGAGCTTGCACAATAGAATGATTACCAAACTTCACTTTTATGCTTCTTTTAGCTTTACTTATAATTTTACTTAAAAACATTCATACTGTTTTTTCCCTTATCTATGACCAAAATGTTATCCCTAAACCATTTATTGCCTCAGAGATATAATGCTGTAGGTCACCAGTACTTTCTATTGTCTATCAGAGAGATAAGGTTTGATCCATTTGAAGGACAGTCCCCTGACCCCATAACAATCTAAGCAAGACCGTACTAAGCAGTAAGTCATGGCTGATTAGATCTAAGGCTTTGGTTTAATCTAAGAGTATCCAACAGTTTACTTCATTCCTATCCAAGCCATTTAGGACCATTTTCATGAATCAAACGACTGCTGTTTCTGGTTGATCTGTTCTTCCTACGTTTATGTAGGGAAGCAATGCCTAACCAATAATCCTTCTTGATTTTTTATTACTGTAAAAACATGCTGTATTACAGCTTACACTACTCTGGTACCATGTCCCTTTTTTGTTTGGGAACTTATACTCCCTGATGACATACCCATTCCACTGAGTTGTTTTCAATTACAAGGTCAAGGACCATGTCATTACCACGTAAGGAGTGGCAGGCACTCCAGAGATTGCCCACTAATGGCAGTCATGCGTCAGTAGTTATTCACTCCATTGGTTTGCAGCACACTTTGAGCTTAAGGATTTTGTGATGGAGAATACACATTCCACACAATCTGATGATTAAGCCAAGATCCTAATTCTCTGTGACAAATGACTTTCAACTGACACACCTATCTATGTGCGGTAGATTCCAGGACTAATTGGCACGATCCGTTACAGCCATGTGGATAAGATGACTGTCATCTCGACTGCTAGTGATATGAGGCCATTGGGATCCAGCACGGCATTCCGTATTACCCTCCTGAATTACACTACTGGCCATTAAAATTGCTACAGCAAGAAGAAATGCAGGTGATAAATGGGTATTCATTGGACAAATGTATTATACTAGAACTGACGTGATAACACTTTCACGCAATTTGGGTGCATAGATCCTGAGAAATCAGTACCCAGAACAATCATAACGGCCTTGATATGCCTGGGCATTGAGTTAAACAGAGTTTGGATGGCATGTACAGGTACAGCTACCCATGCAGCTTCAACGCGATGCCACTGTAGTGACTGGCGTATTGTGACAAGCCAGTTGCTCGGCCACCATTGACCAGACGTTTTCAGTTGGTGAGAGATCTGGAGAATGTGCTGGCCAGGGCATGTGTCGAACATTTTCTGTATCCAGAAAGGTCCGTACAGGACCTGCAACATGCGGTTGTGCATTATCCTGCTGAAATGTAGGGTTTCGCAGGGAACAGATGAAGGGTAGAGCCACGGGTCATAACACATCTCAAATGTAATGTCCACTGTTCAAAGTGCCATCAATGTGAACAAGGGGTGACCGAGACGTGTAACCAATGGCACACCATACCATCACACCGGGTGATACGCCAGTATGGCTATGACAAATACACGCTTCCAATGTGCGTTCACCGTGATGTTGTCAAACACAGATGTGACCTTCATGTTGCTGCAAACAGAACCTGGGTTCATTTGAAAAAATGATGTTTTGCCATTCATGCACCCAGGTTCGTCGTTGAGTACACCATCGCAGGCGCTCCTGTCTGTGATGCAGCATCAAGGGGAACCACAGCCATGGTCTCCAAGCCGATAGTCCATGCTACTGCAAACGTCATTGAACTGTTCATGCAGATGGTTGTTGTCTTGCAAACGTCCCCATCTGTTGACTCAGGAATCGAGATGTGGCTGCACGATCCGTTACAGCCACGTGGATAAGATGCCTGTCATCTCCACTGCTAGCGATATGAGGCCATTGGCATCCAGCATGACGTTCTGTATTACCCTCCTGAATCCACCGATTCCATATTCTGCTAACAGTCATTGGATCTCAACCAAAGGAGCAATGTTGCGATACGATAAACCACAATCACGATAAGCTACAATCCGACCTTTATCAAAGTCGGAAACATGATGGTACGCATTTCTCCTCCTTACATGAAGCATCACAATAACGTTTCACCAGGCAACGCCGGTCAACTGCTGTTAGTGTATGAGAAATCGGTTGGAAACTTTCCTCATGTCAGCATGTTGTAGGTGTTGCCACCAGCCCTGAAAAGCTAATCATTTGCATATCACAGCATCTTTTTCCTATCGGTTAAATTTCGCGTCTGTAGCGCGTCATCTTCGTGGTATAGCAATTTTAATGGCCAGTAGTGTAGTATCACAGTGATGGCTTGGGGCGCCACACTGAGAGAGGCAGAAAGACCACCCAAGTTTAAGACTTGTATAGAGTGTATATCACAGTTAGTAGCGAAACTGACTTGGGAGAAAGTGTGTAATGGAGGGGGAAGGGGGGGGGGCAAATAACAATTCGCTTGTGTGGGAAAATGTTCTCGAACTGACCCTGCATCAGTGGCCACTGAAGCATGACCAGAGATTACGTTAATGATGGACTTGTGCCACTGGCAGTCCCTACTACAGGGCTCTGAAACTGCTAGGCCTGTGGAGGGGACTATATAGACCAGTAGGATGTTAGACTTGCTACACAAAAAGAAAAGTAGTATACTATCCACTGAAAATGCTCAGGGCCTCATGTTCGATAATCGTATACTTGCAGGAAAGTTACCGAGTTGCATGGTGTGCTGTCGTGCGTGCATGTGTGTGTGTGTGTGTGTGTGTGTGTGTGTGTGTGTGTGTGTTTGGAAGTGAGGAGGTGTCATCCATGATGGAAGGAAAATATGGATTGGGAAGAAAATGGGAAAAAAAGTAAATGTTAGTAGGTGAAGAAAGAACTTGGAGAGAATGGAAAGCAGCAACCATAGCAAAACCCCTAGGAAGAATACATCAGCTCCCCTGCTTGTACATGGAAATTGCTGGGATGTACAGGATGGGACAAATAGAGGACGTTGTACCTTGGACCATTAAATTATATTTTTAAATAAAACACAAATATACAGTTTTTATTACATCAATACCATACATTTTATTAGTGTATAGTATAATACATCATGACACTCTTTATGCATCACTTTACATCATACATTGTGGTGAAGTCTACAGGGAAATACAACCATGAACTTTGCCTATGGGATGCTCCAACAGAGGAAGCTTTACGAAGCTTCAGTACAACATGTTCCATAGGTACAAGGTGTCCGGTCTTGGCATAGAGAATTTATTGCTTTTCCCAATTATCTTTAGTTACTGAACTTCATACTCATTACCAATGACTTTTGATACATAGTATGAAATATTCTTTTTTCCAGCAAGACAGGTCACACCATATTCTCCTTCTTTCAGCTCTGTTCCAATTTCAAAATCATCAATTTCGTTTTCGAGGAACTGTGATCTTAATATTTCCAGATCATCACCACTTGTATTGTTCAAATTTATTTCACAATTTTCGTCTTCAGAGGAAGGGTCTGGAAATTCCAGACAACGTGTGACTGGGAATTTATTCTTCTTCTTGTCTTTTTTCTTGTTTTCAATTTCATTTCTCTTTTGTGTATCCGTTAGGATTCTAGTCTTTCCAGCACTTTGTCCACAAGTTATCTTCCGTGGTCCTGCTTTGGGATATAGACGCAACATTTCTGATGATATATGATTATCTTCTGTCAACTGTGCTCCCAGTTGAGAGAGCAGTGTGGACAATTTCTTCAATTTCCTTTGGTTCATCAGACTCATAAGGTCTATCGGTAACATTTGCATTCAGGAATTCAAAGTCACCAAAAATATTCTCATCTACTAGACAAATTTCAGTAATCTTAAAGCCCTTTTCAGTATTTTCCTTGGTGAACGCTATCAATGCCTGAGATATCATAAACTGACGCTGGTTTCCCAGGATTAGTCAACATCCATCCATTCATGGCAGTGTTGTAGAAAGCTTTAGATGGTCCAAACACTGTGCAGTCAAATGGTTGCAGTTTGTGCGATGTATGCGAAGGCAAAGTTAATAAAACTACACCACTAGTCCTGCATAGATCAATTGCGTTCAAAGGTATGTGAGACTCGTGGTTGTCCAGGACCAGTTCTGTGACAGTTGGCTTCTCACATGATATAAAATGGTTTAAAAAATCTAGAAAGAGTTCTTCATTTGACCACCTTGATGGATTTGCTCGTCCGATAGTTCCAGCTGGGGATCCGAATAACCTGTGGTCCTTAAAGTGCACACACGGGAATATTAGCAACGGTGGAACACGATTTCCTATGGCACTGACAGCAACTATCATCGTAATATTCACTCCTCTCTCTCCAGAAGTCATGCTACCAATCTGCTTGGTGCCTTTCTCACAATAACTTTTGGTGGAATTAGAGTTGAATTTCCAGTTTGATCAAGATTTTAAATTTTGCTTGGTGGAAAATGAGTCCTTGACATAACAGTTAAAAAATTCGGAAACATTTGCATAACTGAAGACCTTAGTTCGAGACAAGCTTGTTGCTGCTGGTTTTCTTAACGAAAGGGAATGAAACCTCTAAACCACATTAAACCTCCTGATTTGTTTTTATCCCATGCATCTGGAATACTTACATCATTGGCTACAGCATTATCATAAGCAAGTTTCAATGCTTTCCTTTTGTCAGTCCATAATTCAGTCTTGCTGCTTGCTTGAAGTATTCCACTGGTTCCATTTCTTGTTGTTCTGAAAACACTATTTTTTACATCGTTTCTGGATACAAATTCAAATCTGTCTTCTTCATTGCCCAGCATAGTTAAAAAATGTCTTGTCAAGGCAGTTCTTGAATGTCCACACTTCTTTGCTGCAGATCTAACCTTAGTTTTATTGGATAAAACATACTTTACAGCTTGAGAGAGTGCATCACTGTCCACCTTTTTCCTGGTTTTTCGAGTTTTATTGGTGGCATTTTCCTATAAATAAAGTAAACAAATAGGAGATCGAAACAAAAATATTTAAAACATCATGTTGTACCTTGGGCCATGGACCAACGTACAACAGGTGCTGTGGCCCATGGTACAAAAACCAGCATCTTGCTGACCAGGATCCTTTGCTGTGTTTCTCTGCACCCTGGAACTCTGTTCTCAGTGCCACTCTTATTTGCCCCACCCTGTATTTTCAATTTCCAATTACAAGCAATTCATCCTAGACGCAAGACGCACTAGTTCAACAATCTACCGCCATGAACAAGACTGTAGAGTGTAGCGTGTCATCACAGCCGTGAGGAAATAGAATGTACTGTACAGGGAACAGTAATCTCTATATATAAGCGTGATAGCGGCAAAATATGTTTATCTGCTATTTGGCTAAGAAATAGTTACAAGTGATGATATCATGACTTGCATAGGCTGTGTTGCATAGAGCAGCGAGATCTTTGTGCGTAGTGTTGGCAACACCGTTTGGGAGCGAAATTTTGTTTGTATACAGTCACCATGTGTCACATGTGCTTGGTGAATATACAGCCGTGAATAAAGAAGACAAAAATGAACAACTACAAAGCATTCTATGATTTAAATATCGCCATAAACGAACAAGAGGTGACAAGATTACGTGACATCTGCGATACACTTGTGACTTGTAAGTTTACTTCTTATAAATTATAACATGTAAACAAATGTTGTCCAGTTGATAATCTGTTTCAGACAATACTGTGTTTGTAATTTGACGTACTTTTTTTAGACGGTTGCTTGAAACAGAATACTCATCCCGTTTCCTAAGGAGAACAGGTTAGTCCTGTCTTAGCTTGGCTAAAACAAAACCCGAGATGCCCATTGCTGTACCTAGCGCGAGTTCTAGTAGGGCCCAAACGAGAATAATGATAATAATAAACCAAAAGAATGTTGGCGTTAGCTGACTTTATAGTACATATGTAACAGTCAGTTCTGCTAAATAGAAAAAAAGTCCTGTTTCAGTATGGGTTTAGCGAAAACACATCGTGCATTATAGCTATACACAGCTGGCTAAATCAAATTAGCAGGAGGCCATCGGTATTTCCTACTGCAGAGAATTGCTTGGGCTTAAGGTCTAGACATAGTTTCAGTGTGTCTTCTTTTCTCTAATGCAGAAGCAGAGTGTTGCTTCTAGCAAAACCACAAGGAAACAGTCAAATACCGAATGAATCACAAGTTTCAAAAGTGTGCAATAACGATTTCGCATTAAGACTCTACTGTATTACTTTAACGTAATTAATAATTCATATGTATGAAAGTCGTAATTAGAAACTGTATACTATAATGAAATTCTGAACGTCCATTTGTGTCGGTTTCAGAGGTTTATTATTTCAGGCATGATGAAAATACAGTACTCAGCAAAACTGTTTTCATTGTAAATCTCACGTAATAGTTGTATGTTTTGTGGTTAAAAGAGTATCTTGGCAATTTCATCAGGAGAAGGTCATAATAACTGGAACCAAGGGATGTATTTCCTGTCATGCAATTTACTGTGGTTTACAGAGTATGGTAGTAGATGTAGGAGGAGCAAAAATGAATGTGTTTTTCTTGTCCTTGTGGTGGTCTTCAGCCCGAAGACTTGTTTGACGCAGGTCTCCTCAGTAGTCTGTCTTCTGCAAGCACCTTCATTTCTACATAACTAATGCAGCCTACATCTGCTTGAACCTTCTTGCTGTATTCAAGAATTGGTTTTTCGCTAGAGGAGGAGATGGACAGAGAGAAGGGGGGCATAGAGAAAAATGACAGTGAGAGAGAGGATCGAAGACGAGATGGACAGTGAGTGGGAGGAGGGAAGGAGGTGGACAGAGAAACGGGGAAAGAGGAAATTGACAGAGAGAGAGGGTGGAAGTGGAGATGGACAGAAAGGGGGTGGGGTATGAACATGGTCATAGAGAGGGATGAAGTGAATATGCTTGTAGACAGCAGGGAGATGGTCGTTTAGAGGGGAAAGTGGTGATAGAGAGATGGGGGAGGAGGAGATGTCTGTAATACATGTATTATTGTAAGAAGCTATGATTCAATGGTGACTGATGTTAGTATTGAATCCATAATTTTTGGGGTTCATAGACTTACTGGTGACAGTCACAGTGATGTTTCAGTACAAGATTTGACTGTAGGGGGTGGCAAGACAGTGACATATCGGCATAACTGTGTAATATGTGAAGGAATTTCTACCAGTTTCACTTACTGTTGGGAAAAATTTACTATGACGGTAGCACCTCTATAGCTTCCTATGCTGAGGGTTTGGAGTGAAAAGGCATAACATAAAACCATAACTCAGGAATGTCTGAACCAGTTTCCCCAAATTTTGTGTATACACAGGACATTATTTGCATAAAAACTCTGTGGGAGTAAGATGGTCCTACCACAACCAGGGGTGGATGTGACATGTGGGAATGTCGAAAAACTACCTGCTAGTATTTTGTTCCTTGGAATTAGTTGACTCGGAACACATTGAAAGTATGAAGTTCAATCTGTCTCTCATTTGTGTTGTTCAGTACAGCAACCACATCATATGGTGGAGCCAAAGATCCTGTTGCATGGTTCAATACCACAAATGCATTTAATGTCCTCTCTAGAGTTGCTTGATATACAACAGCGGAGAATCTGGCAGTTGCCAGTGATAGTCTTTTTTTCTCAAAACTACAATCAGTTGCTAGCAGAATTACAAGTATCCTCAGAATTCAGATGTAACTAAAGGGTTAATTTTTGCTAAATGTATAACGATGCAAGTACCTTCTGCATGATGCGTCACTGTCAGGTAACATAGCTTGGTGAAACTTGGACCATACATAGAAAAAACTGCTATGGTATAGAACAGAAGGTAACTGATGGAATACGCTATGAGATGAATGGAAATGACACTTCTATTCAGAGGCAATAATTATACTGAAGTTTCCACAATTTATTATGGGCCCCTGAATTCTACAAAAGATGAGATAGGATGTGTCATCATGATGGATAGCAGCGCGTGCTCTGCGACATGCTTACTACGAGATTGTGGTAGGGTGTTTAATTCCTACACCAGTGGAGTTGAGTACTGCTGAATGTTTGTCTTTGTTTGTGGACATGCTGCAATATTATGTCTCCCCAACGTGTCCCACAAGTGCTCAATGAGATTTAAGTCTGGGGGATGGGCAGGCCAGTCCGTTTGTTGAATATCCTCTTCTTCTAAGAACGTCTCCACCTGCACAGTTCAATGTGATCAGACATTGTCTTCCATAAAAATGAAGTTGGGGCCAAATACACTCTTGCCTGTGCACATGGGAAGGAGTACAGTGTCACACTAATGTTGACTGGTGAGTGTACCGTGTTCAGAGATTTGGAGGGCAGTATGCCCTTGCAATTTTTATTTTGTGAAGATCCATTCAAAGACTGCAATTTTGCAGGTTTTACCAAGCTTCTCTTGAGCTGTATTATCTGACAGTAATGAGCAGAGAGACCAAGATCTTTTATAAAAACTATACACTTTTCCTCCATCAATACCTGTAATTACATGGTATAAGGTTGATGCTGAACTTTATGATACTGTATTCATACCATTCCAAAAATGTTTAGAATGTTTAGGAACTTATAACTAATTTCACCCTCAATGCTGATATTGATATTCATTTCCAAGATTTAAGTTAAGTTGTTGCAGAAAGTGTTCATATTACCACTAGGTGAATGTACACACACAAAATGATTAACTTTTTAAGGATGCCTAGCTCATTAATTGAACGGCTGATAGCGCAAAATGTTTATCAGCACAAATTGCTATCAGAATTTCTTTAGCATTAAAATATGTGCCGCTTTTGATGTAAATACACGATCCCTCACCTTTCAACTTAGTCTTGCAGTAGCATCTTGCTGTTTCATAGAAGGACAAGACTGTGTACAGTATTTCAGTGTCTCTTGCTTCAGTGCTGCCTAATATATACTACTATGCTGTTCAGAGACTATTATTCAGTTTCAGGCTAGTGTACTTTATTTTTAATAGACAGCATATTTTGATGGAGAATAGGTAATTTACTTATTTACTATGGTGGCCACACAAACTGCAGTCAGTCTTTGGTCTTGCCAATCAGTCTTTTCCATTTCTTCGGTCATGTATTCTTCTACAGCTAGTCCCATCATACTCATATCCTGTGTAATCCTATCAATCTATCTTGCCCTGGTCTGTTACCTTTGATTTTCTCTTCCACCATCTGCCTGGTGATTTGGCCTTCTCGCTGAATTATGTGGCCCTATCATTTCAGTCTCCTCTCAGTAATCACTGCAACAATATCCAGTGATTTATACAACTCCTGTAGGTCACTGTTTTTGCTTTTTCTCTGGTTGTCTGTATCCTTTACTGGTCCAAAAATATATGTCTGAGCAGCAATCTCAGATATCAACAATTGTTATTCTTTGTTCTGGGTCGGAGTCCAGGTCTCTCCTGCATTTAGGACCACAGGTCGTATTACAGTCCTGTGCATCCTAATCTTTGTGGACCTCAGTGTAATCAAAGACTTCAATAACTTTCTGAGTGTAAATATTGACCTACTTAATGGTTGAGTTCTTACCATTATTTCCTGGTCTGTCTTATTCCTTCAACTTTGTATTGCCCAAGAGATTAGAACTCTTTCACACTTTAAGAGACTTTATCATCCACATCTGAAGCTTTGTTATTGTTTTCTCTGCTTGCTGTGAGGTATTGAATCTTATCCATATTCATCTTCATGTCTGCTCTCATTGCCTCTTCCATGAACACTCTTACCATCTGAACCAGATCTTGCTCATTCTGTGCTATTAATATTACATGATTCACGTAGGTTGAACTTCTCAAACAGCTTTTCATTCACTTTCAGTATGCATGTTGTCTCTTGAACACAAGCTTGTGCTAGTTTCATTAGTTATCTTGGAACTTGCACCTTTTTCAGCTTTTGCTATATTGCTTGCGTGCTTTTTGGAAGTCCACAAAAAGGCAGTGAATATCTGTGCAAAATTCCCGGCTCATTGATAACACTTGCCTCATTATATGCAGTTGCTCAATGTTTGACTTTTCCTTCTGTAAACCTTGCTTTTTGGAATTCAAATATATCCTCAACTATGGTGTTAGCTATCCTAACAGCAGCAGTATCTTATAAGCTGTACATAGGAAGTAAATTCATCTGAAGTTGTTGCATTCCTGCAGAATAGATAATTATGAGTGAATTTTTGTTGTTTTTGGCTGTGTGATTTCTGTTTCTCTCATAACTGGCGAGTGTGCACTCCAGTGTGGTACATATACATCTACATACACACTCCGTAAGCCACCGTATTTCATACTCCCACAATATCTTGAGGCACCTCTCCCCAATTCTGGTAGCTGGAACCTGTTACCTCTTAAATATGGCAAACAACGTGAATCTAAGCAATAAACAGTCAGATGCATATTTCCTCTGGTAGACAGTGAGTGTACTACTGGAATGGTGTAGTTTTATGCTGAGATAAAAATGAGCACTAGAATTCTTCTAAAAATTAATCATTAATATTAATTAACTGAACAAAACACTTCTTTCCTTGTTTCATAAAACTTTATTGTTTTGTATAACCTAGATTTCTGGTTTTAAATCCATTTTACAGTACAAAAATGTTACCAAAGCTGGTAACAAACAAAGATAAAAACCTGTCAACTTCTTAATTTATCACTTCTAGTTTTAAACCATAAAAGTTATCTCTGTAATATGTACAGTTTAAATACAAATAAGAAAATACACAGTAAATGCAACTGTCATGAATGAGCACCGGTGACTATGCAGACACATGGGCAGAAGCAGTCTAGTAACAGGCAAGTCTATCATAACAATCACTGAGCAGTCATAATCGACAAGTACAGCATTCAAAGAATGCGAATGATGCAAGAGAGTCCAGGCCACATTGCTGGCTTGCAGTTGTCCCCACTCAGCCAACGGTAGTGCTAGGAATTAGTGAAGCAGATGCTCTAATTTCATGTAATGGTTATTGTGTATGTGGACACACTGTCACAACTCTCCACCCTTAGGAGAACTGGCACCACAGTTATCAGTGGAAAAAAGTGGGAGGCCAAACAGATAGGGCTTACACCACAGATGCACTACCATTGAAAGTTGAGAGTAGGCTCAATGTGGCTGGTGGCCACATCTTGAGATCAACCCTACAGCTCCTCAAATGATGGCACCTCATACCACCTGGCTCCTGGAATGAAGAGATGCTTATGAGTGGACTGCCCACCAGCGTCTGCTGTGGCTGTGGGTGTGATGGGTTAGTGCCCACCGAGGGCACTGCCCTCAGAGGGTTCACTGCTCTGTGATGGTTTTGTGCTTGGCTACCATGGGGCTCCAGTCTTTGCAGCATCTTTTCCCTTCCGTGCTGCATGTCTAGCCTTTGCTATTCCCTTTCCCCTCCCTTGGGGAACCTGTCTGGGATGTTTATGGAAGTGTGTTCTGCATATTCAGTCGCCAATATCAGAACAGTCTCTCCACTGTCTTTCGTTCCTTCTTTCTTTTTTTCCTTCCCCTTTCCTATTCTTACTCTGCATTGGCGTTTGAGGTTCCTCTTTTTCTTCTTCCTCCCTGGTCGCTCCTGAAGGGCAGCCCCTGTGTCTGACGTGTAGCAGGTGACTGAGTAACACGTAATTCCCAGCCCTGGGTTGACAGGTAGGATTCGCACGTATCCCCTGGTAAAGGCCAGGCTGAGAGAGGGGTGATTGCCTGAGCTGCTACCTTCCTAAATTGCCGATTCTTCCCTTTGTCAGGTGTTTGGGATGTGTGACCTGAGGTGCGAACAATCACTAAGGTGGTTGAGCATCCTTATGAAGGTGACCACCAGTTGGAAGGAGTGTACCATTGGAGATGCTAGCAGTCGCAGGGGATTTTCTCACAATGAGCCAATCATCTTTTTCACCATCAGTGTCTACCAAACGTAACCGGAAGGAAGCTAACTATTCGAAGACCCTCCCAGCTGCACCATGGTTCCTTGTGCTTTCACACACTGAAGACAGTCAATTCTTTGCTACGATAAATCTGTTATTATACAGAAAGGTGTTGATGCAATGGCTGGCCCTGTGAAATCCTGCTGTCATTAATGAAATGGCACTTTGCTCTTGGAGACTACGTCTGATTCTCAAGCACAACTACTTGCAGCTTTCCACATCCGCAGCTATTCTGTTAGTGTCAAGGCCCATTGCACGCTGAATTCTTCCCGTGGTGTTATTTACACTAGGCTGCTTGGTGGTCTGACTGAGGCAGAAATCCAAATGTACCTCTCTGATCAGGGTGCCATTGCAGTCCATTGAGTGCCATTGCAGTCCATCGGGTGATGAAAAAAGTAGATGCATCCTTAATGCTGACATGCCCTCTTTTTCTCACTTTTCATAGAGTAGTGCTTCCATTAAAGATCAAAGCAAGCCATGAAGTTATTGCAGTATGACCGTAACTTCCGAAACCAATGCACCGCTACTAGTGTCATGAGGGTGATTGTCTGCCTCCTCCTCCCCGCTGTATCAACTGCAACAGCGACTGTGCTGCCGCCTCCTGAGATTGTCCTGTGTATCTGGATGAGCAGGATATACAAGAGATCTGGGTGAAGCAAAAAGTACCTTACCCAGTCAGTCACATTTTGTTGGCTGATCTCAAACCCTGCATTTTACCATCTGGTGCCTACAGTACTGTTATTGCTTGCTGCATATTGCTCCACAAATGACATGGCCACGCAGACGTGCGACCTCAAATTTAGCACTGCAGTTGTGAAATCACCCAGTGTCGTGGTAGCATCCCGGTCTCCCCCTCCAACTGTGCAACAAGCCACAAACTTTCACCTCACGGGGTGAAGTCACCTGCTTCACAACCGGTAGGCTGGAAAGGACAGAAGAAATACTCCCGCAAAGACTTTCTACGTCCCTCCAGCCAACAAACATCTGAGTCTTCCTCCGCCAACTGGAAAGGCTCAAAGAAGTTCAACAAAGGCAAACGGTCTTTTCCTTCACTGACTCGGAGATCCTCTTTGACAGTGTTGCCACCTGATACCCTTGCCCAGCCGTCCTCTGTGTCACCGGCGTGCACCACCAACCATTTCATTCTTTCTTTATTTTATTTACACATCAAGTTCCGTAGGACCAAATTGAGGAGCAAATCTCCAAGACTATGGAATGTGTCAGTACATGAAATTACAAGATAAAAGTAATAACAGATAAAAATAAAACGTTTATGAACCTGTGAAAAGTTAAGCCATAAGTTTACGTAAATGCAATCAACAATACAACAAGAATCACCTTAATTTTTCAAGCAACTCCTCGACAGAATAGAAGAAATGATGCATGAGGAAACTCTTCTGTTTCAATTTGAAAGCACATGGATTGCTGCTAATATTTATGAATTCTAGTGGTAGCTTATTGAAAATGGATGCAGCAGTATACTCCCACACCTTTCTGCACAAGAGTTAAGGAAGTGCAATTCAAATGCAGGTTTGATTTCTGCTGAGTATTAACTGAGTGAAAGCTGAATATTCTTTGGAATAAGCTAATATTGTTAACAAGAAATGAGAGTAAGGAGTTTATATATTGAGAGGACAATGTCAAAATACCCAGACTCGTGAACAGGGGTTGACAATAGGTTCGTGAACTTACACCACCTATTCCCTGAACCGCCTGTTTCTGAGCCAAAAATATCCTTACAGAATGGGAAGAGTTACCCCAAAATATAATACCATATGACATAAGCAAATGAAAATAAGCAAAATAGACTAATTTTCGCGTTGAACGATCACTCACTTCTGATATCGTTTGAATAGTAAAAATGGCAGCATTACTTTGAACATGATCCTGAATGTGGGTTTTCCATGACAGCTTACAATCTGAACACCTAGAAATTTTAACTATTCAGTTTTACTAATCATATGCCCATTCTCAAGTCTCACAATTTACTAACCACTGCACCACCTTGGCTCTGTGCAGTGGCCCATGTTCACCTTGGACTTCATTTGCTTCCTAAAAACACAACTCCAGCCTCACTCTATTGCCATAAGTTCCTCAACCTTTGCATGGAACTTTGCTGTAGTATCTTTGTGTACACTGATGGCTGTCAGGCTGATTGTGGTGTCTGGTGTGCCTTCGTCATTGGTACCAACGTTTTTCGATATCGGCTTCCAGACCACTGCTCAGTATTTACAGCAGAGCTCTTCAACCTGTATCAGGCCACACAGTACATCCGGTGACCCAGGCTTTTCGCTTGCGTTATCTGCTCTGGCTCTCTCAGTGGCACCGAGCGAGGTGGCGCAGTGGTTAGACACTGGACTCGCGTTTGGGAGGATGACGGTTCAATCCCGCGTCCGACCATCTTGATTTAGGTTTTCCATGATTTTCCTAAATCACTCCAGGCAAATGCCGGGATGGTTCCTCTGAAAGGGCACGGCCGACTTCCTTCCCCATCCTTTCCTAATCCGATGAGACCGATGACCTTGCTTTCTGGTTCCCTCCCCAAACAACCCTCTCTCAGTGGCCTTCAGAGCCTCAGTGTACTGTATGTTGTTCATCCATCAGTGCAATGCATCCAGGAGAGCTGTTGCTTGCTCACTTTCGAAGGAGCCGTTATGATGTTTATGTGGGTTCTTGTTCATGACAGTCTGATGGGAAACGAGGCTGCTGGCACTGTTCCCAATACTGCAGTCCTCGGCCTGCTAGTTCTTCCATTCCTTCCAATGATTTCTGTGTTGCCACTGTCAACAGATAGTGTCACCTTGGCATCACCACTCGTCCTCCATTCATGGGAACAAGCTCCAGGCTATTAAACCTCTTAACATCAGCTTGGACAACTTCCTCTTGCGCCCTCTCACTGCAAGGTCCATTTTAGCTAGGTTGCGTATCGGGCACTGTCTTTGTAGCCATCCCCATTTCTTAACTGGTGCCCCCTCTACATTATGTGCTCATTACCCTCTACCTCTGACGGTTTGCCATTTCCTGACAAAAACAGCTTTTTTTAACCACTTGTGTTCACATTTATGTTTGCCGTCTGATTATTGGCTGTTTGAGTGAACGACAAACGGGTTGTCAACCACGTTTTACTTTTTATTTGTAGTAACAATGTGGCGAAGGACATTTAATCTTTGTGGCATATTTGATGGACCTTTCTCCAGTCACTGTTTATAGCTGTCTTTCCTTCCGTCAATTGGTGTTCGTGTGTAGTCTTTTTTAACTCCTGGTTTTCTTTGTGTTTTGTGGTTCTGACATGGCCTCATCTGACCCTAGTTGTTTTTACGTCCTAAAACAAAACAAAACCAAAGGCACTGCTGGATCTGATGGTGGGAGAGTGACTCGCTACTGGTGTCCAAAGTGAACTTCGCTGCTGCACCTCACTCGCACCATCGACCTTCCAGGCTGCCAATTGAGGCTGCCTGGGGTCTATTGTGAAAGGCATAAGTGCACATCGGCATGGGACTGCATTGTCCAGGGCTTTTGCCACGCAGCAGTGCGGTCTTGTAGGTGCTGACAAACAGAGTCATTACTGGGTCTACTGACGAATCTGCCAAGCACTTTATTTAACTGCATTTAAAGGTGCACACAATACTCTCTGCCTCATCGTTTGATTGTGCATGAAGTGGTGTGGACATGCAATACCATTTCTGGCACAGAAATCTTGAAACAATGCTGATGTGAACTGTGGCTATTTGAGACACAGTCATCTGGGGCAACCTTTCAGTCACAAAGACGTGGGTGAGACCCTACACTGTAGCTATCATGGTGGAGAAACAAATCTGCACAGTGTATGGATAATTGGACAATGTATCGACCACCATCAACCACGTGGTGACAGAAGGGTCTCGCAAAGCCAACGTGAATTTGGTTCCACTGCTGATGTTGTGTGGACCATAGAGGAAAAGTTCGTGGTGGCGCCACCTGCTGTTCAGCACACTATTTGTTCTCGCAGATGATCCTCTCAATAGCTCAGTTGATGCCAGACCAATAGACAAAATGCAGTACGAGAACCTTCATCTGGGTCATGACCTAGTGGCCATGGTGTAAGAGAACAAGGATACGACCCTGCAGGACTGAAAGCTTGATGACCTGCGGTTCATCCAAATTGGTGCCAAGGAGGAGAGTGTTGTTGACTACTGCCAGCCGATGACAGAGGAGAAAATAAGTACAGAACAGACCTGGCTCATTTGCAGGCAGGCACATGGGACAACCATTGCACATGAAATCGACCATCTGTTGCAGCTCAGGATCTTGCTGAGTGGCCTGCACAGTGCAATGGACCATCATTAGAAGTATATGCACTGTGTGCTGTAAGTGAGCATTGATATAGAGATTGACAATTTCAGCTTTGGTGATGGCTGGGTCAGATCCCATGAGTAGGTGTGTCAGCGCAGCATACTGTGCTATGGATCTCTCATAGTGCTATGCACTCACTCAGAAACAAAGCCCAACGCTGGAGATGTTGCATGATCCTGTCGGAAAGTCGTGAAGGGGGCCCAGACAGTGCCACAGATGGCCTATGGTTGGTGTGAGAATAATTGTGTACAGTGGCTCTCAGTGTTTTGGAGGCACACTCAAGAAATTGCTCAGAGCCATCAGTATTTGTGAGCTAATGCCACTTCACCCTTTATTGGCAAGTATTCGTTGCTGGGATGAGTGTCAACCTGGTGTAAAGGTGCCAAGTCATGGCAGCGACTTTGTGTGGGTGAATGCTCTATCACAGGCTGCTAACAAAATGAAAGGAACATCATTTTTTCACAACTTGTTCAACCGATAATTATGTCTGCCTTATTAGTGAGAAATTTTGAATAATATATTATTCTGTCCTGAAATTAACAAACTTTCTTTATGTTCTGCTGTTCCTATGTAGTGCTTTGTAGGTTTCACACTGTTCTTCAAAAGAAGATGTCTCAAATATATAATTTCTGTCTAAAAATCTTTAATTTTCTCAGATTGCACTTCGCCTTTGCAATTTAGTGAAGGGAATGTAGAGGTTAACTAGATGTTCCTGCCATGAGGAATCTGTGACACTGATATCAACAAGATAGTTTGCACATCATGGAAAACCTCACATTAACTGGTCTAAAAATCTCAAAAAAATGGTGGGAGTGCTTACAATGTCGAACAGCAGGTGCATAAAATGGTACAACCCAAAGGGATTGTTAATGGCTACAATTTGTTGAGATGGAGACCCCAGCTGAAGCTGCAGGTACAGTTCTGCTGAGTAAATTTTAGGAAACACTCGTTGCCCACCAGTTGTTTGAGTATTTCTCCCAGACAGAGAATGGGTTTTTTATCATCTACAGATGTTAGTGGTGGACTTAAAATCCCTGCAGAAATTAATGCACTGTAGACTTTCAGATAACTACCAGAGGCATAGCCCACTGGCTGGAGGGAATAGGTTCAGTGATAGCCGGATCATACTACCTGACCAATTCCTTCTTAACTGCCAGTGGCAGAGCAAATGGAATTTGCCAAGCTTACAAAATTTGGGAACGACCATTGGTTTAAGGGTGATGTGCTCCTTATAGTCTTTTGCAGCACAAAATCACAGTGAAAAAGATGACCAAACTCATGGTGGTGGTTGTTGTAATGCCTGGAATGAGAGGGAGTCAGATAGGAGATGCGCTGCATCCTGAATTTGAAAACAAAGTGCTTTGAACACATTGCGACCAAAAATGTTTGTGGTGTCGCACTTTTGACAGGCAAAAATGTGACTGCCCCCTTTTGAAATGCTGATACTTAACACACATTTTGAAGTGGCCATGAATAGAAATTGGCTGATCACCATGACCAACCAAATGGCAGTTGGTGGAGGAAAGAGAAGGGTGACCCCAGCAGTGGTAGTTTTCAAGATTGATGAGATACACACAGGCCTTGGTATCAATCTGGAAATGGAATGGCTATTGCTGAAATTGCAGTTTAATTTAAATCTTGCTGGAAATGCTGAGGCCTCCTGGCTGAGCATCTGCATTACACTATGAACCTCTAGGAAATTTGCATCCAAGGACTGGCCACACAGGTAGTCATGACAGAGACACCGCATGGCCTTATTTATGGCAGGCTGTGCAGTGTGCACATTTATGTGACTATGGGTGTGTGCTTGGAAGCAATCAAGACATGATGGGGAACTGTGGTGGAAAGAGCCATATTCGAAGGGTGAATGATGTGACCATGAAGAAAATGAAGAGAGTGTCAGTGGATTATACCATTGCTACAGATCCCAATGCCCCACCACTACTCCCACTACATCCTAAAGCTGTTCAGTCACAGCCTGTGACACTGAATGATAGTCAGGACCTCCTTGACTGTGGCATCTTCAAATGCAATGCCTCCTGAGGCACCTCTCTGTCCAGAGCCGAATAGACAGCAACATTGTGAATCAGAGAGCTTGCATAGAACTGATGACAATGAGCACAGATAAACTTTCATTTCTGACTTAGCTCTCGGAGGTCGGCTACCCATACCTGACACGATTGACCAGGTTTCTGTCGTTGGTGAACATCTCTGTAGGAAATCACAGCATGGTTTTGCTTAAGATAATAGTCATTGAGAAACTTGTGCATTTGAGAAAATGACAATGTTACAGGGTCCTTTAACAGAAAAAGTTTCAGAAGAAAATGAACATTTTGGGCTCGATCCAAGACAAGAAAAAGCATTTTTATAAAGTCAGGTCCACTACCAGAAATGCTGCATAATTCTACTGCAACCACAGTAAGTACATGTCCCCCTCTTCCTTCATCTCTTGGAACAGTGGAAAATCTGGGAGTGCAGGTTGGTGTGCCACGAGTGTGTGCAGAAGATCACAGTACCCTGTGAAGTCATAAACAACTTATGAAGAAGTCTGATTGCTGTTGTTGCATTTCGAGCTGCTGCTGCTGCTGTTGTAACAACGGAATCAACACCAGATCCATTGTGCTTGCAGAACAAAAA
The DNA here is from genome assembly GCF_023864345.2 of Schistocerca serialis cubense. Classification (NCBI taxonomy): domain Eukaryota; kingdom Metazoa; phylum Arthropoda; class Insecta; order Orthoptera; family Acrididae; genus Schistocerca; species Schistocerca serialis. Next base: position 401,300,991 of record NC_064639.1, on the reverse strand, counting down.
AGGAAACAGATTGATCTTGCCAAAAGCTGTAGAAATCTACAGTTTTACTGCAAATAAAAGCACTCAGTAAATATAATTGTTATGTTCAAACACTGGCGGTGACACAGACAGGTGGACAGAAACAACTGGAAAAGGCCAAATCCAGTAACAAGCAAATCTGTCATAACAATCGATTAACAGTTCTAACCTTAAAGTGCAACCTTCATGGAGCGTGAATGATGGAAGAGACTGCGGGCCATGCTGCTAACATGCAGCTGTCCCCACTTGTTCTGCAGTGATGCTGGCAGCAAGGAAAGTAGGAGCTCTCATTTCGTTCTCTCACCAATGGCATCAAATGTGAACACTGAAAGTGATGTGGTGCTGGTTAAGTGAACATGTCATCACACTCTCTGTTGGCTATTTTGACACAGTTACATTTGTATAGTAATATCTTATGACATCCATTAGGGTAATATTATTCCAACTACAACTAAACATACATTGCAATAACACTAAGAACACAAAACCCCATATTTGCGTGATTACCTGTTTATGAATCAAGGCACCAAGGTTCCACTCCTACATAGAAGGTGCAACATAATCTAAAAGGGGTAAATAATTGAGCTGAGTCTACTGATTCAGTAGTAAATGTGAGGATGAACATACCTGTTTTTAATTTCTGATATTTCTCGTTGAGTGTGCTTTGCACCCTTTCCCTTTGTGTGACTTGTACATCAATTACATAAATTACATATTTGTAATCATGGTGTAAGCAGTGTTCAGAAAAGGATGAATCTGCCTTCTTTAATCTCCATTGTGTATTGTGTTCTTTGAGCCTAGTAGAGATTGACCACTCAGTCTGACTTCTATAACAGGTTTGCCACTCCTGGCATATGATCTTATACATCTCACTTGATGACAAGGTGTTTCTCTTTTGAACTGAAGAAACATCTACCTGTGTCTGTGGGACAGAAATTTTACCTATGAAAGGCAAATTGCATAATTCAGAGAACATAATTGAAGCTGAATGTCAAAGACACTAGATCCTTTGCTGCACATTGCTCAAATCATGAAGACAATTATGTAACAGATGTAGAGGGGAAGCTCACTCACTTAGAAAGAAAAAAAAGATAAGTGCATCCCCACATTTACTACTGAATGAGCATACTCAGTTTAATTATCCCTGTGCTAATAACTCCATTGTATTGTATGTTTAGTCTTAATGACAGTAAATATTATTCCAATGGATGTCATAAGGCTTTAAAATGCAAATGTAACTCTGACAAATGGTCAGTAGAGATAACTTTTACAGTTTACCTTGAAAAGCAATAGTCTGAGAAGTGATGTGTTTATCTTCACTTAGTTGACATCTTTGGGAACAGTTTTGTACTGGAAAGTGGGCTTACAATCCGAAACCAAAGTCATACGAAGATAATAAAGTTTTGTGAACCAGGGAAAAAGTGTTTCATGTAGTTAATACAAAATACACTGTCTCTCCATGAACTCATGTTAAATCAGTTTAAAAATTCAACAATAGTTGTGACATGACTGTACTTCTCATAGTACCTCAAAACCATGTGCTAACTGATGGAAACGCCTCTCTGTTGTCCTTTCCTTATAGTCAGATCATGGCATATGCACAGAGGCAAATACGGGGGAAGGGTAAGGAGAGCTGTGGTGCTACAGTCCACCTCTCCCAATGTCCGCAAGTTACATCTGTGTCTTTTTAACATAAATAAAAAAAATTCTTTTTTGCAGCATAGCTTCCAGGCTTCACAGTCTCGATAATTTTCTCACTGTTGTAGTTGTTATTGTAATAGATTAAGAAAATGCCTTCATTTACTTACGAGAATTTGGAAATGATACAAAAGCTCTATGACCCCCCGCCCCCTGCCCCCCCCCCCCCCACCCCCCCTGTCCTTCCATATACACAATAAAGTTCGAGATTTGATTCTATATATTGTGTAAGTCCTAACAAAACCAGCTTGCATATACTGCTGTATTGAGATAAACAAATCACAACTAATTGTTGATTTGTTTTAGCAACCATTCCCTCGACTGTTGTTTTGATTATGGAATGACATGACAAACCCAAGTTTTGCTTAAGAACTTGTCTCCCTTATCACTGTCTCGGGTAAGAAATGTTAAGGCACTCCCAAGTCGCTTCATTTTGTGAACATCTGTAAGCATTTTTGTAAACCAACAGGGACACAATTCGTAAAAATTTAAGTGATTTGTGACAATTTTAAGAAAAAGAGTTTCTGAAATTTGTGGAAAGTCATCACGAGTATTCTTATTGTGAAAAGTCTGTTTTTCATGTATTTTCTTATTCATTTTCTCAACCAAACCATCATTGACAACAGAAGGCTGGCCACTCTGTGCTTCATCATGAACATTGGTTCATTGATCATTGAATTGTCTTGCCCATGTTTTCACCATCAGTCATTAAATTTTTACCATAAATCTCCACACGTTGATGATAAATTTTCAGCTGGCAAAACTGTGACACTAATGCTATGGTGGTGGTAGAACGAAGTGGCATGTACTTTCTGGACAGATCTTGTAAAAGTGTACAAACTACTATTAAGCTCTGGGGCTGAAAATCCTCTTTAAAAAAAGCAGGTGAAAGAATGGCAGAAACATCATACTAAAGTGTGACAAAGCAGAAGGTAGTGCAAAATAAAGTTTAGATGTGACATGTCAATATGCAAAACTGAAATAATAATAAAACATCTTGGGAATGCAAAGGAGTAATTTTAAATTACATCAACAACATAATCTACGTCTTGTGTTCTTTTGGTCTTAATTTTTTAAAAGTGTTATTGTGGCTTATTTCAGATGGCTACAAGACTGTAGCTCTCAATTATGAAATCGAAGATCTAGGCAGTGACACAAAGAAGAAGAAAAAGAAGAAAGGAGAAATACGTGAAGTTACCGATATTGTACCAGAGCCGCTAGAAATAAGTGCACTTGTTAAGGTATTGTTGAAGACATTCAAAGATAATTTGTCCAATTCTTGCATTGTTATTTGTGGAGTCTGTCATAGGACTCCCATCTGCTCAGCACATTACCTTACATTAGTCACATTCCACATCTTGGAGATGTTGAAATATGTCAAGGTTGTACGATTTATTTAAGAGAAATGAAGTGACATTGCATAAGATTACACGAAATATAATTGTATTGTAATACTAATTACTAAATAAACTAAAACATGAATTTTACTAAATCCTTTGAAGATACTCTTCAGTGGAGTAGAAGGGGTTACTCGACAAAAAGGTCTTTGTTCAGTTGTAAACTCCACCACATTACCCATAGTTTATTTAATATACTCTTTGAGGTTGTTGAATACATGTGTGCCTACTTACCTGATTCCTTTTTATACTAATGTTACACCCTTGAAGTATTTGTGGAGGTTTAGTGCTTTTAGTGTTATATGCATGCTTTACTATATTTTGATCAAAGAGGAATAGTTGTGGAAATTAGTGAGTACATGTGTGTGAAACAGTTGGCAAAATGCCAAGGTTACTGAAAACTTCCTGCTGGATGTTCTGCAATTAAGATCAGATATAATTCTTGTAATGTGCTTCTGTATTCTGAAAATACTATCCGTCTAAGTTGAATGCATCATTCCTGCTATGTGTAAGAATCATGCATACTTTTTAATGATGGATTGTATGTAATACATGCTGTTACTGAAAAGCAAATTGTAGATATCAGTGCAACTAAAATCTGTACAGAGAAGTGTAATCATGTGTTTCATTAGGCCGCAATTAGTAATTTTTCTTGTTGTTTCTAGGAAACTACTCATGAAGCAACAACATGCAAATATGAAATGGAAAACATATGTTTTGACTGCAATCATATTTGCAGAGCAGATATAGAGATACCAGCAATGCTATATTGTTTAGCCAAAGTTTATGTTAAACTTTGATGGTGAAAAAGAATGTATGCGATATCTTTGAGTTGTCTTGTTCATAGTTTTAATTTGTCGAAAAGATTCATTTCCATGTCTTTTGGATTGGAACTAACTTTTCATTCTGAATGTCTCAGAGTTCACATATAATTGACACATGTTGAGGTTACATGTGGTTTAAACGTAATAATTTGCAATTCCCTTTTGTGAGCAACAGTTCTGACTTCACGTTTTCTGATGTCTGCTGTGAAAGCATGAAAACATTTTGATATGAACTGAAGAACTCAATTTTTATAGGTTAAAATTTCTTTATCTATTGGATTTGTGTATCTTACATGCTAAATATTAGTTAGAACAGTGAATGACTGTAGCTATCATTTTCTGTGTGCACAATAAAGAAATTCTTTGTTTCAGGAATTTGGTGACAAATTGACCTTAGTACACAGGCTGACATTTCCATTTTCTGATCAGCAACAATTTCACATGCTGGTATGTGTACAGTATTCCTTGCTTTGTGAAAATATTTTAGTAACATCCTTCCTGGTAATCAAAGAGTCATAATCTAATGATACATGACTGTTAAACATTCTAAAAACAAAACTTCATTAGCATCACACTTTACTCTGTTGTCATGAATTTTCAAAGTCTGAAATACATGGCAGTGATTTACAAGTCTTGTTCCACTTTAGTATAAAGGATCTTAACTGTTTCCGATTATTTAGAAAACTGTAATAGCAGGAGAACTGCATCAAACTAGTCTATGAACTGAAGACCACACCAACAATAAGAGTAAGAACACTTATCTGATCCCTCCATATATAGTTTTTAAATTATAATTTCATATACAGCAGATAGAAATTATTTGAGGTAAATTATTTCAGCCACACTTTCACTATTAAATAATTGTATCTTTATCAAGAGGAAAGTTCTAGCTCAATGGAAATAATTTAAGAGTGAAGGAGAGAACTTACCAAATAATGGAGGCATTGAACCGTCTGACATGCACAGAAAAAGAATGAAAAGATGGATCCTTTAATGAGCCAAAGCATGCATAAAGTCGTGTTCACCCTCCTGCCCCTCACACATACTCACACACTAGTGCTGCTACACTGAAGAGCCAAAGAAATTGGTACCCCTGCCTAATATCATGAAGGGCCCTGTGAGGACACAGGAGTGCCACAACACGACATGGCATGGAATCTACTAGTTGGAGTGCTGTAGGGAATTGACACCATGAATCCTGCAGGGCTGTCCATAAATCCATAAGGGTATGAGGGGGTGGAGATCCCTTCTGAACAGCATGTTGCAAGGCATCCCAGATATGCTCAATAACGTTCATTTCTGTAGAGTGTGGTGTCCAGCAGAAGTGTTTAAACTCAGAAGAGTGTTCCTGGAGCTACTCTGTAGCAATTCTGGATGTGCGGGGTGTTGCATTGCCTTGCTGGAATTGCCCAAGTCTGTGAGAATGCACAATGGACATAAATGGATGCAGGTGATCAGACAGGATGCTTAAATACTTGTCAGCTGTCAGAGTAAATTCCAGACATATCAGGGGGCCCATGTCACTCCAACTGCACATGTCCCACACCATTATAAAGCCTCCGCCCCATTACAGAGCCTCCACCAGCTTGAACTGCCCCTGCTGACTTGCAGGGTTTGTTGTTGTCTCCAAACCCGTACACGTCCGTCTGCTCGATACAATCTGAAACGAGACTTGTCTGATCAGGCAACATGTTTCCCAGTCATCATCAGTCCAATGTCACTGTTGACAGGCTGAGGCGAGGTGTAAAGCTATGTGTCGTGCAGTCATCGAGGGTACACAAGTGGGCCTTCAGCTCCGAAAGACCATATCGATGAAGTTCCATTGTATGGTTCACACACGACACTTGTTGATGGCCCAGCACTGAAATCCGCAACAATTTGTGGAAGTGTTGCACTTCTGTGATGTTGAACAGTTCTCTTCAGTCATCTTTGGTCCTGTTCTTGCTCGATCTTTTCCTGACCACAGAAATGTTGGAGATTTTATGTTTTACCAGATTCATGATATTCAGGGGGCACTCATGAAATGATCATACGGGAAAATCCCCACTTCATCGCTACCTCTGAGATGCTGTGTCCCATTGCTCATGCGCTGACTATAACGCCACATTCAAACTCACTTAAATCTTGATAAACTGCCATTGTAGCAGCAGTAACCGATTTAACAACTGCACCAGACACTTGTTATCTTACATAGGCATTGCCGACTGCAGCGCCATATTTTGCCTGTTCAGATATCTCTGTATTTGAATATGCATGCCTATACCAGTTTCTTTGGCGCTTCAGTGTATATTGTGCCAGCTGAACATACAATCCTGTGTGTGCGTGTGCATGTGCATGTGAGCACGCGCAAGTTCGCGCGCTTGTGGGGGACGGGGGAGGGAGTATTTTGTTATAGAAGTACTGCTCTTCAGTACAAAGAGTCCTAAAGGATGGATTAATTTCAGCAGTGTGAAATTCAGCATCGGATTCATTAAGTAAACATTTATGCACATTTCAACTATGCCAGTGTTACTTAATGTAGTTGGCTAAAGGTGGTCACTGTGTTGTTACAGTTAGAAAACTAGAAAAGTGAAGCAGCCAACAACTGAAGGTCAGACTGAAACTCATGGTGCTTCACTAAATATGTATTAATACTTCCTTTCTTCTGATCAGAGGAACTACCTCGTCCAACCTGTTACAGGAGAATCTATAATTGAGTGTGTGTTTCAAAATACAGTCTAACATCTACACTAATGACATGTATTGTTATAGAAGTAGTTACTGTTTGACAGCTGTAGTGATATTAGTGCTCCAAGTGGTGAGAAGTGTGGCTGTTTGTTTCATATTTTTTCTAGTTAATGAATGAAATAGTAATTACATTTTCTGCTCCTAAATTTTAGTCTAATACAAAGAGACTCAAATGACCATAAAACAATTGTAAGCAAAGCTACAATTTATGAAACTAATAACTTAAGCTGCAGTGTAGATGAAATGGCTTTTTTTGTGAAATTGAAAAAATTTCTTACTCCACTGGAGCCGAGACAGTGTAGTAAACTTATTGTTTCACATTTATGAAGTATTGTAATGTACTTCCATGTATAAAAAGGGGTGAGACACTATTTGTCATTTCATTCTGTTTTGTAATAATTAGAACAATGGTTGCCAAAAATAAACCTTACATCATTATTATTGTTCTATGTGACATGAGTTACTTCAAGTTAATGGTGGAAGTATGCCGTAAAATTATTATGAAATGCTGATTACATTATGCCTCAAAATTATTGTAACAGGTGGATTACATTGTCACTGGGAAGGTACCCAGGTAACAAATTATAATGAAATGGAAGTGTTGAACAAAAAGCTATATTAAACAAATGTTCATGAGTGCCTTATTAAAAGCATAATGGTTATTCGCATAGAAAGCAGTGCTGAAATTAGCTTTTTGGAAAAAAAAACCCATTGCATATGTAGGAAGTTGAACCCCCAGTCAAAGACAAATGCCATAGTAAGAGCATAAACTTACATGAATTAGTAAATTTGCAATATATGATTCCAGTAATAAACAAGTGGCATACAAATAATGAAAAGATGTAGGTAAGAACTAATTTCTTCAGTTGGTGTCGGTGAATGAAAGTGGGTGTGAAGGCCAAAGCGATATCATATTTGTAATAGCAAAGTACTCCATTTGAAAGAGAGAGAACTACAATAAACCTTAAATTATTACCAGAAGAGTAAAACTATTTTAGTCTATATTTATGCTATTATAATTATGAAAAGGCAGGTGGAACCAGTAGTGAGGATGATTTGCTGCAGACATCACAATGAACATAAACTTAAAGCTTGTGTTGACCAATGGGCAGAAACACAATACAGAAATGTTATTCAAATACATTCATGTGGCAGTTTTAGGTGGGGGATGTTTTGAACTATAGTTGCATGAGATATCACTAGAAGTATGCCACCATTTTTAGAACACTGCCAGCCTAAGGAAGCAATTGCATACTACCTGTTACTAAATGCTTTGGGTTGTTTGTTGCTCATTGTTTTGTTTTCTTATTTTGAAATGAATGAAGAGACTAATCCTGGTCCATCACCAGATGTGAGTACAACTCTCACATTGCTAGAAAGAATTGGTGATTCATAGAACAGTGCACCAGTTTTGCTCTTGGAGAAGCATTAAAGAGGTGCAGAATGCCAGCCATACAAAGTCTTGTTTGTTTATGCATGCAGCTGACTGCCAGAACTGTGCAATTTAGGCAATCCATTTGCTTGTGTGAGTCTCACTTTTTTCAATAATACATTGTGCAGCTCGCTTTGATAATTGTACAATTCGCACAATTTTCTCATCAACAGTCACCTGAACTGAGCCTGCTGCTACACAACCTATATCTTTGCTATCTGGATTGAAGGCGAGGACACCTTATTCACATTCCCCTAGAACCTCAACTACTTCTCCCCCATTTGCTTCACCTGGTCCTACTCAACCCAACAAGCCACCTTCCTAGATGTTGATCTCTACCTCAGAGATGGCTACATCAGTACCTCCATCCATATCAAACCTACTAACCACCAGTAATACCTCCACTTCGACAGCTGCCACCCGTTTCATACCAAGAAGTCCCTTCTGTACAGCCTAGCCACCCGTGGTCATCGCATCTGCAGTGACGAGCAGTCCCTCTCTAAATATACCAAGGGTCGCACTGAAGCCTTCACTGACAGTAATTATCCTCCCACCCGTGTACAGAAACAAATCTCCCATGCCTTATCTTTCAAGTCTCTCGCCACCTCCCGTAGTCCCACAGTCCGGCCACAGAGGAGCATTCCCCTCATAACTCACTACCATCCGGGACTGGAGCAACTGAATTACATTCTCCGCCAGGGTTTCGATTACTTCTCGTTGTGCCCTGAAATGAGAAATGTCCTACCCACTATCCTTCCCACCCCTCCTACCGTGATATTCTGCCGTCCACCGAACCTACACAATATACTCGTCCATCCTTACACAACCCCTGCTCCCAATCCCTTACCTCATGGCTCAAACCCCTGTAATAGGCTTAGATGCAAGACCAGTCCCATACATTTTCCTACCGCCACTTACTCCAGTCCGCTCACTAACATTACCTATCACATCAAAGGCAGGACTACTTGTGAAACCGAGCGAGGTGGCGCAGTGGTTAGCACACTGGACTCGCATTCGGGAGGACGACGGTTCAATCCCGTCTCCGGCCATCCTGATTTAGGTTTTCCGTGGTTTCCCTAAATCCTTTCAGGCAAATGCCGGGATGGTTCCTTTGAAAGGGCACGGCCGATTTCCTTCCTAATCCTTCCCTAACCCGAGCTTGCGCTCCGTCTCTAATGACCTCGTTGTCGACGGGACGTTAAACACTAACCACCACCACCACTACTTGTGAAACCAGTCATGTGATCTACAAGCTAAGCTGCAACCACTGTGCTGCGTTCTATGTAGGCATGACAACCAACCACCTGTCTGTCCTCATGAATGGCCACCGACAAACTGTGGCCAAAAAACAAGTCGACCACCCTGTAGCTGAACACACTGCCAAACATGATATCCCTCATCTCAGTGACTGCTTCACAGCCTGTGCCATATGGATTCTTCCCACCAACACCAGCTTTTCTGATTGCGCAGGTGGGAACTTTCCCTACAGTACATCCTGCGTTCCCGTAACCCTCCTGACCTCAACCTTTGTTAGTCACTGTCCTCAACCATCCATCCCTCTCCCTGTTCCCATTCCAGCACTACACAGCCGTCATTTCACCGCCACACCCAGTCTTTTAATTTCTTTTATTTTTACTTTTCTCCTTTCTGCCACTTACCCCCTCCCCCCTCCGCACCTTCTCTCCTACCTTCCATCTAAACTGCAACACTTCACTGTCCACCACTCCCACCATACTATCCCTTCCCCTCCCCACCCCAGCCTCCTCCTTACCCCCACCCAGTCACCACTCCCATCATGCACTGGTGCTGCTGCTGCTCGCAGTGTAGTTTCAGCTCTCTGAGACTGCAGGTGTGTGTGTGTGTGTGTAAGCTGCGCTTGTGTGTGTGTGTGTGTGTGTGTGTGTGTGTGTGTGTGTGTGTTTGTTTGTCTACTGCTGACAAAGGCCTTAATGGCCGAAAGCTATGATTGTGTGAATCTTTTTATTGTGCCTATCGCGGCTCAGCATCTCCGCTATATGGTGAGTAGCAACTTTCCTTCTCTCGTATTGTTACCAATATCTTTTTCTTTTTTAATGCACCTTTGGCTTTTATTGAAGGCTACCGGGATCTTTCTGCTCATTTAGATCTATAATGTTTTTCGTATTCCAGTCCAGTGAAAAAAGGGGGCCAGTCTCTTAAGTTTTCCAAATAGGAAAACTGAAATATCTGGAGCCTGACATGACAGTGTAGGGAAGAAAGTACATAACCTTTGATATGCTTTTGGGAAAGAATTAAAGGAGCAACACAACTGCAATCACACAACAAACAGAGATTCTCTTTCTTCTGTCACACATTGTCACTTTGTCATTGTGAACATCCTATGGACTGCCAGAAATGAGGGGAAACTTGAACTTAATTTTCACACCGTAAGTTCAGATAAATGACTTTGATGAATAACTGCGTTGGCGAAGTGAAGATGTGCAGTCCCCTTGAATAACAATTGGAGATGCGCACTCACCATATGCTATGATATGATGGCCTCATTTGACAGATATAATTTTGACTGGAAAACAACATCCAGCTCACACAGTGCCAGGTGATAATCATAGATACGACCCCATCAAACTTCTTTCTGGGTCATGCTGTGCCTGAGCTTAACCTTTGGGCAACACACTTGTTGACTTACATTTAGATAGTAATCGACCACTACATAAGAAATAATCCAGCACACTGTGTTTGTGCTTGTGTTCAAAGGCTTGACACTGCATAAATTTCATTTATTGTGTTAGGTTGGTTGCCTTAGAGTAGCTCTTTGTTGGTCTGGTGACTAATGAATTATTATCAATTTATTGTATAAAAGTGTTATGAGTTGCTAAAACTATAACTTTCCAATTGTGACTCTAGTGTTATGAATACCGTAACTTTGTGCACATTTTTATGTACTGACATTTGACTTAGTTTAACAAACCTATGGTGGTCTTTTGACTATCACATTGACATCAGGGCCTTATCAGTTTGTTGCTTTCCTTCTTACTTTCTTTTTTTAATGATATTATAATGTTTACTATTTATCTATTATGAATTTTCTCTGTGTGAATGAAGTTTTAAATTTGTCTGCTGTTACTGTGCTACATAGTATTACAATTGAACATTATTTCTTTAACAAATAAGAATTATCTGTTTCCTGTCTATGTGTATCCATTTTTCAATCCTAGTTGAACTTGGAATAATCTCTAGTAAGTGTTACGCAATTCGAAATATGTAATTTTTTATTTTGAAAACTAGAAACTAAAACTTGCTCTCACATAAATCAGAAATTGGGCCAGAGAAATTTGGAATTTCAATCTTTAAATATCAGGGAAATCTTCTGATAAATCAGTTCAGGGAACTCTTCAAAAAACAGTTCAGGGAACTCTTCTGATAAAACATTCACCACTCTATCTGAATTGTGAGAACTATTTTAAAACTGATATGAACAATAAGATCCACATTCACCAGACAGCATAGTCAACAGTTCTGCTTGATGCACTGCTATTGCAGTGGATTACAAAAATGAGTTAGATTGTTACAGTTGTATGCTATAATGTCCTTTAATGAAATGCCCTGTCACATTTATTAGAAGTTTTGTTCCTTGTTGAACTACTTCAGATATGTTAAAATAAATTAGAGACATACGGTGTTTGATTTTACCTAACTAACCTGAAACATGCACATGGTAAAGAAAACAGTGTGTATGGTTACACTTATATTTGCGGAGCAACTAGTTGGTTTCAGTTTTAGAATGGAAGGATGTACATTTAGGAGATGTTACACTTCATATGTGTCTTATCAAGAGGATTAGAGTCATTACGTTTTAAATAAAACAGTTACAAAGAAAAGTTTGTGGACAGTATATAAAGTTAAATTAGAATAGAAGAATCTCTTGCACTTCACTTCAAGAACACTGTCAATTCAGTCCATTGTCCTGAGTCAGCTTCTTTACACTAGTATTTTGGTCTGTTGTGCAATGTTTTTTGCACTTTTCTTATGTGTGTTCTGGGGTTCATATTTATAAAGTTACTTTTCTCTGCAGGAACAAATAAAAATTGTGTGTCACACTGTTCGCTTTTTAGGTTATTTTGAATCATCTTTCCAGGATTGTAATCCGTGTGTTCTATACCATTCTCCATAAAAAACTTCTGAGTTTTCTGTATACATTCTTGTTTGTCTATAATGATTAACAGGTTTACTTTATCTGCTTTAGAGGTTGTGGTGTTTCCATGTTTTTGTTTTGAATTTATTTCATTGAAATTGTGCAGCCTATTTTTGTTTTGATGCCTGTCGCATCACAACTCACTCAGGCAGGCCCCGGGCCGTCGTATGTGGTCTTGCCAGAGGGCACTCTTCTCAACAGGTGCCATCTTATTCATGGTGCCGCAGCAGTTGCGCCACTTCATTCAGATCATTTGTTATAATTCTAAAAATCATCTTTACAATTGAACATGATCAATATAAAGCTTTAAATGTTTTAGACTAATCATATCTAAAATAATGGAGGGCAGATGCTCAAAATGTATGGTAAATAAGCTTTTAAGATAACATAATGAGCACAAATTCCTCCCATGCTATACAACACAAGATGGCTTTGTTTAGCAGCAGAAGTAACAGACTTTTGAAACCACTCTTGATAGAAATTGAAAAGCAGCACATACGAGACATGCTTAAGCAGCTTGCAACAGCCAATGATTTTATACTGACTGACATAATCAAAATGATTTAAATAATTGAAAGCAAAATTTAACGATTTCCAAGAGGCTAAGTCATACGCAACAGAAATACAAAAAATACAATGCTTCCATACAGAGGAAATAAAAAAAATTGAAATTTTTTTCTAAAACCTCAGTATAGAATTTCATACACAAGTTTCCATTAAATTGAGACTACACAATAGTATTGACTATGATGTGGAAAAATTAAGTGTAGCTATTGAAGCATCTTCAGCTAAATCAGTTTACACCTTGAGAAAAGCTGCTTCAACATGGGGGAAATGTGACTTCAACGTGGGGGAAATGTGACTTCAACATGGGGGAAATGTAAGATCTTTTAGTATTTTAGCATTTGAATAATTTTATGAGATTGTGTGGCAGTATACCCAGAACAAGTTTAATGAGATTGTCACCAACCACAGGTGTCTACATATTTATGGGGTTGTAGCATAAAAAATAAAATGTATAGAGTGCAAAAAACCCTACATAGGACAGCCCAAACAGTTTCTATACTTGGTTTAAGGAACATCTAGGCACAAATAATAAAACTGTGTTAGGTATACACCATAAACCATGCAAAGCACAGCATGCAAAATATACACCAGCGAATGAAAGTGATTCATACTACCCCATAGAGGTATTTCCTTTACTTATTGCAGGAGCCTGAAATTTTAACTCATCATTTGAAAAAGCAAACTGCCCAATGAACAAAACAATCATAAAATGCATAGTTTAAAAAAGTATATCTATACATTGCTGTACACACGCTGACAACAGTTACTCTGATATGACATTTCCACCATGAAGTGAACCAGCCTGGTGGCGATGAGGCCATCTCCAGCTGCAGAGTGAGACTGTATGCTGTATTGATCAAAACACACACACACACACACACACACACACACACACACACAGTGGTCTTTGGTTGAACTCTGGCATAAGGAAGCATGCTCAGGATGTAGGGCAAAATAAACTGTGTTCCTGGTGTGAACCGCAAGACTCTTTTCTATACAAATTTACATACTGTTCATAAGTTTATCTTAGTAACCTTTTTTATTTTTATTTAGTTTTTTAACACTCTCTCTTTATCATTGCAGTCTTTCAGACTATCCTGTAACTGCTGTCTAAACATATCGTGAAAGCCTGGCTTTCAGAAGCCGTATTGCAATATTCCATAATTTATCACCGATTGTGTAGTGGCGCCACCCGATGTTACTAAGGAAACAGGGTAACTTGCACAACATTACTGTCGACTGCCGTGGAGCCGTGACTCAAATGGCACTTGTCGAGAGAAATGCCCTCTGATGAGACCATGTAAGCTGACCCGGGGAATGCCTGAGTGAGTTGCAATGAAATCTGTAGAGTGTGCAATGGAGTTTCACTAAGGTGTTAATATTGAGGAACTTTGATAGGACGTGGACTGGATGCTACTTTGGAATATGGACTTAAGTTAGCTTGCACTGATTCCGAGAAGCTGAGGTATGGTTGCACTCAGGAGTAATAGTCTAAGAAAGGTTGGGAACCTCTGCTGTAACATGTAGCAGGCAGTTGTCACTTTACCCAGCAGAAATGCCAAATGTAACTGAGATTTTACTAAGCAACTGATGCTGCTCCACCCACCAACCACCCCACTCCCCCCATCCCACACCCCCAGCCCCTACCCCCACCCACCACCCCCATATAATGAAGTCTGAGATAGGACCTCTGCATCATCTGCACGTGACCTCTGGAATAAGCAGCTTGCCTGTTCTATGTCAAACACATGTACGTCCATCACTCACCTGCAGGCAGGACAGGTATACACTCGCACGCACACACACATATCCATCTGCACATACACAGACACAAGCAGACATAGCACCAGTTGTCTGCTTGTGTCTGTGTATGTGCGGATGGATGTGTGTGTGTGTGTGTGTGTGTGTGTGTGTGTGTGTGTGCGCGCGTGCGCGCGCGAGTGTATACCTGTCCTTTTTTCCCCCTAAGGTAAGTCTTTCCGCTCCCGGGATTGGAATGACTCCTTACCCTCTCCCTTAAAACCCACATCCTTTCGTCTTTCCCTCTCCTTCCCTCTTTCCTGATGAGGCAACAGTTTGTTGCGAAAGCTTGAATTTCGTGTGTATGTTTGTGTTTATTTGTGTGTCTATCGACCTGTCAGCACTTTCGTTCGGTAAGTCACATCATCTGTGTTTTTAGATATGTTTTTATAGTTTGTCAGTCTAAAAAGGCATACTGTTTGGCAAGTGCGCAAATATTGATGGATGCCACAGGTTTGCACAAGGACAATGATAGCAGCTTTACTACAATTCACGGGACTTGCTGGTTTAGCAATTTATTCCATGCTGCCATGTCCTGGCCTGGAGATGTGAGGCATGCCATGGAACTGTGCACGCCATGACATTAAGAATAATGTTGTCTTTCAGAAAGGGCTAAGAGAACTATCATTAATGTTAAACAGAATGGATGTAATTTTTTTATAGTGCTTGTATGAATACGAATCTTTATGAATTGTTTTTGTTTTGTAAGTGAAGGATCAATACAATCTTATTTTTGAAGAAATGCTGTCTCTTAATTGCTAGAAAGTTAAGAATTTGAATGAAGTTTACAGTTTCCAGCACCAAAAAAGTTGCATTAGGGAAAGAGTCTACATAAAAGAAGAATTACATGGTTTGTGTGAACACTTAATGAAGATACAGCAGTACATAAATAAAAATGATGGTGATTGTAATCTAAACAAACTGTCTCACAGTAGGGAAAACATTGAAGTGTAACTTACCTTTACAAAAGGTTGCATGTAAGCATAGTAGATAAATTTTGCATTCTCTTCACTGCAGTTTTGATTAATATCCTTTGGGTAAAGAAAACGTTACTCATGGCTTTCGGTGTTCAAAGTGTGTCCATTCTGGTGTGGCCTGTTGTCTGTATTGATCCCAAGAAATTGTATGTTGTGTACTATTACAATCTTTTGTCAGATTAAAATTATATTAAAGTAGTGCATATTTTTATGATTGTTGTTCAAATGGTTCAAATGGCTCTGAGCACTATGGGACTTAACATCTGTGGTCATCAGTCCCCTAGAACTTAGAACTACTTAAACCTAACTAACCTAAGGACATCACACACATCCATGCCCGAAGCATGGCGGTTATGATTGTTGTTGAAAACTCAAAATTTCTACACTTTATTTTTTCAAGTTAAGTATCAGTTTCTGTATATTAAACCAGTTTTGGATATCAGATTGTCCACTGATGACTTTTACATTCAGCTTTAAAAATTTAATATAAATAAAGGCAACAGTGGTGAAAGGCTTGTAATTTTGGTTATGCATGCTGTTATTTATTTCAGTTCTAAATTTGACATAGTGATGATTAAATTTTTGTTATGTACAAAAAGTAGAGATTTTCTTGATTGAACATTGCTGTGAAAATCAAGTATGTGTTACATGAAAAAATGTGTCCCAAAGAAACTGCTTTCAGGGAATCCCATATCCACAGTTTTCTGTACTGATAGTTGGTACTCCTTGTCATTCATGACATACTTTTCTGTTTAGTATTTTCCCTGACAGAGGACTTGCTAGGTCTGAAAACTTACTGTTTGATTCCTTTATGAGTGTTACAGCAAACCATATTAGTAAGTGGTTCTTTTGTGTACATTTGCTTATTGTTGTTTATCAAAATAAAATTGTGTCTCTCTGAGCTACCATTTTTTAAAAGTAGCTTTTAAAAATTATGATAAACAAAAGGAAGAACTGTGTAATACTCATGATTTTGATATGTTAAAATTTCTAATGGTTTTGTTTCAGAATCAGTCGAAAAACCTGAAGAAGTATAAGATCCTAGCAGCTGTGCCAAAAACGCAATCAGCATTTCAGGTAACTTGCTTTAACTGGTTTTTAACTTTTAAACATCGCCTGCAATTGATACTATCCTTCTCCTGAATCCTATATCTGCCATGTGTCTTGTATCCTATCTGGATGAACAGATGATAGCCAACTACCCTTTTCTCAAATCTTACATCAGCACCAATCCCTGTGAGTCACATGTGCCAATCCTGTGGCCTGCAACTGGGAATAAAATCGTTACTGTTGTTTCCCCACGGGTGTTCTCAGCACGTACTGTGTGCGTGCGCGTGTGTGCATCAATGTGCAGAGTGGGACAAGAGTGACGGATAGGTGGGCATCCAGGATAGTTACATAATTGGATAAATGAGGACCAAATTTAATCTGGTAAAAATCCCTTGGCATTTATTTTATTCATAAGGGATGCATATGGTGCACCTAAAGAAGTTGTCATGAGTTTAGAGGGGCTGTGATGGCCAGAGTTCTGGAGGGAACCTAGGAGAGCAGGGGAGGGACATGTCAGAAGACAGCAGCCAAGAGACTGGAAATTCTCTGCATTGGCCCTCAGCTGCCCAGATCTGTGAACATGTGATTGTTTCCTACTCTCGTACTGGTTAAGGATTGTGACCAAGGCTTTGCCAAGGCATCTCTCCACCAGCAATCCTCACCATGAGAACCCTACTAAGCCTAGTGGGTGGGACAATAAAATGCTGTGAGCTGTTTCTCAACGGTATCAAACATAATTACTGGAACAATCCAGGAAATAAAAAATTTGGATATTTTGTTCCCGACCCCTCCAATTGGGTCGCCCATTGTGCATTCCTCGCCCCCCTTCTGTAGAATTGGAGCAACGAGTTTACAAAAGTAGTGAATTGTGGAAGGCTCTTTCGGACAGACTGTTCATTGATAGAAGCCGTACAAGCTGCAGGAGCGTAACAGTTGTTATTGTATAATAATTAATTTTGTATTTAGGGACAAAGATTTACAATATTTATAGTCGTTAAGTGCTTCTTGGGGCACAATTAGTTACAGGGGAATTGTCATTAAAGAATCATTCTTACAAAGTTGAGCAGATTTGTGGCTGCTGAGGGTTGATGATGCCTGTCAGGCTGCTTGTGCCCTATGAACCATATTCTATAGGAAATGCAACACTCCATCTGGAGGGCATTAGAGGTAAATCAAGTGGTGTTTAAAGAGTAAAGAGGTCCAATTTAAATGATGATTGGTGGTTTAGGTCATCGGTACCCTCAAATTTATAGAGGGACCTTTCAATGAGTTGCCAAATGATCGAATTCTGTCAATGGTTCCACAAGAAAGGAGTATGGAGGGGTGAATCTTATAACTAATACAGTTTTGTTAATACTTCTCCTTTTGTCCAAGGCATCTTTAAAATTCCTATTCTATTTACCAAAGGAGGCTTAAGAAAAAGAACAATTGCAATTGATGCTAAAACTCTAATTTTACACTCCTGGAAATTGAAATAAGAACACCATGAATTCATTGTCCCAGGAAGGGGAAACTTTATTGACACATTCCTGGGGTCAGATACATCACATGATCACACTGACAGAACCACAGGCACATAGACACAGGCAACAGAGCATGCACAATGTCGGCACTAGTACAGTGTATATCCACCTTTCGCAGCAATGTAGGCTGCTATTCTCCCATGGAGATGATCGTAGAGATGCTGGATGTAGTCCTGTGGAACGGCTTGCCATGCCATTTCCACCTGGCGCCTCAGTTGGACCAGCGTTCGTGCTGGACGTGCAGACCGCGTGAGACGACGCTTCATCCAGTCCCAAACATGCTCAATGGGGGACAGATCCGGAGATCTTGCTGGCCAGGGTAGTTGACTTACACCTTCTAGAGCACGTTGGGTGGCACGGGATACATGCAGACGTGCATTGTCCTGTTGGAACAGCAAGTTCCCTTGCCGGTCTAGGAATGGTAGAACGATGGGTTCGATGACGGTTTGGATGTACCGTGCACTATTCAGTGTCCCCTCGACGATCACCAGTGGTGTACGGCCAGTGTAGGAGATCGCTCCCCACACCATGATGCCGGGTGTTGGCCCTGTGTGCCTCGGTCGTATGCAGTCCTGATTGTGGCGCTCACCTGCACGGCACCAAACACGCATACGACCATCATTGGCACCAAGGCAGAAGTGACTCTCATCGCTAAAGATGACACGTCTCCATTCGTCCCTCCATTCACGTCTGTCGCGACACCACTGGAGGCGGGCTGCACAATGTTGGGGCGTGAGTGGAAGACGGCCTAACGGTGTGCGGGACCGTAGCCCAGCTTCATGGAGACGGTTGCGAATGGTCCTCGCCGATACCCCAGTTGCGAATGGTCCTCGCCGATACCCCAGGAGCAACAGTGTCCATAATTTGCTGGGAAGTGGCGGTGCGGTCCCCTACGGCACTGCGTAGGATCCTACGGTCTTGGCGTGCATCCGTGCGTCGCTGCGGTCCGGTCCCAGGTCGACGGGCACGTGCACCTTCCGCCGACCATTGGCGACAACATCGATGTACTGTGGAGACCTCACGCCCCATGTGTTGAGCAATTCGGCGGTACGTCCACCCGGCCTCCCGCATGCCCACTATACGCCCTCGCTCAAAGTCCGTCAACTGCACGTATGGTTCACGTCCACGCTGTCGCGGCATGCTACCAGTGTTAAAGACTGCGATGGAGCTCCGTATGCCACGGCAAACTGGCTGACACTGACGGCGGCGGTGCACAAATGCTGCGCAGCTAGCGCCATTCGACGGCCAACACCGCGGTTCCTGGTGTGTCCGCTGTGCCGTGCGTGTGATCATTGCTTGTACAGCCCTCTCGCAGTGTCCGGAGCAAGTATGGTGGGTCTGACACACCGGTGTCAATGTGTTCTTTTTTCCATTTCCAGGGGTGTAGATTTTGGAGCAGCATGCGCAATAGGGGCAGTAAATGTGAAAGTGTTTTATCTACTGTTAGTCCCTGTTATAGTAGTTGTAACCTAGCCCCTTTAAGGTGAAAACAAATTATGCAATGTACAAGGCCATCTACTATACAAAATGCGTCTGGTCTCTTATACCAAGTATCACTTAGTGTACCAGGCAATCCAGTGCATTGTTCATTGCTATAGCCCAGGTAGAAATATGTGTCAACATGACCTGCTTCCGTGATGTGAAGGTATGCCAGTCCTGGATTGAATCTGCGTGGTGGATTAACAATGAAGTATTGGTGTGCCAGTGACCATGGATGTGGTGTTTTAGGCAGTTTTCCACATCCCACTAGTTGAATACCAGGGTGATTCCCATGTTCCACCTTGGAAACATGCTGCGCGAACATTTAGAATATTTTCTCACACTTGCACACAGAATGTACTCTGTACGCAAAGAGATTGGGTACACTGCTTCTGGTCCTCAGCTCATGGTCTAGTGGCTAGCATTGTTGCCTCTGGATTATCAGGTCCTGGGTTCAATTCCCAGCCAGGTTGGTGATTTTCTCTGCCTGGGGACTGGGTGATTGTGTTATCCTCATCATTTCATCATCATCATCATCATTCGTGACAGTGGCTACATTGGATTGTGTAAAAATTGGACTGTGTAAAAATTGGGACTTTGCACGGGTGCTGATGACAGTGGAGTTGAGCACCCCACAAACCAAACCAAACCAAACACTGCTTCTGTTCTTGGGGGTGAACGGGAGACTAATGACCTTAGCTGTTTGGTCAGCTTAACATCCAATAAGAATCAGAATCATAAGTGATGTGGTTGTCAAATGTTTGTAACAGATGGTCATCAGTAAAACTGAGTGGCATCGAGAGTGTACCACCAAGGGTAATTTAGTTTAAGAGTGGGTGTGATGATACCACAATGGGAGCTGTTAAACAGCAAATCGCTACCAGAGTAACATGAGGCTTCAGGGACAAGCTCATGACCAAAACAGAGTAGGGTAATGAGTAATGGTACATGCACTAAGAACAAATGTCTGTTACTAAGAGGAGTAAATCCTGGTTCTCATGAGAAATCAAAACTGGCATTTGTAATCTGAAAAACTACAGTGTAAGGCTCAATCGTCAGTATTTCAGACTGGAGAGGAAGGAAAGGCAACGTGAAACAGACATCTGTGATGCAGTATAGCTGAATGCTGGTGCTGACAGCTTTATGCTTGTGGTTTATTGTAAGGAAGATTGTATATAACGAGTGATGCATGGGGAATTTTGGTGGGTAAATTGGTAGGGATGTTCTGGGCAGGACTGAAAAGCACAGCCAACTGTTTGACCCTCAGTGTCCCAGGAAATCCAGTGCATTGTGCATTGCTAAAGCTTGCCTGCTTTGCAGCAGTTACAAGACAGGTGTTCACAGAGGAGAATAGGGAGGAGTCTAGGTACGCATTATATAAGGTCTGCCACAGTCCAGCGGTAGGAGTGAAATGACTTTAGCGAATGAGTGTGTGTCAGCTGACAAGAAGTTAAATAAAAATATTTTTGATGTATCATCTTGAGTGATAGCTGTGTGGCAAGATATGTCAAAATATAAATTATTTTACTTACTTCGGTAATATAGATGGCATTGTAGTTAATAACCAGTGGCAGTTCCATTTCAGTTGCCTATTTTCCACAGGTTAATCACTTTTCACTATAATACTGCTTGTCAGTTGAAACATATGACAAATTGTGGTACACCTTGGGGAAATGACAGTAATGGACGCGAAAGGACACAATATGCACTCTGTGTATGCCTGTCAAGAGAGCAATGCTTGAAGCGTTCAGTCCATAGCAGATTCTTGTCAAATGATCTTCCACAAAACCCAAAGAAATTGTGGTTGTATCTAAAGGCTGTTAGTGGCACCAAAGTTAGCATCCAGTTCCTAGTGAATGAAATAGGAACTGAAATTGAGGGTAGCAAAGCAAAAACTGAAATGGTTAACTCCATTTTCAAATGTTCCTTTACAGAGGAAGTCCTAGGAGAATTGCCGCAGTTTAAATTCGTGCCACTGAAAAGATAAGTGAAGCATTAGTGTCAGTAGTGTTAAGAAACAGCTGAAATTGTTAAAACTGAACAAAGCTCCAGGACCTTATAGAATCTTTATGGGATTCTGTACTGAATTTGAAAGTGTGTTAGCCCCTTTTTTTTTTAACTGTAATCCATCCTAGATCCCTTGAACAGAAAACAATACCCAGTTCATGGAAAAAAGCACAGGTCACACCCGTCTACAAGAAGGGTAGTAAAATGATTCTCAAAACTACCATCCATGTCCTTGACATTGATTTGTTGTAGATTATTAGAACATATTCCAAGCTGACAACATAATGAGGTATATTGAGCAGAATGACCTCCTCAATGCCAACCAGCATTGATTCCGAAAACATCAATCTTGTGAAACCCAACTCTCACTTTTCTCACATGATATACTGGAAGTGCTGGATCTCAGCAGTAAGGTAGATAAAGTATTTCTTGATCCTGGATAAGCATGTGACTCAGTACTACACCTATGCATATTGTCAAAAGTACGATCATATGGGATATCAAGTGAAATTTGCGTCTGATTCAGAACTTTTTGGTAGGAAGAACACAGTATGTTATCTAGGATGAAGAGTTATTTTCATATGTGGTAGTAACTTCAGGTGTGCCCCAGGGAAGTGTGTTAGGACCCTTGTTGTTCATGTTGTATATTAATGATGCTTTGCTGATAATGAAGTTATCCATAATGATTTACTGTCTGAAAGAAGCTGCATAAATATTTAGTCAGATCTTGATAAGATTTCAAAGTGGTGCAGAAATTGGCAACTTGCTACAAAAGTTCATAAATGTAAAATTGTGCACCAAGTTTCACAAAATGAAAAAAAGTGGTATACTAGGACTATAATATCAATGAGTTACTGTTGGAATTGGCCAACTCATAAAAATGCCTGGGTGTAACACTTTGTGGGGATATGAAATGGAATGATCACATAGGCTTAGTCGTGGGTAAAGCAGATGGTAGACTTCCATTTGTTGGTAGAATACTGGGGAAGAGCAATCAGTCTACAAAGGAGATTGCCTAAAAATCACTCTTGTGACCCATTCTAGAATATTGGTCAAGTGTGTACAATCTCTACCAAATAGAATTAACAGGGGATATTGAATGTATTCGGAGAAGGGCATCAAAACTGGTCAAAGGTTTCTTTTCTCCTTGGGAGAGTATCACAGAGATACTGAAGGAACTGAACTGGCACTCTCTGAAGATAGACGCAAACTATCCTGAGAAAGTCTATGAACAAAATTTCAAAAACCAGCTTTAAATGATGACTGTAGGAATATACTACAACCCCCCTCCTTATCGCACACATAGGATCGTGAGGACAATATTAGAATAATTACAGCATGCACAGAGACATTCAAACAATCATTTTTCCACACTCCATACATTATTGGAATGGCAAGAAACCCTAATAACTGGTACAATGGGACATACCATCTGCCATTCACTTCATGGTGGTTTGTGGAGTATAGATGTAGACGCAGATGTAGAAATATGGTAGCATCCAGAATGTGCTGTGCAACTGATTTATATTACAAAAATCTTCACATAAAAGTATGACATACTTTTCTCGGATAAAAATACAAGTGGACACTCTCTGTGACTAAGTGAAACATATGATGCATACACTATCCTTCAACAAGAAGACAGGGGTATATTTCACAGTACAAATACTGTGCAGTACTAGATGAACATTGACCTACCCACACAGCCTGAGAATGTGGTGCAGATATTGTCCACCTCCTTTGTCAACAAACTAAGTAGACCAGCCCATAGGCACTCTCTGGGAACTGAAATAAAATTCATGTAAATACAATTCAGGATCATTACTGGTAATTCATTTACAAATCACAGCCTGACAACAACCTAAGTGTGGCCCATTACCAAATCAATTTGTAATTTTGGTAAGCATCTTTAACTGTGATAGATAATATACAAAACATTAAAAACATACAGAAAAAAGTAGACATTGACAGTGAAGTCATAGAACAAGTTGATGAGTTTTTGTATTTAAGGTAGTTAAAGAGAATGGTGGGATCACCAGAAAAAGAAATAAACAAAGAATAGTAATAATGCAGAGCACTTTTTTAAAATTAAGTAGAATTGTCAGAATTGGCAATTCCTAAGTGTCTGAAAAAGTCTATTGTCAGTGTATATTTGAGTTATCAGCGTGAGACATAGACTTTTAATGTGAAAACCATTCAAAAATCAAGGGGTGCCCAATGATCAATGGAAATATGCATATTGGGAACTATCAAGAAAGGCAGGAAAACAAACGAATGGTTTAGGGAACAGGCTACGGTGGAAGATGTTACGATGGTAATGAAAATGAAATGGAGACATGGGACATGTAACCAGGTGAATGGAATGGCAATGAAATGGAGGTGACTGGCATATGTAACCAGGTGAACGGATGAGAGATGAACCAAGAAAATTCTTTACTTTATGTTAAAGGGGGGGGGGGGGGGCAGTGCTGTGACTTTGGTGGCTGAATAATCATCTCATCTAAGGTGGGGAAGCTCTTACATTCGCAAGCGGAAAGTGTTAGGTCATCCACAAGACTGTAGGGTTTGGGATTGTGGGTAGCAGGGGAGGGGGAGAGGGAAGGACAACAAACTAAATATTGGAAGACTATTAAGAAATCTGTGTGGAAAGAGGTAGAGAAGCCATAATAGGCCCAGAAAGGAACTGGGTTAAGTACAAGAAGAGTAACAATAGAAGAAATAAACAAGGGAAAGGAAAAGGGAGGGAGGGAGGGGTGTAATGTAATGAAATGAAGTAGGATAAAGTCCAGACAGTGAGGGGCAAATACAGGATCCTAGTATAGATTTTGGCCAGAAAGGATGCAGAAGAAGAGGATGAATGAAGATGATTTCTAGTGGTCAATCATAGAGGAGTCTGTGTTGAGAAGACGTGGAACCAAATGGCGCTTGTTGGAAATTAACAGTTATTGAAATTTCTCACTTTGTTGTGTGTAGCAAGCTCGCCCACTTGAAGGCAACCACTATGGCTGGTTATAAAAGTGTGCAATAGGTTTTTAGTTGTGCACACACACTTTGCTGAGCAACAGCTGCACTAAATATAATATATGAGTATATTGATATTGAGTATATTGATTTGTGATAGTAGCAGTGGGATAGATGGGCTGATGATGCATTTAGTAGATGAATGAAGGCAACATTTTCCCACTCGTACTGTATATATGAGGTGCTACCCAAAATATCTTAGAATTTCATTGTAAAAATTAGAAAACTGTACTTATGTCCCCCATCAACTTCAGAGTACTAACCTCGAACATGTATCCAATGATTCCAGCATTGGTCCCATTTTTGGAAGTACTCTTGGAAGTCTGCAGGGTGAAGGGTGTTCAGGACCTGTTGCAATTCCACTTGGATGTCTTCAATCAAGTCAAAAAATCACCTTTTTCAATGCAATTTTCATCTTGGGCAACAGATAGAAATCGCTCAGGGCTAGGTCTGGCAGGTAGGGAGGGTGGAAGACCATTGCCATATTGTTTTTGACCAGGAATTCCTTCACAGCAAGCAAGGTTTGCGCAGATGTGTTGTCATGGTGTGTCAACCAGTCTGTCTGTTTGGATAACTCTGGACATTTGCAACAAACATTTTCCTTCAGTCACCTCAAAACCTCGCAGTAAAACTGCCCATTGAAAGTCTGACTACGTGAAACAAACTCCTTATGCACTATTCCCAAAACATTGAGGGGGGGGGGGGGTAGGGAAATCAGCATTGATTTCATGTTGCTGTGAACTTGTTGAGCTTTTTTTTGCCTTGGAGAAAATGGCATTTTCCAATGTGACGATTGCTGCTTTGTTTCAGAGTCATAACTGTAGACCCAAGATACATTATCTATTATGGTTCTGGATAAGAGTTTTGGACACTCTCAAACTCTTTAGTGTAGCCCAGTGCGTGTATGAATCCTGGGGTTTCGTTTGTTGATCCTGAGAAGGCAAGGGACAAACTTTAGTACAATTTGTCTCGTGTTCAGTTCAATGGCTAGCATTAATTGACATGTACCATAGAACAGGTTAAGTGTGTTACAGAAATTATGAATTGACTGACTTCGGTCTTCGTGATTCACATCATGCACTTTCATGTTCGTTTCTGATGTTGTGCATGGTGACAGTTGACCAGAATGTTTGTCATCTTCCACAGATTCTTGGCCTTCCTGGAAGCACTTGAACTACTCACATGATCTTGCTTGACTCAGTGCATTCTTACCAAATGCCTCTGTTAGCATGCGGTGGGTTTTGGATGCAGTTTTCATCAACTTGAAACAGAATTTTATGCAAATCCATTGCTGCTTTACATTATCCATTTCACAATTTGCAGAAGCACTGAAACGTGTCCTGACATGCACCACTATAAGTCACAACGGTGTGCACCGAAGATGACATAAATTTATTACACAGTAGCAAAGGCATGTACTTCGAGAGCTCTGGCAGAAGAATGTTGTACTGCCACTAGTTCGATCAGTACAGTGAAATTCTTGGATATTTTGGGTAGAGCCTTGTGTATTAAGACCTCTTCTTATTTACACAACTAGCTTTGTACAAGAAGGGAAGCAAAATGGAATGCGGTAACTTAGAGAACAACACACAGGAGTACCAAGCTGGCTTTCGACCAAACTGATCGACAATAGATCACATTTTCACACTAAGACAATTGTTTGAAAAACATTGGGAATATGATAAAGATATCTACAGCCTGTTCGTCGATTTTCAATGTGCATATGAGAGCATCCACAGGAATATCCTATACAATGCAATGCGGGACTTAAGAATCCCTGAGAAGCTAGTGAGAATGGCGCAAGCTTGTATGGAAGAGTCAAAGGCAGCAGTATGTTTCCGAGGAGCCACATCAGAAACATTTGAGATTGAGACAGGTGTCAGACAAGGGGATGCTCTCATGTGTTCTGTTCAGTGTCATCTTAGAGAAAGTAATAAAAGAGTGCAGGCAACAGGAGTGGGCTGGAGTAGAGATGGACGGTAACTTCAATTGTCTCACATATGCAGATGACATAGTACTATTAAGTGAATCAAAGCACGTGTTGAAAGAAATGTATCAGCAAATGGACAATTATGCACGGAAGGTAGGGCTCAAAGTGAATCGAGACAAAACAGAGTTCATGCAATTAGGAAGAAGACAAGAGCAGATAGAATTTCTTGAGATAGATGGCAAGAGGTTCAAGAGAGTAGACCAGTTCAAATACTTGGGATCATGGTTTACCACGGGCACCAACATAAAAATTGACATCAAGGAAAGAATAGCAGTGGGAACAAAATGCATGCATACCCTTAGAGAGACGCTTGGCTCTAAATCGATCTCAGTGAACAAGAAGATGAAAATCTATGACACAGTGATATGCCAAGCAGTAATGTACGGTTCAGAAACATGGAGCATGACTAAGCAAGAAAGGGATAAACTATTAATATTTGAAAGAAGAGTAATGAGGAAGATATGGGGACCAGTTTTAGGTAATGGAGAATGGAGGAGGAGGAAAAATGAGGAAATCTACCTTCTGATGCGACAACCAGCTATCCTACAGAAGATAAAGAGCAAAAGAATACAATGGTGGGCCACGTAGCCCGTATGCCAGATGGAAGACAGGCGAAGATGGCAGTAGTGTAGAAACCAAAAACCAAACGCCCCATTGGACGACCAAGGCAGCACTGGATGGACCACCTGGCGAAGGACCTAGCAGCCCTGGGAATTGAAGACACCTGGTGGAGCCGGGCACAAAACAGGAAGGAATGGAGGCAGTTTGTGGAAGCAGCACATGTTCTGCAGGGCCAGTGATCACTGAATATCTATCTATCTAGCTTTGGCTGAAAAGTCTGTGTCCTAATGTTCATGGCTGTGATACCTACCATTAAGAGAAATTAGTAGATGCATGAGGAAGTTTTTCTGTCACATTCACACATTATGCACCCTTTGCTTTAAAACAATCTATATGTTTTGCCGAGCTTAACATTTGATGTATAAGATATTCTCCTTATACATTTTGTACCCTTTATTACTTGATCTGTGGTTATGTTACTTTATTTTTATAACATAAACAACATGCTAACACTGGGAAATTGCTTCATGCTATCCGTATGATAACATGGTATTGGACAGTTACCTGTTTTTAAAAGGGAAAACCATATTCAATATTTAACCATCATGAAGCATTGGTAGAATGGACTGTTAAGCTCTTTTGTGCAATCACACTATGTACAGCATTCTGTACTATTATAAATGCTTGAATGAGTTAAGTATTTATATCAATATAGTATGGAATGGTGCCAAAGAAATAATGTCTCTAACATTGACCCACCATAACTCATTCATCCATAAATAATTTTGGAGGCAATTTTTTGAATTGTGCTTATATCATTCATTGCCATAGAAAGTAGTGTGTGAATGAATTAAATATCAAAATTAATCTTATTAGTTGACTTAACTGAAAATATCTAAAACATTTCAGAGTGCCTGCAGTAATCTGGATATTGATATTATATCTCTAGATTGTGAAAGCCGAACTTCTATACGAATTAACCGGAAAATGTATAACCTAGCAGTGGAAAGAGGAACTTTCTTTGAAATAATGTATGCACCTGCTATTCTTGATTCAACAGCCAGAAGAAACACTATATATGTGGCACATATGTACCACACATTTGGGAAGTCTAAGGTAAGTCTTATTTATTAAATAGTGGAAAGTCCAGGAAGGAATAACAACAATATGGAAAGGACAGACTGCTGTTCACAACATAGAGGAGGCATTGTGTCACAGACAGGCACAGTAAAAAGCATGTTAGAACTGTTCAGCTTTTGGATAAGAGAGAACACACACACACACACACACACATTCACACAGACAAAACCAACACACACACAAGGTACAGTCACACACAAGGTACAGTCGTCTCTGGACACTAAGGCCTGACTGCAACTGCATGTATGGTGAGTAGCAATCAACCTGGGGTAAATAGTGGTAGGGCAGGGTAAGAGGGAGAGGATGGCCTACAGGAGCATGTAGGAATGTAGTGAGGACAGGATAGGGCTGCTGGGTGGGTATCAGAATGTTTTGCTGTAGAGTTGGGGAGGGGGTGGGGAGGTATAAGGACTATGTACTCACATTGATGGGATATAAGGCGCGTGTAATACTGGAGGGGGAGTAGGGAAGAGGATAGGCAGGTGGATGACAAGGAGTAGAGCAGGTTGAGGTCAGCTGGGTTACAGGAATGAAGGATATGTTGTAGCGAGAGTTACCATGTGTGTTGTTCTGAAAAGCAACCTTGGTGACACAGGCAGTGAAGCAGTCATCAGACTGAAGCAGCATGGTCAGCAGCTGGGTGGCCCCACCTTGTCTCTCAGCCACAATTTGATGAAGTCCATTCATGCAGACAGACAGCTTATTGGTAGTCTTGGCACAGGGGTTACAGCCAATTTTGTAGATCCATGGCTGCTTTCATAGATGGCCCACTTTTGACTGTATAGGAGATGCCTGTGATGGGACTGGATTGGATGGCCGTGGGAAGACAGTGGTATATGTCTTGCATACTCTGTCTAATGCAGGGATACGAGCCATGAGGCAAGGCATTGGAAGCAGGGTTGTGGTAG
This sequence comes from Schistocerca serialis cubense, assembly GCF_023864345.2. NCBI lineage: Eukaryota > Metazoa > Arthropoda > Insecta > Orthoptera > Acrididae > Schistocerca > Schistocerca serialis. The sequence goes on along the minus strand of NC_064639.1, from coordinate 401,271,701 downwards.
GAACAGACAAGGACATTGTGTGGGTTGGATGGATGGCAGAATACCACTGCTTGAGGGGTCAGGAGGATTTTTCTCATTTCAGGACATGTTAGAAGTAGTTGAAACCCTGGCAAGGAATGTGATTCTGTTGTTCCAGTCTTGGGTGTTTCTGAGTCACAAGAAGAGTGCTCCATTGCGATCAGACAGTTGACGTGTGAGGGTTGGGGGTTGGTAGGTGGCTGCAGAGACAAGGCACCAGAGATCTGTTTGTGGACACTTGGGATGGAATGGGTGATAAATGTCAAAGTAAAGGTGTTGTTAGTGGTATTAGGTTTGATGTGGACTGAGGTGCTGATGTACCATCCTTGAGGTGGAGGTTGACACCTAGGAAGGTGGTTTGTTGGACTAAGGAGGACCAGGTGAAGTGAATGGGAGGGAAGGTATTGAGGTTCTGGAGGAATGTAGGCATGGTGCCCTCATCCTCATTCCAGATCATAAAAGATGCCATAAGTTAATCTGAATGAGATAAGAGATTTGGGATTCTGGGTGGCTATGAAGGATTCCTGTAGATGGCATATGAACACGTTTGCATAGTATGGTGCCATGCAGGTGCCCATTGCTATGCCAAGTATTTGTTTGTAAGTGATGCCTTCAAAGGATAAGTAATTGTATGTGAGGATATAGTTAATTTTGGGGACCAAGAAGGAGCTTGTAGGTTTGGGATATCCCCTTCCCTGCTTCCATTCCAGTACTACACACGCCTTATAGCCTTCTGATGCATGTATGCAGTCCTCTTCCCCCACTTTCTCCCCTCTGTTCTCCCCGTCTCCTCTCACAAGGGGGCTCACCATGCTTTGGTGAATTTGCGCTTGGCATCATGGGCCCCCAGCCTTTTCACCACTTTTCCCTTCCATGCTGCGTGTCTACCCTTCTGCTACCCTTTCCCCTCCCTTGGGGCCTGACACCGGAACAGTCCCTCCACTGTTTTTTCGTTCCTTTTTATTTCCCTTTCCTCATTCCCCTTCTCCTATCTTTCCTCTATTTCGGCATTTGAGGTTCCATTTTTTCCTCTTTGTGTGCTCCTGAAGGCCTGCTCACATGTCTGATACAGAACAGGTGGCTGGGTAACATGTAATTCCCAGCCCGGGTCAACAGGTAGGGTTCACATGTATCCCTGGTACATGCCAGGCCCAGGGAGAAGTGATTGCTGAGCTGTTACCTTCCCAGATTGCCAATTAGTCCCTTTGTCAGGAGTTTGGGAGGTGTGACAATAACCTAAGACAGGTGAGCCCGCCTCTGAAGGGGAAGGGGGGGGGGGGCAGTTAGAAGGAGTATGTCATTGGAGATACTGGCAATCATGGGGGATTTTCTTGCAATGAGCCAATCACCTTCTTCTCAGTCTACGTCTACTAAACATAAATGGAATGAGACTAATGATTCAAAGACCCCCTCCCAGCTGCACCTTGGTTCCTCGTGGTTTCACATACTGAAGACGGTCAGTCCTTCGCTACAGTTCAATAATGTTCAAATGTGTGTGAAATCTTATAGGACTTAACTGCTAAGGTCATCAGTCCCTAAGCTTACACACTACTTAACCTAAATTGTCGTAAGGACAAACACACACACACACACACACACACACACACACACATGCCCGAGGGAGGACTCGAACCTCCGCCGGGAGCAGCCGCACAGTCCATGACTGCAGCGCCTTAGACCACTCAGCTAATCCCGTGTGGCTTCGCTGCAGTTAATCCACTTATTATTCAGAAAGGTATTGATGCAATTGCCCTGTGAAATTCTGCTCTCATTTATGCAATGACACTTTGCTTTTGAAGACTAATTGTGATTCTCCAGCACAACAACTGCTTGCAACTTCGCTTCTCCACGGCTATCCTTTCATGTCGAGGCCCATCAAATGCTGAATTCTTCACATGATGTTATTTACACTAGGCTGCTCAATGGTGTGACCATGGCAGAAATCGAAACTTATCTTTCTGATCAGGGCATCACTGCAGTCCATTGAGTGATAAAGAGTTTAATGCATCCTTATTGCTCACGTGCACTCTTTTTCTCATGTTTGATGGAGTAGTGCTTCCATCAAGGATCAAAGCAGACCATACTTTTCGAACCAATGCACTGCTACCAGTGTCACCACTACAGCCACTCTCAAATGTTCTGTTGAAACCTGGCCAAAAGTGTTACTTTGGAAGGGATGCTCACGAGGACGATGCCTGCATTCTTCTCCCCACTGTATCAATTACAAAATGACAGTGTAGCATCCTTCCAAGTATGTTCTATGTATCTCGATGAGCAGGCCATCCAGGAGATCCAGGTCAAGGAAAAATGGGTTACCCTATCATTCGCAATTTGATGGCTAGTTGGAAGCCATGCGTTTTACCACGTGGCACTTACAATCCCATTCTTGCTACAAACTCACTCCACAAAGGACATGGCCACGCAGACTTGCGACCTTAAATTCACCACCACACTTGTAAAATTGCCCAGTGTCCTGGTAGCATCACCGTCTCCTTCTCCTCCAGCTGTGCAACAAGCCACCAAATTTTCACCTCACACAGCAAAATCATCTGCTACGCATCCAGCAGGTCTGACGGGATGGAAAGAATACTCACGCGAACGCATTTTATGCCCCTCCAGCCAAAAAAAAATTCTGAATCTTCATCTGACAACTGCAAAGACTCCAAGAAATCCAACAAAGGCAAATGGTCTTCTCCTTCGTCAACTTGGATATCATCTTCATCAATGTCGCCATGTGATACCCTCATCCAGCCGACCTCCATGTCGCTGGTGCACATGTGGAATCTACAGACCAGCCGAGAGAACACAGATGCCTCTGTAGATCCCATGGAGTAGGTTCCTCCAGCCTCTGCGCCCTGTAGCAGAGAGTCTTTAAAAGTTGGCACTTGGCAACTGCTGAGGTGACACCCCTTCATTTTTCCCCCCTCCCCTTCCCCATCATGACTCCCCACCCCCCACCCCCAATGACACATTCACAGTCTTAGATCCAACAAGGAGGAATTACGGCTGCTCTTGGAATCATAGCATCCACTTGATCTCTGCCTCCAGGAAACTAAATTGCATCCTCATGACCACTTTGACATCTCGCGTTTCTTTCTGATACAATTTTACCATCCCCCCCCACCCCATTCCCCACCCCAAGGATAGCATTCCATCTCATGTGGAAGTCATGCTGCTCATCCAGAATTATGTTCATAGTTAAACCATCTCACTGAACACCCGGCTGCAAGCTGTTGCAGTCCATATTTTCCTTCCTCTCTTCACCTTTTCTCTTTGTACCACCTACATCCTTCCATCATTCAGTGTCACCAGGACAGACTTCCATGCACACCATCCCCTTTGGCGCTCTCCCAGAATCTGTCACAGAGGTAATCCTCTTGGCCGACCTTCTCAACCAACTTCACTCCATCTGCCTTAAGACAAGCACCCACATTCCTTTCGGACTCCTGTTCCCATTTGGACCTATCTTTATGCACTGCCCAGCTTGCCCGTCATCTCAAGTGGTTTGTTCTCTCTGACACGTGTACTATCCATTTGCTGACCCCTGCCCCACCTATTTTCTGACCCCTACCCCACCTACATGTAAACACAATTGGTAGCTTTCTAAGCTTGATAGCTTTCAAATATGAGGTGTCTAGGAAACCCGCTTTCTCGGATCGCTAGCCAACAATTCAAGCAAATCATATTAATGAGTTTTATTACAAAATGAGCAATTACCATATTTAACTTTGCTTTACACATGTCGCGTGAAAAGGGCAACATGCAAAATAAGCAATATTCTTCAGTATAAACAATTCTAAGTTGCTGCTATATAAATCACTAGTCTTGAAGCTGCTCTTGAATGTGGCCGCAACCAGTCGGATGTGGCGCTTATCTCCTCTTCACCTAGGGGCGTTGCTGTCACATTGTCGTCCTGGAGGGAGGTCCGATCAGCGTGCGATTGGTTGACTTCTTCTCACAGCCTTCTCTGTTCTGTCGTTCCTGGCTGGTGTACTGGTGTGCTGATGCTCGACTTTATGCCGTAACCCCCCCATAGTGACGGATCATCATCATATAAAGAGCACGACAACAGGAGGGGAGGCAGGAGCGTGGATGCCGTAATGGACTGGAAGCTGTGGCTGCAGGGGACGTCAGACTTCAAGTCGTACTCCACCATCTGGCCTTCGCTCTGGTGGAAACAGCCTCTGGGAAACATCCAGAAGGGTACATGTCCACCTCCTGAGGCTTATAACAAGATGTAGAAGGTTTTGGTGCTGTGGCGTGGGCGGGTCCAGCTCCATCAGTAGGATGAGAGGAGGTGGAGGAGACGAAGGCTCCGTCTCCATGGCGTCATCCTGCAGTGTCGTGCTGCCACCCTCTAGCAGCTGCTGTGGCTGTGCTGTCCTCAGTATCTGTGAATCTTGTGGAGGAGATACAGAAGGATCACCGTGCACATGACAGTGGCAAATTTGATTGTGATGGTGGCACTGCAATCCATCTGGGCCTGAAATGAGATACATGCATGCGCCAAGTCAATGAAGGATTTTGCCTCTTGCTCACCGTCTGCTGCCGCTAAAAACCATGTAAAACACAATATCATGTGACGCAAAATGATACTTGCGGCCTTCCTTCGGCACTGGTTGCTGAGGAAGGTGGAACAGTGTCTGATGGCGGCGGCCGTGAAGCAATTGTGCCACCGATGCTCCATCTCCTGGATGCGAACGATAGGAGGTGAGAAACAGTTGCAGTGCTTGATCACTGGTGTGTGTGGTGTGAAGTTTGGCCATCTGCTGCATGAAGGTTCTCACAAAATGTTCTACTTTGGGTTGACTGTGGATGGAACACTGCACTAGTTAGATGCTGTATGCCTCTGCGTTCACAAAATGTTTTAAATTCATTTGACGTGAACTGAAGGCCATTGTCCAACACTATGGCTTCACACAGACCTTCGAGGCAAAAAATAAAGAACAATGCCTGATTTGTGCTATGTGACGTTGTCGGGCTCACTGACACAGCAAAAGGAAACTTGCTGTAAGAGTCTACCACAAATTAACCGACGAGTGTTTCAAACAGATCCCGCAAAGTCTATGTGCACACGTTGCCACGGTGATTGCGACTTGGGCCAAGCGTGACACTGTGATATCATCTGTTCTATTTGGGTGTCCATACCCTACCAAATACAGTGTCAACGTGCTAACTGTTTTGCACAAGCAAACCTTTCAGTGTCCTTGGTGAAGTAACTGCAACACTTATTTCTGCAAAACTTTGGGGATCAACACATGTGACTGTCCACTGTCATTTTGAACTAGAATCTCACCTTGCTATATAGTGAGGCTATGTCAATGTGCAAAATAGTGACGCATTACAGAGTTCTTTATGCTATGTAATGAGCGAGGCCAAGCTGTGTGAAGGTGTTTTAGCAAAATGTTCAAATCTGAATCAGCTTCCGTGGCCTGTACAATTTTCAGAGGAAAGGATTGAAGCAATTCAGAATCGTGAGCATCGATGTGACAACAAGATACAACAGAAGCGTCAAAGTCTGTATCAGGGCCAGTTGCAAGACAAGAAAGTGTGTCTACATTACTATGTTGAGCTGTCGGACGATACACAATCTTGTACTGTTATTGAAACTATAACAAAGCCCTTCTTTGCAATTTTTGGGCAGTTCGTACAGGAAATGGCTTCGTTGGATGAAACAGGGACTGCAATGGCTTGTTATCCATTACTGTAGAATTTTCTCTCATACAAATAGTGGTGGAATTTGGTGGCACCATACACAATAGCCAATGCCTCTTTCTCTATTTGTGAATAACTGCACAGAGCTTTGGACACACATTTCATGTGAAAGCAGTAGGCCTGTCTTTATCACCAAATCTGCGAAACCACTGCACCAATTCCATGTGAGGAAGTGTCAACTTGCAACACAACTAGTTTGTGAGGATCAAAGTGAACCAAGCATCAATCACCGAGCAATGCATCTTTAAGTTTTTAAAAAGTTTCTTTGCACTCATCTGTCCAAACAAAGGGAACATTCTTGGGACACAAGCAATGCAATGGAGCAGTGATCTGTGCAGCATTTGGTATGAACCAAATATAATAGTTCATTTTGCCCAAGACTGACAGCAATTCTATGACATTGCAAGGAACTGGGAGGTCACATATGGCTAACAAATTGACTGAAGAGGATGTACACCTTGACTATTTATAGCCTGACCAAGATAGTGCAACTCGGGTTTAAAAAAATCACACTTGTCCAGTCTGCACTTTAGTCTTTCATCAGATAACACATGAAACAAAGCATGCAAATTTGCAATGTGTTCTTCAGCTGTAAGACCTGTTGCGGCAATATCCTCAAAATAGTTGGGTCAGTTTGGTACTTGAGGAGTCAGCTGTTCTAAATACCATTGAAAAATGACGGCTGCGAAAGTACTGCCAAAAGGCAAAAACAATATTCAGACAAGCCAATATGATTGTTCACAACACATACGCTGTGAGATTCTTCATCTTGTGGTACCTGAAGATATGCGCCACACAATCAATTTTTGAATAGTAGAGACCAGCGTCTAATCTTTCCATGAGATACTTTGGGCGTGGCAGTGGTTAAGGATCAATCACAGTATGTGGGTTGACTGTAGACGTAAAGTCAACACAAAGGCGAATGTGACCTGAATATTGGGGGAATAAAACCAGTGGACTTGCCCATTGACTAGCTTGTATAGGTGCAATAGCCCCGCTATCTTGCAATTCTTTAAGTTCAGCAGCAACTTTGTTCCGTAATGCAATGGGAACAGTTGTGGCCCGGCAAAATTTCAACTGAGCATTGTCTTTTATAGTGATATGTGTGCCTAAACCATCAGAAAAGAGTTCAGGGAATTGTTTCAGCAAGTTAGCTACACTGTCTTTAGCTTTGAATGCAGTCACTGATAACACATTGTCCTGAATGTTAAATCCAAACAAATCAAGGCCGAAGATGTTCTCACAATCGCATGATTGTAGCACAGTGAAAGTCACAGTTTGTATATGCGAGCCACGCATGGCATGCAAAGTACATTTTCCGAGAACGGGAATGTCTTGTCCATTATAAGCTGTCAGGTGCGTGCTAGTTTTAGATGGGCGTGGGGAGCCTAACAGTTCATATGTAACAGGGGCACCCATGTCCAGTTTAAATTTCATACGTTTTTCACCAATATGCAAATGAACAAAAAATTTGTTAGACTGGCGTATCACTGAAGAAACTGTTCACTTGCTAGTTTTGCTAATGCCTGCAGCAGGCTTTGAATACGCTGCATTGATTACATGGGTCTCGTGACTAGATTTTTGTGAGTGGGCAGAATTCTTGTGTTAGTTCTGTTGAAAACAACTGGATTATACGTGACCTTTCTTACCACAAGTGTAACACTGCACTTGTTGGGATGGGCAGTCTCGGTGTTCGTGCCATGAATAGCACTGAGGGCACAACTTAATTCTGTTCGCCACTGTTTACGTGGTGTCGCGAGTCGGGCTGTTGCTGCCTATTGGGCCAGTTTTAAGCAAGGTCCAACTCAACCCGACAAATCGATGGTCACTCATATTAATCGGTGCCTGTAGCACCTGAATCACACTGATCTAGAATTTGCACTATGTGCTGAAATGATAAATCTGATTGTTTCAAAATCTTTTCTCTAAGTCTGACATCAGGTACATTGTCCATGATCGCATCATGCAGCATAATATCTGAATATAAAGCACCAAAAGGGCATTTGAATTTGCATTTCCTTGCCATACCCTGGAAATCTGTTACCTATTTATGATAAGTTTGTTCTGGCTTTTTCTTTCAACAAAAGAATTGGTCCTAGCTGCCACCACATACACTTGTTGTTCATAATAGTTAGTCAGCGAATCTACAATGTGATCATAGGAAAGTTCACGTGTAATGGTGTTAGGGAATAATTTCTGAATGAGGCAAAATACTGCACTTCCTACTGTGGACAAAAAGTAATGTAGTTTCACAGTACCTGGTACGTTGTGAGCAATTACATGGGCTTCATACTGTTGCAACTACTCGAGCCATTCCTCTTCTTGTTCACTGGACTGGCGAAAAGGCAGTGCTTGAGCAGGGGTGGGTGAGGTGGGTTGTTCATCTTGGAATAGACAAATGCAATAAACAGAAAATGCAAGCAATAAAAATAAACACAAAAGTAAAGAAAATTTCTGCAATGCCTACCTGAAAACACTGATTAGCAAAAACACTGTAAGACACTGGGTTGCTGCTATGGGATCTGTCGACCTCTCATCGCCAAATGTTAAATCCTGTCTAGTCCTCAAATATGAGGTGTCTAGGAAACTTGCTTTCTCCGATCACTAGACAACAATTCAAGCAAATCGTATTAATGAGTTTTATTACAAAAGGAGCAGTTCCAATACTTAACTTTTTGTTACACAGATGTGTCACAAGCAAAGGGCAACATGCAAAATAAGCAATGTTTTGCAGTATAAACAGTCCTGCCGCTGCTGCACAAGTCACTAGTCTTGAAGCTACTCCTGAACTGGGCTGCAACCAGTCATGCATGCACTTATGTCCTCTTCACCTAGGGGCTGCTGCCGTCACGTTGTCATCTTAGAGGGAGATCCGGTCAGCGTGCAATTGGCTGACTTCCTCTCACAGCCTTCTCTATTCTGCCATTTCTGACTGGAATGCCAGCTCTTTACTTTATGCTGTAAGGCACCGTTCATACTAAGGTGATATAAGATAAGCGATATATCAAAGCGACCTACAATACATCACCCGAATGGACAGATACTTGAAATCTAAAGGGTGGCGATAGAAAAGGTTCACAGCGGCGCAATTGTGCGACATATCGTAAGTGACATGTCTCTCCGAGTGCCGCTTGCCGGTCTCTGTGGCAATTAGTAGTGTACGATATTTCGAGCTGTTAACGTGATGGGAAGAAGAGAAGACAATCTGTACTTCATTTCATTAATTTAGTGAAAGCTTGTTAGTGCATCTGGAATTATTCCATTGCCGCATACAGTAAGACAGATATGATGAATGCCACATGGAGGGAAATTTCATCAGAAATAAAAGAAGGTAAGTGCATGATTTATTTATTTATTACGTAAAAGACAAATAAGTAATTAAATTGTAATATTATTAACTCATATTGTAAATATTTTGAAATCCTCACACGAAATAAGTAATTCAATTATATTTCAAAGATTAAGTATAATTCATTTACAAAAATGTTCCTTCAAATTAAATTTTCATTAACATGATAAATTTAAGAACTTAACATTATTTTAAATTAACAAATAATAAAGTATGCCCAACTGTTTTATTTTATATTTTCATATTTTTTAATTTTAATTTGAACTGTTTACAGGTATATATAGAATTTGTTGTACTAAATGGCTTGGTCTTGTAAACCTGCACATCTCCATTGTGTAGGGATTCCACCAGTTGGTTTCAGAAAGTATTCACCTAGTTTATTTCATAAGCGATTTGCTTCATTCAAATTATTGCTTTGACTGAAAGCACTTTTATCTGGTAATGCTGGTATCACAGAACACTTATTCAATTGTTGTGGAACATACGATTGGCCTTCTCGTCTGCGTATAAAATTATGAACCACACATGCTGCCTTAATAGTCTGCACAGCATTACTTCTGTTGGTATAAATTGGTTGGTCAAAGACGAAATGTTGAGGTTAGCATTCCAAACCTGAATTCCACACTTTTTCTGCCTCTCAATAGTCGAAAGTTGAATATTCTTCTCGCATCATTTAAAACTCTTTTTGGAAAGGGCCACATTATATAATGCTAGAGAGGGAATGATTCATCTGCCACAAAGTAGAACAGAAAAGGATTGTCATTTGCCTCACCCGGCTAGGGAGTTGCTTCGGGTTTTCTCAATTTATTACTGTGCAATAATTCTCCAAGTGTTGATTTGTGGAACACAGCACCGTCACTATTCTGTCCATAGTCTCCAACCTCTGTTGCGGTGAACATTCCATCTGCGTCAGACAAAGCCATTAGAATTGTTGAAAAGAATCTTTTATAATTATAATTGTGGACCCAGTATTTGGGGAACACTGAATGCAGAAATGTTTGCCATTGAGAGAACCAATACAGTTTGGTAAATTCTATAACTCATAATAATGTTTTGATATTTGCCTCCAAGTTTCCTCCATTGGTTGTGGCATATCAGCAATTGTGAGACCATATAGCAGCACAAGTCAAATGAACAATGTAACTGACATTTGATTTACCTCTGTAACATTGCAAGGAAAGGTCCTGAAAACTGCTTCCAGTAGCTAGATACCAGAAAAAGTTACAAAAAATTTTTTTCTTTGTTTTCAACAAGTTTGACACTACAATTAAAACAAAATTAGAGCTATAACATATATGTTAACTAAATTGAGGGTTTTAAATAATAAATTGTTGCATAAGTCTCACTGTGTTTTCATTTTATCAAACAAAATTTTTAAATAAATCCTGTTGATGTCTACTTTTTAAAATCTTGTCTCAGAAAAGAACTGTCGAGAGCAATGGAAGAATATCAGAACAGCATATGTGCATTCGCTGAGACCACCAAAGTCTGGTGCTAACCAGAACTCAAAGAAAACTTATTATTTGACTAAGCATTGAGCTTTTCTGCAACCATATTTGAAAGGAGGAAATACGTCCAGCAATCTTCGTGTTGAACATACAGGAGTAGAGGAGTCCAGTATTACTCAAAACGATAAAAGCGACACATTTGTTGAAGAGAAAATGCCTGACAAAGCTTCTTCCGCCCAATTACTTGAAAAACCCTCTTGTAAAAGCTCAAGTGAAACACACGAAAAACAAAAGGTAAAAGACCAAGTCGACGATGCTTTTATAGAATAGATGAAAATGAAAAAATCTGCTAATAAAAGTGACGAAGATGCTGATCAGCATTTCCTACTTTCTCTTTTACCTGATCTGAAAAATCTTAGCATGCATCAGAGGAGGATTTTCAAAATAAAAACAACGTATCTTTTTACATAAGTTGTTGGAAGAAGACAAAGAATAGAATGTGGAATCCAGTGTTTCAGCTGGTTTCAGTCCTTCTACTTTGAGTTCATCATCCCATAATGACATCTCACAAACTCAGTCTGACGTGAGCAATATTGCATTGACTTCGGGACTCAATCCGATTACCCCATTGCCACAAGAAAGTGAAACTAATTGGTACAATTTGTAAAATATTATTAACCACTATAAAAATAAAACTTCTCAATTTCATTAATACTACTGTTTACATTTATTTCTGTTTACCTTATAGTAATCAGAAGTTTTTCATCTGGAGAAATAGCCTTCCTGAAGTGTGTATCTTTTTTCTTTTCAAGGGTTTGTGACACTAGGCACTTCAGAAAATTGAAGTTTTCAGGATTCATTCGATAACACTCGCTGAATTTTGATTCATGTTGTGACAGCTCTCGAGAAACAAGAGCTGAGCTGAGCTGTGGTGCACGTTTGTAAGATTGTAGGGATGTGCCCAGTATTTCCTTTTTCTCATCCTATGCCTGAGCCAATAAGCCACTACAATGTCTTCCTCACTTGAGCTCTTATATGTAACTGAAGTAATGAGACTTGTGTTCACACCACATTTTTATTGCCCATGTCACACCGATTTATCGCCCGCTGTCATGAACCTTCCTAGCAATGTATCGTCACAATATATTTCTTATTACATATCACTTATCTTATGTCGCCTTAGTATGAGCGACGCCTAACAGTACCAATCCCTTGTGTGATCGACGGTTCAATCCCGTCTCCGGCCATCCTGATTTGGGTTTTCCGTGATTTCCCTAAATCGCTTCAGGCAAATGCCGGGATGGTTCCTTTGAAAGGGCACGGCCGATTTCCTTCTCCATCCTTCCCTCACCCGTGCTTGCGCTCCATCTCTAATGACCTCGTTGTCGACGGGACGTTAAACACTAATATCCTCCTCCTCCTCCTTGTGTGATCGAAACTAGACTATGGGTGTTTTGTTTACCCATCTAGACATCTGTCCATCTTATGCCATCTAAATACAATCCACCATTGTGGCATCTGTTCGGCCACTGGTGATTTTTACAGTAGCCTGGTTGAGAGTCTGTATGCAGAAGCTGCCAAACTACCATTGTCATACTGATGTGATGTTTTCCTCAGTGGAAACGCATGCCATTTGTCTGCCATGCCTGGCCATCCACCCTTGCCTCCTTCTTCAACAACTCCTTTGACCGCCAGTATGGGGCACATACCTCTTCTCTGTTACCTTCTGGTTCGCTTTTGGCTATTGCTCTGGCAGCTTAACCCATTCATGGGCTGTAGGGGATATATTTCCCACTATATGTATTTCTGTACAGCATTTATGGGAATTTGTGTTACCACTTCTGTACACTACTGGCATTTAATGGCAGTCCACTGCACCAGCTGTAGTTTCTGTTTATTGTGAAATATAGCCTTTAGGACTGTGGAAAGCATATATCTCACCAAACAACGGTATTTTAATGGTTATTGGGAAGTATGGTTACCACCAAAGTAGTTTCTGGGAGGGGCTTGGGAAGTATACTATGATTACCGCCAAAGTAGCTTCTGGAATCTCTCATTTGTGGTCCTTGGGAAGCACTTGAACAACCAACTTAGGTATGTCCCAAAGCTTTTGGGAATACATCTTAACACCTCTGTCAACGCCTGACATCTGTTGGTAGTACACTGCACCAGGTGTGTGAAAACTGCTACAACAATTAATCAATCAATCTCTGTTTGTCATGCGATCACTTCTGTTGTCAGAGTACATTGCTTCGCTTCTCCCATATACATCCATTGTTATCTGTATCAGCTCATACATTTGTTTGATAAAGTTTCTAGGATTGTTTTCACATTTTGGTAAGTAAACTTTAATATTGGTAACAAATATTTTTAAAATAAAGTAAAAGAAAACATAAAATAAAAACCGAAAACACTGTTCATTAATTTTTTTATGTGTAATATAATGGCAACACATAAAAAGTCACAAAAGGGAAGTGGAAATCCATTTACCACCGCAGTTTTAATACCTCACAAAGGTGCTGTGGTGATATATGTACTACCATAGTTTTTTATCCTAAATCACAAAAATAAAATTATCAAAAAATTTACATAGTAAGTTGTTCACAATTCTAATAGGATAGCAAAAAAATTATCTTCACTGAGTTGCTACAAAAAATGCTCCTGTGAAAGGGTTAACTTGACACTACCTGCCACTTACCTGATGGGTATGAGCCCTTCACCAACTTGGCTTCATGCAGTGGCCCATGTTCAGCTTAGACTTCATTCGCTTCCTAAGAACACTACTACAGACTCGCTCTATCACCATATGTCTCTCAACTTTTGCACAGGAATTCGCGATAGTACCTTTGGGTACATTGCTGGTTCTTAGACTGACCGTGGTGTCGGGTGTGCCTTTGTCATTTCAGTATCGGTTTCTGGAACACTGCTCAGTATTTACAGCGGAGCTCTTCACCATCTCTCAGGCGACACAGGCTTTCAGATTGTGTAATTTGCTTCGACTCTCTCAGTGCTCTTCAGAGCATCTGTATGCTGTACACCGTCCATCCCGCGATGCAATGGGTCCAAGAAAGCTTCCACTTGCTCACTCTTGATGGAGCCACTGTGATGTTTATGTGGTCCCTCATCACATCGGTCTGATGGGAAACAAGGCCGCTGACACTACTGCCAAGGCTGCAGTCTCCTAGTTCTTCCATTCCTTCCGATGATCTTCCATGTTGCCATCTGTCACTTTGGCAACACCACTGGTGTTCCCTTCATGGAAATGAGCTCCGAGGAATTGAACCTCTCCCAGCAGCTTGGCCGACCTCCTCTTGGCCCTCTCGCTGCGAGTAAATTATTTTAGCTAAGTTGCATATTGGCTACTGTGATTTTAGCCATTGCTATTTGGTAAGTGGTGATCCCCCACCACTCTTTCTCATTGTCATCAACCTTTGGCAGCTTGCCATTTCCTGACTGAATGCCCTTTTTTAACCACTTACATTGTAATTTATGTTTGTGTCTCAGTTGTCGGCTGTTTTAATGAATGACGCGTGGGCTGTTGACCATGTTTTACTTTTTATTCATCGTAGCAATATGGCAAACGACATTTAATGCTTAGTTCAGGACATCCATTGTCTCTAAAGTGTATTTTATGGACCTTTTTCTGAGGGGAAGTCCTTCTTTTTAGCTGTCTTTCCTTTTGTCAGTTGGGCTTAAGGTGCACTTGCTTTTAACTCCTTTTTTCTCTTAGTGTTCTGACATGGGTGCATATACTTAGTTGTTTTTGCACACTAAAACAGTCTGAAAGCTGAACAGTTCTAGCATACTTTTTCAGATTGCCTGCATGTGACTGGACGTCTGCTTTGTGTAAAGAGTAACAATCTGTCCTTTCCATATTGTTGTAAGTTTTACATTAGATTTTGTTACTTCTTCATATTTTATAAAATATACATACATTCTCTTTTTATAAATGAAATGTTTAGTGACACAGAGCAGTATATTTTGACCCTACTTGAGGTCTTTGGTGTACATTTGCTGTACAGTCTTAAGCTTCACCTGGCATAGTTGTTCACCTCCCAACTTCAGCTCCCATGATACGTATGTATCCACTTACTCTCCCATATATTATAAGTTTGTTGGCACAATGTGTAGTAGTCATCCATGCTTTGTCCTAGTATTATTGTACATATGATGTTTAGGGCCTCTTGTACTTGGTACACATTAATTGTTTTAGCCTGAGCACTGCCTTTAAAAAGTGTTACCAGTTAGGATCCTGCTATCTTGCTGCATACAAGTTGGAAGATTGAAATGACCAAATACTGATTCAGTTAATTTCTCCTGTAAGAATCTTTTAAGAAATGTGTGTTGAGATCTCCACAAACTACTAACTGTTTTTTCTTGTGTGATAGGTAGCTCAATAATGTATCTGGAGTTCTCATAGTTATGAAGTGGAGCAGCCAGTTTACAGGATATGTGTACTTGCTTTGCTACCTGTCAGACATTTTGTGGTACTGGGCAAGTGACTAAAATTTTTTATTGCTGTATATTGATTTCTTCTGAGCTGCTGACAGCTTTAACAAAGGATAATAAATGTCGTTTCTTCCTTTAGTGTTATAGGTATGGATATCACTGTTCTCCTCAAATTGTGATAGATTATTTATGATGAATTTCATTAGTAAATATAGGTATTGTGATAGTGCAGTTTGAAGCCTCTCCCCTTGAAGAGGTACCTTTATAATGTTTGTGCGTGAACATTACATATTTCTATTACTGCTCACTTTTGTACGATCAATACTTTCTTTCTAAGTGATGAGTTAACCCAGAAAATTATTCTGTAAGATATTGTTGAGTGGAAGGATGCAAAATATGTCAGGAGGTTAATTCAAGCAATGGAAAATCCAGGATGGAATGTAACAGTATTTTGAAAAGGAGAGTTGCTACTCACCATATAGCGGAAATGCTGAGTCGCATTTAGGCACAACAAAAAGACTGTCTCAAATATAGTTTTCGGCCAATAAGGCCTTGTCAAAATTAGGCGACAAACACACACATACACACTCATGCAAACGCAACTCACACATACATCAACCTCTCACATACATCATACAGGAGGTTAATTCATTTGTTTCCAAGATTAGTGATTATACAAAGGGCAAAAGTGGCTGAACTTAATTGTTTGAGAAGCATAGTAATATGCTCCTTTCACTTCAAGTTTTCGGCAGTTTATGCACCTAAAAACTTGGAGCATTCTACCCCATTTACTGACTCCTGTTCATATGCTACACCAATTATTGATATGACTGTAATTGTTGTACAGAACTGAATACAATGTGTTTTTTCCAAAATTTAGGGATAGTCCATTTTCTGAGAACCACTTACTAATTCTATGGAAAACATCATTTGCAATCTCTTCTTTTGTTTTTTCTCTTTAAGGGATTTTATTACAACACTAGTATCGTGTGCAAAAACTACCAATTCTGCTTGTTAAATGTTAAGTGGTAAGTCATTAACATAAAAAGCTGGAAGTTTCCTAGACGGTATCTATAGACTGTTAAAAGTACACAAGAAATGTTCTGCAATAACAACTCAAAAGTGCATTCTTGTAGTTGCTGATCTACACCACAGCTGCTTGTTTCAATGTTTTTTGAGGTTGTGTCCAACTTTTACATATGTTGCAACTCCTCTTTTTTCCATGTTCACACTACACAAAAATGACACTAGTCTATAATCCCAGATATTTAACTTTTCTATCCCTGTGGTTACGTGGTGTTTAGAAAGACACTTCAGAATTTTCCACTTCATCAAAATCTCTACACAAAACACCGTATGTTCTGTCACCTGGCTAAATTTGGCACTATGTTTCATGATGCTTGTGACCTGGTAGTCTACACCTAGCTTAACAGTAGCATTTGGCCTGTACCTCTTCCACGACAGAAGCTAGCAGCAGGACTCTTTTTCTTTCTACTTGAATTTTGTACCGACGTAACCTTAAACTTGTTGCTAAGTGCCAGTGGTACTCTACTTTGCTCAAAAACTGTTTGAGGCTCCTCTCCTATTTCAGGTAATAAGTGAAATTGATTTGTAACGAGAACCTCAAATGTGATTTCTGTTGCTTTCTCCTTTTGCTTATTACCTGTTATCTTTTTCCAGTTCCCATTGTCTCTTTCCCTCTTCATCCCATCTAATCCACAATAACACCATATCTACAGGGTGTGATCACTAAGTAGTAGGGCTGAATTTCTGTAGTACGAATGGAGCAATGGAGAGGGTTGGACTGCGTGTATGTGATAGTGTGGAGCCTTCCGGAGAGACCGATATTTTTTCCAGTCGCCTGCAGGGAAGCAAAGAGAGAGCACGTCAGTTTTTGTGATCCTTCGTTCAGTAGTGCAGTCACATTTCAAGATAGAGAAAAATCTCGAGCAGAGCTATGCCGTCAAATTCTGCATGAAACTCGGGGAAAACCGCAACTGAGACCCTCAGAATAATTAAGAACACTTATGAGGATGCTGCCCTGAGACGGTCAACAGTGTTAGAGTGGCACAAGCTGTTCCGGAAGGGGATGGAGCTCATCGAAGATGACCGGCGTGCTGGTCATCAGCTTCAAGGATTGATGAAAATGTGGCCAAAGTGAAGGCACTCCTGCACCCCGACTGGCACTTAAACATTTGTCTGACCGTTGATGAGTTGGGGATGTTGTACGGTATCATCCGAAAAATTTGTTACTGAGCATTTGGCCATGCAAAAGGTGTGCTCTAAGTTTGTGCCAAAAATCCTAAGTGACGAACAAAAACTGAATCATGTGCAAATTTGCTAGGTAATTCTGAACTGTGTCCAAGAAAGCCTAAATTTTCTTCACAATGTAATTACCGGTGACGAGTCCTGGTGTTTTGTGTACGACCTGGAGACCAAACGCCAGAGCGTTGAGTGGCACACCACCAATTCCCCGTGTCCGAAGCAAGCCAACATGAGCAAGTCAAGGGTCAAAACTGTGCTCATTTGCTTTTTTGACCCTTTGTGGTGTGGTTCAATGGAAGGTTGTGCCTTCTGGACAAACTGTGAATGCTAAATTTTACGTGGAAGTTACTCCCAAAGTAACAACCCCTCACAAGCTTGAAATTTTTTTTCCCCAGAATAAAACGTCATTGGTCAGAGATGTAAACAAAATAAATAAATTAATTTTGAGTTGCACGCATTATATTGTTAATGTTTTAAGTCTTTTACAATGGATTAAAGATATTTAATTTTCTGAAAATATTTTCTGATACCTCAGAGTTATCAAGTGGCCTTAGGATGTAAAAACTGAAAGTTTAATTACAGATTACTCAGTATGTAAAAGGTTAAGGAAGGTATCTGGGAGACTACTAGTTTTGGCTGCTGAGCAGTTGCAGTGTAGGGTTTAATGTTCTCTCAGTAGTGGTATAATCAGAAAAAACAACCCACCATTCATATGAAATGAGTTTGTGAGTTTGTAAAAATGGAAACACTAACTCATGTTGAATAGGAAAATTTTCTGTGGCCAAGATCACTTGGTATTTTATTTTATTTCACCATGATTGGTTCATCAAAATCTTGCTGCTATCATTGTATCTTCGGAAAATTCTTATCAACATGCATTTATGTCACCGTTACAATGAGAACACTTCCCACTCATAGGAAATGACATCATGTTGGCTTGTCAAACATATAAAAAGAACATATAAAATATGCATTGCACTAATTGCGTGCCCAGGAGTGGAGGTGCACCATAGAAGGCCCATTTGTGACGCAAGCATGTCACAGGAAAAACTCTGCATGATTCTGTCGAAACCAGTCATTTTTGATTAAAATAAAACACAGAGCTATCTTGGCTGCAAAAGATTTTCCTATTCACCAATGACAGATTGCTCCTTAAAAACGTGTGCAATCCAAGTCATGTTGCTTAATCCATTTTGGTTTTTTAAATGAATTATTAGCCACTTTACATGGTAGGTATATTTTTTTGTTTCAGTTTTTGTGTTAAATGAAGAATACAATTAGAAATTAAAATATTTTATTTTCAGTGAATTAAAGTGTATATTGATCTGTTCATGTATGACAAATAACTGGAAACATCTATTCATGTTGAGTGATTATTGAAAAGTCAGCTTGTGGTAATTAACAGTTTAATGGTGTAATTTTTATTCTAGCACAAGTACTAGGAATAGTAATTTATCAGCTGCATTTACATTATATTATGTCACTGAATGCTGCTGTACAAATTACTGTTTTATGATTGAGCCATATGTAATCCTTTTACTCTCAGAGTTCCTCTATACTCTTAAAAGTAAAAACAAGAAGGGCAAAGTAGATATTATTAACTACTCTGCTAATTGTGTAGCAGTTAAGAGCAGTTTATCTTATTAACATATAAAATGGAGACTATGGTGGAATCTAGTTTTCAAAGTTGGTATGAAAGCTGTTCTTACAATTATTTTCTTTTATTTCAGAATGTCATAATTTCAAGTGGCGCACGAGAATCAAAATATATTAGAGGGCCATATGATATAGTGAACTTGTATCCTTTTGCATTTCTTTTTAAAAGTCCAGCATACGTAGCATTAAGTTTTTGTAATTCATAGCTCAGTTCTAGCATGGAATGGGGTATTATATAATTTATATTTCTGTTTGTATTAACATACATCTGTGTGGGTAGGTGTGTGCATGTGCATGTATATTTAACAGAATCTACAGAACTCTGAAATACTGGGAATCATTTCCATCAACTGAAAATTAAGAAAGTGATGAAGGATAGATGCTACGTCTCTTCATTACAACTAAAGAGGTTATGTTTATGGGTGGTTATGAAAACTGTAAAAAAGTAAGTTGTTTGGTATCAACAAGCTATGACCCATGATCATAGGACACTGTTGGTAAAGAGAACAGCTGTCACTAGTGCGTCTTAGTCAGACTTCTCTAAACTCACTACTGCTTACTATCAAATGGAATAATGTAGATTGCTATTTAATGATGTCCTGTTACAACATGACACTTATTGTCCACGGAATATATACTGATCAGCCAGAACATTATGACCCCCGACCTGCAATCGATATAAACCCATCCAGACAACAGCAGCATCACGTGGGAAGGAAGGACTGCTAGTCAGACAAATGCACAGTGCATTTAGTATCAGTTAGCGTACTGTCTGTGTGTAGAAAGGAGAAGGTGTGCGATATATCTGAGTTAGCCCACGGACAGATTATGATGGCCGAGAGGTTTAGCACAAACGTTTCAGAAACTGCACAACTTTTCAGGTGTTCAAGGAGTGCTGTGGGGAGTGTCTTCATTACGTGGTGAAACCACATCCGTACATCATGGGGTTGGGCAGCCACCCCTCATTACAGGTGTCGGCATTGTTGACTGAGCAGACTGGTAAAACAGGACAGGTGGTGAACTGTGGCGAAACTAAAATCGGGCTTTAATGGTGAGCAGAGTACAAAAAGTGTCCGAACACATAGTGCACCGATCACTCCTAACGATGGGCCTCCACAGCCGATGACCCGTGCATGTACCATCCTTAACACCGTGACATCGGCAACTACAACTGAAATGAGCGTGTGACCATTGACACAGCGGCAGAGCATTGCATAGTCTGATATGCAGAGTAGAGATGCTGATGGGAAGGCATTAGTCTTGCAGGGGAACAACTGCTTTACACCTGCCACTGCGGCCCAGAGACTAGCTGGCGGCAGCTCCGTTATGCTCTGGGGAACATTCATGTGGGCATCCATAGGTCCAGTGGAGCTCATGCAAGGCACCATGACAGCCAAGGAGTATCATACACTGCTTGCAGATGACTTACATCCCTTCAAGACGATCATGTTTCCTGATAGCAGTGGTATTTTTCAACAAGTTAATGCACCGTGTCACAAGGCCACAAGTGTGATGGAGTGGTTCGAGAACACAGCGGCAAGTTGCACTTGATGTGCTCTCCTCCAGCCCATCAGATCTGAACCCCATCAAATACATCTGGGATGTGATTGAATGTGGTGTCAAAGCTCATCGCCCCCCTACCTGGAACTTACAGTAATTAGGTGACTTGTGTGTGTAGATGCTGTGCCAATTCCCTCCAGTCACCTACCAAGGCCTCATTGCCTCCATGCCACAACACATCGCTGCTGTTGTATGTGCCGAAGGCAGACGTACCAGCTGATCAGTGTAGTTCTACATACATATTCTGTAAGCCACCATATGGTGTATGGCAAGGATATCTTGTACTACTGCTGGTTGTTCCCTTTCCTGTTCCACTCACAAGTGGAGTGAGGGGCATAAATGATTGCCTGTAAACTTCTGTACAATGTTTGATTTCTCTTATTCTTCTTCGTGGTCCTTACGTGAGATAAACATTGGTGATGGGAGAACCATTCTGCATTCTGTCATAAATGCTGATTCTCTATAGTTTCTCAATAGTATTTTGCAAAAAGAATATCTTCTTTCCAGGGATTTCCATTTTAGTTCACAGAATATTTACATAATACCCGTGTATTTATTGAACCTACTGGTAAGAAGTCTTGTGGCGGGCCTCTAAGTACTTTTAGCATCAGCAAGCTGTGGTTGATTACCTCCCTGTCATTGTGCTGTTTATTATGTTTCTTTAACACTGAGATGTATACTTACAAGTTACTGAAAATAGTATTTTCTAAAAATTTGTTTTGAAAATGTTTTTTCAGCTGCACTGAGTGAAAATTTTTCTCCGGATACAGAAAATACCATAGACTTTTTAGGTGGCTATATTGTTTAACTTATCGTTACTGTTTCTTTCCATTTTGTTAATTAACATATATTTCTTTCAAATGCTTGAGTTATATATCTGTACTGTAATGAGTTTATGTGAGTGTGCAAATAGTATTATTTTAAACAGGTATCTTCTTTTAACATAATTCTACCAAGAAACTGAAATAAAGTGAAAGACAACCAGTTCTCTACAATAGCATATAATCACGTGTATGATGATAGATCACTGCTCACAAAATAGAAAATTCACTAATTAGCAGAGAGACATGTAGAAAAGAATTATACAGCGCTGAACATTTGTATTAAGTTCTTCATTAGCACTGACGAGCTGGTACTTGGGCACATTCTCTCTCTCTCTCTCTCTCTCTCTCTCTCTCTCTCTCTCTCTCTCTCCCCCTCTCCCCCCCCCCCTTTCTCTCTCTCTCTCTCTCTCTCTCTCTCTCTCTCTCTCTCTCTCTCTCTCCTGTGTGTGTGTGTGTGTGTGTGTGTGTGTGTGTGTGTGTGTGTGTGTGAGGCTTAGCATTTTATCATACTTTTCTAGATGCACATCTGCATCTCATGACCTCAAAAATTGAAATTTTTTTAGTTTATTTTTTGTTTAATATTTTGCCTTAATACTGACTCAGAGGGCTAATTTTTGGACTGAGTGAGGAACAGACAAAGAAAGCAGTTAGCTCTACATGCAGAGCCTTACTTACACATGCAGGTACCAGTAATTATAGTGTTTTGTTCTAAACTAATTTAGAGTTTACTTCCAAGTATGCATGTTTTCCCTAGGAGCACTTACTGACAAACTTTTGGATGCTGTTGAATTTTCATGACAGTGTTAGCTTTTTGCAACTGCAACAACTTCTGTGAATAGGTACAGAATGTAGTTTTTCATTCTACAAATGTGCTTCTTGAAAGGTGCAAAAACCAACCTTATTAAGTAACCAGTATTTCCTTACCTACTTTCAGAAACTAGTGTCCAAAAAAGTTCTCTTGTGTGAATGGAAATTCATGAGACATAAAGTCTTTTGATGCCACCTATAGAGCACTATTAAAATTAATCACAAAAATTTGACGTAAGGTAGATACTGGGCACCATAACATGTTTGATACGCAGGAGTAAGATACTCAAATGTCTTGTGCATAATGTATTGGAATTTAAGACTGAAGTAAAGAACTTTCTGTTGATCAGTTTCTCCTACTCCCTTGGGAAGTATCTTCAGGGGAACCCTTAAAATTAATATCCTATGTTCCCATAACCCTCCTGGCCTCAACCTTTGTTAGTCATGAAATTACAATGAAAGACAGACCATTAGCTGCTCACGGGCATTGATAAATATCGACGGGGACAGTTGAAAATGTGTGCCCCAACCAGGACTCGAACCCGGGATCTCCTGCTTGCATGGCAGATGCTCTATCCGACTGAGCCAACATGGACACAGAGGATAATGCAACTATAGGGATTTATCTTCAGCACGCTCCCCACGAGACCCACATTTCCAAATTACTGTCCACACACTACATTGTAGTGCCACTGCCCACTATACTCATTACTTGTGGCAGTCAATCTACCGATTCTCGTAACAGTTTGAGCAATGTGAGTGCATTCGCACTGAAGAAGATCATTGGCTGGTAAGCCTTATCTGTAGGAAGATGGTACGATACCATCTTCCTATATATATTTGCTAGTCATTGTCCTTACTCGTCTAGAACCTTCTCTATTCACATTCCAGCACCACTTAATCCTCTATCCCACCAACACACTCAGTCTTTTTACTTCTTTCCTTTTCCATTACTCCCCCCCCCCCCCCCCCCTCCCTCATGCCCCTCCTATTAACCTCCTGATTGCACCTTGCTGCCCTACCCTCTCTCCACCTCGTCCCTGTACTATCCCACAAGCCGCACTTTACCATCCCTTGCCCCTATCCTGCTATCCCTCCCCCTCCCCATCCCAGCCTCCTTATCCCCACCACTCAGTTGCTTCTCCCATCATGCACTGCTGCTCACTGTTTGGCTTCAGCAGCTAGTGACTGTGGCCGTGTGTGTGTGTGTGTGTGTGTGTATGTGTGTTATGTATTTCCGACGAAGGCCTAATTGGCCGAAAACTCACTTTCTGACGGTCTTTTTATTGTACCTATGTGCAACTCAGTATCTCTGCTATGTGGTCAGTAGCAACTATCCTTTTCATAATAGTGTTTACATTCAGTGCTGGGTTTTCCATTGTTTGATTCTGCCTGAAGGCTTTTCTTTCATCCTGTAATCCAGTACTGTTTTCCCATGTTACTATTTTCTAATGCATTACTATACTCAGTGTCTCTTCTTTCGTATTTTTCTCTTGTTACCTTGCAAACCGAACTGCATGCTCTGCTTACAAGCCACACCATATGAACCATCTTGGCCATGCATAAGAGACCTCAGCAAGACCGCACTGATTGTTGGTGCAGCATCTCATGTCCCACATCACTCCTGCCGTTATCATGTATCCTATACCAGTACCTTCAAATTCATCACTCTTCCTATGTCACTCCGAGTATTTTTGCATATTATTTGTTGTACCTTCCTGTGCCACATGAACTTCTGCCCCACCCACCAAGCCCCCCCCCCCCTCCACCCTTTCTCCTCTCTGTTCCAGTCTGCACCTATTAACTTCATCTAATCTAGTCACATCTGTTCCTCTTTTTCACACTTATCCACCCACATTACAATCTTTTTATTTTATTTTTTTCTTTGATCTCTTTGTGCATTCAAGCCAATTTCAGTTGGTTTTTGCCTTTTGTTATCGGCTTACTTCCTCAGATTTCATCTTGTTTCCCCTTACTTAATCTGTTTCATCCTTTTCAAGATTTTTCTCACGTTTTGGGTGTATTTTTGTGAATTTGTTCAGGCATATTTGTATGTTATTTACCTATTTTTATGCATTTTTATCCAGCACCATGATCCTTGTTCCTTTTATCTGCGTCAGTACAGAAAAGTTTCCTTATCCCTAGCCAGAACCCAGTTCCACATACTATTCCTGCATTGTTGCTTGGCTCATGGAATCCCCCCAAATGGCCTTACTATCAAATTACCAATCTCCTGCTGCCACCTATCCTTCCACAGTGATCTACATCTGTTCAGATTCCACCAGTTCTTAACCCTCACCAACATAGTCCTACAAAACCATATCAATCAGGCCCAAACTTCCTTGCAGTAGCTCTCTCTATCAGCAAAATTATCCTGCTATTCAATCCCAAATTCCAGGATCTCGTATCACACATTGAAACTCTTGCCCCCCCCCCCCCCCCCCCCCCCCCCCGACCTGGAGCAAAATCCACAACACCACCTCAAAAGCCCTCTCCACCCTGTTCACTTTATAGTCCTGCCTTGGACTGCCACTATCCACCACCTCTACAACCACCTACAAACCTCCCACACATCTCCCTCTCGCAGACCTACTACATGTACCCCGCCCTCAAAAACTCCCTCCCACCACCATACAGAATCCAGAACCCAAATGGACCTGAAACACAGTCATGAACCTTTCTTCCAAAAGCCTTAGCACTGCAGAAGCATCAGTCTTTTCCAAAGGCTTCACATTTTACCCCACTCTCAAATTCAGTCATGTGGGACTTGTTAAAGGCGTTCTCTCTTTCTTGCAACCTCACAGTGGAAACATTTTCTTGCCATCAACACTACCAATCAGACTCAACCAAAGGACAATGTTGAACCCTGCCCAAATTAGTTCATTCCTCCATCCAACTGTGATCCACCCCCACTGCCCCCACATCACTCCTGTTAACTTTCCAGAATTTCTTAACCTCAAACCTGGCCTCACCATCATTCCTCATATCCTTCAACATGCAAACTAACCTTACATTCACAGAAAGAATCGCAATCCACCACCTAAAAACTGACCCTGACCTTATAATCCTACATGCTGACAAAGGCTCCACCATTGTTCTTTTGAACTGCAAGGATTACCTGGCAGAAGGACTCTGTCAGCTACCAGATTCATTCACCTACAAACCATACCACAGGGACCCTTTTCCGGAAATCCAACAGGGTCTCCAGTCTCTTCGAATCCTTAGGCCCATTCTAGAACCTCTTCCATAAGTCCATCACTCTCCTCACCCCTACCACTCCCTGCACTCCTACCTTCTGCATGATTCCTAAAGTCCGTAAACCCAACCACTCGTATGCCCCATTGTGGCCAGTTTCTGTGCCCCCACGGAGGGAATCTCTGCTCTCATACACCAACATCTTAAGCCTATTACCCGCAACCTACCCTCCTATATAAAAGATACCAACCATTTCTTCCATCAATTCTCCACAGTTCCTGTTCCTTTACCACAAGGTGCCTTGCTTGTCACTGTTGATGCCATCTCCCTTTACACTTCACATTCTTACTGCTATAGAACACTGCCATTTTCAATGCCCAACAGATTCTAAACCTAAAACCTCCTTCCAAATCTCCATGACCAACAATATTCTCACCCACAGTTACTTCTCCTTTGAAGGCATTACCTGCAAACAATTCCAGGGTATGGCTTTGGGCTCCCACGTGGCACCATCGTATGCTGACCTATTCATGGGCCATCTAGAGGAATCCTTAATAAACACCCAGAATGGTTCAGATTCATTGATGACTTTTTCGTGATGTGGATCAAGGGTGAGGACACCCTATCCACATTTCTCCAGAACCTCAACACCTTCCCTGCCATTTGCTTCACCTGGTCCTACTCAACCCAACAAGCCACCTTCCTGGATGTTGACCTCCACCTCAAAGATGGCTACATCAGTACCTCCGTCCATATAAAACCTACTGACCACAAGCAATATGTTCACTTAGACAGCTTCCACCCATTCCATACGGAGAAGTCCTGAGTGGTCCCTCTAAAAATATACCAAGGGTCTCAGTGAGGCCTTCACAGACCATAGTTACTGGGTGACAACCTTGTACAAAAACAGATCTCCAATTCATTATATCTCCTCTCACCTACCACCACTTCCTAAAGTCCCATCATCTGGCCACAGAGGAGCATTCCCCTCATGACTCAGTACCACCCAGGACTGGAGCAACTGAATTATGTTCTCCACCAGGGTTTTGACTACCTTTCATTGTACCTTGAAGTGAGGAATGTCGTATTCACTATCCTTCCTACACATTGTCCTTGTTCATCCCTACCCCTCCCTGCTCCCAATCGCATGCCTCTGGGCTCGTATCCCTGTAATAGACTTAGATGCAAGACCTATCCCATATATCATTCCACCACCACCTACCCCAGTCCCGTCCAAGCGTCATCTGTCCCATCAAATGCAGGGCTATCTGTGAAGCCAGTCATATGATCGATAAGCTAAGCTGCAACCACTGTGCTGCATTCAATGTGGCCATTATAACCAACAAGTTGTCTGTTCACATGACTAGTCACTGACAAACTGGCCAAGAAACAAGGACCACCCTGCTGCTGAGCGGACTGCTCAACAGGATGTTCCTCATTTCAGTGACTGCTTTGCAGCCTGTCCCATCTGGATCTTTCCCACCAACAAGAGCTTTTCTTAACTGCGTAGGTCGGAACTTTCCCTGCAGTATATCCTACATTCCTGTAACCCTCATGGCCTCAACCTTCATTAGTCATTGTCCTTACCCATCTAGACCCTTCCCTGTTCCCATTTCACCATTACACAAACCTCTGTTCCACCAACACACCCATAGTCTTTTTACTTCTCTCCTTTTCTGCTGCCTCATCACCCATGCACCCCCGTTCCTCCTCCTAACTTGCCGACAGCACCTAGCTGCCCTACCCTCTTCTCCATCTCATCCCTGCACACTCCCACAAGCAGCCTTTACCGTCCCCCGCCCCTATCCTGTTATCCCTCCCCTTCCACTTCCCCCTCGCCGTCCCAGCATCTTCCTTCTCTCCATCACTCAGAAGTAGAAGTTTATTGTCTCATAACATACAATTTCGAGCCATTGACTTAAAGTACAGGAGACTCGTCAAAACACAAAAACTGGTTTACATTTTTCATTATAATACCAGTAATATAATATACAGTACTGAATAATTACTTAATTAAGCAATTAATAATTTTTCTGCAGAAGTAACAGACTTTTAAGATTAACAGTCCTAATTCTTCTACTGAATAGTAACATTTCTGCACTAGTTTCTCATATAAGGATTTTTTTCAGTGTTTCTAAATTTTTGCTGAGCAATTCTCTTCCTTTCACTTTGTTATAAATTTTCAAACCCGTATAATGTGGAGTTTGAGCATAAAGTTTCAAATAGTGGGTGGGTAGCACAAAATTATTTTGATTTATGGTGTTGTAATCATGTTGAAAAAGATTTGCTACAAATAAATAAGGGGTTACTGTGTACAAAGATAATCAGCTCTTATATGTATAGTGAGGGAACACTTAATATACTTAGACTTTTTAGGAGTGGGTGACATGATTTTCTTCGCCCTACATTGTGCATATTTCTAATGACGGTTTTCTGAAGTTTTAATATTCGACACATATGGCTTGCTTCTTCTATCGTGCGCTGCTGCTCACAGTCTGGCTTCACTAGCCAGAGACTGTGTGTGTGTGTGTGTGTGTGTGTGTGTGTGTGTGTGTGTGTGTGTCTGAGACTCAAGGGGTCTGGGGAATGAGAGAATAAGCCTTAGACAATGTTTTGAAAGTTTGTATCTGTGAAACAAAAACTGGCTTCTTGATGACATTCAACACCATATTGTTCCAATGTGGTGGAACACGCTTGAATCGTCCATGGCTTGCTGTCCACAATTATGTCGAGACATTGCGGCTCAAGATTGTCCCACTCTTGGACAGTAGCCATTCTGATGTCACCCAGTATGTGAAGAGGGTTCTAGTGATGATGCTGAGCAAGTCTTGACTGACCCCAAGCCTGCTCAGTCAGTTTCATGTCAGAAGATAACCACAAGCCATTTCATTCTCTAGATCCTTACATACTGGAGTAAAATGTTCAAGAGGTGGGTGAAATATGAGTCCATTGTCAAAATGTTGGCTGTAGTGCTAGAGTATACATTGAGGTCCCTGTCCGAATGCTGCACAGCCCTCAACTCGCCCGTAGTTGTGATTCTAGCCAGAAAACAACTGACCCACCTGCCTGGTGAACCTGTGGGACTGCGTGCTTGAGATGTGCATTGATATCTTGGTGCCTCCATGCTATTGTTAGATGATCATGTGCCCTCTGACAAAGCATGAATCTAATTTATCACTGTCTCTATTTTTAAATGTTTTTCATAAGATTGATAAAAGAACTTTAATTCTTTGTGCAGGCAGGATTTTAGCCATTAATGATTTAACTGCAGGTCATGACTTAAAGAAGTCATGCTGTGATGGAGAAGATGAATACAGGATTTTTGTGTACTGTGACTCAACACCTCTGCATTTGCCATTGCTTTTTAAGGCAGTGTACCACTTCAGTCTCAGACTCGCTCGATTTCAGCACCTCATCATTAAACAGTTGTTGGGATCCTTCATAGCCGTTTAAGTGTAGTGTGGCCTGTAAGCACATTTAAATGTTGCCCTGAAAGGTAGCGTTAAAATATGGAATGCCATGTATAAGTGTGTTTGCTAGCATCACTTGACAAGATGAATGGCTTTTAGTAGCTGGGTTATATAAGAACGGTCTGTGGCACCAGATGACTCTTCAGCTATGTGAAAGCCTCCTTATGACCTATTGGTAATACAATAGAAGCCCTACAATTGCTGTATATAAAGAGTGAGCTGTGGAATGACAAAAAAAGTGTGGAAAGATTGGAAAAGTGCACAATGCAGTGTTATATGGTTCTGTATTTTGTACAGTATTTAAATTTAAAGAGCATTAGAAATAAAACATTTAAAAAATTTACTAAATACACCAGTTAAATAAACTTCACTCAAATGGTGACCAAACTGTAACACAACAGTAGCTCCAAATAAAATATTGTACAGCAATACCATGTATAAAATACACTCAAAATACAGACTTTTTACAACACTGTCAGCAAGCTGTGTAGTTTTATTTTTCTACTGCTGTAAAGAAGACCACTAACTTTTTTCACATAGTCACGTCATGAATTTTCTTTTATGTGTATTATTTTATGTCCATTAGGTAAAGCAACTGAGTATAGTTTACATCGCCTTGCCTTTCCACCCACATAATTATTTTGTTTATATTATTCAATATTTCACGTTTACTGAGAACATATTCTATGCTTTCATCCTTCTCCTCCTCATTTTTGACTGCACTGGCAGCATCATTTATTACAGCATCAGTAATGTATTTGTCATCTGTGATCTTTAAATTCAGTTTCTCATTGATGACTGCTCAACAGTTCAAGCCTTCAAGATCAGTACAATACTACAGAACTTCATGTGCAGACTGGATGTCATTGCTGTTGAAACCTGTGTCAGTGCATTATTCATCTGCTGTGTTTTGTTCAATGAAACACTTGTTCAAGCAATTCCTAATACTTGTCAGACTGATTCTTTTCCACAGCACACCTACTGAATAAGCAAGTCGTCAGATTTACAAATTTCAAGAACATTCTCATTTTTTTTATCTGCTGAAGTGAGCAGTCAATGTGATAATGAACCTTATATACTAACATGGTGTGTGTGTGTGTGTGTGTGTGTGTGTGTGTGTGTGTGTGTGTGTGTGTGTTTGCAAACACGAAGGTTTTATTTTTCTATCTTCTTACTGCAATACATGAGCAGGTGGGTGAACTAGACATTGATCCAAGATCAGTAAGCTTCTTTTCTCAGCTTGAGTGGTGAGAGGTGCTTTCTGACTGATGGAACTAACTCTTGAATCTTCTCTACAAAGATTTCACATGTCATTCAAGCATTCTTTGCATATAATTGAACTATAGTGATGACATGTTTACATACAAAGTATCTCAGACTTTTCCTGTTGCCTGCACAGTGTTTTTAACTTATGAATATTTGATTTCTTTATGGCAGAGAAGACAGTACTGTTTTTATTCATTTTGAAACCTGTCTTATTTCCTGAATATTTTACATCAAAAGTTCTGGTAGGAAGCAGTTAATAATAAAGTGCTCTTTTGTCACTATTATATAGCCAATGATCGTTTAAATTTTTATCTACAATTGCTTTATGTAGAATTTCAGGACAGTGTGAAGCAGATTCAAATTGCCATGTAAATCAAAATGAAATTTTGTAGTTTGGGCTGTATCAGTTGGCTCATAAAGTAGTACACCTTCACTTTGCTTTATTAAAACCCATCTATAAAGATGTTCATCAAATACACTGTCTTTTGCTATTTCCGTTCTTTTTCTGTCCATTCCCACATCATTTTCAACTGAATTTACAAAACTTGTAAGGTTATTTTCTTCTTTAATCCATTCCTGATTATTTCTTTATGTACACCAGACTCACATGCTAAACTTGCTTGTGTGTAATCATTCTACACACAATCAATAATTTGTAGTTTATAACTCACAGAAATAGTACATAGTTATTTAGTTGAGCATCTCTCAATGTTAAGCACGAGACATGTATTCTTAGTTGTGCCTAGCAACAGTCCTGATACAATGATGATAACACACAAATCTAAGGTTATGTTTAGTTATACCTGTCCCATTAGGTTATTGTTTCCATTCCTTAATGGTTGCAAGGGTAAATGATACTACAAAAAAGCTATGTGCAGGCTGTTAGGGCACTGCACAATATCTGTATCTGTATCTGTGGTATGTTGGAGCATACCGTTCAGAGGAGTAGGTAATTCTTGATCCTTGCACTGCTTTTAGTAACCAAGGGTCAGGGCACATTTGTTGCTGATGACATGCTGTAGATAACTGATTTCATTGAGAAAGGCATTTCACTAAGCTCATTTCAGTCAGACATGTTTTAGTCTTTCCAGTAAGTGACACAAATGGTTAGTATGTTCCTAAATGTCACTGAGAGATGCTATTATGTCATCCAGGTACACAATGCACTTATCAGGCTTCAAATATTGTAGAATGCCTCTGTAGTGTAGGTGGCATGCTTCTCAACCTGGAAGGCAATCTATGACACTGATAATAGCCTGAGGAGATGTTTGATTCCAATATTATGGCATTAATTGTAATTGATGGTATATATTTTGTAAAGTCACAGTGGTGAAGTACCTACATTGCCGCAGATTGTGTAGCATCTTTGTGATTTGTTGTGCACTGGTACAAGTGACAGTAATCATAACAGAACCAATAAGGTCTGGCTCTGTCTCAGCACCTTTTAGGTACATGTACAGTTGGAGAGACCTGTGAGCTGGTGCATGTGTCTGTGACATTGTCATGCAACTGCAGGCTGTGACTCTCCTCCACCACCTATTTTTGGTGGTGATACTGCTTCCAATAAACAGGCAATGCAATCCTAGTCAGTATACAGTGATACATTATAGAGGCGGCCAGTACTGGGTCTTCCATATCAAACAGTGCAGCACATTATGTTAATAAATCAACAAATTATTTCCTCTCCATTTTCTGTAAGCATGCAGATTTTCTCATAACGTGATGGAGTGGTTTCCCTGGTATGGGCTTTGTGCATCTAGCTCCCATCTGAATTCATCCACTTCTACTACTTCCAAACTGGCTATTAGGTTATCACATTATAGCTTTCCTTTCTCTTCACCAAAATTGTCAGCGGCAACAGGCATTATATAACCTAAATGCCCTTCTACAGCACATGATATGCTCTGCCCCATGAAACATTTCCTCCTGTCCAGTTCTTCATTCTCTGGCAGGATCTCTAGCATACATTATGTGTGCACTGGCAATTTTGTGCCAGCAGCAATCCAGAGTACCTTCCCCATTCCTGTGGAATCTTAGCCAGGGAATCTTAACTTTAGGGACCACACACATTTTGTGGCTAGCTTCCACATATGTTTAGCTAGCTTCCTGGGCCTTCGGAAATTGCTTGTGGCAGTGTGGTTATCTCTGCTTTAGCACCTAGAGGGTACTACTGCTGTCCATCCAGTAAAACAGTTAGCTATGACCTGGTAATTTATAAAGAGAACACGACCGTGCTTTGTAGGTTATTGCCTCATTCACACTTCCATTTCTTCTGAACTCACAAGTCTGAGCATTTATTCTCCTAATCCAATCCATAAACTGCTTAAGACCTTCACTGCTCTTCTGTGTGATATCGTTCTATTGTTCCCTGTAATACTGACTTCTTTTCCAATGACATAGTACATCCCTCAGTTTTTCATACCATCTCATAACTTTGTATGCTGTACCCACTAA
Source organism: Schistocerca serialis cubense (assembly GCF_023864345.2). Lineage (NCBI taxonomy): Eukaryota > Metazoa > Arthropoda > Insecta > Orthoptera > Acrididae > Schistocerca > Schistocerca serialis. The sequence goes on along the minus strand of NC_064639.1, from coordinate 401,239,225 downwards.
TTTACAATGTGTTTCCCTTAACAGCTTCTCCTCACTCTACTGTCCTGGAGCTTTTACTGTTTTCAGTTCTTGAAAAACATTGTGACGTATGCAGCCGGCAGGTTTTTCAGAAAGTTAGGTGATCAAGTTATAGTACTACACACCAGGGATAAGGCCTCAAGATCAAGTCTTATCAAAATTTTCACCTTCTCTTCTTCATTCAGTTTCACTACCTGCTTAAGACGCAACTGTGTTACTTCATTGAGCAAATGTTACACAACGTCCTGGGTACTAACCTGCTCCGCTATAAATGCTGACCAACTAAAGCAGAAATAAGTTAAGCCTTGGGATGAGGTCATTGAATAAGGTTTTCAAATTCAGTATGGATTATTGGTACCCGATTATGGAGGCTGATTCATATATGATATTGATAGTCATCAATATTTTAAAGTGTGATCTGACCTGGTTTAGTTGTTCATGTTTTGTCATTAGATAAGTATATATTCTCCTAAATACACTCATTGTCTTACTTTGTTTCAATAATACTGTTACTGTTGCCTATGCAAGGTATAATTATTTGTTTAAAAGGATATTCAGGCAAGATAGTGGGATAGATATTCTATGCATTGCATACCCTTAGTTTCACTACCAGTGTTACTTCGCTGTTTGTTACATTTTATGTACTTGAATTGTGTCAAGTGGGTCATGGAATGGTTTCTTAATAAAAACCATTGCTGATCCTACTGGTGTACTGCTGTTGAACCACTGTTTTTGCTATGAAAATAGTAGGCATAAAATTATAAAAACCCATCTAGATTTTAGTTTTCCATTACTTCCTTAACTCACTTCAGGGCTATGTCCAGATTTTTCATCTGAAAGGCCACAGATGATTTTCTTCTTCTTTCTTGTCTAACTAAACAAGTGCTTTGTCACTTACCTTGCTCCCAACAGTATCTTATGACCTCAAGATGTCTTGCAACTTTTATATAATTGATAAAAGACATATATTTAAAAACAAAGATGATGTGACTTACCATATGAAAGCGCTGGCAGGTCGATAGAAACACAAACACATACATACACACAAAATCATAGCTTTCGCAACCAATGGTTGCTTCGTCAGGAAAGAGGGAAAGACGAAAGGATTTTTCCTGCGTGGAATGTTTCCCTCTATTATATTCATATGATAAGACATAGTTATTCATGATGTTTAAAGCTTTCCCAGACTGATTGTTCCATGAAGAATGGCTTTTCACCAAGGCAAGTGAACAGAGTGATGAAGACCTACAAACGACGGAACAAGGAAGAGGAAGGGGCCTTCAGGTCGACTGTTTATCTACCATTTATTGGGAATATTTCTTCACAGATAGGCAGAATATTGAGAAAGTATCAAGTGAGAGTCATCTTTCGCCCTCCTTCCAAAATTTCATCACTGGTGGGATCCGTTAAAGACGACCTGGGCCTTCGTAAACCAGGTGTTTACAAAATTCCGTGTGAATGCGGCAAATCATATATAGGGCAAACAACACGAACTGTGCAGGAACGCATTGTGGAACACCAACGGCATACTCGCCTTCTCCAACCCACCAAGTCCGCAATCGCCGAACATTGTATTTCCACAGAGCATTCCATGAATTACGACGACACAAAAATTTTGGCCCATACATCAAACTTTTGGAGCTCGATTATCAACAACGAGACTCTCATCTATCGAGATAACGGTTATCAGCTAAACTCTGCTTGGAATCCTGTTTAGAGAAACTTTGTAGTCGACGTAGTTATCTGCATAAAGACGGAAATCGACCTGATATCGATACGCCAGGCTTTCACAGTGGAGGGCGCGAGGCACAGCGCACGGAGCCATTATGAACACGCATGCTGAGCAGCGCATGCGCAATGTCACCTCAGTACAGCTTTAAATAGCGGAGCTCAGCGCGTACTCGCCAGTACTACTACAGTGGCACTCACCTGAAGATGGCCAGAAGACTCTGCGCCGAAATATCGTGGCAGGACGTTACTGATATCCGGCAGTTCTCCCGTGTTTTTATGGAACAAGCAGCCTTTTATTTACATTGAGCGAGGTGGTGCATTGGGAGGACGACGGTTCAAACCCATGTTCAGCCATCCCAATTTAGGTTTTCTGTGATTTGCCTAAATCACTTCAGTCAAATGCTGGGCTGGTTCATTTGAAAGGGCACAGCCGACTTCTTCCCCATCCATCCTGATCCGATGGGACCGATGGCCTCACTGTTTGGTCCCCTGTCCCAAATCAACCAGTCAACCAACGTTGTGTTCATGTACACAATAAAAATGTCTTTCATCAACAGGGTATGAAGTACAATATACTTTTATATTATTGCCACAAATACTGCTTGCACATCTGCTGTATTCCTTGTTGAACAAGAGAATGGGAAATGGACCATGCTGCTGACACAAGAAGTGGAAACTGTATTGAATTCTAAACACTGTGAGTCTTTAACTACTATTCATTCATTTTGGTTTAATGTATGAATAAAAATCAAAATACATCAGTTTTTGGACTATGTGGATTATCTTGCTTAAGGTTGGGAAGCTTCTGTGCACTGGGTTTTGTCACGTTATCCTGTTGCCCCCACCCGTAGTGGGGGAAATAGCATATATGGCACAGACTGTTCTTTCGTATGTCAGCAGGACTCTATTGCTTCAGCAGTACTGAGTTAGATGGTGCAATGAACAAGACTCTGTACACCTACGTGGGAATGGTGGGGTTTAAATTCAAATCCAACCATGCAGATTTAGGTATTCCGTTTAGTGACAAAATCAGTTAAGGCCAGTGATTGGGTGTTCCATATGGGTTGAAACTGCAAATTCTGTTCATTGTCCTCCACCTATCAGAACTCGTGCTTCATATATAAGGATTTCACTGTCAGTGCCATGTCAAACCGTAATGTTCCTCCCTTCCTTTCTGACTGCAGCAGTATTTGGCAGTGATTTTTACTGTATTTAATATAATTTCCTTGATTTTATTTTACAGATGGCCGACGTTGTGGCAAGATCATTGCGTGTATACAAAGTGATACATCACCAGGAAGAAGTAATGAAGTGTCAATAACAAACATCTGTGACCAGGAAGTGAACATGGATGAAGAAGATTTGGGACCCACACAAAAGAAAATGAAACAGTGATATACGTATTTTTAATTGTACTGTTGTAAACAACTTTGACTGTTATCAGCATAAATTATTGTTATTATTTGTGTGATTTTTTAATAAAATTCTTCATATTTCCATCCTAATATTAGTGTTGTAAGGAGATTCCAGAAGGTTTAAGATTGATTGTGTATTGATAAAGACAGGAATTTCAGAACCAGATTTTAAACTACAAAATATTTCCAGGGACACTTGTGGACTAGACTGAAACTGAAGAAATTGCAGAGAGGGAGGAAATTAAGGATATGGAACCTGGAGAAATTGAAAGTTGGTGAGAGTTTCAAAGATAGCATTAGGCAATGATTGACTGGAACAGGGGAAAACAAGTTATTTACTTATTTAGTTAATTTGATTCATGTTGCATGGGGATAAATCATGATGATGTGGAAGATGAATGGATGGCTTTGGGAAATGAGCTAGGGAAGGTAGCAGATGATCAAGTAGGTAAAAAGACAAGGCCTAGTAGAAATCTTCACATAACACAGTAGATATTGTATTTCATTGACGAAATGAGAAAACATAAAAATGCAGCACATGCAGTAGGTGAAATGGACAAAGACATAAAAGAAAATGAGATTGACAGAAAGTGCAAAATGACTAAGCAGGAATGAGTAGAGGACAATTGCAAGGCTATAAAAGCATGCATGACTAAGGGAAAGATAGATATTGTCTGTGCAACTGTATGAATATCAAGAGTTCAGATGGCAGGCCGGTACTAAACAGAGAAGATGAAGATGAAAGGTAGAGGGAATATGTAGGGAGTCTATATAAGGGAAACAAATTTGAGGACAATATTATAGAAAGAGGAGAATAAGTAGGGGAAGATGAGATGGGAGATATATGATACTCTGACAGGGCACCTAAACATAAGACAAAACAAGGATCCTGGAGCAGATAAGAATTATTGAGATCCTTGGAAGAACCAGCCATGACAAAATTATTCCATCTGATGTGTAAGATATGTGGGACAGGCGAAATACTCTTAGATGTTAAGAAAAGTGTAATCATTTGAATTCCAAAGAAGGAAGATGCTGACAGGAGTGAATAATAACTCGTGGTTGCTGGCAGGAATTTGTTACTCAAGAATGGAGAAACTGGTGCCGGCTGACATTATGGAAGATCATTTTGGGTTCCAGAGAAATGTACGAACATGTCTGGCAATACTGACCCTTTGGTGTACCTCAGAAGAGAAATTTAAGAAAAGTAAATCTATGTGTATGGTATCTGTAGATTTAGGGAAAGCTTTCGACTGTGTTACCTAGAGTACACTTTCTGAAATTCTTAAGGTATTAGGGGCAAAATACAAGGAGTAAAAGATTATCTAGAACTTGTACAGAAAATAGATTTCATTTGTAAGAGTCAAATGAAATGAAAGGATACTGTAGTTGAGAAGGGAGTAAGATAAGCTTGTAACCTATCTCCAGCTTTATTCAATATTTTCATTGAGTAAATTGTGAAGGAAACAAAGAAATTGGGAAATGGAATTAAAGTTCAGGGAGAAGAAATAGAAATTTTAGTTTCTCCGATGACAATGTAATTCTGTTAAAGACGACAGAGGACCTTAAGATGGGTGTGTGGAATGTGTGTGTTGAAAAGAGGGTACAAGGTGAACATCAACAAAAGTACGATGAGGGTAAAAGAATGTACTCTAATTATGGCAAATTATGCTGAGAGAATTATGTTAGGAAATGAGACACTCAGAGTAGTAGAAGAGTTTTGATGTTTGGGCAGAAAAATAACTGATAATGACTGAAGTAGAGTGGATAGGAAATACAGGCCAGTAAGCAGGTTCAAATGGTTCTAGGCTGCAGTAGTTATGCAGAGATGAAGAGGCTTGCACAGAAAGATTAATGGGAGAGTTGCATCAAACCAATCTTGAGACTGAAGACCACCACCACAACCACAACAATAGCAACAGAATACTATGTTTCATAAAATATTTTCAATTTCTGCAATTACAATGCTTGCTTTGCATTGTCGATGATTATTCTGTGTACTACAGGTTAATTATGAAATAGTTCTTTCCACACCAATGAAGTTATATCTGTCAGTAGATGGGATTGTACTAGGCATAGCCTTCACCTCAACAGGGCAGGAACTTTAAACTGGCTGGGCCAATAGAAGAAACCTAACAGGGGTAGGCACTGTCACAAATGACAAAGTTAGTTACAAGTATCAGAGGAAAACCTGTTTTAGAGTAGGGAGGACAGAAAGAAATAAAGCTTTAAGAGAGGATAGGATTGAAATAGATCTTCATTTTGAGAATTTTCTCTCCACATCCCCCTCCTCCTCCTCCTCCTCCTCCTCCTCCTCCTTCTTCTTCTTCTTACTCTTCCTCCTATTCATTGCATTTTCGTGTTTCGCTAAGAGGTCGGCATTATTATACTGGACTTAGCAGTTTTAGGGACAGTTGATGGTTAGATCCCCTTCCTGATGCCATATCAGCACAAACAGTTGTTTATTAAAATTTGTAGCATTCAGCAGTATTGTTTTCTCCAAATGCAATGTGAAATGCTGGCTATCTTTATGGTATCAAAATATTTAAGAACTAAAAAGTAAAATTAATAAACTACTTATCTGCATTGTGATGAAGAATTGGACCTTATGTGGAATCAATAATTTGCCAGAAGAAGAGTTGAAGAGTTCGGAAAACGGGGGAAGGAAGGAACTAGTCTACACCTGTAATGAGATATACAACAAAGGGGAGTGGTCTAATAACTTTTTTTGCGATGGTGATGATACCAAGTGAGACGAGAGAAATGCTGAAACATGTGAAAAGCATAGGGCTATTGGTCTAATTTCTCATGCAACAAAAGTATTGCTCAGATTACTGAACAGAAGGCTATATACTAAGTTGGACAGATGGATTGGGGAGGAACAATTCAGATTAAGGCTTAGATGGAAAAAGAGGAATATGTGTTGGTGGGAAGATAATAAAATGTATAACATTTGCTGGTGACATGGTATTATTGGCAGAAAGTGAAGAAACTGCAAATAGAATGCTAAAAGATTTGAGTGAAGCTTGTGTGGAGCATGAGGCGAGAATCAATATTGCAAAAACAAATAATATAGTGATCAACACAGAAAGGAGATTGCAAATATTAAGATAGGACAAATTATTACTAGCCAAGTAAGACCAATTACATATCTTGGAAGTACAATCACTGAGGACCTGAGAAGCCACCAGGAGGTGAAAATTCGCATTGCAATTGTGAAGGAGACATTCACTATAAAGAGGAGGTTGTTAGTGGCAAACTAGATAAAGGTGCCAAGAAAAGGCTTGGCAAGTGTTTTGCCTTGAATGTGGCACTCTGTGGGACAGAAACAGGTACATAGATGAGAAGATGAAAAAAAAGCTCGAGCATTCGAGATGTGGATATTGAGGACAATGGAGAAGATAAGCTGGATGGAAAGAGTGAGTAGGAAAATAGTGTTGGAAAGGGTTGGTGAGAGTAGAAGAGTGCTGCAAGTTTTAAGAGAAAGGAAGAAAAACTGGATGAGACATTGAGAAGGGAGCGCTTGATAACAGATACTTTGGAAGGTGTGGTTTGTGGGAGGAGGTTGAAGAAGAGGAGGAGGAAACATAAGATATAGACGGCATATAAAGAGAAGTGAAAATCACCTGGATCTGAAATGTACCGGGTGATAAAAAACTCAGCATAAATTTGAAAACTGAATAAATCACGGAATAATGTAGATAGAGAGGTACAAATTGACACACATGCTTGGAATGACATGGGGTTTTATTAGAACCCAAAAAATACAAAAGTTCAAAAAATGTCAGAGAGATGGCACTTCATCTGATCAGAATAGCAATAATTAGCATAACAAAGTAAGACAAAGCAAAGATGATGATGTTTACAGGAAATTCTCACTATGTCCACCATCATACCTCAAAAATAGCTGTAGTCAAGGAATAATGTTGTGAACAGCACTTTAAAGCATGTCCTGAGTTATGGTGAGGCATTGGCGTCGGATGTTGTCTTTCAGCATCCGTAGAGATGTCAGTCGATCACGATACACTTTTGACTTCAGTTAGCCCCAAAGCCAATAATCACACGGACTGAGGTCTGGGGACCTGGAAGGTCAAGCATGACGAAAGTGGCGGCTGAGCTCACCATCATCACCAGACGACGCTTTATTGAACTTTCGTATTTTTTTTATTCTAATAAAACCCCATGTCATTCCAAGCATGTGTGTCAATTTGTACCTCTCTATCTACATTATTCTGTGGTTTATTCAGTTTTCAAATTTATACTGACTTTTTGATCACTCAGTATGTTGAAAGACAGGAGAGCATTGAGTTGCCATGTGAAAACCTGCCTGTGGGCAGAGCAGATGATGATGATGTCTGCTTCAATGAATTAGTCATTAAACCCAGTTTATATAACCTGCCCCCCTATTAATATCATGTGACTACTGATGTAGGCTGTTAAGTGTTATAGGATTGAGGTTACCATCTCATTTTTGTAAAACAGCAATGGAGAAAGGAGTAACTGTGACATTCATCATGAGTGGTCATAAATTTAAGAACCTTGACATTCACATATTTTGCCTAGAGCTGCATATGGAAGCATGTGTGAAAGAAGTGGAGTTCCATAATAAATCCTTCGCAATAGCAAGTGTATGTTGAGCACTGGCAAGTACTTTAAATCTGTTCATGAATCACCTTATGCTCTGTTGGACTATTTAATAGCAAAAAATGAAGATGATTTTTATGTAGATTTTTATTGAAAATTTTTCCTAGGAGAATTAATTATAGTCAGTAACATTATCGTTCAACTTAACTGTTACTCTGAACTTCCCAACTAGGCTACCTAATTGGTCAAAAACAGCCGTTAATACCATCATTACAGAGAGGTCTAATGAACAAAATTATATTGTGACCTAATTGTCAATGGCCTCTTACCCCGTGATGTGCTGTTCCTTTTGTTCCATGTTAATACTGATCATGATATAAAATCTAATAAATATGAATTCAGGAGAGTAGTCAGGAAGCTAAAAGTTGATTAATCTAGGAATCTCCTCCAAAACAAGATAGGGAGTGACGTATAAAGTGCTTATGGCATGAATGAAAGAACAAGTTCATTAATAAAGTGTATACCTTATTTGAAAACAGTTTTGAAGTTAGTAATACAGACATCGAAACAAATACATTATGAGAAAAAGATTGGCACATCCTATAGCAACATTAAGACAATTGGAGTACAGTGAAGGAGAAGACTGGCAGAACCAGAGAGGAAGAGGAGCAGATAGCATTAAGAATAAATTATATGTGGTTAACAGATTAATGCTGCGTTGCAATACTTTTTAACAAGCATTTCATAATTGTTACTGAAAAGATGGATTGTCAGGTTCAGTATATGCTGTCATGGAATGTCTCAGACATGTCATTACAAATAATTCTGTAATATGAATAGACCCTCTCTACACCATCAGAAGTATTGTCCACCATAAAATTTTTGGAATAAAAAGGTCTAGTGAATGTGCTAAAATACCAACAAAGGTAAACTGAGAGTGTGATCCTGAGTTTAGTAACATGTTATTTGTGTAACCAGCCATTATCAATGGAACATTTCCTGTGTGGTTGAAATATGCAGAAGTTGAGCTACTGTTTTAGAAAGGAAATGAAGAAACACCATCAGATTTCTGTCCAGTTTCAATTTTTCCAGAATTTTTGAAAATTTTAGAAAAGGCTTTTTAACTATCTGGTAACAAATAATATGTTGTCAAAGCCACGGTTCAGATTTCTAAAGGGTTTCAATATTGACTATCTACACATACAGCAAGAATGTATTTAATTCATTTGACAATAAATTAAAAGCTACTGGTATATTTCGTGATCTGTCAGAGGCAGTTGACTGATAAATCACTACATCCTTTTAAGTAAAGTGGAATATTGGAATGCTGCAAAATGGTTAAAAGCTTATATCTCTGAAAGGGAACAGAGTGTGTCTATAGGAAACAGACATGTATTAAATATCAGGCATATCTGACTGGGAACTACCATATTGACCCAATAATAAGCCATCAACACAAATAATCTGCCCCCTCTCCCAACTAAATTTTGAAGAATAAATTAAAAAAATATATTTTTTTTGTGGAAATAAACAGTACTCTGGTTGAGAAGAGAAATGTTACCAGAAATTTACTTGTAGTTACGTGTAAGGGATAGATATGTACCATAAACATTTGTTCTCACATATGGGATAATATATTGGTGCTTCACATACCGGTAGCATATTTTGTACTATTCTGTGTCATCACTATAAGTACTGGTACTCATTTCTTCACTCTAACTCTCTCATCATTTTCTTCATTCTCTTCCTACAATATGCCACATTATCCTCACTGCCACCCAGTGCATTCAGTATCCAGCATTTTTTGAACCTCTTGATGATGGACTCTGATAATATTGGCGACCATGAAGCAAGAATCCACTTTCACAGAAGGGTTACTGATGGCTTCTTAATCTTACCAGTCACTGTAAGGGCATGGTCTTCTTCCAGGGACCCATCTGAATACATTTTTCATAGATTGTCCTTGAACGGACTGTTTATGGCCACATTCAGCAGCTAGGCGTCCTTTCAAAGCATCCAAAACTAACATAGCTCTCTGAGAAAGTGGTTCCGAGGTCTGTTATTCCAAACAGTAGAGAGCCAGTCAACAACCTGTTGCATTGTCATACAGTCCTCTTCCTGGCAGCAAATCACTAACTTCTTAAGAAATTTTGCTGTGCTTGCAGTGTTCCTCTTCATAATGATTTAAGGAGATAACTTTTCCCCGTTGGCCATAACAGCTGATATCACAATTACTCCCAGTCCCTCTTAATGGGATATTTTTTGTCCCTTTCATGTATGCTGTCGTCTTCCTCAGCATGTCAGAAAATACTGGCATTTTTTGTCAGCATTGCCAGCTTGATAAAAAGGGACTGAGAGACATTTTGGCAACTTGATGACACATTACTGGAAATTAACCAGTATCTACATCTACATCCATACTCCGCAAGCCACCTGACGGTGTATGGCGGAGGGTACCTTCAGTACCTCTATCGGTTCTCCCTTCTATTCCAGTCTCGTACTGTTCATGGAAAGAAGGATTGTCAGTATGCCTCTGTCTGGGCTCTAATCTCTCTGATTTTATCCGCGTGGTCTCTTCACGAGATATATGTAGGAGGGAGCAATATATCGCTTGACTCCTCGGTGAAGGTATGTTCTCGAAACTTCAACAAAAGCCCGTATCGAGCTACTGAGCGTCTCTCCTGCAGAGTCTTCCACTGGAGTTTATCTATCATCTCTGTAACGCTTTCGCGATTACTAAATGATACTGTAACGAAGCGCGCTGCTCTCCGTTGGATCTTCTCTATCTCTTCTATCAACCCTCTCTGGTATGGATCCCACACTGCTGAGCATTATTCAAGCAGTGGGCGAACAAGCATACTGTAACCTACTTCCTTTGTTTTTGGATTGCATTTCCTTAGGATTCTTCCAATGAATCTCAGTCTGGCATCTGCTTTACCACCAATCAACTTTATATGATCATTCCATTTTAAATCACTCCTAATGTTTACTCTCAGATAATTTATGGAATTAACTGCTTCCAGTTGCTGACCTGCTATTTTGTAGCTAAATGATAAGGGATCTATCTTTCTATGTATTCGCAGCACATTACACTTGTCTACATTGAGATTCAATTGCCATTCCCTGCACCATGCGTCAGTTCGCTGCAGATCCTGCTGCATTTCAGTACAATTTTCCATTGTTACAACCTCTCGATATACCACAGCATCATCCGCAAAAAGCCTCAGTGAACTTCCGATGTCATCCACAAGGTCATTTATGTATACTGTGAATAGCAACAGCCCCACGATACTCCCTTGCGGCACACCTGAAATCACTCTTACTTCGGAAGACTTCTCTCCATTGAGAATGACATGCTGTGTTCTGTTATCTAGAAACTCTTCAATCCAATCACACAATTGGTCTGATAGTCCATGTGCTCTTACTTTTTTCATTAAACGACTGTGGGGAACTGTATCGAACGCCTTGCGGAAGTCAAGAAACACGGCATCTACCTGGGAACCCGTGTCTATGGCCCTCTGAGTCTCGTGGACGAATAGGGCGAGCTGGGTTTCACACGATCGTCTTTTTCGAAACCCATGCTGATTCCTGCAGAGAAGATTTCTAGTCTCCAGAAAAGTCATCATACTCAAACATAATGTGTGTTTCAAAATTCTACAACTGATAGACGTTAAGAGATACAGGCCTATAGTTCTGCACATCTGTTCGACGTCCCTTCTTGAAAACGGGGATGACCTGTGCCCTTTTCCAATCCTTTGGAACGCTACGCTCTTCTAGAGACCTACGGTACACCACTGCAAGAAGGGGGGCAAGTTCCTTCGCGTACTCTGTGTAAAATCGAACTGGTATCCCATCAGGTCCAGCGGTCTTTCTTCTTTTAAGCAATTTTAATTGTTTCTCTATCCCTCTGTCGTCTATTTCGATATTTACCATTTTGTCATCTGTGCGACAATCTAGAGAAGGAACTACAGTGCAGTCTTCCTCTGTGAAACAGCTTAGGATAAAGACATTTAGTATTTCGGCTTTTAGTCTGTCATCCTCTGTTTCAGCACCGTTTTGGTCACAGAGTGTCTGGACATTTTGTTTTGATCCACCTACCGCTTTGACATAAGACCAAAATTTCTTAGGATTTTCTGCCAACTCAGTACATAGAACTTTACTTTCTCATCGAATTCTGTTGGTATTTTCTGTGCTAGTACAGTACTTCATTGGAGAGCAGAGCCATTTCTCTGCAGAAACCAAGCTTGTGGCACATTTATAACTTACGATTTCTGAGGCCTTCAGTTGGGCTATTTCTCATGAGATAGGTACCCCATCTTTCTTCTTATTTTGCATGTAGGAAAGAACTTCTTTAAGTCCCAAATATTTGCCACATTTCAGTCCCCTGAAAGATTTTCTTGTTGAAACTCCCTTCTCTCATTTTTCTTCTGAAGCATTGCAATGTCTTATGTTAGATTTGTGCAATCCATACTTTCTTCCAACGTCTCTGTTGGTTGTGGTTTTGGCACAATAGCACGGGATTCCTTGGCTTGATGATGCTTTTAGGTCTGAACAGTCACTCATTGTGGCATAGAACAGCTTTCTTACCAGTTTTCATCTGAAACTGAATTATAAGCTAATGAAGCAATATTGACAGACTTGCACGATGTTAACGCCCATTAAATACTGCTGAAAGTTAACATTGTTTCTTAGTAAAATAACTTGCCACCAATTTTGGTTACAGATGCTGGTTGTATTGTTGCAAATGCTCTCTCTCTCTCTCTCTCTCTCTCTCTCTTTCTCACACACACACACACACACACACACACACACTCACACTCATTCACTTTCTTTTTTTTTTCGGGCCAGTACAGTAATTACAATTGACCCCTCTCAAGGTTCTGTCTTAGCGCTCTTACTTTGACTTGTCTACAACAGTAACAATACCAGATGCCAAGTTTCTTTTATTTGCAGATGATATAAACATTGCTGTAAATAGCACAACAGGTGTGGTCTTAGAAAGATTGGCTAATAAAATTTTCTTGGACATTAACAAACAGTTCCTAGTCAATTCTTTGTCATTAAACGTTGAAAAAACACACTATATGGAGGTTAGAACTTATGAGAACTCTTCCCTGTTACATGCCTAAAATATCATGACAAGCAGATAGTAGAATTTGATAGTGTTAAATTCTTGGGATTATAGTTTCATAATAAATCCAAATGGGAGAAGCATACCACAGAACTAGTGAAGTGGCTAAATAAACCTCTATTTGCAGTGCAGATGCTTTGCTTACCTTCATTCCACAGTATTATATGAGATTATTTTTCGGGGCAACTCATTAAGGCAAACTAAAGTTTTATTTGTAATAATAATTATTTGTGGTGTGAAGTCAAGAATGTCCTGCAAAGGCCTGTTTAAATAACTACTGCTTCCCATTATATTTGTTCCACCACAAAGATTATAGTCGCTTACTTTGGCCCAGAAAGTTGTCCATTATTGAGAATCGCACATTTTCAATATCTTGCCAGTGGCCATAATAGTTTAACTACTAATAAAGTTCAATTTAAGAGGAGCCTAAAGGATTTATTGGTGGCCAATGCTTACTAATCCATGGAAGAACTACTATGTATATGTGTTAATAATATCATATATAAAAACAAAGATGAGGTGACTTACCGAACAAAAGCGCTGGCAGGTCGATAGACACACAAACAAACACAAACATACACACAAAATTCAAGCTTTCGCAACAAACTGTTGCCTCATCAGGAAAGAGGGAAGGAGAGGGGAAGACGAAAGGAAGTGGGTTTTAAAGGAGAGGGTAAGGAGTCATTCCAATCCCGGGAGCGGAAAGACTTACCTTAGGGGGAAAAAAGGACAGGTATACACTCGCACACACGCACATATCCATCCACACATACAGACACAAGCAGACTGCTTGTGTCTGTATGTGTGGATGGATATGTGCGTGTGTGCGAGTGTATACCTGTCCTTTTTTCCCCCTAAGGTAAGTCTTTCCGCTCCCGGGATTGGAATGACTCCTTACCCTCTCCTTTAAAACCCACTTCCTTTCGTCTTCCCCTCTCCTTCCCTCTTTCCTGACGAGGCAACAGTTTGTTGCGAAAGCTTGAATTTTGTGTGTATGTTTGTGTTTGTTTGTGTGTCTATCGACCTGCCAGCGCTTTTGTTCGGTAAGTCACCTCATCTTTGTTTTTATATATAATTTTTCCCACGTGGAATGTTTCCTTCCATTATATTGTTAATAATATCAGATAGTGCAAATATTAATGTACAGTCTGATTTCTGTACAAATTCGGTGTAGTAATGTGATGAATTTAAAAAAAGTGTTGTAAAATTATATTCCTGTTTGATGATACATGGCTGCTATAATCTAAGAATTCAATGTGTTAATGCAATTAATGTAAAAAGTGATGCAAAATGATTATCCTATTTGAGGATGCATGGCTACAATAGTCTTAATAGTACTCATATGCATCTCAGTGTATAGAACATTTACATTTTTTGTGATAAATGTACTATTACCTTTTAAATGAAAATTGTTTAAGATTTTTTTACTTATTCTGCATCCATGAGGACCATTTCAGTTGGGACCTGTGGAAGTAACATTAGTATATATTTCCTTCTTTGTAAATATTTTCTGTGTATTCTTGTTTTTAGACATGTTATACATTCTATAGGATTTCCTCACTATAAATCTATTAGAACAAAAAGTACAGCTAATCTAATCTAATCTACACTAATCTTACGTAGTGTTCCCAGAAAGATGTTTATTATACCCTGCAAGTGCTAATTCAGAGAATCTATGTCAAGGATGGATGAGAGGGTGTGCAATCAGCAAATGAGCTAATACTTCCTTTTGAACTTCCTATATAGAAATTTATTCATGCCTGTGGGATGCATGGAAAGATCTCCAACACAGGACGGTCCGTTTGCGGACAGGAGCCAGTCTGCCCAAGGTCTTGGCAAGAGTGTCGATACTAGGTAGGGTCCATGAGACATGCAACCACCTGTGAACTTTTGGCACACATGGCTCCTGGCAGTAATCGATGTGGCTGTTGCTGTCATATCTGGCAAGAGAAGAAAAAAAAATCCAAAACTGAACTAGGTGCACTATGTGCTGAGATGACGTAACCGGTTACAGAGGTGCAGTTGGTTGTGAAAACTGCAACCATAGTAAGTAAGCAATATATATTCCAGAAGTAATTAGACATTACTGTCTGGTTGGCTGCTCCCCGCATTGAGTAGCTGCTGCATACTACTAAACTGGGGCTGCCTGTGAATTTAAGAAAACTCCTTAGCAAAATAATGAAAGTTCAAAAGACTGGCATCCTAGTTTTGTACAACATCACAGTGTACATTCAGATACAGATATCGGACAGCCTGATAACTGTAATGCATTGGTTGTCAGCTGAAAATAATAAAAATCCAAAACTGTATACACACTCAAGTCCAGGGACACGATACATTGTTATCACAAAGGAAAGTCAAATCATTCTAATAGCCCATACAAGATAAGAGAGTAAATAAGTTGAGTCATATTGTCCTTGGTAGTGAGACAATAATGTAGGCAGTAGTCATAGAAATGCAGACAAAACTGCAGCTTGAAGCTGTGGTGGTAACTGTATACTGTGGCACCGACTACAGCGTTGCCATGTGTCATGTGAAACCCTAATGTGGCTGTACGTGGTGCACCATCCGTGAGACATTTAATTTAACATCTTCCTGCAGGCTGTGTGACTCACTGTTGGCCTGGGAATTTCTTTTCAATCCAGTAAGTATAGACCTGACCTGACCACACAGAACTCTGCAGACATTGGCTCACTGGTACTGCTGCCTAGTAGGGGCTAAGTGCCGAGGGCATTGGATGGTTGGAGGAATGGGGGATGGGGGGGGGGGGGAGGTTGCAGCTGACTCAGGAGGAATATCAAAGAATGGAATGTAACAATATCAGAGAAGGAAAGATGCTACTCGCCATATGGTGGAGATGCTGAGTCATGATAGGCACAACAAAAAGATTCACACAATTATAGCTTGTGGCTATTAAGGTCTTTGTCAGCAATAGACACACACACACACACACACACACACACACACACACACACACACACACACACACACACACATTGACAACACAACTGCACTTTTACATTTTTTGGCCTTTTACCTTTTATGTTTCTGACTTTTCTGGGATGTCAAACTGTCTGAATGGACCACATTTGAAACAAGAGGCTGATGACCTTGCTGTTTGTTCCCTTCAACCCCAATCAACCAACCAACCAACTACACTCATGCAAACGCAACTTGCACACATGTCTGCAGTCTCAGACAACTGAAACCACTCTGTGAGCAGCAGCACCAGTGCATGATGTGAGTGGCGACTGGGTGGTGATAAGGAGGAGGCTGGTGCAGGGAGGGGGAGGGATAGAATGGTGTGGGTGGCGGACAGTGAAGTGCTGTAGTTTAAATGGAGGGCAGGAGAGAAGGTGGGAGGGGGGGGGGGGGACGTAAGTAGCGGAAAGGAGAGAAATACCTTTCCTCCAAAAGCCTTAGTCCCACAGAAATGTCAGTCCTATCCAAAGGCCTCACCTTTTATACCCCACTCCCAAATTCAGTCATGCAGGACTAGTTAAAGACCTCCAACCCAACCAATCAGACTCAACCAAAGACCAATATTGAACCATGCCTAACTCAGTACAGTCCTCTATCCAACCGTTATCCATCCCCACTGCCTCCAAACAAACACCTGTTAACTTTCCAGAATTTCTTAACCTCGAACCTTGCCTCACCGTAATTCCCCAAATCTGTCAAAATGCACACTAAACTTACATCTGCAGAAGGAACCGGTCTACCGTCTAAAAACTGATCCCGACCTTATAATCCTACCTGCAGACAAAGGCTCCACCACCGTTGTTTTGAACCACAAGGATTACGTGGTGGGAGAACTCCATCAGCTGTCAGATACTTCCACCTATAAACCTTGCCACAGCGACCCCATTCCAGAAATCCAGCGGGATCTCCAGTCACTACTCAAATCCTTGGGCACATCCCAGAACCTCTCCCCAGAGTCCATCTCTGTACTTACCCCTACCGCTCCCA
Source organism: Schistocerca serialis cubense (assembly GCF_023864345.2). NCBI lineage: Eukaryota > Metazoa > Arthropoda > Insecta > Orthoptera > Acrididae > Schistocerca > Schistocerca serialis. The sequence continues at coordinate 401,222,377 of NC_064639.1, read as the reverse complement.
CACACCCACCTTCTACATGCTTCCTAAAGTCCATAAACCCAACCACCCAGGACGCCCCATTGTGGCTGGTTACTGTGCCCCCACTGAGAGAATCTCAGCCCTCATAGACCAACATCTTCAATCTATTACCCAGAACCTATCCTCCTATATAAAAGATACCAACCATTTCCTCCACCGACTCTCCACAGTTCCTGTCCGTTTATAACACCGTGCCCTGCTTGTCACTACTGATGCCACCTCCCTTTACACTGACACCCCTAATGCCCATGGCCTTACCACTATTGAACACTATCTTTCCCAGTGCTGATGGATTCCAAGCCAACAGCCTCGTTTCCAGTCACCATGACCAACTATATTCTCACTCACAATTACTTCTCCTTTGAAGGCATTACCTACAAACAAATCAGGGATGCAGCTATGGGCATCCACATGGCATTGTCCTATGTCAATTTATTCAGGAGTGATCTACAAGAATCCTTTCTAAACGCCCAGAATCCCAAACCCGTCTCCTGGTTCAAATTCATTGATGACATCTTTGCTATCTGGATTGAAGATGAGGACACACTATTCACATTCCTCCAGAAGCTCAACAACTTCCCCCCCCATTTGCTTCACCTGGTCCTACTCAACCCAACAAGCCACCTCCCTAGATGGTGACATCCACCTCAGAGATGGCTACATCAGTACCTCCGCCCATATCAAACCTACTAACCACAAGCAATACCTCTACTTCGACAGCTGCCACCCATTACATACCAAGAGGTCGCTTCCGTACAGCCTAGCCACCCATGGTCATGCATCTGCAGTGACGATTAGTCCCTCTCAAAATATACCAAGGGTCTCACTGAAGCCTTCACTGACCGTAATTATACTCCCAACCTTGTACAAAAACAAATCTCCCATGCCTTATCTTTCCAGTCTGCCACCATCTCTCAAAGTCCCAGTCTGGCAACAGAGGAGCATTCCCCTCATAACTCAGTACCATCTGGGACTGGAGCAACTGAATTACATTCTCCGCCAGGGCTTCGATTACCTCTCGTCGTGCCCTGAAATGAGAAATGTCCTGCTTACTATCCTTCCCACCCCTCCTACAGTGGTATTCCTTCATCCACCCAACCCACACAATACACTCGTCCATCCTACACAACCCCTGCTCCCAATCCCTTACCTCATGACTCATACCCCTGTAATAGACCTAGATGCAAGACCTGTCCCATACATCCTCCTCCCATCACCTACTCCAGTCCAGTCACTAACATCACCTATCCCATCAAAGGCAGGGCTACTTGTGAAACCAGTCATGATTTGCAAGCTAAGCTGCAACCACTCTGCTGCATTCTATGTAGGCATGACAATCAACAAGCTGTCTCTCTGCATGAATGGCCATCGACAAACTGTGGGCAAAAAACAAATGGACCACCCTGTTACTGAACATGCTGCCAAACATGATATCCCTCATCTCAATGGCTGCTTCACAGCCTGAGCCATATAGATCTTTCCCACCAATGCCAGATTTTCTGAATTGCACAGGTGGGAACTTTGCCTGCTGTACATCCTATGTTCCTGTAACCCTCCTGGCCTCAACCTTTGTTAGTCACTGTCCTCGCCCATCCAGCCCCCTCCCTATTCCCATTCCAGCACTACACAGCCGTCATTTCACCGCCACACCCAGTCTTTTAATTTCTTTCTTCCCCCCCCCCCCCCTTGTGCTACTTATTCCCCCCCCCTCCCCCTTCCCACCTTCTCTCCTGCCCTCTGTCTAAACTGCAGCACTTCACTGTCCGCCACCCCCACCATACTATCCCACACCTTCCCCGCCCCAGCCTTCTCCCAGTCGCCACTCCCATCATGCACAGGTGCTGCTGCTTGCAGTGTGGTTTCAGTTGTCTGAGACTGCAGACGTGTGTGCAAGTTGCGTTTGCATGAGTGAGGGGTGTGTGTGTGTGTGTGTGTGTGTGTGTGTTTTTGTTTCTATTGCTGACAAAGGCCTTAATGGCCGAAAGCTGTAATTGTGTGAATCTTCTTGTTGTGTCTATCACAACTCAGCATCTCTGCTATATGGTGAGTAGCAGCTTTCCTCAGGAGCAATATCCTCAGCTCCACAGAAAAATCTCCTAAAGTTATGTTAATATTTAGTTCACCTGTAACATTCACTTGACTGTTTTTCCTATTATATAATTTACAAAGTTCTGCCATTATTTGGGTTTGTCAGACTTTAGCCTGCATAACTTCATGTGTTTGGCTATGAAATGGAACTATCTTCCCATCCTTGTGTGAAATTCCTTCCTCATGTTAATATTCTCTGAAGAGGTCATTTTAGCTCGAATTTTTAACTTTCTTGACTTACACTGTTATGTCTATACCCAGTTCCAATCGTAACCTGGCCTTTAAAAAATTACTACAAATGAGCTTACTATCTCAGATTAAATTTCATGTTAATACACTACTCGATTTACATTAGCAACTAAAGGGAGTAAGCCATTCGTTAGTAATCCAACTTTGAAATTTCGTGATACGAAATGTGCAGTCATGTTGCACCACATATTTTTCGAAATTTACTTCTCCCCTATTTCTGAAAAGCTACAATGTTTATTTAGTATGATTACTTAAAATCATAGCTCTACTCAAGAGCAAACGAAAATGCTGTTAACAATATTTTATTCAAAGTGATTTGTTTATGATTAACTGAACTGTGATTTAAATTGTTGTATTGTAAAATTCGTTGAAATTTATGAAATTAAGTAAACTTTTCCTAATTGAATATCAGAACATGTAGGGCAATATGACTTTTAATTGTTATTTTGTAAATCTTACATTTAACAATGTATTCAATTGTTTAGTTTTATATAAAAGGAAATGGCACGTGACCCTTGAGGTCAGTCATTATTGTTGTACAGAAGCTGTTTGTGTGAGAGTCTTTCAGAGGCTGTCAGACGGCCACTGTATAGTCCACTAATGCACACGATAATCGGTCACAACATAAGACAAGAAAAGTGATATACCCTGTGTTTTATTTAAATATTAGTACATCAGCAAAGCCAAATTCTGGGACTTTCTGAAACAACAGACCCCGAGGATACCAAAGTTCAGTATCTCATCATATGGAGCAGCTAATTTGTTATGTGAACTTTCATTTACTGTGATTGAAAATTTCTAGTCTTTATGCTTGTGAAAGGTGAACGCCCAAACTGCTCTGGTGGTATGACTGAGAATTCACTATTACCACTGTACAACCATAGACAGAACTCCAGAAACTGTATTTTTTTTTTCTCTCATTCAGCATCAGTGGTAATTAAAATGATTCCCTCCTCTCACACATTTAAGGTTGGCATTTTAATATGGTGTCACTGAGCTGGGATATGTGTAAGTCTGTGTACAGATATTTGCACTACATTTCAGAGTCTAATTGTGACGTGTGATTATCAAATATCAGGCAACAGTTGGAAAGAGACAGAAAGTGTGGTGTGGCAACTCATCATTGGACCACATTTGAGATAAGTACAGGTTTTAAATTACTTTTCCTCAGACTATCATTTTTGTAACTTTCTTTTGTCGTGTGGTAGTTGATATGCAGGATAATTGTGAGGTTACGTGTGGCGATGGTCTGGCTAGGTAGATTTATTTTCATTTTTTGTGCCCAATATTATCTTCAAATAGGGCAAGCACAGAAAATCTTGATACAACTGGAGAGGTTTCGTATACTCAATTATTGACACTGAACCTGCAACAGTCATCTGAGGCATCACATTTCTTAGGATTTTCTCCAAATGAACAGGCCCTTGGTTTATTAGAAAGATTATCACAACTCTTGGATCATAAGCTTACAAGTCAGTCTCAACTCTAGGATCATAAGCTTACAAGTCAGAATAATGATTTAAAGACTGAACTTACAAGTTAAAACAATGACCTAAAAAAGAGTATTGTTAATCTAAATGACACTGTTAAGACAATGGAAAGGAAAATTCAGGCTACACAGGAACAAGTAGCAAACTCTCTTTCAAAACTTAATCAATTACATGAGTTGACTGACCTTGAAATTCAAACAGTAAACGATAAGATTGATCACGTATGGTTGCATGTGGAGAGTGTTGAAGATGTTATTCATCCTGAGGTAGTTAGAAGGAACTCTGAATTCAAAATTATACATGAATGTATAAAGCAGGAAAATTAAATCATCAAACAGGAACCAAAATTAAATAATGATCAAATTCATAGCCATACTATCAGTGTTAACACCCAATTAAGTGATGTTGAAACAAATGTGTCACATCTGCAAATTGGCAGAAATTTTGTAACAATTTATCTCTTGAATACTTCCCCAGGGATTTCAGAATACACACAGTGGATTTCCTATAGCGACGTAGGGATAGTTTCCCTCTGAACTTGCCTGATTCTGCAAAAATTAAACGAGCCAAATGTTTCCTTAATGGCGAAGCGTTATCAGGAGCTAATCAAATTGTAAAGCCAAACATAACATTTAATGAATTCTAACAGATGTTTTTGAAGAAATTCTGGTCCGAAAGTAAATTGGTGGGCATCAAATGAGCATTTTTTAATCTAATAGGTACAGATCAGGTAATCTCTTGATGCAAGAATATTCTGAGAAACACACCTCACCTGGAAAAATCTTTTGACCATCTTATTCTTATTGATGCCTTGAAAAGATGTCTACCAATGAGGGCTCATTGGGGCCTTGTTTGCGGCCCCCATGATTCATTAGAGAATTTTTTGAAACATGTTAATAAACCTGACAAAGGTTCTGAGGAAGAGGACAGGGTTAACAAGTATCAACACAACCAGCAAAATAGACAGAATGATAACAGGAGGAACCATAGTACTTATAACAACAGTAATAATAATAATAATAATAATAATAACAGGAATGGTAATGGTAATAGAACACAAACCATAGTAACCAGAAGTAGAAAAACTGTTAATACCTTCTATTATGTCTCCACATCCCCCCCCCCTCCCCCCCCCCGTCATCAGTTATGTGGAGTCTAGGAATACTACGAACTCAGTTCGATAGATAAACAATTCAAACAAATCGTATTAATGAGTTTTATTACCAAACAAAAAGATACAAAACATAACTTCGCAATTACACACACGTGTCGCAAGCAAAGGGTGACATACAAAATTAGCAAACTTGTTCAGTATAAACAGTTCCAAGTCTGTGCTACATAGAACAAACAAGTGAGTTGACAAGAATTGACACTACTATACAAGTGCCTAATCTTGAAGCTGCTTTTCAACTGGGGCGTCACCAGTCGGTTGTGGCTCTAATGTCCTCTTCACATAGGTGCCACTACTGTCACGTTGTCGTGTGTGTCAGCATGCGATTGGCTGACGTCTTCTCATAGCCATCTCTTCTCTATTGTTCCCGACTGGGGTGCCGTCACTTGGCTTTATGCCATAACATTCGCCCCCCCCCCCCCCCCAAAGTGAAGGACCATCGTCATATAAGGAACAAGACAACGGGAGGGGAGACTGGAGGGTGGACGCTGCGATGGACTGGAAGCTGTGGCTGTAGGGAACATCAGACTATCGGTCATATCCCACCATCTGGCTTGCGCTCTGGTGGAAACATTCCCCAGAAAACACCCAGAAGGGTAAGTGTCCACCTCTTGAGGCCCTTACCCATATGTAGAAGATATCGGCTGCTGCAGCGTGGGCAGTTCCAGCTCCACCAGTAGGACAAGAGGAGGCAAAGGCTCTGTCTCCATGGGGCCATCTCACAGTGTTGTGGCTGCTGTGGCTGTGCTGTCCTAGGGATCTGTGAACCTGGGGGAAGAGATACAGAAGGATGACTATGCCCATGACTGTCGAATTTGATTATGTCGCTGGCACTATAATCCATCTGGACCTGAAATGAGTTACATGTATGCGCCAAGTTGATGAAGGAACTCACTTTGCGCCCACCATCTTCTGCCACTAAAAACCCTGAAAAACACAATATCATGCAGCACAAAGCGATTTTTATGACCTTCCTTCAGTGTCGAATGCTTAGGAGGGTGGAGCAGGTGGAGTAGTGTCCGATGGCAGTGGCCGTGAAGCAATTCCGCTAGCGATGATCCATCTCATGGATGCAAATGATAGGGGGCGAGAAACAGTTGCTATGCTTAATCCCAGGTGTGTGCCGGGTGAAGTTTGGCCATCTACTGCATGAAGGTTCTGACAAAATGTTCTGCTTTGCCACTGGACTGCAGACTGAATGGTGCTCTAGTTAGATGGTGTATGCCATTATGTTCACAGAATGTTTCAAATTCATTTGACCTGAACTGAGTGCCATTGTCTGACACTAACTTCAGGCAAACCTTCGAGGCAAAAAAATTGAGGACAATGCCTGAATTGTGCTATGTGGCGTTATTGAGTTCATTGGCACAGCAAAAGGAAACTAGCTATAAGAGACTGCCACAATCAACCAATGAGTGTTTCAAAAAGGTCCTACAAAGCCTATGTGCACATGTTGTCATGGTGATTCCGACTTGAGCCGAGCAGAGAATTTTTGTGGTGGAGCAGACTGATTTTCCACTCATGCGTGCCACTGTGACATCATCTGTTCTATTTCGGCATCCATACCCTGCCAAGTACAGTGTCAATGCGCTAATTGTTTCGTACGAACAATGTCCTTGGTGAAGTAACTGCAACACTTCTCTTTGCAAAACTTTGGGGATAGACACACGTGACCGTCTTCTGTCATTTTGAACAAGAATCACACCTTGCTGTATAGTGAGGCAATGGCTATGCTAAAGTATCGGCACACCACAGAGTTCTTTATTCTATGCAATGAGTAAGGCTAACATGTGCGAATGTATTTTAGCAAAATGTTCAAATCTGAATCAGCTTTCGTGGCCTTTGCAATTTTTCTATAATTCAGAGGAAAGGATTGAAGCAATCAAGAAACGTGAGCATCGATGTGACATCAAGATGCAGCAGAAGTGTCAAAGTCTATCAGGGCCAATTGTGAGATGTGAAAGTCCATCCGCATTAACATGTTGAGTTGTCAGACAATACACACTCTTGTGCTGGTATTGAGACAACAACAACGCCCATCTTAGCAATTTTTGGGCAGTTCGTACAGGAACCAGCTTCGTCGGATGAAACAAGTACTGCAATGGCTTGTGATCAGTTACTAAGTAGAATTTTCTACCGTACAGATAGTGGTGGAATTTGATGACACCATACACAATACCCAATGCCTCTTTCTCTATTGGTGAATTACTTCACTGAGCTTTGGACAACACTTTTGATGTGAAAGCAATAGGCCTGTCTTTATCACCAACTCTGAGTGAAAGTACCTATTCCGTAAGGAGGAGTCAACTAGCAACACAACTGGTTTGTCAAGATCAAAGTGAACCAATCACTGAGCAATGCACCATTTAAGTTTTGGGAAAGCTTCTTGGCACTCATCTGTCCAAACGAAGGGGATGTTCTTTTGGTGCAAGCGATTTGTGCAGCATTCGATAGGAACTGAATGCAATAGTGCATTTTCTCTAAAACTGACTGGAATTCTGTGACATTGCGAGGAACTGACAGGTCTCGTATGGCTAAAAAATGTAACTGAAGAGTATGTACTTCTTGACTGTTTATGACATCACCTAGATTCTCCAACTTAGGTTTTAAAAAATGACACTTGTCCAGTCGACACTTTAGTCCTGCTTCAAATAACACACAAAACAAAGTATGCAAATTTGCAATGTGTTCTTGTGGTGTACAACCTGCTGTGACAATATCGTCCAAATAGTTTGAACAGTTTGGTACTTGAGCAGTAAGCTGTGCCAAATACCGTTGGCAAATGGCAGGTTCAGAAGCACTGCCAAAAGGGAAAAACAAATTTAAACAAGCCCAAATGAGTGTTCACAACACACACGCTTTGAGATTCTCATGTTGTGATATTTGAAGATATGCGTCACACAATTTTTGGATAGTAGCGACCAGCGCCTAATCTGTCCATGAGATCCTCTGGATGTAGCAATGGATAAGTTATCAGTCACAGTCTGTGGGTTGAGTGAACACTTAAAGTCAACACAAAAGCAAATGTGACCTGGAGGTTTGGGGAGCAAAACCAGTGAACTTGCCCACTGACTAGTGTGTATGGGTGCAATTGCTCCGCTATCTTGCAGTTCTTTAAGTTCAGCAGCGACTTTGTCCCATAATGCAATGGGAACTGTTCTGGCTGGGCAAAATTTCAACTAAGCGTTGTCTTTCATAGTGATATGTGCAACAAAATTGTTAGCCTTGCCTAAATCAGCCAAAAAAAGTTCAGGGAATTCTTTCAGTAAGCTAGTTAGATTGTCTTTTGCGTTGAATGCAGTTACTGACTTCACATTTTCCTGAATGTTAAAGCCAAACGAATCAAGCCCAAATATGTTCTCAAAATCGCATAATTGTATCACAGTGAAAGTCACACTTTGCGTATGCAAACGATACATGACAGGCAAAGTACATTTTCTGAGAACAGCAATGTCTTGTCCATTATAAGCCATCAGGTGTGTGCTAGTTTTAGACAGGCATGCGGAGCTTAACAGTTCATACATGTTACAATTCAGCAATGTAACAAAGGCACCCGTGTTCACCTGAAATTTCACACATTTTCCACTAAGATACAAATGAATAAAAACTTAGTTGGACTGGCGTAGCACTGAAGAAACTGTTCGCTTGCTAGTTTTGCTAATCCCTGCAGCAGGCTTTGAACACACTGCATTGATTACATGGGCCTTGTGACTAGATTTTTATCAGTGAGCAGAGTTCTTTTGTTTGTTCCATAGCAAACATACAGATTGGATGTGATCTTTCTTGCCACATGCGTAACTTTGTGCTTGTCTGGACGGGCAGTGTTGGCATTTATACTGTAAATAGCACCAATTCTGTTCTCTGTTTATAGAACTGTTCATGTGTCTTGGCGTGAAAATGCTGTTGCTGCCTAATGGGCCGATCACAAGTGAGGGATGGCTCAAACCGACAAATTGGTGGCTGCTCAAATTTGTCAGCACGGCACCTGTATCATAATGATCTAGAATTTGCACTTTGTTATGATATGATAAATCTGATTGTTTCAAAATCTGGTCTCTTAAGTCTGACATCACGTACATTGTACATGATCACTTCACACAACATAACATCAGAATATAAAGCACCACAGCCACATTTGAATTTGTATTTCCTCATCATAGCCTGCAAATCTTTACCTACTCATGATAAGTTTGTTCTGACCTTTTCTTGCAATGAAAGAATTGGTACCTAGCTGCCACCATATTCACTTGTTGTTCATTATAGTTAGTTAGCGAATCAACAACCTGGTCATAGGAAAGTTCACTCGGAGTGATAGTAGGGAACAATTTCTGAATGAGGCGAAAGACTGTACTTGCTACTGTGGATAAAAAGTAATGTAGTTTCAAAGTACCTGGTATGTTATGAGCAATTACGTGGCCTTCATACTGTTGCAATCACTCAAGCCATTCCTCTTGTTCATTAAACTGGCGAAAAGGCACTCGAAGCTACAGGTGTTGCCTGTGGCTTGATGGGTTAGTAGCTTCTGTACCGTGTTTAGCAGCATGGCTATCTGCAGCGTCTGAAACTGAAACATCTGTGTTGGCTGCGTTGCATCCATCGCTTGCAGCTAAGGTGCCTGAGCAGGGGGTGGGAGAGGTGGGTAGCTCATTTTGGAATAGGCAAATGTAATAAACAGACAATGCAAGCAATAAAAATAAGTACACAAGCAAAGAAAAATTCTGCAACACCCTCCTGAAAACACTGAATAGCAAAAGAACTATAAGAAAAACTTTGAAAACATGTAAACACACCCCCGCAGAGAAAAGGCAAGGTAGAATTAAGGCGCCAGCAAAACACAAAAGCCCATAACAGAATAAAACTGTGGCAGCCAGGCAATGGATTTCTAACACCATAATTAATTCTGTAAATATTTTGTACTGATTAATTCTGTTTAATGTTAAGTATGTATTTTTTTTTTTTACTATGTAATGTCTTTGACCTATTGTAATGAAGTGTAAAATGTTTTTTCCTTACCATTTAAATTCTTTGTATTAATTGGAGAAAAGTAGTATTTAATCATAATGAGAATTTCACTCTGCAGCGGAGTGTGCGCTGATATGAGGAGAGCTTCTGTAAAGTTTGGAAGGTAGGAGACGAGATACTGGCAGAAGTAAAGCTGTGAGTACCGGGCGTGAGTCGTGCTTCGGTAGCTCAGATGGTAGAGCACTTGCCCGCGAAAGGCAAAGGTCCCGAGTTCGAGTCTCGGTCGGGCACACAGTTTTAATCTGCCAGGAAGGTTCATAGTATTTAATCATGGTTATGTTATTTTGACTTATTAATGTGTTTAGATGTTGGGTTTTTATGAAATATGTTTGCTTGCAACTATGTATAAGCTGGTTCATACCTAGGGACTTCCATTGCATAAAATGAAAGGTAACAGTATTTCCCACTTGTAACGGAAGTGAGTTGGCGCGCACCAAAATGTGGTCGGCGCAGGCTAAAAGATGGATGTGGCACTCAGTCTGGGTGCCAAGTGAGAGACCACAGTCAGTCGGCAGCTAGCTACTGGAAAGTCTGGTCCTGAGGAGCAAGTGAGTGAACAGCGCAAGTGCCGAATGAGGCATCCAGTACCTGGATTAATATGGAAAGGTGTCGGATGTGTGTACGACTCTAAAATGGTGCTCTATTATTGTAAAAGGCTCTAAAGTTGGTAATTTCGTCACTAAGAAGAAAGTAATAGAGCAAATTACATCCAGAGGAAAGACCAGGTAGCCACTATGTACTCGCCACCAATATTGCGCCATCACTTCAGCAAATCTAAGAGGTCAGATTATGGACCAGTACATTTAAATGTTGTTTAATATGCAATAATAAGGCAAATTATGTTAAACAATGTGTCTGACCCTTGAATTGGTTCCTCTCATCGTACTTCTTAGGATCTATTCAACATAATTGCTAACATCTGAGTATCCTGTATGTGAAAAATGGTCGAAAATAAGTGATTGTTGGTGTTGCTTAATTCTGAATGCAACAAGATATATAGAAACACTGTGGGTTTCACTAAACTCAAGGGAAGTAGTTAGTATTGCATTTATGAAAACCTTCACAATGTTTGATTTGTTTTAATTCAAAGTATTTGTGTTTCCAAGATTAACTGCATTTAATTATGTTGGTGAAACTTACTGGTTATGCTAATGACAAAAGCAAGCACATTATTTTGAGGTTAGTTAAAGTAAACTGCTTTTAAAGTCATACTTAAGGAACTGTATAAAAGATCACTGACATTAACTGTTTTAAAAGTCCTGTAAGGTGAGTAAAATTAGTGAAAGAATAATACCAAAATTTGCATCTCACAATTTGTCTCAGAAAATTGTGTTTAGTTTTCTTTATGGTAATGGATGGTTTAAGGGCCTCACTTTTGTGTTGCTTAATATGAGAAAACTTTCTTGAACAATGAGTTTACTAATTGCATTTTGAAGAAATTCTATAGTTTTGTGTGCTTTGTGTAGTAAAATTAGGAAAGACAGTTTGAGGGCCTCCACCTAAGTCTTTGGCTATGAAAGATAAAGTTACTGTAATTGCCCTTATCCATAAAAGTAGAAATAATATTATTTGTTAATGAGTGTAAAAATCCTGTTTCAAGTGACTTTTAATTATGTTTGTTCTATTTGGAAAGTAACTGTTGAAATAGGACTATGTCCATGTCCAATTTCAGGTTAAGTGCTGACTTTCATAACTTTTGATGATCACATAATTCATATATAACAAAGTAATTACTATCAAGAAGAAATAAGTCGTTAATGATTTCCATGAGAACTTGCATATACTATTTATAACTGCTAGCATCACTGTACCACCTGTCTGGTTATGGTAGAGTTCATTGCACTTCTTTGGGTAAGAAGCAATAGTAGCTTTCCTTTATCATAACTCTATACAGATTAATCAAAAATAATGTTCCACATTACTATGCCTAATTAGGCTGGTGACAATTTTTATTTCATTTAAGCTAACTTGGTTACTTAAGAACTTTTCCAAATTTCAATCTTTAGCTTTCTGATTTCTACTGTTATATTAAGTTCTGGTTCGACAATCCAAATCCATTAGCTGACTCATGGTCAGTTTACTTCTATCCTCCCAGAGGGTAACATTTACTGCAACATAATACCATATTTGGTAGTAAACATTGTGCCACTATAACAAACGGTGCAGTATAGTGTTGTATTTGGCTTTTCCCGCTATAGTACTATCTGTTGAGCAGTAAGTGTTATATTTGGCTTCCTTGTGACAGGACTAAAATCTTATTGTCACTAGGTAAACTGCATAATGATATAACAAACGTTGTAGTAATGTTATATTTGGCGACCATCACAGAACCAAAATCTTATCGTCACTAGATAAACTGTATAATGATATAACAAACGTTGTAGTAGTGTTATATGTGGTACCGCGTGACAGGATGTCATTTAAATTTACAGTTAGAGACTGTAAAAAACTTAAATATTATGCGAAAAATAAAAGTAAATCAAGCACAAAACGTCCAGTGGCACAAACATGTAACACAAAAGAAAAAATAAATAACAGAAAGTTACCTAAGTTTGAAAGTTAAAGATATAAAAACATAACAATAACTAAGATGGACAAAAAACTGGAAATGAACGAAGATGAGCAGGATGAGTGTGTGCTAAGTGCACTAGCTAATAGTAGTTCAGCAGGTGCACTCATAGATGCCGCCATACAATGACAACAAGCCTATGTGGAATACCACACAAATGTAAATGACCAAATTCAAACCATGAATGTAGCACACGTAAGACAAGATAAGAAAGACGATCCAACTGAAGATAGTGGATTTGCAAACGAGTCAATGAATATGTTTGATTCACCGAAGATCAAAAGAGAAATAACTGAGCCACGAGAAGTAGCGTTTGAATATGAAGGTGCAGGAGAATTGAAAAGCAAAAAGTCACCAATTATGACAGATTTGTTAAAAATATTGTCTGCGCAGATTGCAGCACAGGGTCAGCAAATAGTTGCTCATAGTAGTGACATTAATAACCAAATTAGGACACTCTAACAAACACAGAGTAAATAGATCGAAATGCAAGGAATAAAAATCTGTAAAGAAATCGAAAAGGTGGACACAAAAGTAGGTGTGGTGAGTAATGCAATTAGAGACCTTAAATTTGAAGTTGATGCTATCAACGGTAATATTGCTAATATTGCTAATATTCAAAGAAAAATTAATGACATCAATGAGCGATTTGATTCAGAAATAATAAAAATTGAAGACCAAGTAGAATCACTAGTTGTAATGAAGGATGACGAAAAGATGTTCGGTCCGAAATCCGAAGTATTAACAGAGTGTAACACCGAGTTTGCTCAAATTAAACAATCAGTGACAAAAACAAACAGGGAATTATGCAAACAATTCGCTACTTGTGAAAAGAAGTGCAAGCACAACACTTCCAAAATCCAAGGCAAAGTGTATGACTTGGAAAAAAAAAATAAAAGAAAATCCCAATCATGCCAATGAGAATGTAGTTTACAGTAAATTATTAGAGGGCGAAGAAAGGTTCAACCCTGCTGAAAAGCATAATGGTTGGCATCCTCTTGACTTTGTGAAAAACTGCGAAAGAAATTTTCCTAATTATTTGACAGACCATGAAAAAACTAATATAATGATCAGTGCTTTAGCAGGCGATGCTAAAAGATGGGGGCTAAACCTAGAGACAAATCAAATGTCATTTGAAGAATTCAAACGAAATTTCATTGAAGAATATTGGTCAGAGAAGAAACAGGTTTACCTCTGGAGATAATTTATTCTGGCTAGGATGTATGATGTCGGGACGAAGAAATTCCATGAAAGAGTTTTCTGAAGCATGGTATCGAAAGTTAATTCATTTAAAATCTAGATGAACTGAATCCGAAATTGTGTGGGAACTATGGAAAAAACTCCCTGAGGTTTCAAAAAGATATGTATGAAGTAACCGCAGAAGCTTTTTGGCATTTTTAGAAAGAGTTGAGGATGAGGACCATTGGAAAAGGAATTGTGAATTCCGTCCGAACAGTACTAACCGATCGACAGAAAACAATGACCACAAGGAACAAACAGAAAATGAAAGGTTTTGAGTAAACATAGTACAGAGAGGTCATGGTAGAGGAAGAGGTAATGTTGCGGTTCACAGTAGGGGGTTCACGCCACGAAATTTTCAAGATAGAGGTGAACCAGAAAACTAAAAACCGTGTGTGTTAAGGGCCAGGTTCACACAGACAGCAGTTTCAGGCCCAAGGTAAAGAAACCATTCTCATATAATGAGAGTAATTAATGCAAACAACAAGTTACTAAAAGTAAAAACACAGCATTAATCGGGGCACACGGAGTGGTGACAGACGGTGGTGTGCACAGGTCAGGATCTTGTGACAAGTTAAAGGGTTGGTGCCCACAGCAGACAAATGGCCACCGTGCGCACAAGATGGCTGTAACAAGTGACACAAGTGGTATCGAAGAATTCAGTAGACCAGTTTCGAGAGTAAATGACTACAAAACTGGGAACAGTACGAACGTGTTATGTAACAGAGATAACCAGAAAGCAGAACTGTGCAAGAAGGCATTGTTATGGAATGAAATGGAGCAGGAAGATGTGACTGAAAGTGGAAATATTTATGCAACCAATGATGTTATAAAAGGGGAAGGCATAGTAGTAGATGAGAATTTAGTAAGTAGAAGTGAAAGGAAGATAGGAAGTGCTGCGTAAAGTACACGTGCAATATTAGTAGAAGAGAAAAATGAAAGAAATGAAGGGGCCGGGGAAGGTATGCGAGCGACCATTATTAAAGGGAGTAACAGGAAAAATAATGTCATGGGCAGTATAAATAAATTTAGTGTGGAGGAAGAGATCCTCTATGGTATAGATGAAGTAAAAATGGGTATGAATCTTGCACAATCATTCAAAAATAATGATGGGGAGGAAGATGGAAAGCGAATTACTGACGAACATGACAATTATACAAAATATGAAGTAAAAGCCGATGACATTCAAAGTGATACTGAAGAAGTGTCTGAGAACATAAATCAAACACTATATGTGGAAGATAATCAGAAAACCAAAGCTATTAAAACATCCATTGGTGATTTACCTCATTGCTTAAAAATCGCATTCTTACTCAAATCTGATAATGAAGAAGAACTCAGTGATAGTTCAAGTGAGGAAGAGTACATAGAAACAAACAGAAATGAATACACTTTTACCAAAAATAAATATGAGAAAAGAGATGAAATTTTTTCGAAATAAAATCCAGAAAGTGAAACCGAACTGAAACTGAAAGAACCACTAGATAGTACGGTGTTGGCGAATGATTTGCAAAAACCTACAGACCTGGTGCAAGCTTCACTTACTGTTAAGAAGGAATTTGAAATTCCAAAACCAAAAGAACCGCCTGATAACATTATAGAAGGGCAGAAACTGCAACAGATCTCTCAAGACATAGAGATAAAGAAACCAAAAAAGCTGCTAGACATACAGGGAAGGTCCATGGGTAACATTTCCTGGAATGACATAATGATCGAACAGGATTTGTTGTGGGAAGAAACAGAACATAGGGTTATTAATAGGGTGACCAGACGTCCGGATTAATCTGGACATGTCCTCCATTTTAGCTCTTTGTCCGGGATCCAGGTGGATTTTTACAGTGTCCACCTTTTTCCCAAAGTTGAGCATAATACAGTTAAATTTACAATTCGTCCCATTCTATTGCTCTTTTCTTAAATACTTTAACTATTGGCACAGCCTTCGTGATAAACTCGCATGAAGGCAGTGTTAGTAGGTAGCACAAGGATCGTCGATGTTATCGTTGATCTGGTTATAAGCGAATGCAAATATCGATTATTTAAAATTTTCATTTTGTATCTTCGCTTTGTATTGGCTTGGCTTCCTGTAGTGCTCGGGTGATCAGTGAGTGTAATTTTTAACTGAGTGAGTTACGTAAAATATTTGGCTATGCCTAAACGAAAGTGTACATTTTCTGATGTCCTTTCCTGCAAATATCTGGCTTTAAGAAGGGAGAAATGAATTTGAAGCGGAATGTAAGATATGTGGAGCTGGAACATACGTCTCAGTGGCCAATAAAGGTAAGAAATAACTCGACAGATTAACTGTCATGGTTTTGTTTCATTGTTTCATAGTCATTCAATTTATTTGTATTCAGAAGGTTAAAGTGCAGTTTACATGTCGTCAGCTGCTGCTTGAATTGTAGATGTTGGTAGCGGTGCGTCGAATTAAGGGAGGTGAACGGTCTTACGTTTTTCGCTTTGTAAACAATTCCATGTTGTTGACATAAAACAATTGACGCCACGCTGTCACCACAATCAATGTTTTTAATTTTTTTATATTGCTCAGTTAACCACCACCTGACCATCAGTAACAATTAACTACTAGTTTTACCGGTAATTCCCGGCAGTCATGTGACTTGTCCAAAACTGACAGGTGGTATCCACATCTGCAGTTGACCCCTTTGATGTGTCCTCTTTTTTTCTTATTTTGTCCTCCTTTTTGAAGCTATTTGTTCTCCTTTCTAAACAACTGCATCTGGTCACCCTAGTTATTAAACAAACCATTATCCCAATAAAAATTTGTGGGATTGTTTTACAAGTAATGTTGGACACTGGATCTCAAATTAGTCCCATTTCAGAGTCGTGTTTTGAGAATATCTCGAGTAAACCAGGAGTAGTCGTCATGTCTGTGAATGGACTAAAGATTATAGGAGCAACTGGCAAATCCAGTAAGCCCGTTTGTAAGCAGGTACTGATTGAATTTGAGATACAAGGGAAAAAGTTTGAACATGACTTCTTAGTTGTACCTGAATTAAGTGCAGAAATGATCCTAGGTATTGACTGACTGGACAAAGAAAGAGTATTTTTAGATTCTGGGAATGAAATTGATAAAATTAATATGGAATCTAATACTTTGGAAATTAAATTTGCAGAAAATGAAACTGTACATGATACTAACGTAGAGTCAATGTTGCTAGAATTGAAACCCGGAAACGATGGGTTGTCCAGCTTGTATGAAATTAACGATTTGAAAAACTTAATGTCTACTGAAGTGAAGACTGACAGTTTTAGGGAAACTGTTGATGAAATCCAAGAACTTTCATCTGAACAAAAAGATGATTTATTTACCATTCTATATATTAATCAGGAAGTGTTTCTGATAAACCTGGTATGGTTAAGAACTTTGAATACCATATTGATGCACTTGAACATGATCCATTTTTTGTAAGACCCTATCCAGTACCGCTAGCGAAGAAAGAAGCAGAAGGTAGAAATTGACAGAATGTTAGAATGGGGAGTGATTGAAAGAAGCAACAGTGAATATAATAGTCCACTTATTATAGTAAGTAAAAGAGACTGTGGCATGCGAGTTATTGATGCATGGACACTGAATAAAATTGTCAGGAGAGAAGTAGACCAACCAGAAAATTTAGACAATTTATTACAATAATTACATGATGTAAAATATTTAACTAGCCTTGACCTCACTGCAGAATATTGGCGGATCTCACTACTTGAAGAATCCTGGAAATGTACAGCATTCTTATTTGCAGGGAAATGCTGTCAATATAAAGTCGTGCCCTTTGGTTTAAATGCTTCTGTCTCTGTTTTTATTAGAGCATTGGATTCCATGATGCATAGGGAACTTTGTACTAGACTCATCTACGTTGATGACTTGTTAATTGCCACTGAGAGTTGAGAAGAACATTGCGAGCTGTTGAATAAAACGTTCACTGCTCTTCATGCAGGAGGGATGACTTTGATGTTGAAGAAATGTGATTTTGTTAAACACGAAATAAAGTTTTTAGGACATATCGTAACTACGTCTGGGATTGGAAAAGACCCAGAAATATTGAAAGCTATAGAAAAATGCCCTCTACCTAAGAACCGAAAGCAATTGAAAGCATTTCTAGGTCTTTGCAGTTTTTATCACAAATATGTGAAGGGGCAAACATTTAATAGTCCACATTTACTTAAGAAAAACAGTGCATATATCTGGACAAATGAATGTAAAAAGGATTTTGAAGAGTTAACAATCAAATTGGTAAGAAGGAATATTTTACATCACCCAGTTTTGAGTGAACCGTTCCATGTGATTACAGGCATTAGTGTGAATGAATGGTGTCAGAGTTGAAATTTTCTATAAAAATACTGAATTAAATAATCAAGAACACAAGATGATAGCTTTTGCAAGTAGACTCTAATTAAGTATGAAAAGAATTACACTGTTTCAGAGAAAGAAGCATTAGCTTTTATATGGGGATTAAAGAAATTCTGAAATTATTTATGGGGGCACAAAACCATTATCCATACTGATCATAGAGCATTAACTTTCTTGAAAGAGTGTCATTTATTTACCAGCAGATTAAGTCGATGGGCTCTATATTTACAGCAATTTGACTATGAAATTTTGCATATTAAAGGCAATGATAATTATGTAGCAGGTGCTTTGTCATGATTGCCTGAGGGCATGAATAATTTACCAGAAGAAGGAAATGAAGACGGTAAATTTCACATTAGGTATATTAAAGTAGTTCAGGGTAGGAAGAATATTGAACAAATTTGCAGGAGCATGCTTTTCCATCAAAACGAAGACAAAGTATGAAAATCAGTAAAAATAAATTTCAATAATCCCAAATTCCCCAAAATTGGTAAATTTTATGAAATCTTTAATGGAATATTGCACAGAAGGAAAAATACAGGTACAGAGGAGTGGAAAGTTTGTTGGCCATTACAATTTGAAACTGAAGTTATAGACTACTTCCACCTCACTTTGGGATATTGTGGTCCTAAGAAATGTATAGAAAAATTGAATGATGTGAACAATAAATGTGGGTGCCAGTAAGAAAATGCCTGATAGGATTAAGTCATGTGATGTTTGTCAAAGAGCAAAAGTTGCTAACCAAGGTTATATGCAGAATGCTATCCCAGAAGATACTTTTGATCTGTCGTCAGTAGATTTGTATGGAGATCTTCCAAGAACTTCTGGAAATGTTGATTACACTGTAGCGGTTTTTGAAGTCTTTTCTAAATTTATTAAATTGTTCCCTATTAGAAAAGCTACTGCAAACACAGTTTTCAGCTAAATGACTGAATATTTTAACCCCTTAGCTTACAATGTCGTGTGAGAGACGTAGTTGCCGACCTGGCCAAACATCACCTAGACGTATCAGAGACATGATATGTTTGCCGCACCGAACAAGCGCAACTCATGTGAGAGACGTAGCTTGCCAACCTGGCCAAACATCAACTACCGCGCTGAACAACCGCATGTCGTGTGGGAGACGTCGTCGGTCAGCTGCACCAAATGTAAACAGAACGTCTCTGACACGTTGCCGAGCTGATCGAGTACACGCGACATATACGAAGTGTTCTTCGCCGCATTTGGACCCGCTGACATTACAAAAATACTTTCACAATGTTCCTGACATGTAGCAAATGGATTCATGAGGAAAGGGAGACATGTGGTGGCATAGCCAACAATGATTTTGCAGGTATTTTGACAGTGGTAGCGACGTTTTACCTCCTGTATGAAAACGGTGTAAGCGGCTGGTGATTGAAGATGCTACTGACAAAGAAGAGCAAACCTACCAGCAACAATCAGTCATGGATGTGGCAAAAGGAAGACAATGAACCAACAATCTGGATGTATACAGAAATTCCTGGAATAAAGGAAGCAGCTTTACAGCACGTGAGTTCAAGCGTAAGAGAATTACACATTTTCTATTTAATATTTAATAGTACATTTTGGGGAAACATTGTAACTGAGATGAATAGATATGCACAAGACGTACTCTACAGTGAACAGAAGAGACAAAAAATAGACCAAAGGTGGTCTCCTATCGGCTGTAATGAAATAAAAATATACATTGTGCTATGTATAATCATGGCTGAAGTAAGGAAACCATTGATTCAGATGTATTGGTCTAGGAGGGCTATTATAAAAACGCCAATATTTAGGAAAACGATGCTGTTCAGGATATTTCTGCACATAAGTAGATTTCTGCATCTAGCATATAACAGTTTAGCCAACAACACAGATAAGCTGTACAAACTAAGGCCAGTCATAGATATGTTCAAGCAAAAATTTAAGGAAATGTACACAATGCAAGAGAATATTGCCATTGATGAATCATTAATGAAATTTAAGGGGCGCTTATCCTACAAACAATTTAACCCATCTAAAAGAGTGAGATTTGGTATTAAAATTTATAAATTGTGTGAGTCAAGTTCAGGATACTGCTATGATTTTAAGATATACACGGGTAGTGACAAATGTGATGCTTGTGGTAGTACCTCTGAAAGTGTAGTTCTAGAACTATCACATTAGTGTTACACAAAGGGCATACTCTGTATTTAGATAACTGGTTTTCTTCACCGAAACTTCTCAAAACTCTCCTCACCAATAAAGCTAATGTGATTGGAACAGTGCGCTCAAACAGAAAAAATATGTGCACAGACTTCCTGAAGGCAAAATTAAAGAAGGGAGAATGTACAGTGAGGAGCTACAATGGAATATTGGCACTAAAATGGAAAGATAAACAAGACGTTTACATGCTTTCCACAAAACATTCAACAGCAGAAATGATTTCCACAGACACACCTCTCCACAATGCACCATGGAAACTGAAATGTGTCGTCGAAAACGCTAGAGGCATGATTGGAATTGATCGTCAAGATCAGATACTCGCATTCTTCCCTGTGATGAGAAAATGTATGAAACGATACCGCAAGGTATTCTTTTACCTATTTGATGTTGCTTTATTTAACACATACCTTTTGTATTACAAAATACATTGCAGCAAATGACAGAACTACGCAGAATATAGGATTCACATTGCAGAATCGTTGTTGAAAACTACACCTTTATCGGAATATAATCGGAAGGGACGATTAGCATCCGACGATATACCACAAAGACTACACACGCAACATTGGGCGCATTTTCCCAAACATATTTGTACAACACCATCAAAAGTAAATCCTGCGAGATGTGTAGTGTGCAGAAAGCATAAATGATGCAGCAAAATAACGTGGGAATGCAAAAAGTGCAAGGTTGCATTACATGTGCCAGATTGTCTTGCGATATCATACAATCGAAGACTATTAAATTTGTGTACATGTCATTGTGAAGACGTTGCGTTCGAAAATATGTTTGCCAACGTACTAACGTAACAGGTCCCAGAATGTTTTGAACAAAATATTATACAGTCTTAGATTATTGCACTGTTGTGAATATTATTATTGAGATGTATTTCATCAATGTATGTTTGCTTATAAAGGGAAATAAAACATTTGTGAATATATTGTTGCATTTGAGACAATGAATGTTCATTTCCAATGGGCAAGTAATTGTCATTATTTATGATACCTGTAGAAATGTCACATTACTGGTGTCACACATACGTACTTACAAATCCCGAGGGCGTCTGCATGACTTCGGACGCCACCAGGCATAGTGCACCGCAGCCTTAGCATGTGTAAGTGCTGGCAATCGAAAGGCGCATCTGTACCTTGCAGCCACTTACGGCTCACGCTAACGGAACTTAAATCGTAAGGCAAAGGGTTAATAAGATTGGTAAACCAAAAGCGGTGTTATCTGATAATGGACCTCAATTTATATCTAAAATATGGAAAGAAAGCATGGAACAGAATGATGTACAAGTAAAATATATTTCAGCCTATCACCCAGCCAGTAACCCTGTAGAAATATACATGTGTGACTTAGGCAGGTTGTTTAGAACCTACTGCCATCATAATCACATGGCCTGGGTCAGGTTTATTAGAGATTTTGAGAAAATTATGAATACACTTTATCATGAAACTGCAGGTTTTACACCTGAAGAAATTCTGTTAAATTGCAAAAATAAATGTGTTATTGAAGCAACTTTGCAATTTCCACCTATTGTAGTTATTGACCTAAATTGAAAAAAAAAAAAAAAAAAAAAAAAAGAGTTGGTTAGAAAAAGAATGAAAGAAAAGGCGGACGCCAGATCCAAAAGACATAATAAGGGACTTAAGACAACTAAATTCAAAATTGGTGACTTAGTTTTAGTAAAAACTCATGAAATTTATAAATTTAAATATATTTACAATAGCCCACTCAAAGTGCAAGGAACTCCACATGCCAATGCATACTTCCTAGTGTACCCAAAGTCGAAGAAAGTGTTAGGGATGCACAATATTGTAGGCTTAAAACTATATCTCAATAGAAGTGAATGATCTGAAACCTTCAGAGGGCATTGTAATCTATGCAATGCTACATGTCTGATGAACACCAGGTGCTTGAGTTGTTGACAACCTTTTTGTGTTGTCAATCTTCCTCTTCTGTCACTATGAACTGAATCTATCATCTTTCCTTTTTCCCTGTTAGAATAGATAGGCATGAGTAAGAAAAGTGGGTACAGTAGCAAAGGAGGTAACAGGAAAACAAATGTTGAATGTAAATGAGTAGAACCTATTATATGTTTGGAAGAGTAATGAAAATAAGATGAAAAGAATGCTATAATATGTCTAGAAGTTTTTGAAAGGGTTAGATATGATGATGAAAAAAAAAAGTTTGTGATAAAGGCAGGGGAAATGGGCCTGCTAAATGTATATAAAATAAATGTGAGATGTTTTTCTAGTGCCACAGACATTGGCAGAAATAACTTGCAATGTATTTAATAATGTTGTGTTGATCTTAATGTATGTGATAACCTAACTTTGTGTAAAGTCATGAAGTCTGAATAGTAACTGTGGAGGAAAAATTTTGCTGGATGAGAAAGTAGGGAGAGAAAATTACAAATTTGGGACTCTTAATGCATGACGTCTTCTCTTGTAAACTCGTAATAATGAATTTATCATGAATATGATGCCTAATTTGAATATCTATAATGTTTATACTACCTGATGTCATCTTGAAAAGAAATGGTTTTTGTTACCAAATGCTAATACCTGTTTGTAAGTTTCAGATTCAAAATAATGAAATATATTGTACAAAATGTGTAAACTACCGGATGTAATAAAATGAGGACTGCCAGGAAATGTATTGCTCGGCACCGAAGGAAAAAAATGGCAATAATGATGAGACTAAGAACTGTCTGAACTACTATGTGGACAGTGAAAAGGAATTCCCAATATGAGGCAAGGATGAAAAAAGGGTCAACCTAAACTGGCATACATCAAGAATGGGTAGTGTGTGAATTTGTAATGGTTCTCTGAGTATTGTTTTTGTATGTGTTTGTGTGTATCTACACTCATGCTCGTAAATTAAGGATAATTGCAGAATGTGGTGCCACACAACGTGGCACTACACAAAACTGGCGCTAATAACATAGGCACATAGGGAACACACACAACACAGATCTGTAAGTCCACGGTATTGGTGATAAGCTGAGAAAACCATCCCAAAACACATGTGCTACAAAACGCCACTGTTTCCTGCGCATGTACCCCAACATCAATATGGGATATGATCACCATGCACATGTACACAGGCCATACAATGGGTTGGCATCTCTGGATCAGGTGGTTGAGCAGCTGCTGGGTATAGTATCCCATTCTAGCACCAGTGCCTGTCGGAGCTCCTGAAGTGTCCTAGGGGTTTGAAGACTTGCAGCAATACGTCAACTGAGGGCATCCCAGACGTGTTCAATGGGGTTTAGGTCTGGAGAACAGGCAGGCCACTCCATTCGCCTGATATCTTCTGTTTCAAGGTGCTCCTCCATGATGGCAGCTCGGTGGGGCCATGCATTATCATCCATCAGAAGGATGGTGGGAACCACTGCACCCCTGAAAAGGTGGACATACTGGTGCAAAATGATGTCCTGATACACCTGACCTGTTACACTTCCTCTGTTTAATTTCCCTGTACATCAGACCACTTTATTCGTGAAATAGGGAACCCATCAGCATGATAGATCTCTTCAGATAATGGCTCACTTTCACTGCCTTCGTCAGTGGAAGATGAAACTTTGTTTCCCCAGTTGTAGACGTATTATTTGTAACTTGCATGTGTACCTTTTTTTTCTTCAAAGGAATTACTCATCTACACTACTACACTTGCTCAAGGAATGAGCACGCTAATCCGGGTTGGAATCACTACCACTTCCAGTGATTCATCAGATAAACTTGATTCCTCCAACCATTTTCGAATTCTCTCCTCTTTTGAATCCATTTTTCACCGAACATCCACAAAAATCATATTGCAAACAAGCACTACACAATCCCACATATGTAAACAAAATGTCGGTGCCAGCAGGGAACACGTACTGATGTTACACTGTAAACAGGTAACAATTGCCTGTCATCCATTGCTGCCACTACAAAACCAACATCACAATATTTTTACCTCCTACCGGTATAATGTGACGTGACGCCCATTTGATTTCAATGCAGGTGTGATCGTCCATGCACCACAGGTAAATACTCACAAACCCTCGCATGATCGAATATGATGCACAAGACGAAAATGGCAAAACCGATGTGCATCAAATATGATGCACATGGCAGTGAAAGTGTTAATTAACTGTGCTACATCAGCAGTGACCATATACAGCAAACAATGGCTGCCTACCACCATCTCCACATCCCACCTAACCAGTGCTACTAATATACCTATCAGTGACAGTGTTAATGAACTACGCCACACCCATTTTCATTCTAATGACTCTGGGTGTATCAGCATTCCGTGTGCAATGTACCAAATTACAGACACAATCCAGTGTACCACAATTTTTGACAAACAATCGCCAACATACATGACCACCTTCCACTGCAGAGAACCGATATTTACGGGTTATTGCGGACATATCCATCCTACAAATGACCTTCCTGTGCCAGACCATCCTCTTTCCATGGCCTAAGCCTGAACTTTACATTCTGCGCATTTCGTACGTCACCCGGGTGATGTAACACTTGTTATGGCCACGCCACGACCCGCATCACGTCATCACAAGACATCACACCAACACCAACAACGACTGCGTGCGCTCCGGGCCACGCCTGCCATGTGATGTCACTCAACAAACAGGCACACCGTGTGTACCTGCAACTGTGCAGGGTTTTCACACCTCACGACCACAGTATACTATACAGTCTGACTGCAACTACGACCCACACACCGTGGGAACACGAGAAGTACCTACAATAGCCACCGCGTTGGGTGCCCTACACCGATGCGCCATTCGCCATGATTGTCACTAAACCAGGACCTGTCCACCCGCATGAGCGACACGCCAAGCGTGACTACAGTGCCGCAATGCCACCTGCCGTCTCTACCAGCACCACCGGATGGTGTTCACGAACCCGCAGCATGTACTTTGCATGATTACAACAACCTCAAGCAGGTCCTGGCCCCTGGCCACCAGGCAGATTACCGCCAGGCACACACTGAGCTACAACTGCCACCACTACAAGTTGATTCTCCACAAGCATGATTCACATTTTGCGAGGGCATGATGCAGTCGGTCAGGATCACAGACGACCATGACAAATTTTTAGTGCTTTTGACCCACCTCCAAACCAAGACCGATCTTATCAGTGACCTCCTACTGCACGCACTAACCACTGACAGATACGAGACACCACTGACAGATACGAGACAACAAAAACGCTCATACTACATTGCCTGTCATATTCACCTCAACAACTCCACCTAGCCTTCGCTAAAACGTCGCTGGACCACGATACCTGGTTAGCGTTCTGGTACAGGTTACGGCTCCGAATTGATACGCCTCGGAATCGACACAAACCTAACAGATCGTGCTCTCTGGTCACTATGGCTTCTCAAGCTGCCAGAAACCATACAGATGGCCATGCTAATGCATGACAACAGACTGCTGGAAACCCGGTTATGCCTTGCCGACCGAATGCTTGCCCTAGCGCAACATAATGCCTTGATAAACACTTGCATCAGCTCCAACTCTGACAACACCTGTTACATCTACAGCCAGCTGTGGGCAGCCTGCACAATGGCCGCACCCAGGGAGACCGTGGCACAGTGCTCACTGCGTCCAACCAACAGTCACTTCCATGCCACACCAACAACAGCCCCGCAAGTCTCCACTGCGGCGAGGCACCAACAATCAGATGCCACGACAGACCCAGGTGCCACATTTGTTGCAGAATGTAAGCAGCCACCCACCGCATTTATGACCGGCCATCAACCCATGCCTAATTGTGAAAACTCACCTGACCAGGACGCTGCGCCTACTTGGCCACACCACCCATGCTGGTTCCGCGTACGCTTCAGTGCCGATGTGTGCCACTGTCATTAACCTTGCAGCTACCCAAACTAGAACAGCGGCCTTACACAGATGCATTGGGTCACTCCCCTGCTTCAAGCTGCCTCGCTAAAAAACATGACAACACTCACCATATACCGCATCTACATTCTAACAGCGGGCGGCTCTTCGTCTATGACAACCATCTTGTCAACATGGGCGCTGATGTTAGCACGCTGCCACCTCAGCTGCCACCTGAAAAATGTACACCATCCGCTGTACAACTATGCACTGTGAACGAGTCAGCGATTCCCGTGATAGGCGTGGCCTCTATCACTGTTCAAGTGGACAACCACATCCCTCACCCATGGACGTTTTTCATGGCCGACACCATAGAGCCAGTGTTGGGCGCAAATTTTTGAGGCATTATAAACTTTTGCCTGACCTGGATAGGGCCTTACTACTACATCGCGATGGCCGCATGCCAATCAGTGGAGTAAACAGTGACCATCTACCAATGGACGAGACTCCACCGCCTCCTGCTACCTCTAAAACAGTACCGGACCTCACACTAAAGTGCTAGGCATTGTTCGGGGAGCTTAAAACCGCACCTACTGCATATACCAACCTCCACCGCACCAATGCCACCTCGTGAACAGCTAATAAACACCTGTGCAACCGATGCTCCGAGCCTAGAGCACAACTGCATATCACATAACAACAGCTGTCATCACACCAGCAACAATGAGAGCCCCGTGTGCGAGACACCACCAGGCCTTCAGAACCACAGATCAGTCTAGTGCTTCTTACTTCTGGTGATGACACTCCCGCAAGCGGGCCGCACAAAAATAGTGACATTGCCCTCACGAACAGGTCGGGTGTAAACAGTGATATAACCTATGCGAGTGGATTGTGTGCCTCACGTGCCACTCCACATCTGCCCCGTAAAAAGATTAACATCATACATGATGGTATTGTACACAGAATTAAAACTACCCCTGGTTCACCGGTCTGACACCAGCCCCACCGCCTTGCCCAACACAAACTAAAGACAGCCAAGGCCGCGATTGAGGAACTGTTACGGAACAGTGTGTCGGCCTCACTGATTACTATGAGAATGACAAAAGATAAAATGTGGCGCCTAAGTGGGGACTACAGGCATTTGATCACATACACTGTCATTGATAGTTACCCCAATCCCAATATTCAGAACTTCTCCCAGGAACTGGCTCTGGTGCAACCATCTTTAGAATGATCGACTGCAGAAGAGCTTATTCACAGATCCCAGTGGCCACGAAGGACGTACCAAAGACAGTAATAATTACACCATTTGGCCCATTTAAATTCCTCTTTATGCTCTTTGGACTAAAGAATGGAGCCCAGACTTGGCATAGGTTCATTGATGGCTTATTTTTTACCGTGCACTTTTGCTAATGTTGCTTGGATGTAGTAATTAACTTCTCACAAACAGCTCAAGATCATGAAAAACACATCTGAGTGGTATTTGACAAACTAACAGAGCATGGTGTTGTGGTCAACAAGGAAAAATGCCAACTCCAGCAAAAATGTGTTTCATTCATAGGCCACCTCATCGATTCTTTGGGCATCTGCCCCACCCTGTAGAAGATGGACCAAATCCATAACCTACCACCCCCAACAGACTACAAGAGATGCACCATTTTAAAGAGGTAATTAATTTTTACGGACAACACCTCATCCATGCTGCAGAAACACTACAGCCACTCACAGAGCCGCTTCTCGGCAAGAACACGTTTGGCAAATGTAAGCTTACTTGGACTCCTGATATGCAAGCATCTTTCGAGAGCATCAGAACTAAGCTCGCTCAGACTACCGCCACCCAGGCACTCCCATTGCTGGATGCCCATATGGTTATAATGGCCAATGCTAGCGATCAAACGATTGGGTCGATGCTACAACAGGAAGTCCCTGGTGAAACCCAACTCCTACAGTTTTCCTTGCAGAAACTTACCAACTCCCAGAAAATATGGTCAAGCTTCGACTGTGAGCTTTTGGCAATATACAAAGCGGTTTGGTACTTCAGAGATGGCATTGAGGGCTGGACCACTGACCTCTGGCTGACGCTATTAAAAACCTGCCAGCCAATACCTCACCTCGACGATTCCGCCACCTGGACTTTGATTTCACAATATACGTTGGACGTCTGCCATGTACAGGGAGCAGAAAACCTTATGGCTGACTACCTCTCACGACTTGCCACGACATTGGCGCACCTTGACTTTGACCAACTACCGGAGGCACAAGCAACTGGCACCGACCTTCAAAACCTGCTATCTGGACACACAACAGGCCTCCAGCTCGAGCAGTACACCATTGCAGGTGCAACCAAAGTAGTTTGGTGTGATGTATCCCATGGTAGGCAATGACCAGTCGTCACATGGAACTTCAGGAAGTCAGTTTTTGACCTTCTCCATAACTTGTTTCACCCAAGAGTATGCCCAACACTGAAACTCATAACAGAACATTTCGATTGGACTAAAATTAAATGGAACTGCCCTGTGTGGATGAGATCCTGCATCCAATACCAACGAGCCAAGACAGGACGTCACACCCAACAGCCCTTTGGTAAATTTCTCATCCCGAAGAGCCATTTCAAACATGTCCACATGGACTTTGTGGCGTCACTCCCAGATTCAAACGGATACAAGTACATCTTGTTAGCCTTAGACAGGACAACTTGATGGGTGAAAGCCACACCTCTGACTGATACCTCGGCCGACACCATTGCCCGAGTTTTCATCACACCATGGATTGCACGCTTCAGCTGCCCAGAGTCTCTGACAACTGACCTGGTCTGGCAGTTCGAGTCAGCCCTGTTCTCTGAGCTCTGCCACCTCTGTGGGTGCCACCGGTACCACACAACAGCCTACCATCCTCAATCCAATGGACTTGTGGAATGGTGGCATCACACTTGCAAGACAGCACTCGTATGCCACGACCAGGAGTGGACAGAGGCCGTCGCCTGTGTGCTGCTGGGCATACAAGCTGCCTACAAAGAAGATCTGGACACCACACTGGCAGATGTGCTCTGCAGGAAACCTATCACCCTTCTAGCAGAGTTCGTATCACAAAACCCTGACCCCTTCTACATCAACCTGCTGGACATAGTAAAACGTGTCAGGGACCACATCCATCAAGTCTGCATCCCACCGCCATCCCACCACATAAGACAGATCATCTTTGTGCACGAGGACTTCCAATCGTGTACACACGTTGTTCTCAGGACTAACCCTGCGTACAGTGGCCCACACAAGTTGTTGAAATGAAGGCCAAACACTCCTATCACTAAGTGATAGGACCACTGTTGTTCTCTATATACATAAATGATTTGGCGGACAGTGTGGGCAGCAATCTGTGGTTGATTGCTGATGATGCCGTGGTGTACGGTAACGTGTTGAAGTTGAATGACTGTAGTAAGATACAAGATGACTTAGACAAAATTTTCACTTGGTCTGATGAATGGCAGCTAGCTCTAAATGTGGAAAAATGTACGTTAATGCAGATGAATAGGAAGATCAAACCTGTAATGTTCGGATATAGTATTACTAGTGTCCTGCTTGATGCAGTCAAATCATTTTAATATCCGTGCATAACTTGCAAAGTGATATGAGGTGGAACAAGCATGTGAGAACCGTGGTAGGGGACCCTAGCTTGGTGACCCTTTCCACATTTTTATTCTCTATATTCTTTTTCATTTCATGATAATTATTCTTTGTTATGACTGATATTTTAATGACTTGTCCTGTCTTTTTCTGGTCTTTTTTGTTGTTGTTTTTTGTGTTCGTGTGTTAGTTACATTTAGGGTTTCACCTTCTTCCTTTGATGACCACTCCTGGTTTGCCACTTAATGGATGAAGGGACTGATGACCTTGCGGTTTTGTCCTTCCACTCCAAACCAACTGAACAACCAGTTTGTCCCTTCCATGTGGCCATAAGATGAAAGTGTCATTGACATACCAGAAGAAACAGGTAGCTTTTCATTGAGCTGATTCTAGGACTTCATCTTCGAAGATGGTGGCAACAACTGGTTCTTCTGTTTGCTTGTAGTAACCAGCATTGAATAGAAAGTACATCAACATAGAGACATCCCTGAAAAAGGTTGGTTGTCTCCATGTCAAATGCCTGGACAGTAAGTTCCAGAGAGTCTTGCAAAGGCACTCTGGTGGAAAGCGAGACAATGTCAGAGCTCCCAAGGATGTCAGAATCATTAAGCCTGAAGTTGCCTAGGCACCCAATAGAATCCATGGAATTGCGAATATGATGAAGACATTTTCTGACGTAAGGGCTGAGCATATCCTTCAGCTGTTTAGGAAGTGAGTATATTGGGATGAGTATGTTGGGGCACCAATGTTGTTAGCAAAGGAGTGTGAAGGCACCGCCCTCCCATTAGTGAACCTTAGGAAGTTCATAAGTCTTGGTGGAACTGGTGCTTTCTGTCATAGCTGCTTAACAACTTTCTCTGGCAGACTGGACTCTTCAAGAAAAAATGCTGTGGTTTCCCTCTCAACTCTCTGGTTAGGATCAATGTCAATCTTCCAGTATACACTATCTTGCAGCAGACTCTGCATCTTCTCAATGTAATTGTAGTTAATTAAGATCACAGTTGTGTTGCCTTTGCTGGTAAAACAATTACACCTGGGTCTTCTCTTAGCTCCCATATGGCCACCCTCTCCCTGCTAGAGTTGTCTGGTTTCATAGCTTTAGTTCATATGAGAGCACAGCAGGCTTCGCAATGTGCTTTTTCTACTGCTTTGAGTGATAGTCATGCAGCTTCTTGTTCCATTACACTGATGATGTCAGTGATAAGCATCTTTAGGAGTTGGCACAAGATTTAGCCCCTTCTTAAGAAGTGAAACTGCGTCCTCATCCAGTTGCTTGGCCATGTGATTGATGATGGCTGTGCAGGGAGCATCAGAAGGTATTCTCTCCTACAAGGTTTTTTTTTAAGTAAGGGCCGTTTTTATTTTTAAAAAAAGATACAAATACTTTTGTAAAAAAACTTTTATTTTCTGATTCAACACACTTTTACCTATTTTTCTACATAGTTATCTTGTTTATTTAAGCACTTGTAATACCGTACAACTAAGTTTTTAATTCCCTCTTCAAAGAATTCGGCCGCCTGCTCCGACAGCCAAGAGTTCACGGCCGCTTTCACTTCATCGTCGTCATTGAAGCACTGCCTGCCAAGATGGTGTTTCAGGTACCGGAAAAGGTGAAAATCGCTAGGAGCAAGGTCGAGGCTGTATGGTGCATGGTCCAAGACTTCCCAGCCAAAAGAATCAATCAAATCCCGAGTCTTTTGAGAGGTATGAGGCCTAGCGTTATCTTGCAGGAGCAAAACTCCTTTTGTCAGCATGCCGCGCCTTTTGTTTTGAATTGCTCTGCGGAGATTCTTTAGAGTTGCACAGTAGGCATCTGAGTTGATTGTCGTTCCTCGTGGCATAAAGTCCACTAGCAAAGCACCGCGCCAGTCCCAGAACACAGTTGCCATAATCTTGCGCTTTGACAGCGTCTGTTTGACTTTGACCTTGACGGGTGAGGTTGTGTGTCGCCATTCCATCAATTGTCGCTTGCTTTCGGGAGTGATATGTGATACCCATGTTTCATCTCCAGTGACAATTTGACTCAACATGTCATCCCCTTCTTCCTCATAATGAATCAAAAAGTCAAATGAAGTGGCAAATCTCTTCCCTTTGTGGTCCTCTGTGAGGAGTCTGGGTACCCACCGAGAGTACAGTTTCTTAAAGTTTAGGTTTTCGGACACAATTTTGTACAAAACCGATCTTGAAACTTGTGGAAATTCCAAAGAAAGAGTGGAAATTGTGAATTTTCTGTCCTCATGAATCTTTGTTTCGACTGCAGCCACCAAATCATCAGTGATCACAGAGGGCCGGCCTGAGCGTTCTTCATCATGGACGTTTTGATGGCCATTTTTAAACTCTCTAACCCATTGACGCACTTTACCTTCACTCATTGCATTCAAGCCATAAACTTCTGTTAACTGACGATGAATTTCTGCAGCTGATAGGCTTCTCGCGGTCAAAAAACGTATCACTGACCATATCTCACACGCGGCGGGCGATTCAATAATCGTAAACATTATAAAGTAGCACAGCGATGTGTACACATCAGCTACAGAGCTGCAACTTGCATCAGTGTGAATGGGAAGGATGCCGGCAAGTGGCGCGGTAGCTTGTTGCGGCGTCCACGCGAACTACGGGACTATACGGGCGAACGGCCCTTACTTAAAAAACAACCCTCGTATATACACTAGAATTTTGGTGTTTGATACCTGGTGGCCTTTCTCTTTGGAGAGTCTACTGTGGCTCAGGTGACTCTATCAATCCGTTCCCACATCCAGGAACTGAACAGATTGTCCAGCTGTAGATATAAATTCAGTAGCTCTTCATTGGTCAGATCAAGGCACCAGCAAGTAGAGCATACACTCTACCATACCAAGGCTAGGCTAGCACATCTTGAATCTTCTGGCCTGAGTCAACATGATGCATTACTTTGGTTAATTTCAGCACCACACATTCGTCATGGCATCTCATAAGGAATGACAAGACACTCAGCAGAAGGCTCCTTCAGTAGTGCAGCTTGTCTGGTCCTTTCATGCTGTGATACTTCTCTTCCCCATAGACGTAGTATGTGATGTGATTCTTCAACTTGTCCCAGTGTAATTCATGACTAAAAAGTTCACAGGTGAATTGCTGTCCAATGGAAACAAAATTTTGACAACACTTTGAAATTTCTTGATTTATATTCCAGTGAACAAAGAAATATAGTTTACTCTTTGTGATTTGCAATACAGTTTTATTTCAGTTATACTTTTTTACTTTCAGTTGCCACTTTTGGTTCTTCACCCAGTTATTTCTCCTGCATTTCCTTATTTTACAAATTTTTAAAGCAGTTTAAGATTAATTGAGCCTACACTATTTAAATGTCAGCTGTCCTCTCCCACACTGGCTCTCAAAAACGTGTTATGCTCAAAGGATACTATTACTGTGAATGTAATGCCAAAGTTTATGTATCTGAGTGAAACAATTTCTTGCATATACAGGTGTATCTCACACACACATTGTATCTGTTACATAACTGCCTGTAAAGCAGTGTGCTTTATGATAAAATGAATTAAGTTTTCAGAGTAAATTACTTAAAACTACAGCTGATGCTTGTAACTATGAGTGATCCTCATGGCTATGGGTGTCATTAATTGTCAGGTTTACTTCTTGTGGATCTTTATTATATTCGCTTACCAATTCTCAGTTGCAATATATATTGCCAAACAACCTTTCACGTAATGTTATGAGTGCAAAAGCCATTTATAATACGGTATCAGCATGTTGAAGAAAATATTGTGATTTCATTTTAATTGTGTCCTGACTGAAGGAAACCAGGGTGAAACTGTCTTGTGCTGCTTTATTAGTGTAATTTGTTGCTTGCAGACTTCAGCATTTTACACCATAACATTAAATACAAAGTAAATTTTAATAATTCTGAGCTCCTAATATTTAGTTTTGCTCTCTAATATTACCTACTGCTCCTAGCAGATTTTTAGGTTTGCAGTACTTTTTATTTCAATGTTACAAAATAACTGATTCAAAAATTGGCTGTTTTAGAAAAACTGTAATGAGTAGAAATTCCCTTTCCACAAAAATAAAGTGTTTGATATACAGGGTGCAGTAATATACTAAAGAGACTCTTACACTACGTTTGTCCGTTTTCTTCTAAAGTATCGCTGCACGGTTTGGGATGCCTATCAGTTAGAACTGATGGAAGACATTAAAATTCCAAAGAAGGGCAGCTCATTTTGTATTATCATGAAGTTGTGGAGAGAGTGTCACAATGTGATATGTGAATTGCATTTTTCATTGAAGCAGCCTCTTCATGTGAAATTTCAATCACCAACTTTCTCCTCAAATGTAAAAATATTTTGTTGCTGTCCATCTAGATAGAGAGAAATGATCCATCATAATAAAATAAGAGAAATCAGATTTTGCATGGAAAGATTTCCTGCTAGCTCTTCGAGAGTGGAAGAGTAGAGAAATAGCTTTAAGTGTTTCGATGAACCTTCCGCCAGACACTTAGCTGCGAACTGAATTGGAGAATAATCATGTAGATATAGATGTGTAAATGATAACTGTTTTCAATGTACCACAGTAGTGTAGGTGAAACCAAGATGAATAAATCGATGTAGGACACTTGTAGTCTATTAAGCCAAGGAAAAGCCTGAAGTTGTCGTATAAAAGCCACCCGATTGCAGCACGTGTGCCGCATGAAATTTTGGTTAAAATCCTCCTTGAATATTAAAAATCTGTGGTTTTTCCACATACAAAATGTGAAATTGCCATTTGTGTAAATTTTACTTCAGATTATTGTGAATTTTAATAACATAAAATTAAATCATTTCATCTATCTACTCTCCTTCCAAAAAACTAGTGTGCTTGTAAGGCTTAAGTTTGGATCGAATTGTAAACATAATTAGTTTATGCGTAACATTTATTCTTCCATTACCCTCTTGTGAAAGTTTTAATTAATAAAGTTAATAAAACAGCCTAAACTTGTGTCATAAGAGAGCGAGGAGATATTGAAAATCTCACATGACATTCATGGCTTGTAGCTTAGGTGGCTTTTGGAGGTCAATTTGAGGTTACCTCCTGGCTTCATAGATCACAAGTGTCCTACATCAATTCGTTCATCTCGACTGCCCCTACACCACTGTATGTTTAAACAGTTATTGTTTACACCCTGTATATTTCAATGTAGGAAGCAAGACATTCAGGATAATCCCTCATAGAAATTAGCATTTTCTGCCTGTGCTTTGTTAATAAAGTTACAAATGCATGTATTTTAGACTCAGGGTTTCTACAAACCTAGTTAAATTTGGAAAACTAGATAAGTAAATCCACCAAAATATAATCTCGGGGAATACTGTAATGTTTTAAGCAATTCAAATTCAACAATTTCTTTTTCTGTTGCAACAACTGAATAATAAATAAGCAAAAATAGAATTGTAAAGATTTCAGTATGACATGTAGACCTACAAATGACTACTGGTAGTTTATCACAGTGTTTACCAATGTACCTGTAATGTATACAGGACTTCAGTGATTACTGGTACTTGCAGAAAGAAAATACTTATAAACTAACTGACATTGAAATAATCAAATGGATATTTCACTTTAAACATGTTAGCTAAATGTAATGGGATAAAGGTGTGAACAGAAACATTCATAGAAATTATTCATTTTCTTTATTAACAACACTTTGTCTCCTGCATGACCACAGATGTACATGTGACAGCACAAAAAATGTCTGTGGCTGAAATTTGAATTACTCACTATCTTACGCATGAGCGAATAACATAAGAAGGTGTACAGATATGCTCATAAAAGTAAAGATCCCTTGTAATTGTGAATATACTGGAAGGATTAACGCTTTTTTGGCACATAGCATATGGATGCACCCTATAAAAACGCATAGTAAAACTGTCATTTTGTTCGTAGCACTGCAGACCTAATAAAGGCACTCCATTTCTTGATGCAGAGTCAAAAACAGTAAGATGTATCCAAATGTTAGCAGCTGTAGCATAGTGCATTAATAGTTCAATGGCATAATCTGTGGCCTACAAGGTAATTGCCTGGCAACAACATTTGGTTTGTATCTGGCTTAGAGCAATATTGTGTCACTCTTTAATTTCTTTAATCAGTACAGGGTGTTTGAAAAAGAAGTCCCTAGTTTTAAATGTAAATTTAATGGGGAAATTAATAACAAATTACATCAATGAGTACATATCATGAAAGAGAATTCCATCAAGTTTTGTTTAGTGTCAGTAGACTTCAACATGGGCTCCATTTATTGCCCTGCATCACGTCAAGACGATATTCCACTTCTCGCCACGTATTCACCAACATTTCAGGTGTAACTGTCCCAATGGCCACGATGATTCTTTCCCATGAATGATTGATGTATCTGATCTTTTATAGGATTAAGTCTGGGCCTCGTGGTGGCCAAGGTATTGGGTCAGCCCTGCCCATCCACCTTCCTGGAATGTGAGTGTCAAGAGCCGCACGCCGACGGTTACTGTAACAAGTCTGGAAAGGGGGTAGACTTCAGGAAAGCCACCCAGAACTGTGGGTCAGGGGAGACATTGCACGGGATGAGAGGGAAAGAAAGAATCTTTCCTTATCCCGTGTGGTTCTGGGTGACTTTCCAGAAATCTACCCCTAGACCTCTCCAGTCCTTTTCATTCACCCCTTGTCCCTTCCTTCAACCCTTCTGCCTGAAGAAGGAGCCACTAGTTCCTAAAGCTTGCCTACTTAAACCTTCTTTTGTGTGTGTGTTTTGTCGCCACTTGGTGAGTAGATTTTTTATCTCTCCAATTAAATTATTCACTTTCATACCTCATTTGTCTTCAGTATACTTCAACTGGGACAACTTAAAAGTAATTTTTTATTTTCCTCTTCCTACTGTCTCATATTATAGACACATCTTTTTATAGTGCCTGGGTCACCATGCCTTGAAAGCTATATTATCATCTGAATTCATCACTTGTTTGGAGAAGCTGTTTCCCTGTGCTCCACAATAAACTCTCCTCATCATCGTGAGATTACGAGCAGTGAGTCAGATATGCAATTGGTCTACAAGATTCGAAAGGCCGTATTTACTTTGCAGAAGCTAGTGAAATCATGTTCCTGTGGGTGTATGTGTGACCTTTATACACAGTGCGTAGAGTTACACTCCAGCTATTGGTTGATGCAAAAAAACAAAATTTCAAATGTTGTTAGAGTTGCAATAATGCATCCTGTAATGCAGTTATATAATTCACACTGATGGGATGATAATGTTACTTATAATATGGATGTACTGGGGAGTATCAACTTGACCATCTATTCTGTGAAGCATTCCAAGTTCACAAGAACACATCCACACCCAAATTGCCACAGGCACATGGATACTGCCAGATGATTAATGGATGAATTTGTGGTCCACATAGGCATCTTTTAGCCTGTCTGCTTATACAGGATCATCATTCATTGGGCCGGCTGGTGTGGCCTTGCGGTTCTAGGCGCTTCAGTTTGGAACCGCGTGACCGCTACGGCCGCAGGTTCGAATCCTGCCTCGGGCATGGATGTGTGTGATGTCCTTAGGTTAGTTAGGTTTAAGTAGTTCTAAGTTCTAGGTGACTGATGACTTCAGATGTTGAGTCCCACAGTGCTCAGAGCCATTTGAACCAACCATCATTCATTGGAAAATATCACCTTCCACTAGTCACAATTCATGTTGCCCTTGGCAATTGCTAATTGGTAGAGTCAATGATCATCAAGGATCCTCTCCTTGAAGGGCGCATGGTTGCTAAGTAGTCTGGCGTTCTGAAGCCAATGCCAAACTGTATCCACCGACTAAGGAAAGGCAACTGCACCATGCTTAAAAGAGTTTTGCCTGACATGTTAAGTTCTTTATCCTGAACAGGTGTTCTTACACAACAGACTCCATTTCTCACATGCCTACTGGATTCTCCAGTACCTCAACAACATTCTATCCATCATCGCACAAGTGCGTCAAAGAACACCATACTCAGACATCTTCAAATTCCATTCCTTCACAAGAGAAATGACACAGTCTCATGAATAGCCTGTGGATAAGGTAGGGCAGATGAATAATGTGACTCAATTAAAAGTGATGTGGTACAGGTGTTTGACCTTGCTTTTGTACTTGTCAGTGGCTATTACAGAACAAACTGTGTGTTTGCAGATGTAGTTGTCTGCAACAGACAGTCAATTACTTTTTAATATCAGTGGAACTGTGTGAATAATTTTCATGAGGTATCAAATGTAATTTTTCAATTCGAGTGAAGTGATTCTCCACCAAAAGTGATTCTCATTGGTCTATAGCCACAATTCCTTTGTGTCTTCTGTGGGAAATTAGCTGTACGTCATCAAAATGTGTTTCATAAAATAAAACAGAGGGCTTAATAAACAGATCATTGAATTAGAAGAATGTGTATCTTATGGCCAATTATTGTGTTGTCAAGTGTACCAACCCTGATGTGTTAGGGCAAACTCCATTTTCTTACCTGGTGAGTTTTGCAACAAGTTTATAAATTGTGATGTGCTCATACACATGCACAAGAATCACGCTTAGATCAAGTTAATTCGTAGAGTATTCATTTTCTTTATTAACAACACTTTGTCTCCTGCATGACCACAGATGTACATGTGACAGCACAAAAAATGTCTGTGGCTGAAATTTGAATTACTCACTATCTTACGCATGAGCGAATAACATAAGAAGGTGTACAGATATGCTCATAAAAGTGTGTTGTCAAGTGTACCAACCCTGATGTGTTAGGGCAAACTCCATTTTCTTACCTGGTGAGTTTTGCAACAAGTTTATAAATTGTGATGTGCTCATACACATGCACAAGAATCACGCTTAGATCAAGTTAATTCGTAGAGTATGTATGATCAGAGTGTAAATGCAGTCCGCGCTTCCCTGTCAGGTGTTGATGATCACTGATGCCAAAATCCCTCATGATGTCCTGATGATTAATAAGGGGCATCCTCTCAACTTCAGTATGGGTAGAGGTCTTGTCACACAATCCACTATTCTCAACAAACTTACACCTTCTACGACTTTATCTGTAACATTTCGGTTGTTAGCTAAGCTATAAATATATCACTAAAAACTGTTCGTGGAGGTTTTATTCTATATAATCCTGTCACGCTGAGTCCTGGGTGGCATCATTTAGCATGAACAGCTAACACAATATGTAATTGCTGCAGGGTGTAAACTATTGCAGTTTAGCGAGGACTGCAAAACAGACTCGTATTAATTTAAGTATGCAGAAATTATGTGTTTAACAAAGCAAAATGTGACCAGCTGCGTGGCCAAATAGTTAAGAGACATTTCCACAGTGTGGAAGGGCCTGGGTTCAATGCCCAGTACCTCTTCAGATATTTCATGAGGCAGGGATGTCTGGAATAGAGTCCACTCAGCTTCGTGAGGCCAAATGAGGAGCTGCTTGAATAAAGAAGTTGCTGCAAAATTAGGCTTCAGCTATTGGCAATAATGGCCTGAGGGAGCTGGTCACATTTTGCTATGTTAAACACACAGTTTATGCATACTTAAATCAATATGAGTCTGTTTTGCAGTCCTCACTAAACTGCTCCTTGTACTGCCATGCATGCAGCATCTGCCAGTTGGACCACACCCAGGACCTAATACATGAGTGGTGTTTTAGTTTAGTTTACAGAACTAAATGACATTTGTATTTTTACTCTAAATCCACAGAAATGAAATGTTGTGTGACGAGGGCCTCCCGTCGGGTAGACCGTTTGCCTGGTGCAAGTCTTTCGATCTGACGCCACTTCGGCGATTTGTGCGTCGATGGGGATGAAATGATGATGATTAGGACAACACAACGCCCAGTCCCTGAGTGGAGAAAATCTCCGACCCAGCTGGGAATCGAACCTGGGCCCTTTGGATTGACAGTCTGTCGCGCTGACCACTCAGCTACCGGGGGCGGACAATCCACAGAAGAAAGAAAGACAGCACTTATTTGTTTGGGTGTGTTCAATGTGTAACATGAATAAAGAGAATTTACGTTAGCAGAAAACTGTGTACAGAGACACTCTTACAAAGAACACAGACTGGAGTAATATACTTAGACTGCTATAGTGGAATAATAGTCAGAACAGATGTATGGTCCCAGAGGAGAGGGGGAGGGGGGGTTGGAAATGATTACAGGATGGTCAAAATAAAACTGTTCTGAGACAAACATTTTGTGACAGAAGTATAAGTCATACCAACAGCAATAACTTCTGGTATATACTGTTCATTAACTTCCATCAATGCATGAAGGTTGTTCAAAAGAAAATGTACAGAACAACAATGTTGGTATAACTGATGCCTTTATTCACAAGTAACCACCTGAGGCTTCAGCACAATTATCCTCCTGTTTCACGAGCTGAAGGATTCCTCTGCATTTGATCACTCCTTTTATTTCATTTCTGACTCAAATATTTTCCAGTCCAGTTTCATTCAGACCACCTTATACACTAAAGCGCCAAAGATATTGGTATTGGCGTGCGTATTCAAATACAGAGATATGTACGCAGGCAGAATAGGGCACTGCGGTTGGCAACACCTATATAACATAACAAGGGTCTGACACAGTTCTTAGATCCATTACTGCTGTTACAATAGCAGGTTATCAAGTCTGAATGTGGTGTTACAACATGAGCAATGGAACACAGCACCTACGACGTGGCGATGAAGTGGGTATTTCCCGATATGTCCATTTCACAAGTGTACCGCAAATATCTGGAATCCGGTAAAACATCAAATCTCCAACATCACTTGGTCCAGAAAAAAGTCCTGCATGAACAGGACCCATGACGACTGAAGAGAATCGTTGAATTTGACAGAAGTACAACCCTTCCGCAAATGTTGCAGATTTCAATGCTGGTCCATCAGCAAGTGTCAGCATGCAAACCATTCAACAAAACATCATCAGTATGGGCTTTCGAAGCCAAAGGCCCACTAGTGTACCCGTGATGACTGCACAACTCAAAGCTTTAGGCCTCACCTGGGCCTTGTCAACACCAACATTAGACTGTTGATGACTGGAAACATGTTGCCCGGTCAAAAGAGTCTTGTTTCAAATTGTATTGAGCGGATGGATGTGTACGGGTATGGAGACAACCTCATGAATCCATGGACCTGATATGTCATCATGAATCCATGGACCTTGCATGTCAGCAGGGGACTGTTCAAGCTGATGGAGGCTCTGTAATGGTGTGGTGCTTGTGCAGTTGGAGTGATAGGGGACCCCCAGATACGTCTAGATATGACTCTGACAAGTGACACGTACATAAGCATCCTTCCATTGTGCATTCCGAAGGACTTGAGCAATTCCAGCAGGGCAATGTAACACCCCACACATCCAGAATTGCTACATGGTGGCTCCAGGAACACTCTTCTGAGTTTAAACACTTCTGCTGGCCACGAAACTCCCCAGATGTGAACATTATCAAGCATATCTGGGATGCCTTGCTACGTGCTGTTCAGAAGAGAACTCCACTTCGTCGTACTCTTTGCGGATTTATGGAGAGCCCCGTAGGATTCGTGGTAGCCATTCCCTCCAGCACTACTTCAGACATTAGTCGAGTCCATGCCATGTCGTGTCGCGGCACTTCTGTGTGCTCATGGGGGCCCTACACGATATTAGTTAGGTAGGTGTACCAGTTTCTTTATCTCTTCAGTGTATAGCCTCAAATATTATGGAGGCAATAGTAACGGTACCTTCCAAACATACTCTGCATTCATCATTCAGTACTGCATGGGGCAGTGCAATGTGTACCAGAATGATCACATCTCTCTTTGCATACATACAGACAGTTAATTTTGTAATTTTAACATTCAAAAGTTTTAGTGTGTACAAGACTGTGCTTCTAAATACTTGAGCCGTACTAAATTTTGAGTACATGGGGTAGTGTTTATTGCAAACAATTAACCTTACATCAGGCATTGTGAATTTGGATGTTCCAGACTTCAATGTAGAATCAGAGCAAATTCTTTTCAGTGCAGGCTGTTAATACAAAGCAAAATCTTTGTACGATTATTGAAATAACTTTTTGTTTCAAACTGCATTATAATAATGGCTACAATAAATGTAACCCGATACATGTGTGAAGGAACTTATTACTGGCCTCAGCCTGTTGATGGGAAAAATAGAAATAACTTAAAAATGGGTGCATCATAAACTAATTACGATACAAAGTTACTGTTCCACGACTGGAATATAATCGTTTCTTTGATCAACAACACACCCTTCCTACACTCCTTATCTGAAATTATCGTAGTCTAATAGTTGCATGAAACACCTGAGTTGTCCTAATAAGTCTCTGGTCGTTCTTGGGGCACTTCCGTACAGAAACGGATCTTTCCAAGCAGTCTGACATGGTATCCAATAATGTTAGTAGTCGAATTTTGCATCTGATGAGTAAAGAGCCTTCCTGTTCTAAATGCAGTTGATTTTCTCAGGCGGTCGCAATCGACTATTGATTTATGAAAAGGGTGGAGAAAACGATACAATTATATTACAGTGGAAATACTACTATCCAAGATTTGGTGTTTGTATAACTTGGAAGGAAGTGTCACAAAAAAAGACATAATCTCAACTGCTAAAAATCGAAGAGAAATACTGAACAGAGGATTCCAAACAGTGCGACTTTCGAGCATAACATAAGTTATTCTATGAGTGACAATAATTATAGTTTGTGGCGCCACTTTTATTTTGCAGTTAGAGGTGTGAGCTACTAATTTCCTCCTTTAATGTTTTTCTGCAGGTAACAATTACCACCACCATCTATGTAAGCTACTAGACTTGAAATCGTGGATGGAATCCTAAAACCAATATTGTAAGCTTTGTAGCAACACCTTTGTAGCACACATCCATGTCTGTGCGTCTCATCTAGCACAGATGTCCAAGAAACAGTTGTAGCACCTTCACAAAACATCTACCTCTTATAATACTGTGCAATAAGCTGCCACAATACATGTTTAAAAACACCGCCAATATGTATTATGAACTCAATAATATATTTTCCTGTACAGAGTGGATGGGAACCAGGGAGGACTCAAGGTGTTGTACCAGTTCCCCCAACCATCAAGTCTGAAGTGCTGCCTTTCACTGAAACTGAGCCAGTGAGACTCATTTCACCCATTTTTGGGAAACCTGTTTTGTCGTGTCAAGAGTAGGCAAACGGAAAAGGGCAGCG
The DNA here is from genome assembly GCF_023864345.2 of Schistocerca serialis cubense. Classification (NCBI taxonomy): domain Eukaryota; kingdom Metazoa; phylum Arthropoda; class Insecta; order Orthoptera; family Acrididae; genus Schistocerca; species Schistocerca serialis. The sequence goes on along the minus strand of NC_064639.1, from coordinate 401,179,301 downwards.
TGTATTAATTGTTCACAGTTTTAAATGTATGGCGAATGATGGTACCCCTTAGGGAAATGGCAGCAAGGGACACGGGGTGCACTTAAGGTGTATGCATGAGGGCCTCATTCAACATGTTGAAGAGGCTATTCCATTAGCCATTGAGGGAACAGAGTGCAACCAGATGCAGATTGTAGCACATGTTGGAACAAATGATGTCTCTCATCTGGGTTCTGAGGTCATACTTGGGTCATTGCAGCGACTGGTAGAGAAGGTTGAAAGTCCTCAGCACTGATTGTCCCCTTTGGTTCTGAGTCAAGTGGTAGGTCTGAAGCAGAGACTTTGAAAGATTCTTTGAAAAGCCACACTGTGACTTCCTGGACTTGCACCATAGGTTGAGAACTATAGGGTCCTCCTAAATGGGTCAGGTATGCACTACATGTCAGAGACTGCTACTCAGGTGGCTGTGTGTGGCTTGCACAAAAGAGTTTTGTAAATTAGGCAACTCTCCATCCAATCGAAAAAACAATAGCTGTATGAAACCCAGAAGTATCAATATAAGATCGAAAAAAATTCCTTCCACAGTTGACAGTATTAAAATCCTAATGGTTGACTGCTGAAACATATGCAACAAAGTGCCAGAATTTGAAGAGCCCCTGAAAAGCAGTGAAGCTCACATAATACTAGGTACGGAAAGCTGGTTGAAACCCAAAATTGGCAGCAGAGAGATTTTAATGGAAAAACTAAATGTATACCGGAAGGATATGCAAAAGGAAAATAGATTTGGTGTGTTTGTTGCAGTAGACAAGAAACTCAAATCTACAAAGGTAGAAATTGAATCTGCATGTGAGATTGCTTGGGAAATATTCAATATCAGGAGTGGGCATCAAATGATAGCTAGATGCTTCTATTCCCCACCAGGCTCATCTCCTGGTGTAGCCTAAAACTCTAGAGAAAACCTCAGTTCATTTGTACGTAAGTTCCTGAATTACACTGTAATCATCAGTGGAGATTTTAATCATCCTACAGTCAGTAGGGAAAATTACAGTTTTGTTGGTGGTGGGCATGATAAGACATCCTCTTCAATATTACTAAATGCCTTCTCTTAAAACTCCCTAGAACAATTAATTAGGAACCACACTGATAATGAAAATGTATTGGATCTAATGGTAACAAAAAGACCTGCCCTCTTTGAGGATTTTCACATAGAAACTGGCATCAGTGACCATGATGCAGTTGTGGCAACAATAATTTCCAAAGTACAACTAAAACAGGCAGAAAGACATATGTTCAATAACTAGATAAAAAAAATCGGTAGTGTCATATATCAGTGAGGAACTTGAAACTTTCAACACAGGGCAGGATCATGTAGAGGAACTATGGCTCAAATTTAAAAGACTAGTTGACCATGCACTGAATAGATATGTATCCAATAGAGCAGTTCATAATGTGAAGGAGACTCTGTGATATAAACACTCATTTTAAAGAAACTTCTGAAGTAACAGAGGTTACTGCAAAATAGATGTAAAACAAAGCATAGGATTATAGGTAGAGAGATACTAAATGAAAAGCATTTGGTTGTCAATAGAGCAATGTGTGATGCCTTCAGTGACTACTGTAGCAGAATACTGTCAAAAGATATTTCACACAATCCAAAGAAATATTGGTCACATGTAAAGGCAACCAGTCCCTAGCGAATGAGATAGGAACCTAAATTGAGGGTAGCAAGCAAAAAGCTAAAATGTATAACACTATTTTCAAATGTTCCTTTACAAAGGAAAACCCAAGAGAAGTGCCCCAATTTAATCCTCACACTGCTGAAAAGATGAATGAGACAAGAATTACTGCCAGTGGCGTTAAGAAACATAGCATCTGTCATTACTCGTCCATGTAACTCGAGTGGTGTCTCGATGGTAGAAATCAAACATCTGTCTAAAACAGAATGACCTCCTCCATGCCAACCAGCATGCTTTCTGAAAACATCGATGGTATGAAACTCAACTCTCACATTTTTCACATGACATACTAAAGCTTTGTGTCAATGCAGGCAGGTAGATAAAGTATGTCTTGATCTCAGATAAACATGTGACTCAGTACCACATCTGTGCTTATTGTCAAAAGGATGATCATATGGGGTATCAAGTGAAAAATGTGACTGGATTGTTATCTTGGGTGGAGAGTCATCATCAGATGTAGAGCCGAGTGGGGTAGCCTTGCGGTCTCAGGTGCCTTGTCACGGTCCATGCAGCTCCCACCGTCGAAGGTATGAGTCCTCCCTGGGGCATGGGTGTGTGTGTGTTGCCCATAGCATAAGTTAGTTTAAGTTAGATTAAGTAGTGTGTAGTTTAGGGACCGATGACCTCAGCAGTTTGGTCCCATAAGACCTTACCACAAATTTCCAAATTTCAGATGTAGAAGTAACTTCAAGTGTCACGCAGGGAAGTATGTTGGGACCCTTGCTTTTCATATTTTATATTAATGACCTTGCAGACAATATTAATAGCAAAATCATGCTTCTTGCAGATGATGCCTTTACCTGTAATAAAGTACTATCTGAAAGAAGCTGACTAAATATTCAGTCAGATCTTGATAAGGTTTCAAAGTGGTGCTTAGATTGGCTACTTGCTCTAAATGTTTAGAAATGTAAAATTGTGCACTTCACAAAACAAAAAAAAACATAGTATCCTATGATTATAATATCGATGAGTCACTGTTGGAATTGACCAACTCATACAGATACCATGGTGTAACTCCTTGTGGGGATATCATATGGAATGGTTACACACACTCAGTTGTGGGTAAAGCAGGTGACAGACTTCAGTCTATTGATAGAATACTGGGAAGTGCAATCTAACTACAAAGGAGATTGCTTACAAATCACTTGTGTGACAGTTCTAGAATATTGCTCAGGCGTGTGGGATCAACACCAAGCAGGACTAACAGTGGATATTAAATTTGTACAGAGAAGGGTAGCATGAATAGCTACTGGTTTGTTTGAGCCATGGGAGTGTCACACAGGTACTGAAGTAACTGGACTGGCAGACTCTTGAAGATAGATTTAGACCAGAGAAAGTCTATTAACAATGTTTCAAGAACAAGGTATAAATGATGACTAGGAATATACTGCAATCCCCTACATATTGCTCACATTAGGATCATGACATGCACAGACCTATTCAAACAATAATTCTTGCTGTGATCCATACGTGAATGGAATGGGAAGAAACCCTAATAAGTGGTGCAATGAGACTTGCCCTCTGGCATGCCCCTAACTGCGGTTTACAAAGTGCAAATGTAGATGCAGACATAAATGTAGAATCTAGAGTTTCTAAATTTGTCTCAAATGCACAACCACTTAAGATAACATCAGACTAGAAATTTAAAAAATTGAATTTCTTTTTTTAGTATCTTAATATTTGGAGTTTTCTGAAGAAATGGTGCATCATTATTTTAAGTTTTACACATCACAATGTTTGCGGAGATCTTGAAATACCTTCAGATTTGTATGCAAATCTCAGAAACTACATGCTCTAGAAGGTTGTGGCTGTTCTATGTTCTCTTTGGATTTGTCTATCACAGATTGGCTGAACTGATTATTAAATGTTCTTTGCTCATAGGCATGAAAGTCTTTCAAAACAAAACAAATATTTCGATATTTGGTAGCTTGCTGTGTTTATAGTGAAACTGTTGTGTGTTGTTCCTCTCATTTAAAATGCCTAAACCAAAAGGTATCTTCAAGAGACACCATAGCAAAGGAAGCAGATACCATAGATCTACACCACTTATGGTGCATAGCGCAGCAGTACAAAATAACAGTTGTAGTGATGAGAAGACTGTTGACAATCCTCCCAGTGCATCAAGAAAAAAAAGCCACCTGCGAGTTCTCCATGCAGGAGATACATTAGCTATTCATGAAGGTAGCGGAGTAATTACAGTTATAGATTTCAATATTCTAACATCAGTGTTGAGAAAGACTGTAACATGCAATTTATGTTGTAGCTGGGTGATTTAATGTCAAACCGTACAGGTCATGTCAACTCATGGTCATGAATTTCTCTGGAAAAAATATGTATTTGGCCTCTATATCTTAAGTGTTAAGAATTAAAGTATTTTCGTGTTATCTTAATTTTTGTAAAAGGTACAGCCCTTTGATAAATGTATATTTTGTAAATAACTCTTAAAATGGTAGAGAACAAAAGAAATGTAACTAATAAACCAAAAGTACAGGAGACCTGGCAGATGTTTTGCGTTAAAGCTCCCTCTTAGTGTGCTGAAATTTAGTTGTACCCACACACTTACAAATTTAACAAGAAAATACGAAACTTAAGTTCATTTTTCCCCTTAAATTTTTTTTCTGATTTGGGAAGTCACAGAACGCTATCTTGTCTGTCATATTACCAGATACTACTGATGTATTTATAAACAGTATCTCCTCTTCTCTAGCCATTTGTATTATGTAAATATTTATTGCTAAAAATGTAAAAAATTGCAGTTTTCAATTTTTTATGAATTATTTACTTGAATACCCCACTCCAGAAACTTTTGAGACTTACATAAAATATTGTTTGGTTAATATGTTAGTAGTCAGTGCAAACACAGTGGGCAATATTTTTTTGTGTAATGCATTAAAAATTTTTCAACATTCTGCATATTTTGCATCATTGAATTTCTAGTGTAAAATTTGCATGTTGGCAACACTGTTTCCAGCACTCTTCTGTTTATAACAAATGAGTGATAATTTGCACATAAACCATTCCACACCAAGTTTTGTGTTTGGTTTGAAGTTTTTGTTAGATACAATGTCATTGAGGAAATACATTAGTGAACGGTTGATGTGGGTGGACTCTGAAAAAAGAACAAGAAGGTGATGTTTACGAAAAGTGAAAAACACTTCACGGTTGTTGGAAATGTGTCAGAGGTACTGCAGAAATATCTTGGTCCTCAAGCAATGGTATTAGGATCACATCCATTGTGCAGGAATTGCTACAGTCATTACAAGAAGAAATTTAGTGACAACCCACCTGAACAATCACCATCACCTGACTGTGAAATTGAAGAAGGGAGTGCAGATGTTTATATTCCTGGGTGTGAAGCTGTTGATGCGTTGAATGTTAGCATTTCTGCTGTAGCCTCTACTACAGCCCCCCTTAAACGTCCAGGAAAGGAAAGAAGCACGAGAAGAAAACAGTATATAAAAAGAAAAGTGGAAGACATTGAAGCAAGTTTTACAGCAACATCATCAAAATTTTGTGAAATGTATAATGCAGATGCACTGGGTGCAGAACCTGAAAATGGTGATATGTGCACGAAATGTGATGTGTGGTTTCAAAGCTTAAATATTGCTATCTCAGCAGCCACCTATACTGAGAAGGTACAGTTACTGACTCTGACACCAGGTAGCGACTCTAAGCAGCAGATACAGAAATACATACCCACTTCCTCACATTAATTGACTTAAAAAGTTCTTAAAGTAAAGAGTGAGGAAGGTATTTGGGCATGTCCAGATCTTATTGTGGGGCATCTGTTGCAAGATGATATGCTCTGAAATATTAACTAAGTGCTGACAAAGATTGCAGCAGGCAAAGTCCTAATGAGGCTGATGTTATCTCTCTTAGTGAAAGTGTGAAAAAGTTGAAACGGTAAAAAGATATATGACAAAATCAATAAGAGAACCCGAATTCAAAAACTGGTCTCACAAATGTACTTACTGAAATAACTTGAAACTTGTTTGTTTCGCCGTAACCAGTGTCACAGTAAAGAAGTACACAGAGATGAACGTGGTGATTTGGTGTATATGTAAAGAGCCATAAGATAAATGTTGCTTGCAGCAGTGTAAAATGTGTCCTGGTGCTGAATTGATGACTGTCGAAGCACTACACCTTCAAGATAGTGACAATGATGTAACCTATGCATTTGGGGGGGAGGAGTGTTGTTGAAGAAGACAGTAGAACCAGAGAAGTTTGTTACAGAGGTTAGGTATTGGGTCACGAAAGGAATAACTCACCCATCATATCCGGACGATTCACAGACAGGCCATAGCAGAAATAGAATCAACCACATCGCAGAATACTGACACATTAGTTCTTCATTTTGATTTTGCTGAGAACTGGTCTGTTGCTTTGCAGAACGAAATTCAAAGTTACCACTGGCTCACATCATATGTATCAATATTCACATGTTTTGCTCACTTCCTTGGAACATCACACTACTTTGCTGTTGTCTGTGATGATCTCATTCATGACAGAGTACATGCATACTACGCTGTCAGCATGATAATTCATGACATAGCAACGAGAGATCATGTGTTTCCTGAATATGTGTATCTAAGTGATGGTGCAGCATCTCATTTTAAAAACCGCTTTCAGCTTTATGAACTTGGTCAACGTTCTAATATAGGAATTAAGACAAAAGAAATGTATATGTTCAGCAACAGGTCATGGAAAAAGTGCATGTGATGGGGTAGGAGGTCACTCCATATCAACATTAGTAACAAACATGAAACTCTTAATTCTAAATGAAAGCGCATTGAGGGAACTCCACTTAAAAAAGCGAAAAGAATGGTCTGCTATGAAGCCTGTGGTAAGAATTCAATTAAATCCGGTAGAGGCACATAAATTGCAAGAACGGTTCTCCACGAAATGCAGCCTGTTACTACGTGTGAAATCTAAAGACCACACTATACGTTAGAAGATTTTGTAGTAAGCCATTTCATTTCTTGTGTATATGACAATTAGTGGTGGGTAGGACATGTAATAAGTGTCTCTCATGAGGTGCAAAACATAACTGTCTCCTTTATGACACCTAGAGGTAATGCCAATGCTTTCAAATGGTCATCATCAAAAGATCAGTGTACAATTCCCATTTCTTAATTACTGTTCTTGTTGGATCATCCTTGTCTCTGTGCAAATTCAGCTCAGCTATACAAGTTCAATGGGAAGCAGATGAAAAAAAAAAAAAAAAAAAAAAAAAAAAAAAAAAAAAAAAAAAAAAAAAAAATGAACTCCCTTCAACAGTGCAGTGTTGAATGTTACATTGTAGGCAGTTTTAATTCATGGAAAGTCATGAAGAAATAAACTCATGACAGAAGACAATAATAATTTGTGGATAATATCATAAAAAGGAAAATGAGTAAAATATTCTATATCTCATATTTGTTATAAAATGCTTTCAAACAAAATTATGAACTGTTCCCCCACTCACTTATAATAATTATTTTGATTCATAAATACCAGTTTTGCAAGACATTTACTTAAAATTGCTGATCAATTTAAATATTTAAGTGGCCATGATTTTTTGACCTTGCACACTTTTTTGACCTACCTCAAAAATTTCTCACATTTTGCACAGACAGGTATTGCCCACTCTAATTGTACAATCCCCAAGTACAATGACCAACTAAGGTACCATGAAATTTTTAGAACGTTTAGAATGGGGTTTTTGAGAAAATAATTTCTAAATAACCAAAAAATTTTAGATTCTTTCTTCTTTATGTGCAAATATTTTGACAGTTTAAAAATTTCATGCATTAATGTCATAGTCTTTCCATTTTATCATTTCTAAAAACAGTTAACATCCTGTGGCTATCCATATTTTCAAAACATAATTTCCAAGTTCACAAAAGTTACATTTTTTCATAGTTTATTTTTGCAAAAAGAAAAAAAAAAAAAAGAAAAAGAAAAAAAAAAATGAAAACCCGTCAGAAATGTGTATGGATTAATCATATCTCATTGTATTGGGAACAAAGCATTTACTGAAAATAAATTCAGATCTCTATCACTTTTGGTCTCCTTATTACAATTTTTCAGTTTTCCTTTTCATTACATTTTCACAGATACTCTTATTTAGAGAGGTCTGTAGCGCTTTAACAAATCTCCACCTGGAAAAAAGGGGTCACATTTCCAATAATAGATTATATGCGCAAAAAGTTGTGTTGATAGATCATTTCTAACTTCTGCTCAGGACCCAAATAATGAACTATGTGAAGCCACGGTATAGGACTTTGAAGTTTTCACTAAATATTGCAAAGGCTGCATCATAGTAGGTGATAATGAAGAGAAAAAGAGTACCAATACGTGCTCATGTACAAAACTATGGCTACTTGTCATCACTCACCATCAGAGCAAGAAGTTTGATATGTGAAATATTTGGAAGATGGAATCTGTAAATTCTTCGACAGTGCTTTAAAAAAGCAAACCCAATGATGAACCTATTTCAGAGTTTGTATGTGCAAGCTATGTAAAGAAAAGGTTAGGAGCTGCCTTCATCAGCTGAAAAAGAAACTTGATGGCACCAAATTGTTGGACAGAAAAAGTATAAAATATGCTTGAAGGCTTGTTGGTAAAGTTATTGATACTAATTTAAGGACTACTGTGGAATAGCCATTAGAGAAAACACACACAATTTGGAATGCTTGAAAAAAGCTGTCCACAGATACTAACCCTGCACATAACTTGTGCCCACCTGCACCAGATACGTGGAGCAAGTATAGGAAAGCAGAGGCAGCAGGCGGACTAGATGAACTCTAACATAAACATTCAGTACCTGAAGCAGTAATGGAAGATATTAAGCATATACTGACAGACTTAGCAAATCCTAATTGCTAAAGAAATGCCACCATTTTAAGACACAGATTGTTAAAGTGTTTGTAGGCATAACAAATTCAAGACTAGGTGTGTGAGATGCAGTTATCTCCTTCATGATGGGAGTTCTGACAGAGTAAATGTCCTGAAATAGCTGGGAATAAATGAAGAGCAGACTATGCCAAGAACATTGCGAGGTATGGACAAATTAAGAGAGTGGAAGGCTGAAATTCTGCTCAGCAAATGATCAAGGAGGCAAGAAAGAAGAGAAAAAGGAAAATTTTAGGTGAAGAAATAAACCAGACTATGAAGCAAGCCTCTTTTAATGAGCTTTTTTCTAAGAAGAAAGATATGTTTCCATAGACTTATTGCTTTAACTTGAATTTTCTCAAAACTGTAAATTTTCTGACAAAATCCTTATTTTCTCAGGAAACAATAAACATATAACTGTAAAAGTGATAGAAATTTTGTATAGTGGAGGTAATTATATGGATGTACAATCAGTGTTTTGAGGGTTATATAGTTGATGATATGTTGCATAAAAAACAATTTTTTTTTTTTTTTTTTGAAAAAAGCAGGCATATACTTAAAAAATGTGTCTCAGTTTTCACTATTGGTACCTTCCACTATGAGTACCTTTCCCATTCTAGATAAGTGAAAAATACTCTCAGGTGTTCAGTTGGTAAAAATTTGGTAGTGATATCTTCAACAGTTTCAGAAATAATGTTGGCAGAAATTTGCATTATTGGTATAGGTGAACAGACCCCACCTTAAGAGGAACTGAAATTAAATTATCAGCATTCTTGGCAGAATATAATGTTGCGTTTCTAGCAGCTGATCATTAATCCGATTTGTTGAAAGAAATATTCCAGACATGGATATTGCATGGGCTATAGTTTCTAATGTGACTGGAATGCCACACAAAGAAGTGATGGTGAGAAAGCTACAGCATGCCAAATTTAGCATAATGATGGATTAGTCAACCAATATCGGAACTGTAAAAAATTCCTGTGTGATGATCCACTTCTATGACAGAGATTCAGGTGAACAATAACAAGAACCCCTCTTGAAATAATAATCAGCTAAAATCTAAAATAAAATTTCCCCTTCAGCTATAATTTTGTTTCACTTCTCCTTTTAGAAGTTGCATTAAAAATAAGTTCTGGGAGTTATATAATGATTGCGATGCTGCAGATGTAATTACTGAGAAAACATCTACTACAGAGAATCCATGCAGTGATCTAGTAAAAACGTTCAAACAGCAAAACATTCCATTGGAAAATGTTATAGGTTTTGGAACAGATGGTTGCAGTATCATGATGGGAGTTCAGTGGCAAATTTGGTGGCCCGCAGATTCCAAGATACTTTCCCGAGACTTTTTGTAATGATGCGTGTTTGCCACTCAGCGCATATATGCACAAATGAGGCATGCAAAAGGCTTCTAAGGGCTTGTGTGGACATCAGGGAATATTTACGGTTTTTTTTTCAAACCCGGCGCCAAGAGGCAGGTGGAGTTCAAGAAATTTCAGACATTGTAGCGTTTTATATCTCATGTATTCTATTTTACATCAGATCAAGTGGAAATAAGCTAAAGATAATGCTTTATTCCAAGTGTTTGGCTATGATGATCTCAGTTGTCAGAAGAGTGGTGCTTAATTGGGATGCCCTAATGATGTTCATTAACCAGAAATAACTTTCTGAGCGAATTTTAGGTGCTGAACAAGTTTCTAACCATTTGCAGTACCCCTTTGCAAAAATGTGGTATATATTCTTAGAGCAGATTCTATCAAAATTTACTATTTTCAGTGAGTATTTCCTGTCTAAAGAAATGACAATTGTTGATCTTCATGACACAATTAAAGTTCCCTATGCACAACTGTATTTAGGTGTAAAAATTCTGAAGAGCATTGGAATACCAGAAATAGAGAGCCACCCATACCTTCTTAACGATTTTTATTCACAATGCATGAACTTTCTTGTGGTGAGTACACTGTATCTTTATTGTCTATGTAGGGTGTAGAAAGAGAGGTGAGTTCATTTTTATTTTACAACAAATTTTAAGCATAAATGTCCTAAGAATATTGTTTATTTCTACTACAACGTTTCTCCTTTCGAGCAGGCATGAAAATTATGATCTTTGCACCAATCAAAGGTGATGCTATGTGGCTTTATATTTTTATTGTTTCATATATTTGTATAATTATATGTGGCATACCTATTGAGAGCTACAAATTCTCAAATGTTAGATACAGCTTTGTACCAGATCAAATTAAAATATGGTATGGATGATAATATGCTGTTCAAATAGCGGCTCTGAAACCTATTTTTTGACATATGAATACTTTAATACATACATAAATAAATAAGCACTTAATGCATACACAATAAACATTTTAAAAGAAATAGGTGCTAAATTCACAAAGGAATTTTTTATGCTATATTATTAGTTGAATGTGCAAACTGCTCCTTAAATTTACTTTATAAGAAAATTTTCTTTACCCATCAATGTATAAAATGTGCCGAATGCAAATACAGTTAAGAGTTTATAAGAGCAAACTACAGGATTTACCAAAATTATTTTTGCAACGTATTCACTAGTTTTATGTTCAAACAGTACTTTAAGTAAAGAATTCCTTTCCTTGTAAACGATTCTCTTTCCATCATTGAACAGCAGGAGAAACTTATCACTTGTAAATAGACGGCAACACATCCATAGTTTAGAAATCTTTAATATTCCTCACACCAATGCAATAATCCACAATGGGCCTATCACATGGAGTGGCCACGCAGTTTGAGCTGTCATGTCACGGACTATGTGGCCCTTCCCACCAGAGGTTCGAGTCCTTCCTCGGGCATGGGTGTGTGAGTTATTCTTAGCATAAGTTACTTTAAGTTGTGTGTCAGTCTAGGGACTGATGACCTAAGCAGTTTGGGCAGTTAGGAATTCACACACACACACACACGAGTTATATTAGTCTCGAATATAAATATAGTATCTTGATATTTGTAATGGTAGAGACAGTAGCTATTAAATTTCAAGCAGTACCCTGCTAATGTTCACAAAATAGCCTTCTCTGGATAGTTGCGAAACAGAAATGTTCTTTTCTGTCTTCCTGTATTTTTCTTAACCTTTGCCCTAACTAAAAGAATAGTGCCACATTAGTATGGCAATTGGTATTTGTCTTTAGGTAGATGAAAGTAATCTTCTGAGGATTTAAAATATCTTCTTGTATAAACTAAAATTGGCTCCTTGCCAAATAAAGGAAAATAAGATTAGATTAGATTTACTTTCATTCCAATAATAATTATATTAATGTAGAATATTTTTGGTGATTTTTCCATGTTCTTCTGATACATTGTTTTGCACTGAGTAGTGGCTTAAATAAATTGATTCACATCTGCACCATAATTTTCAACATGTTACCATACATGTAAACATAATCTCTTTGTCCTCTTATCTTTGCTTGTTCCTAATCCATATACACACAGTATTCTTCACGTTTTGTTTAACGATGGTTGATAATATAAGAAGCCATGTGAGCTAAAATCCAAATGGTGGCATTTTGCTTCCTGCGGGGATAACTTTTCCGGTATGGTTAATTCTATGATGTCAACATTGTGCAGAACTGTGCAGTCAATTATTTCCAGTCTACTTCGCATGTGTGCTGTGATCAGTCCAGCTTTACCACAGGTGAACCTGTGAATTAATGTGTCCTCATGGCCACATATCATACAGGCGGTTCTGTGGCTCAGGTGGATGCTGTGGAGTTTCTCATTGGTTGGAACTTTGTCGTTGATGATTATATACCATGTAGAACGGACACGTGACGGAAATACAGAGAGATGGAGATTTTGCCAGATAATATTCCACTTAGCTTGCGAGCATTTTTGAATGACTCTGTTTTGTCTACCATCTACCATTTCTTGGGAGAAAATTATAGATTTCTGCGATGGTATAATGTGGACGGATGTTGTCAGCTTACCATATGTAACTGAACTCGTAGTAGCAGAGTCTAATATGCCGAAAAGTTTTAATATCATAGGTTCATTAATTGATGGCGGTATACTGTATGGCTTCCAATTCAGTGTTAAGTCCTTAATTAAGGCCAGTGTGTCATTGCTAATAATTTCATGCATTTGGTTGACTAGTAAGGTTCCACGTTTATGGCTGGAACTGATGAGATCAATCCCTCCTCATGTGGTATGTAAGATTAACATTTCAAAACTTATTTTGAAAATGTAGTCTCTGAGGACACACCAGCAGAATGCCTTATGTATGCTGTCTGCTAGGTGATTAGAGAGTGGTAGGATTTGGCTCAGTAGTACAGTCTGCTCACTAGATATTCTGACTCTGTGTAGTTTTTGCAGCAGATCTTACTCCCTGTCAGAATAAACGCATGTTGTGGCTCTGATCTTGTGCAACATGTCTGTTCAGTTTTTTGTCGCCATCACGTCTGGTGCTGCACCCCAGGAGAAACTGAGAGATTTGTGTTGTGCCCTTGTTGCACACCTATTGAGATGGGTAGCATTACCAATGCCTTCTCCTACAAGGAGCAACATCGTCTTTCTCTCATTTAGTTTCGCACCGGTGACTGTGTTGAAGTCGTTAACGAGATTCTCCACATCCGACAGATTTGCTATGAATCGTACTGTTAAGCAGACGTCCTCAGAATAAGCAATGCAAGCCACTTTATTCGTTTCGAAGTTGGATTACAAGTGATTGCTGGTTTATGCTTACAAGTAAAGGTACTACCGCAATGGCATACAACGCCATTGATAGGGGCAGCCTTGCCTGATAGATCTCATAATTGCAGTTTTGTAGGACAGGTGGTCATTAATCAAGATACATGATATGGTACTGGAAATGAAGTGCTGCAATAGTTTGAAAAAAAGTTGACCGAAATCCATCTTCGTCAGTACCTTAATCAGATATTTATAGTTTATGTGGTTATACGCTTTATGGAGATACTGAAAGGTTTCAGATAGATTATATAATTGTAAGACAGAGATTTAGGAACCAGGTTTTAAATTGTAAGAGATTTCCAGGGGCAGATGTGGACTCTGCCCACAATCTATTGGTTATGAAATGTAGATTAAAACTGAAGAAAATGCAAAAAGGTGGGAATTTAAGGAGATGGGACCCGGATAAACTGACAGAACCAGAGATTGTACAGAGTTTCAGGAAGAGCATTAGGGAACGATTGACATGAATGGGGGAAAGAAATACAGTAGAGGAAGAATGGGTAGCTTTGAGAGATGAAATAGTGAAGGCAGCAGAGGATCAAATAGGTAAAAAGACGAGGGCTAATAGAAATCCTTGGGTAACAAAAGAGATACTGAATTTAATTGATGAAAGGAGAAAATACAAAAATGCAGTAAATGATGCAGGCAAAAAGGAATACAAACGTCTCAAATATGAGATCGACAGGAAGTGCAAAGTGGCTAAGCAGGGATGGCTAGAGGACAAATGTAAGGATGTAGAGGCTTATCTCACTAGGGGTAAGATAGATGCTGCCTACAGGAAAATTAAAGAGACCTTTGGAGAAAAGAGAACCGCTTGTATGAATATCAAGACCTCAGATGGAAACCCAGTTCTAAGCAAAGAAGGGAAAGCAGAAAGGTGGAAGGAGTATATAGAGGGTCTATACAAGGGTGATGTTCTTGAGGACAATATTATGAAAATGGAAGAGGATGTAGATGAAGATGAAATGGGAGATATGATACTGCGCGAAGAGTTTGACAGAGCACTGAAAGACCTAAGTCGAAACAAGGCCCCGGGAGTAGACAACATTCCATTAGAACTACTGATAGCCTTGGGAGAGCCAGTCCTGACAAAACTCTACCATCTTGTGAGAAAGATGTATGAGACAGGTGGAATAATCTCAGACTTCAAGAAGAATATAATAAATCCAATCCCAAAGAAATCAGGTGTTGACAGATGCGAAAATTGCCAAGCTATTACTTAAATAAGCTACGGCTGCAAAATACTAACACGCATTCTTTACAGACGAATGGAAAGACTGGTAGAAGCCGACCTCGGGGAATATCAGTTTGGATTCCATAGAAATGTTGGAACACGTGAGGCAATACTGACCCTACGACTTATCTTAGAAAATAGATTAAGGAAAGGCAAACCTACATTTCTACCATTTGTAGACTTAGAGAAAGCTTTTGACAATGTTGACTGGAATACTCTCTTTCAAATTCTGAAGGTGGCAGGGGTAAAATACAGGGAACAAAAGGCTATTTACAATTTGTACAGAAACCAAATGGCAGTTATAAGAATCGAGGGGTACGAAAGGTAGGCAGTGGTTGGGAAGGGAGTGAGACAGGGTTGTAGACTATCTCCGATGTTATTCAATCTGTATATTGAGCAAGCAGTAAAGGAAACAAAGGAAAAACTTGGAGTAGGAATTAAAATCCATAGAGAAGAAATAAAAACTTTGAGGTTTGCCGATGACATTGTAATTCTGTCAGAGACAGCAAAGGACCTGGAAGAGTAGTTGAACGGAATGGACAGTGTCTTAAAAGGAGGATATAAGATGAACATCAACAAGAGCAAAATGAGGATAATGGAATGTAGTCAAATTAAATCGGGGTATTAGATTAGGAAATGAGACTCTTAAAATAGTAAATGAGTTTTGCTCTTTGGGGAGCAAAATAACTGATGATGGTCGAAGTAGAGAGGATATAAAATGTAGACTGGCAATGACGAGGAAAGCGTTTCTGAAGAAGACAAATCTGCTAACATGAGTATTGATTTAAGGAAGTCTTTTCTGAATGTATTTGTATGGAGTGTAGCCATGTATGGAAGTGAAACGTGGACGATAAATAGTTTAGACAAGAAGAGAATAGAAGCTTTCGAAATGTGATGTGGTGCTACAGAACAATGCTGAGGATTAGATGGGTAGATCACATAACTAATGAGGAGGTACTGAATAGAATTGGGGAGAAGAGGGATTTGTGGCACAACTTGACTAGAAGAAGGGGTCGATTGGCAGGACATGTTCTGAGGCATCAAGGGATCACCAATTTAGTATTGGAGGGCAGTGCGGAGGGTAAAAATCGTAGAGGGAGACCAATAGGTGAATACACTGAACGGTTTCAGAAGGATGTAGGTTGCAGTGGGCACTAGGAGATGATGAAGCTTGCACAAGATAGAGTAGCATGGAGAGCTGCATCAAACCAGTCTCTGGACTGAAGACCACAACAACGCTTTTTCAAAGTCTAAAAATAGCAGCGCGCAGGGGTCTTTATTGTCCGCCAAAGTACAGGTGACATCCTGTAGATCGCAGGCAGTTGATAGTACACTACGTCCAGGTACCGCTCCATATTGGTGTTTTCCTAATATTTTATGTAGCACCAGTTGCATTCGCTGTTTCACAGTTCGTTTAATGATTTTAAAGTCTGAGTTAAGTAAGGTGATACGTCGCATTTTATGTAAAATGTTGGGGCAAAGATATTCCAGTAGTGTCGATAAAATTCCGCGCCGAGACCAGGGTCCAGGAGATTTTCGTTTCGTGGCGTTGAACACGGCCTGTTTTACATCTTCTTCACTGAAGGGGGCCTCAAGCGTATCATTGTCGTCACAAGAAAATATGGAAGCTATTTTACTGAGTACTTCTGCGCAAAGCGCATCACTGATCTGCCTGTCGTAATGTTCTCTGTAGTAGTTATACAATTGTAATGAGGTATGTCTCTGTCTTGTTACTACAGTCCCTGTCCCACCAACAAACTCTTCAATTAGCTTCCCTTTCTGCCGCCGCAATGTTCGTAAAGTGTGGTACAGGCATGCTGTTTCTTTCGAGCCGCTGTAAAGGTCTGACCCTGCTCAACGATCTTCTCAAATCTGTGAGGTCAAATCATATCTGCGCAGGCAGTTTGGAGCGTGTGGACAGGAAATCGCCATCAATGTGGCGCTAAAACGTGTTCGAGTCAGCTGTTTGTTCACTCAGATGTTACTCTTCTGTGTGTGCAGAGTGAATTTTAATATAGCAGTGTTCTGAGTGGTTCCTAACCGAGTTTATCGAAATGTATAGGAGTCATATATGATTGTGGAAAACTAAAAGCAGTGAATAAGGCAATAGGGATAAGAAGGCAGCTGCTTATAATTCTTCAACAGAAAAATTACGAGCGACTGACACTACGGCAAACAGGGAAACGATACATAATAATAACACAAATTTGTGATGGGGGATTGCTACCATGTTTTCACTCAGAATTGTCCTATGCCATAATCTAATGTGAGTAGTGACAGTGTACCAACAAAAGGTAACTATTATGCGTTCTATAGAAGAGTACAGTCAGAATATCGTGTTAAGCAGATAATGGAAGATCTTTGGGACAGTGCCTTCAGGGACATAGTTATGATTACATTCTTTTACTTCTCAATATACTATGTGGTTTATAACAACAGTGGTTTCGGAGTGAACTGCAGAATTAGCTACCACAGTAGTACGAGTGGTACTTTCCAGATATAGTATGAATCCCTGTCTAGAGACAAGAATGGAATTTTACACTACTGGCCATTAAAATTGCTACACCAAGAAGAAATGCAGATGATAAACGGGTATTTATTGCACAAATATATTATACTAGAACTGACATGTGATTACATTTTCACGCAGTTTGGGTGCATAGATCATGAGAAATCAGTACCCAGAATAACCGCCTCTGGCCGTAATAACGGCCTTGATACGCCAAGGTATTGAGTCAAACACAGCTTGGATGGCGTGTACAGGTACAGCTGCCCATGCAGCTTCAACACGTTACCGCAGTTCATCAAGAGTAGTGACTGGCGTATTGTGACGAGCCAGTTGCTCGGCCACCATTGACCAGACGTTTTCAATTGGTGAGAGATATGGAGAATGTGTTGGCCAGGGCAGCAGTAGAACATTTTCTGTATCCAGAAAGGCCCATACAGGACCTGCAACATGCGGTCGTGCATTATACTGCTGAAATGTAGGGTTTCGCAGGGATCGAATGAAGGGTAGAGCCACGGGTCGTAACGCATCTGAAATGTAAAGTCCACTGTTCAAAGTGCCGTCAATGTGAACAAGAGGTGACCGAGATGTGTAACCAATGGCACCCCATACCATCACACCGGGTGATACGCCAGAATGGCGATGACGAATACACGCTTCCAATGTGCGTTCACCATGATGTCGCCAAACACGGATGCGACTATTCATGATGCTGTAAACAGAACCTGGATTCATCCGAAAAAATGACGTTTTGCCATTCGTACACCCAGGTTCGTCATTGAGTACACCATCGCAGGCACTGCTGTGTGTGACGCAGCGTCAAGGGTAACCGCAGCAATGGTCTCCAAGCTGACAGTCAATGCTGCTGCAAACGTCGTCGAACTGTTCGTGCAAATGGTTGTTGTCTTGCAAACGTCCCCATCTGTTGACTCAGGGATCGAGACGTGGCTGCACAATCCATTACAGCTATGCGGATAAGATGCCTGTCATCTCGACCGCTAGTGATGCGAGGCTGCTGGGATTCAGCATGGCGCTCCGTGTTACCCTCCTGAACCCATCGATTCCATATTATGCTAACAGTCATTGGATGTCGACCAACGCGAGCAGCAATGTCGCGATACGATAAACCGCAATCGCGATAGGCTACAAACCGACCTTTATCAAAGTCGGAAACGTGATGGTACGCATTTCTCCTCCTTACATGAGGAATCACAACAACGTTTCACCAGGTAACGCCGGTCAACTGCTGTTTGTGTATGAGAAATCGGTTGGAAATTTTCCTCATGTCAGCACGTTGTAGGTGTCGCCACCGGCGCCAACCTTGTGTGAATGCTCTGAAAAGCTAATCATTTGCATAACACAGCATTTTCTTCTTGTGGGTTAAATTTCGCGTCTGTAGCACGTCATCTTCGTGGTGTCGAAATTTTAATGGCCAGTAGTGTATATTCTAGTGCAAAGTTACTGGTAGATGTCAGACAGGGACCCTGAAATCTCGACTTATAAACAAATTGAACTTAAGCTAGTTGGCCATACACATAACTTTTAAGAATTCACTGTGTCTCAAAGTTGCCTAAAACTGGAAAAATATGATCTGTAACTTCGCAGAATTGAGGTACAGTACTTTACGTGCCTTCATGAACTCAATCCCAGAAGACTGTCACCATGACCTTTCCAGCAGAGGGGGTTGTCTTGAATTTCTTCCTTTGTTGTGAATGAGGCTGATGCCACTCCATGGACTGTCTTTTTGTTTCCGGCGCAAGGTGGAGCTTTTTGGTTCCGGCACAAAGTGCTGCAGCCAGCTTTCGTCCCTCGTAACTATCCATGGCACAAAGACATTTCCGTCAGTCTCAAAACGCTGCAACAATTCAGATGAAATGGCCTTTCTTTGAATCTTGTTGTCCGCTGTGAGTGTTCATGGGAACCACATTAAAGCACCTCTTTGAATATCCGAGGGTCTCGGTCATTGCAGACGCACTTCCAATTCTGACTGACAACTGTAGAGCCAATTGGCGAATTGTGATGCGCCGGTCGGCACTAATAATGGCATCCGCATGATTCAGCATGTCTGGAGCAGTGGCTGTGACAGGGCGTCCTGAGCGTGGCTGATCATGGAGCTCTGTTTCTGCATTTCCTGAGGCTGTAACTTTCTTTACCCATCGCCTGACTGTACTCCTATCAACTGCAGCACCACCATACACTGCACACAAACTTTTTTGTTTCCAACGCAAAGCGCTGGACCCAGCTTTCGTGCCCCCTAAGCATCCATGGGACAAAGGCATTTCTGCCAGTTGCATAACGCTACAACAATTCAGATGAAATTGCCTTTCTTCGAATCTTGTTGTCCGCTGTGAGTATTCGTTTCTTTTTCTGCATACAAGAATTCAATAACAGCACGCTGCGTGTAACGTGAGTCGCATGTAGATGCCGTTTTGGCGCTGTACTACGGCTCTGCCATCTGCCAGAACGGTTCGAAAGTACACCGGCGCACAGAACAAACATCAAATGTGAAGCACCAACAAGGACGTTTGTCTATGTATATTAAGGGCTTAAAAAAAGTAGCGCATTACTTTTTGAACGCCCCTCGTAGATTCAAACTTGTGTCGTGTAAACATACCACTTTTGCAGCAGTCTTTTGCGTGCACAGATATCTGCGCAGACATCTACAGAGAAATATATATGCATGTGGACAGGCATTAAAAATGCTTTGTCACAAAGTTTCAGAGATATAACACCTTCACTTACGCCCTTGATAGACCTATTGTCCACGTATTATTCCATCCACAGATGTTGATATAGCACAGACTACAGATGACCAATGGAGGCAGCTCCCTCTGGTTTTGGCTGGTCTCCCAGACTCACTACAAAAGGAGCAATCAATGGATACAATGTGGAATATGGCAAATCATGAATGTGAAGAATTCAAGGAATTGAGCCATTTTACTCTCTCAGTTTTGAGTTTACCTTGAAGCAGGATATGGGTGGTTGTAACTGCTTTCAAATCCGACGTGCGGTGAGCTGGCTTTTACTGCTGCACCCAAGCACTAAATTCAGGCTGTAGCTTCAGGCGACGGCAATGATGAAACCCATGATTACATAATAATACATTTATTGGTTATGGTTGGTACACTAAAAAACCTGCAGAAGTACTGTCTGAAATGTTCACACATGTGACTGTGGGAAATACTTCGGTCACTGATCCCGGAGGGTGCACACTCCTCAGTGATCAATCATGTAGTTTGGTCTCGCAGCTGAGGATAGACAAAAGACGCCTGTCTGGCAGAACACGCAAATTATCTCTCGTCTCCTGGGGCGCCGTTTAATTCGTGGACATGGGGGGGGGGGGGGGGGGGGACAGAGCAAATCATTGGCACCTATCCAAATTCGTGAGTGTATCAGTTGGGAGCGCGCATTGTACTCAACCTACAAAGCCTGTGGATTACAGAATCTATGACCAGTGTAAACATCTACAAAGCACAGAGGTCTAGCTCGCACTGGCTTTAACTTTGTCTCTTCCACGCCTGTGGACGCTGCACCTTTGCCAAAAATTGGCGTAACAGTAAAATCTGCGCTCGTGTGGGAAACTGGCATGCCACCATCCACGCCTTTCTGGGGTATTGCTGCCACAACCTCATTCAAATGCTGACCATGAAAGAGGTTTTTCTAAGGTATTTAAAGTCTTAAAGCTCATAAACTGGTTGAGTAAAAGGCATTCATGCTTTTTAGGTTATTAACATTTTATGTGAATTTCAGGTAAACTTCATAAAAACCAAAATCAAAAATCGGCTGCAAATGAATACATTCCGTAGTGCAAAGTGACAAAAGTCGTGCGATTCGCACGTTTATTTACTTATATTTACGAATATAAGCCGTCTCCCGCCATTTCCTTTCCCTAGAGTAAAATCATGTAAATTATCTTATAAAACGTAGGTACAAAAACTGGACGTAAAATTTAAACCTGTTTTTGGTGCTGATTTGATCAAAACTGGTGTTGTTGTTGAGATATATGGTGTAGTATTAAACCGTCAATTGTAAACACAACTTGTGCTTTTCAGGAACGTGTTATATCGTCAGCTGTAAGATTAACTGTGCTTTTCGGAAATCTTGGCCACAATATCCTAGTTCACAACTAACAGTTCACAAATTTCATTATATATTTACATGAAAAAGGTATACTAAGAGAAGTTTCAGACGCTTGCAAAGATTTTCGCAATCTACGAGTGTTTTGTATAACCTGTTTCATAGTAAATTGGTGTTTGTGATTTACATTTACTGTGAATAAGTAACACCGTGCCATATTAGTTCTCTCTATTAATAGTACGCCACTGTCGAGCTTTCTTAATAACCATAAACTGAAAAACACTTCAAAAAGTGGTAAAACTTGTACCAAGTTCTCTGTTGTCATAATAGATATTTCGTTGTTGGCAGTAAAGTACTTAAATTCCAAAATACAGCCGATACTACTTGTAGCATATCAAACTCACAAATTAAAAGAAAACAGCAAGCTTAGTATAGAGGTATCTGCTTGCTATTCTTTAAAATACTGCACCAGGCATAAACTGTTCACTGTTCTGCAAAAATTGCATCAGGCACAATGCAACCCCACTGTGTTTGATGTCCTCAGGCAGGAGATGAATTGGCTACTATTCGTGAGCAGCTACAAATCATCCTGATTATTGTCAAGTGATTGGAAGCTGCTGTGAATGGGTGAGTTGGGAGAGCTACTAAGAGTTGTGTGCTGGAGGTACCAAAACTACCTTAGATACTATCCTCTCCTGTGGAACCATCTCTCCTGTAGCAGATACAAGCTCCATCATTACCCATCCACTTGACTGTAAGTGGCATGTTAACGTTGGGTCCAGGCGTCCTGTACAGATTAGACAAGGACCAAGGAGGAGAGAACTCAGGGTACTATACCGATACCTCTAACAAAAAAGTTCGAGGTGCTGTCTTTCACTGATGCTGATACTGATTCAATGGCATTCACTTCATCTGTTTTGGTGCAACATGCCTTATCCTCTGTGAACAGGAGACAAACACAAAACGGTAGTGTTCTATTAATCGTCAGCAGTTCAAATGTAAGGCGAATAATGATACCCCCTAGGAAAACGGCAGCAACGCCAAGTAAACGCAGTGTGTATGCCTGAAGGCCTCATTCAACATGTTGAAGCGTCTATTCTGGCAGTTACTGATGGAACAGCAAGCAGCCAACTACAGATTGTGACATACATTGGAACAAAAGATGCCTGTCGCCTTGGCTCCAAGGTCATACTTGAATCATTCCAGTGACTAGCAGAGAGGGTTGGGAAAACCAGCCTTGCCAATGGAGTTTCACAACCAAGCTCTCAATCTGCAGCATTGTCCTCAGAACAGAATGTGACCTCCTGGTTCTTAGTCGAGTTAAAGACTTAAACCAGAGACTCTGAGTGTTCTGTGGAAAGCTAGGCTGTGACTTTCTAGACTTGCGCCATCGGGTTGAGAGTTATAGGGTCATCCTAAATTGGTCAGATGAGCACTAAATATCAAAGGTAGCTACCCAGGTGGTTGCAGTAAACAAGAAACTCAAATCCACTGCGATAGAAGTTGAAGCTGCATTTGACATTGTTTGGGCAAGACTCAGTATCAAGTGTGGCCAAAAAATTATAATAGAGTCCTTCTATCGACCACCAAATTCTCCTCCTCGTGTAACCGAAAACTTTAGTGAAAACCTCATTTCACATGTGTATCCAACAGTCAACTGGGATAATTATAGTTCTGTTAGTGGTAGGTGTGACAAGACATACCATGAAATGTTACTGAATGCCTTCTCTGAAACTACCTACAACAATTAGTTAAATCCTCACTCATGACTGGATATATTCAATCTAATGGCAACAAACAGAGCTGATTTCATTGAGAAAGTGAACATTGAAACTGTTATCACTGACCATGATGGAGTTATAGCAACAATGAATACCGAAACACAAAGGGGGAACTAAACCAAGCAGAAATATTTATATGTTTTATATTAGACAGAGGAATAATAGTGTCAAACCCAATGAGGAACTTGAAACTTTTAGTTCAGGACAGTAGCATGTAGAGGAACTATGACTCAAGTTTATTCTTGTAGTTGACTGTGCACTGGATAGATATGTACCCAGTAGGACAATTCATAATTGGAGGGATTTTATTGGCATACAGCCACTATACAGAAACTTCTAAAGCAATAAATATAAAAAACTTAGAGCTATAGATAGAGAGCTGCTTAAAGAAACGTATTTGGCAGTTAAGAGAGCAATATGCGAAGCCTTCAGTGACTACCATAGCAGAATATTGTCAAAAGATATTTCACAAAACTCAAAGAAATTCTAGTCATATGTCAAGATTGTTAGTGGCACCAAAGTTAGAGTCCAATCACTCATGTATGAGACTGGAACTGAAGCAGAGAGTAGCAGAGCAAAATCACAAAAGCTTAAATGTCTTTTCAAATGCTCCTTTACAAAGGAAAATCCAGTACTAATGTCCCAACTTAATTCTCATACCACTGAAAAGATGAGTGAAATAGATATTAGTGTCAGTGGCATTGAGAAACTGCTGAATCGTTACAACTTAACAGAGCCCCAGGGCCCAGTGTAAACCCTAACAGATTCTATACCCAATTCACAGCTGAGTTAACCCCTTTATTAACTATAATATATCGTAGATCCCTTTAGCAAAAAATTGTTCCCAGTAGTTGGAAAAAAGCACAGGTCACACATGTCTACAAGAATGGTAGCAGAAGCGACCCACAAAACTATCGTCCAATCTCCTTCACATCGATTAGCTTTAGAATATTAGAATATATTCTGAGCTCAAACATAATAAGGTATCTCGAACAGAACGACCTGATCCACGCCTTCCAGCATGGATGTCGAAAACATAGGCCATGCGAAACCCAACAAACACTTTCCTCGCGTGACACCTTGAAAACATAGATCAAGGCAATCAGGTAGTGCAGTACTTCTCGATTATTGAAAAGCGATGGACTCAGTACCACATCTATGCTTATTGGCAAAAGCTGCTATGGGATATCAAGTGAAATTTATGACTGCACGGAGTATTTTTGGTAGGGAGGACACAGCATCTTACACTGGATGAAGAGTCATCAACAGATGTAGAAGTAACTTCGGGTGTACCTCAGGGAAACATATTGGGCCCTTGCTATTCATGTAGGGACTGATGACCATAGCAGTTACGTCCCATAAGATTTCATACACATTTGAACATTTTTTTGCTATTCATGATTAATGATCTTGCAAACAATATTAATAGTAACCTCAGAATTTTTGCAAATGATGCAGTTCTGTACAACGAAACACAGTCTGAACGAAGCTGTACAAATATCCAGTCAGACTTTGATAAGATTTCAAAGGGGCGCAGTGACTGGCAGTTTGCTGCAAATGTTCAAAAATCTAAAGCTGTGCACTTCACAAGTCCAAAAAGAAACGTAGTATCCTATGAATATAATGAGTCGCAATTGGAATATGTAAACTCATACAAATACTTGGGATGTAGCACATGATAGGGACGTAAAGTGAAACAATCATATAGGCTCAGTCGTGGGTTAAGAAGGTAGCAGACTATGATTTATTGGTATAATACTAGGGAAATGTCATCAGTCTACAAACGAGATTGCTTGCAACTCACTCATTTGACCAGTTCTGAAATACTTCTGAACTGTGTGGGACCCATACCAGATAGGACTGACGGGGGATATTGAATGTATTCAGAGACGGGTAGCATGAACAGTCACAGATATGCCTGACCTATGGAAAAGTAATTTAATGTAAGAAAAAAAGATAAGGCGGTTGAAGTCTTCAGGATCTCTAAATACGAAACCGAGTCCCCCATTGCAAATATCCACATTAGTGTAACGGATAGTACATTAGGATATGAACAAGAGTAGCTGGTGCGTTAGTTCACATTCTGACACTTCTAATTTTTTGTTGCTTCACTTTCTTAAAAGATTCTTAAACCTTATTAATTTAAGGAAAGTGCATTCCGTAATATTCAGTGTTACATACATACAAGAGATTGTAGATGATGGGTACAGGTAGTGAGGTAAAGACGCACATACACTCTATAGTACATGTGATTTATTCTGACTCTTGATGCATGCATCCACACATGTTGAGGTCAGAGACTAGACTACCTAATCAACAATGATGCTACACTATGCCTTCACTCTAGATAGGTTATTGTCGCTACAGGGCAAAGTGCATACAGAGCCTCCCACTCTCAGAAGTGTGGAGCACATGGAAGGCTGAGTGTGGGATGTGGTAATACCATACAGGTGGTAGACCCAGAAGTAATCTGGTCGATAGTGTGGTCAACCAAACCTGGAAGTTGTTCTGGCACCTGTGGTTGCGGAATTGTCTGACAGGTACTCAATGGTTGCATTGATGATATCGTCTGATGAAGGTGAGTCGATCTCCAGTGGTGTCGCGGTGGAAATGGTATGGTATTGTTCAAAAATTAGGAGAGTGCTGTTGAGTAAGAGTAGCAAAGTGTTGGATGATTCTTCAACCACAGAAGGAATCCTGACACAGTGGAACAGAGGAGGTAGCAGAGGGTTGTCAGACGATGGTGCACTCACTATGATGCAGCCTTGATAAGATGAGACAGAGACTGGCTGGGGTTTGTTTCCCTCCAAATCAATCATGACATCCACAGAGATTCTTCACTTTTCTCTGCATCAACATCAGAATCATCATGAAATACATAAGCTGGCTTGAGCAGATTAATAGAGACAATGGCAGGCTTGTTCTGGTAGAGGTTTTTGTAGGTGTTGTCCTTCTGGTCCAGCACTTGGAATGGGTCTGTACACTGAGCACTGACCAGACAGTGTCATCCTTTAACATTACATAGTGGCATATGTTCAAATCCTTATGGATGTGGATGCAGGTGATGGAGTGCATCTGAGGTAGGGACAATATGAAAGTGAGATGTGCTAGTTGAAACTTTGTACTAGTGCAAGCAAGTCCTTTGCTGGGTCAGTTGGTGTAGTCACGGAATATACAGCTGGCAGGTGGATTGGTTTGCTGTATGTAATCTCAGTTAATGATGGATTTAGGTCCTCTTTGAACGCCATGTGGATGCCTTGTAAAACTCATGGGACAGCATCACTCCACTCTCTGGCATAGCAGGAGTACAGCTTTCAGTGTTTTACTAAACTGCTACTTTGGGAATGGTAGGCAGTGGTGTGGAAATGCTGGACACGACCATTCAACGAAGAGGCCCACTTTGAACTGCCGTCCTTGGTCAGTGGTGACAACTAGTGGGGCAGCTGAAGGAGACTATTCAAGTATCTATGAAGGCTAAGGTCATAGTTTCCGTCATAATGTCGCTAATAGGCATGGCCTCCACATATCTAGTGACCCAGTCAATGATGGACTGTCTGTAGTGGGACCCTTGAGATTTGGGTAGGGATCCTACAGAATCCACATGCACACATAAAAAGCAGCCCTTTGGAATGTCGAACATGCCAGGAGGAGGAGGGGTTTTGTGGTATCCAATCTTGGCTTGTTGGCATGAGATGCACACCTTGGCCCATATTGTACAGTCCATTTTGATCCCAGTTCTGAGGAAGCATTCTGTGAGGTCTGACGATTGTGCATACACCTGGGTGTGCAAGGCCATGTAACTTGTGGAACACCAGGCGTCAGAAATCACATGGGACAAGAGGAGATGTCCTACCAGTAGAAATGCCACAGAGAAGATAATCGTCAGTGACATGCAGTTGTTGGCTCGAGATATTAAGACTAGAAGTTGGGTCCAAGATGAGGCCTCTGCCATACAAAGTCACTGACAGTCACTAACTCTCTGGATAGATCATCTGCGACAAGATTGTCAGCACCATTCACTTGGTGGCCGTTAATGGTGTATTGAGAAATAAAATCAAAATGTCTGAACCTCTGCAGCGAGCAGTTGGGTGACAGGTTAGCTATCGACTCTACCAGTGAATGGTCGTTGGTGAATGAGGTTAGTTGTCGTTCTTCTATGTTTTCCTGGAAGAACTTGACAGCCTCATAGGCTCTCGGTTGCACGTTGACTATTTCTTCTGAGTATCTAAAAGCTTTCTGAAAAGAAATGGAGAGGGTGGACGTCTCTATCAGTTTGTTGCTGGAGAATGGCTCTGATGGCAGGGTCACTCACTTCAGACGTAATAATAAGGTGGCCTGAGAATCAAGTGGCGTGAGAGTTATGGCTTGTTGGAAGCACTGTTTCAAATCATCGAAAGAACACAGCATGTAAGATGTCCCTTGGTCTCTCATCTTCCCAGATTAATCTTTGGCAGCGAGGGCCTGAGTTAAGGAAAATGAATTTTGGCAACATGTGGGACGTGTCTGCGATAGAAACTTACCATCCCCAAGAACCTATGGAATTCTTGGTATGTTTGGTGACGTGGCAGTAAACTGATAAGAGAAGTGCAGCCATCAGTTCTCTGGTAACTGTTGGTACTGAGCTAGTGTTTGAGGAACATCCTACTAGGTTTACATTGATGGCACTTCTCTTCATTAACTATTGCTCACACCCAGTCCAAAGCCTCAAAAACTCATTTGAAGTGTAGTTTGTGTCCATCTTGGGAAGCTGACAATACTAGTATATCGTCGAAGTAGGCATAAACTAATCAATATCTCGAAGCATGACATTGATGAATCACTGCCAAGTGTGAGCAGCGATTTTTAAATCGTATGGCAATCAAAGAGCCCAAATGATATAAGTACAGCAGTCTTGGCGACGTCCTCAGATGCATTGGTATCTGTAGGCATGTTTTCTGGCAGTCTATTACAATGAAGCTGGTGGCACCCACCAGGAGATGCATACAGTCTTGGTTGCTTCGAACTGGGTAAGAGTCAAGAGTGGCCCATACATTAGGAAGTCTATAAGATCTGCACAGTCAGAAAGTACAGTCCTTTTTAGGTACAACACGGATCGGAGATGCTTCAGGTGCGTCAGATGGATGGATTATTTGAAAGGCTAACGTTTCATTCACTATCTCTTTAGTGACTTTAAGGCGATCAGGAGTCACGCGGCGCACTTTCTGCCAAGCAGGGAGTCTGGGAGTGGTTATAATGCGTTGGACTGTACTGTTATTAATGGCAAAATGGCATGGGTTTGTAGGAGGTGGAATATCACACGCAATCAGTTCAGAGGCACCCACTGTACTGAACACTGGTCTAAACTCTGTCCAGCCAAGTGCAGGTGCAACTGTAGCAGCGTATGTGGAGTCATAACTGGCAATGTCATCACATGCAGCAGTGAGTGAGGCTTCCACTGTGACTATGTGGCTACACAGGATCTCGTTCGCCTGCTGCATTCAAACAGTGTGTCCATACGTTAATTGTTCCAAGTGGCGCAATTGGAATAACAAATACACAGATTCCATCAGGGTATGTAGACTTTCTCTTCTTTTTAACTTAATAAACACGAAATAATTTCTCTCTTTAGATTTAACGAATCTGAACTAATATTCCTATTTCTTTGCGAATTAACATCTTTGTTTTACATAATTTTACAGACTTTATTTATCTAATGTTTGAGTTCCTTTTACCGCTTTACTTTTATAATATTTGGGAATTGTTGATTTGATATAAAATAGAACTTTACTTTTAAAGTATCTATGAATTCTTAAATTTGGAGCAAATGAGACTCATGACAATATTTTTATTTTAAAAACAGAAATTGTTATGTCTTTATTGCTGTCTTATTTCATGTATGGATACAAGTCAGCTTTGATTTGATGAATGCCATCCAATCAAAAAGACCCCTCTAAGCAGAAAAGTAAAAAAAAAAGAAAAAACCTGGGTGTCATTGCTTGGAATTTAAAATAGACATAAAATGAATCCCACTTCAAGCTTTGACTCTCCACGGACCCACTACTATTGATATTATTTAAAACACAGTACTTGGATGATACAAGAGACAATTAGCCTATCCTCAATAATAAAGATTCTTGCTTTGTAGTTTAGGGATTTGCAAGGAAAGCTACTAAATTCGAGACTGCATGTGCAAATCTTCTCCTAACTTAGACTGATTCTTACTATACCACATACAGCCATAGGATGTCCACTCTCCTAATTACAAAGATAACACAGTTTTATGTCTATACATAGGTTTTGAAACATTAACTAAGATACATCAGCACTCACACTGAAACCGCAAATTAAGCCCTAGCATAATGTTGCAAAGTCACTATATCCTAAGTGCTTGCTTTCACATTCAAATCCATTACTACAATAATGCAGAGGCACTATTTCCTTAATACATGCTTTCTCCACGTTCAGATTCAAATAAAGATTTCACATGATAACATAACTTATCTCCCACAACGAAATTGAAATTTTCCAATCTAACTGAGATACGGATCGCCTAACATGAGTGGCTTTCAAGCTACACTTCATTCAGTAACTGTTTTCGCATAAAATCACCAACCACGAGAAACCAATCCTAAACTACAATATACCATTGCCACTACTGCTGCCTCATACAAAATTCTAAGTTCTCAAAAAAATCAATCACTTGACACTTTTCGCCCCACAAAGTGAGATCAAAATTATCACAATTCGGCGTAAATATCTTTCAAACAAGCCGATAACAATCTCATGGAATTCCGCTAAATGATTGTAGCGTTTGACTCAAACACTCCTGAGTCTAATCACGATTTGGCCTAATCTTAATGTGGTTACCAACCAGGAACTAGCTGAATGTCTCATAGAAGAAACCAAGAACCATTTATGATGAACAAACATAGCATGCTAATTCTCCCTTTTAACAGCAGTTGGTTTTTGTTTGTGGCTGTCGTTAGAGTCTTGCGGTGGCCAGCTGCACAGTAATAGTCCTCCATGCACTGTAAACTCGAAGATTTTGACCAGATTCTGTTGCTCAGATATTTTTAGGTGACATTCTCTACAACA
Source organism: Schistocerca serialis cubense (assembly GCF_023864345.2). Taxonomy (NCBI): domain Eukaryota; kingdom Metazoa; phylum Arthropoda; class Insecta; order Orthoptera; family Acrididae; genus Schistocerca; species Schistocerca serialis. The sequence continues at coordinate 401,149,328 of NC_064639.1, read as the reverse complement.
TTTTACAAAAATACACGTAAGAACACTTTCCAAACAACAAATAAAACCCTAGTTTCCCTTTATAACAGCAAATTTTGGTGCATTACATAGTTTGAGCCTGCACAGGGGGTGTTGCCCCTCCATATATATATATATATATATATATATATATATATATACATATAATATGCAAATATGTATTAGGGTATCGTTTAAAAATTTGTAGTAAACTGGTGAAGAACATCTGGAGATTTTTGCTAACAATATTTCCCTATTATGTATATATTTATGTGGCATAGTCCTATCTGAATGTTTATTAATTTGTTGTATAAAAATGTGAAGTAAATTGGTGAAGACTTTTTGAGATTTTGGCTAACATTGGTCCCATTTATTTACTATATATATTTATATTTATCTACCATATATATTAAAATACACATCCTATATCTGTACAACGTTTATTTTCAGTATGTGTAAAAATCTGCAGATAATTGATCAAGACCTTTTCAACATTTTGCAGACAGATTTTCCCCTTTGTATATTCAATACATATATTACACATATTAAAATATATACAGCCTATATCCTTCTAGATGTTTACTGGAGCATCGTGTAAAAATTTGAAGTAAATCAGCAAAGTATATTTCGAGATTTTTTTGTAACAACGCTAGCCAAATGGCTTAGACAGGATGCAGAAAATACCAACCGGTGTTATTTTATTTAATGCTTGTAAAATTTGGCGAGTGAACATGTAAGCAGCATTATCAGTAGAACAGCTCTTCTGAAATACAAACTGTGATTTGATTAGGATATTATATTTGCTAAGGTGAGATACTATGCTAGAATATATCACTTTCTCAGAGATTTTGGAAAATGTCAGCAATGAAACAGGTCGATAGTTATCGACATCTCTCCTATCCTCTACCTTAAAGAGAATTTTGAGAACAGTATATTTCAGTCTCCCTCAAAAAATGGTTTGAGTCAGTGATGTAGTACACATTTCAGATAAGACCGGGCTTATTTCATGGCAACAAATTTTTAGTACTCCATTTGAAACAGCATCAACACCAGATGAGTTTTTATTTTTGAGAGAATATATAGTTTTCTTAAATTCAGAAGAAGAAGTTGGTGATAAATTCATATGATTCGATTTTATGAAAGTTACTTTTTCAACATACTGCTGTGATTTTTCTCTCGAACTGTTTCTCACTACGCTTTCTACTATATTTAAGAATTGATTATTAAATACGTTTGCTAACCTACGACTCATCATTTATAGCTGTTAAATTCAGTTCAGTAGTGAATTATCTTGTGTTGTGGCTAGTTGTCCTATCTCTAGTTTCACTACATTCCATGTAACCTTAAGTCCCTTGTCGAAATTACTGATTCCTGACATTATGTGCATTTTCCTTCACGTTTTAATAGCGTTTCTCAGTAATTTTGAGTACTTTTTGTAGCGTGCAACTACAGCATGACATCTACTTGTTCTTGCCAACAGATATATTTGCCTTTTGCTTTCACAAGGTCCTTTAATCCCTCTAGTGATCCATAGTTTTCCCCATGGGTATTTAATGTCCTCTCCAATTAGCTTATGCGGAAAGCTGCTTTCAAAGAACGATATGAATTACAGGATAGATTAAATTTTATATTAGCATTTAAGTGATTATAAATTTCATTCTAGGTCATGTCTTGAAGACAGTTGTCCTGGAGTCATTAATTATTCCTACTAATTTCCACTGGGGAGTATCTGTACTGAGCAAGTCAAGTCAATAACGCGTTGGTGCACCTCTGGCTCTTACGCAAGCAGATGTTCAGATGGCATTGATTAACGGAGTTGGTGAATGTCCTCCTGAGGGATATCGTACCAAATTCCGTCCAATTGGCGCATTAGGTAGTCAAAATCCTGTGCTAGTTTTTAGCGCTCTGTCCATAATGCTTCAAAGATTCTCAGTAGGGGAGAGATCCGGCAATCTTGTTGGCTAAGCTAGGGTTTGGCAAGCATGAAGAAAAGCAGTGGAAACCCTGAACTTCAAGCCCAGAATGGCTTATAATATCGTCTATGTATCATTGCGCTCTAAGGGTACCGCGGATGAAAACCAAAGGGATCCTGATACGTAAACAAATGACACTCCAGACCATGACTCCTGGTTGTCGGGCAGCACGGCGGGCGACAATCAGGTTGGTATCCCACGTGTATCCAACGTCTCCAGACACGTCTTCGCTGCCCACTGAGGCTTAATTGGAAGCGGGACTCCTCACTGAAAACGATTTTACTCCAGACAAATAGACGTTTCTGTAGACGCCCCGGACAGTAGTGGTTTACCAACCTCAATGTCGCTCGCCATACAGCTCGACAACCAGGAGTGACGATCTGTGGTGCCATTTCTTTTCAGAACAGGACCCGTTTGATTGTCATCCACGGCACCTTTACAGCAGAGCGGTACGTCGATGATATTCCACGCCCTGTTTTGTTGCCCTTCATGGCGAACCATCCTGGGCTTACGCTGGAGCAAGATAATGCATGCCCGCATACAATGGGAGTTTCTACTGCTTGTCTTCAAGTTTACCAAAACATACCTTGGTCAGCATGGTCGCTGCATATCTCCCCGATTGAAAACCGGAGCATTATGGAAAAGGCCTTCGATCCAGCTCGGGATTTTGACTATCTAACACCGCCAGTTGGACAGAATTTGGCATGACATCCCTCAGGAGGACATCCAAAACTCCGTCAATCAGTGCCAAGCCGAATAACTGCTTGCATAAGGGTTGTAAGTAGGCTGTTTAGGTTTTCTTATTGGTAACGCCACGTAGAGCTCTGTATGAAAATCACTGGCTGTGCTGTGTGCAGTCTGTGGCTAGTTTGCAGTGTTGTCTGCCATTGTAGTGTTGGGCAGCTGGATGTTAACAGCCCGTAGCGTTGCGCAGTTGGAGGTGAGCCGCCAGCAGTGGTGGATGTGGGGTGAAAATGGCGGAGTTTTGAAATTTGTAAGACTGGATGTCATGAACTGCTATGTATATTATGATTTTTCAACACTATTAAGGTAAATACATTGTTTGTTCTCTATTAAAATCTTTCATTTTCTAACTATGCCTATCAGTAGTTAGTGCCTTCCGTAGTTTGAATCTTTTATTTAGCTGGCAGTAGTGGCGCTCGCTGTATTGCAGTAGTTCGAGTAACGAAGATTTTTGTGAGGTAAGTGATTTGTGAAAGGTATAGGTTAATGTTAGTCAGGGCCATTCTTTTGTAGGGATTTCTGAAAGTCAGACTGCGTTGCGCTGAAAATATTGTGTGTCAGTTTAAGGACAGTCATGTATAATTTTTCAAAGGGGACGTTTCATATGTCGACCCTTAGCCGAGGATACCTCACTGGAATCTTCTGATTTTTTCTTGTAGTTTGTGTAATTAGTGTAGCTTTTGTTTATTTCTAGCGCGTAATTGTAGAGAGAATCTCCTTTGTAGTTGCAGTCTTTCACTGGTGTACAGTAAAACAGTTGTGGCATGCATGTAGATTTGCACCAAGTATTTCGCAGCTGCGCTTGCAATTAACTTGATATTATTTTCAGCGCTATGTTAATGTGTTCTCTTACTTTTGCTCTTCAAATTGTGCTTTTCTGTGTTATCGTGTGAAATATTGTGACAATAATGGCGTGTGAAAAACGTAACACTAGGCTCCAAAGTAAACTGAGAAATAATAGTGTCGACGAGCGTAGCTTACCAACACCACTGTGTAATGAATTAACAGACATTCAAAGTAGTAATTTGGTAACTGTGCATAGGGAAATGGAGCGGGCGTCAAATAATGGTGTAGACAGTGAAACAGGTAGTGAACAGGGAAGCATTATCGATCGATCGGTCGGCAACAGCTCGCCTCAGGAATCGGGAATGACAGAACACAACATTGCAAATACTGTAGACTCAGGTTTTGGGTTCTCACCGTTTTCTCGAATGAGTCAAGACACATTTTCCGCTTGTCAAAATGTGAATGTTGCCGGTGCAAATTCACTGCCGAAAAGCACTGAGGAACATGTTTCAGGCACCAGTGCATTGTTATTACAATTAATGCAACAAATGGAACAAAAGCTTCAAAAGTTAGACACAATAGAACAAAATCAGAGACAAACACAGCAAAAGCTTCAAAAGTTATACACAACGGAACAAAATCTTCAAAAGTTAGACACAATGGAACAAAATCTTCGGAAGTTAGACACCACGCTTGAACAAACACTTGAAGATTTAACTACTGAGTTACATAACATTGAATCGAAATGTCAAAAAGTCTGTAATGACGTAAAAACAAATTTGTGAGCATTTTCAACCTATTTTTTCGCGGCATGAAAATGCATTACAGAATCACGAAGCAGCCATAAAAGAACTGCAAACTATTGTTCATGTAAATCATGAGACCTTGCAAGCTAAAATTGTCTCAGTTGCATCTACCAATTCGGTTACGCAACTTGCAAAAACTCATGAAAACTTAAAGGACACAGTAGATACTCTGAAAATTGGTTCAGAAAGACACATGGAGGAAATTAGTTCATTATCAGAGAAAGTAGCCGAACTTTCGAATCAGCTAAATAATTTATCTACAAAGGTAGATGATGAGCTGAATGACACAAGACCTGTAGCCTTCACTGACACTGAAGAGTATGAACAAATTAGAAAATTCAAACAAAATCAAAATCAAATCAATACACAGTACAAAAGAGAAATCTGGGAAGTACAAGATCAGTTGGCACAAGTAATAGAAGAATTACATACTTCAGAGGACACTCGCACTCCAACACGGGAAGAGGGACTTAGAAATACGGAACAACCTCAAAGTGATAACACAGGACACTTCGGAAATTATGAAAGAAATTGGCAAGGCACACCGAATTTTGAGATGGAACCGCCGAAACGACGTAACAATGACCGACATGTGACTCGCCGACATGATAATTTTGACTATAAGCTGTTCATTACAACACACAAATTCAAAACATTTAAGAATTCTGCAACGACATTCATCCACAAGCATGGCTCCATCAATTCTCTCATTGTTTTCCTCCCAACTGGTCATTAGAGCACAGATTAGATTTTATGTGTGGCTACTTAGAGAATGAACCAGCTGTAAGAATGCGATCGGTCATTCACGATTGTCACAGTGAAGGAGAATTTTACCACGCCTTCCTCTCAGCATATTGGTCTCAAGCTACACAAGACCGAGTGAAACATAGCATCATAATGATGAAACATTTCGAACAATCTGAATTTTCCTGTCTTGTGAAATATTTTGAAGACATGTTGCACAAGAATCAGTACCTGTCAAACCCATACAGCCACTCAGAACTCATCCGCATTTGCTTAATCAAATTACCTGAAAATTTACGACATATTATTTTGGCAGGACGTTGCAAAGGCGACATTGAAGCTTTTCAGGAACTCTTACAAGAATTAGAAATTGACACTGACAATCGCGGAACGCGAAAACAGGAACACAACAATTACAGGTCACATCCGCCGCAATTCCGCGATGAAAGAAATAATAACTGGACGCGACAAGGCTATTCTCACAACACAAATCGTGACCAAAACAGACACCACCCGTATGATAACCATTGGCAGAGTAGTAATAATTACAGGGAAAGATCACCTCTTCACAATAGTGACTATCACAGAGACAATCAGAGAAACAGACAATATGGGAACCAAAATAATTATTATCAAGGGAGACAGAATAACTTTAGACGTAATGGTCCAGTGCGCAGTTACGATTCCGGGAGAAATTCTCCACCACGTGACCGACAAGAAAGAAACTATGGAATCTACCGACATGACGACAGACGATATGATCGTAACGACAGACCTGAATTGCATCAGAACTGGCGAAATTCAAACAGGACAGGGCTCTCTCGACAAGGTGAATTTGTAGAAGTTAGGTCTCCAAATCCCAATAACGACGCTCGCCAACAAAGAGACAATAGGCAATGACTCACACCGCTGGCAGCCACAAAACGTACTTATGAAACTGACGACGCAGCTGCCGTAGCTAGTAATTACGTAAAAATGGAAGACATTAGGGACATCTTACTCCAGGAACACAACGTAAAACATAACAACATTGCATGTCCTGTGATTCACATTACAGTAAATGACGTAAAATTTACGGCAGTACTTGACTCTGGCAGTCCCATTTCAGTAATTAGTGAAACATGAACCAGCCTTTAGCAAATGCAACAAATCGAACAATTGCCCCACACTTCCGTTACGTAGGATTAAATTACAAGGTGCAATCTTTGGAAAAACTGTAGATGTACGCCAGCAAACCAACTTAGAATCCTTTTGTCAAAGCCAGAGCTTCTCTATGAACTTTCTTATTGTTCCATTATTGTCGACGGAAATTATATTGGGAGTAGACTTTTTGAATGAATACAAAGCAATCTTAAACTTTCACGATGCTGAAATAAGTTTAGAGAAAGAAGGTAAGTCAGTAGCTTTGAAATTTGAAGATTGGCTCTCAAACCATGACGAAGAAATTAATCGGCTTTACCTCCTGTTAGACAACAGTCCGGAATTTTCGATGGAACTTGACACTAACAATCACTCTGCAAGTACTGACAGGGATGATATCGACGGCGCATTTGATACTAATGAGTTAATTCAGAATAAAATTCAAACAATTGAGAATTGTAATGACACTGATAGGCAGGACCTTTTTGAGATTTTACAAGTACATTCCACAGTTTTTACTCACAAAACAGGAACAATCAAGGGATTTCAATACCAATGTCGTGTTCGTGAGCATACTAAATTTTGTGTAAGACCATACGTAATTCCGGCACATTATAGGGACCGTGTTAGAACAGAAATACAATCTATGCTTGACGAGGGCATTATTGAGCCTGCAGTAAGCTCATACAACAATCCGTTACATGTTGTTGAGAAGAAAAACGGATCGATCAGACTTGTCTTAGATTCGAGACAAATCAATACTATCATCATTCCTGAAACAGACAGGCCGCAAACGTTGGAAGAACTTCTTCAAAATTTTAATGGTGTAAAAGTGTTGTCTTCTATCGATCTCAGATCCAGCTTTTATCAGATCGAACTTCATCCAGAATGTAGAAAATACACAGCTTTCCTTTGTTTCGGCGTTTGTTATCAATTTCGGAAACTTCCTTTTGGTTTGAACATTTCTTCGGCAGCGTTCATTCGCGGGCTAAATTCCATGTTACCTGAGTTCTTAAAACGTCACATGACCTTATATGTCGACGATATTCTGATAGCAGAAGCCTCATGAGAACAACATAATCGCATCCTCAACAGCGTGTTACATATTTTTGCAGAATCTGGAATTACAGTTAACTTGGAAAAGTCTGAGTTCGGTAGGACAAAGGTGAAATTTTTGGGACATATTATTTCTTCTGAAGGGATTCAGCCGGATCCTGAAAAATTAGAAGCAATTAGAGCCATTCCAGTTCCATCCACAAAAAAACAAGTCCGAAGTTTTCTAGGTCTCGTAAACTTTTACCGTCGTTTTCTGAATATGCAAATTCTAGTTACACCAAAACTTTGTTCTCTCACTGGAAAAAATACTATTTGGAACTGGGACGAACAAGCACAGTTGGAATTCAATTCTTTGAAAGAAGCATTACTTAACGCGCCAATACTAGCTCATACAGATCTGTCACAAGATTTCTGCCTTAGCACGGATTCTTCTAAAGTCGGTCTTGGTGCCCATTTATTTCAAGAAACCACAGAAAATGACACTACTGTTCAGAAAACCATTGCTTTTGCTAGCCGAGTGCTAACAAAATCTGAAAAAAATTATTCCGTTACTGAATTAGAAGCTTTAGCTATCGTTTGGGCATTTAACAAATTCCGTTTCTTTCCTTCTGGTAAGCACGTAAAAGTATACAGTGATCATCGTGCATTACAATTTCTTACGTCTTCAAAATTAAATCATGACAGGTTAAAACGGTAGGCATTGTTTCTGCAAGAATTCCACTTCACAATAGTCTACATTCCCGGCAAGGAGAACATTGTTGCGGACGCACTGTCACGCGCACCGGCTGGGCTTGAGAAAAGTAACACAGAAGGCAACCTCGAGAAAAATTTCAGTATTCTTTACATTCAGAAAGTCGCCTGTGAAAACTTCATCACCACATCTTTAAAGGACATTGCTCATGAACAAGATAAAGATCCGATTTGGAACGACATCAAAAGTAAATGGCATGAAAAGACACACACTCAGATTCGGCATTATTATCTTGTTAGAAACAACATACTCTTCAAACGCTGCACTGTTGATGACAAGCTATGGGTACTTTGCATTCCAGACGATTTTGTTAATAAGCTCATTTGGTACATTCATTTCAGCTATGCACATTTTGGTCCACGAAAATGTTATCATATTCTTCGAACGACTTGTTATTTTAACAGTATGGAAAAGAGAATTCGAAGAGTCTTGTCTATTTGTAAACTTTGTCAAAAGGCTAAACCATCTACTGTCTCACATCGTGCTCTGTTGTTTCCTATCATTCCTTCTAAATTAAAAGAATTTGCTGCTGTTGATCTCTTGGGACCCCTTGACAGAACATCGAATGGATTTTCGTACGTTCTATTCGCTGTTGAACTTACTTCAAAATTTGTTTCTTTCACTCCATTACATAAAGCCACTGGATGGTCTGTATCCAACGCCTTTGTTAAAAATTTCTTATGTGAAGTTGACCACGTTGCTAAAATCATTTCAGATAACGGACCGCAATTCAGATCTGCTGTTTGGCCACGCACGCTTCGGAATCATAAAATCAAACCTGTTTTTATTTCATTGTACTCACCACATTGTAACCTGTCTGAACGAATTATGAAAGAAATCAATAAGCTTTGCAGACTTTATTGTCACAGAAAGCATCAGCATTGGGACAGATATTTACACTTATTTCAAAATGTGCTGAATGAAATGCCTCATGACTCCACTGCTTTACCACCTACTCTTGTACTGAAGAATGAAGAACCACCGAACAGAATCAGAGAGCTTGTACCTTTCCCGAATACACGTAAACTTTGACACAAGGACATAATTGATCTGGCTATTAAAAATATAAAATCTGCAGCAGACTAATGGAGGAAACTACACGGTAAAGCAAATGCAAAGAAATTATACATTGGTCAGAAAGTTCTCATTAAAGCTCATTCATTGTCACATAAGAAGAAACACTTGAGTCACAAATTCTTTTTAGTTTACAATGGACCTTACAGAATCCGACGTATACCACATGATAATAGCGCTGAAGTTGAAACTCTGCGTACTAGGAATAGTAAAGGTTTGCACCACATTTCACATGTAAAACCATTGATTGAAAGATAATCTGCTTTTTAACTTAGTCTTTGCCATGAAATTTTTCACTTCACATTTCTAGTATGCTTTGTCAGACTTAAGAAACTGTTAACATGCAACAATGTTTGAAGTTAAATATCCAGTCTAGAACCTAGGGAACATTTTTAAACAGAAATTACGAATGCATTGTTATAGTGAACAGACGACACAGTGTTGTTTTTGTACATCCTTGCTTGTTAGTTGCACGATTATGTAACGACTATCAGGCTTACATACTTAGGACATATACTGGTACTGCAAATGAGATTTTAATGCAACATTTTGGTTTACTTGAAAATACATTCTGGATTTAAAGTACTTTCAGTGAGATACCAGATGACATAGTGGTTAGTTTATGTGACAGCTACACGATTTTATCACGACGCTATTAATGAGTGACAATTTACAATGTTGCTTTTGCAGTGTTTCTGTTTTATACCTGCACAGTTTTCTGTTTTATTCTGGAAAGTAAAACATGTTTTAGTAGTAACTTTTGTGATATAGCTACAATGAGACAGCCTTTTCCGTAGCACAACAATACGTTACAGTACAGTACTTTCTTCATCACAACAATAAGCGTAACAACTACGATATCTATACAGAAAGCATTTCACTTTTGTTTATCATGAGGTAAGTACATTGACTTCTGCAGAACTTAGCTTTCGGAGGACGATAACTACGAGACTTCCACAGAGATAATCTTACAACATGACGCACAGTTTGGCGCTACAGTACACGTATTTGAGTGGTTAATTTCGCACTTAAGACATTTATTTTTTAAAGATATTTGAAGTACAATGATACAAGGGTTTTCCGTGATACATTTCATTCCATTGCTGTAATCTGTAACACCTGAGGGTATAATTACATTAATTCTCAGGGGGGTACACGCTTACTTTGTGTACCATGTGTGTGGCAAGCACAAGGATCCCTAGCTAATATGGTATTTGCTTATACAACTTTACACATCGGTACCATATTTCTCCAACACAGAATCACACAGCTATCTAATTGTTTAACAGAGAAACAAAATTTTTTTTTATGTCAGTGACACATGTTTACGCAATTACACAGTTGGATAATTTCACACTTATGAAATTGTATTTTGTCTGTACTTTGTGAACTGTTCATATTTTTTTGGAACCATTGTGATACTATGGGAGCTTTGAATGATGTATTTGGTATGGGATCATGATTTTAAAGTACGTTTGAGGTAGATGGCACTATTGAAATGAGCAGAGAATTTTTTTTAGGGTTTGAAATTATTGGAGGAAGCTACGACGATTTTGAGAGTTGACTGAGGTGTTATGATGTTATTATTATGATTACTATGTGTATTATGGTGTTGCAGTATGTTTATGATCAATAAGCTGATGCTATATGAGTTATTTGAGTATGCTACGTATCTGTCATGATGAAATATTGAAGAAGTGTCGACTTTAAAACATATGATTATACTGTGGAGCTCTTAATTTATGATATTTACTAAAATGCCTAATGAAACGATGAGAAACATTTCACGGCTATTGTCTTGCTAGTTGAAAGAAATGCCATATGGCTTGCTTTATGTATTTATTTACTCATTTTGGTTAATATCTAGTTTCTAGCTGCACTGCAGCATTGGTTAAAATAAAAGTTAATAGATGTACTAATATAAATATTTTATGCCTACAGATCCAGTAAATAATTTTATGATCTATTCAAAAAAAACCGAAGGAGCATAAAAAGACATTTCCCTTCACAGGAATTGGATACGGAATTTTCTTTTCAACTGTTTGGTAATTTCTTTGGTAGAATAACTTCTTGTGGTGCACCACTTTAATTACATAGATATTAAGATGTGAATATACATTTCCCTTGTCTGCATTGTTGTCTTTAATGTAATATTTTTTCCGCTTGGGCTATGCCATGTTCAGATATAAGTTATTGCATTGCTGCTGCTGCTTGCCAGGCATAGTGCTACTAAATTTCACTTTGTATTACTCTGTTAAGCTAGTTTTACTTTGATTTATTTTTCTTGTTGCTGCACATTGGCTCATATTAGTTGTAATGTTGCATTGCTTGGTAATTTAGATTTACTGTAGCTTGCTTTGACAATTTCCATTTTTTCATTGCTGTTTGTATTAATTGCTTTGTGCTGCTGCATTGCCTCATCCCTTAGTGTAGCATCTGAGCTCAGTAGATTTAAGTTAGCTTAAGAGGGGGTACGCTATATAAGAGAATGAGTTGTGATGAACTGGAAGAAATGCATTGAGAAGTTATACGAAAAAAGTACAGGAGGCAGGTATAGACAGGACTTTTTGGGAATAATGATGAACGGAGGGAGATCTCCAAGAAAAAAAGGGCTTTTGTTTGCAAAATACTGCAGTACCAAATGTTACACTGAAACAAACCCTGTCCTTTCCCCCTGTGTTATTCTGCTATGTGTTTGTGTACTCTTGTATATTTGTGTTTTTCCTGTCTTTATGTGTTTAGCTAATAAGATTTATGTTGTAGAATTTTTCAAATACTATGTTATTTTCTTCGTAAAGATGTTTAGACATTATTTATTCTGTTTTGTTTTAATGCTCATGTTGATGTTTCGAAAGTTATTCTGATCTTTTATGTATGTACTTACGTCATAATTCCTGTAGCAGTGATGTATATGTTTATTTCTATTCTTTTGTAAAGCCTGTATTACTGCAAATGTTATCTGTATTGTTATGTTCTTTAATGATGTATTTTGTACCTTTGTTATTGTATTCATATGTTATAAAATTGTAGTTCACACCAGTTCATCAAATTAAGTAACTTGTAAGTTACATTTCACTGCACACGTTTCTGTTGGTCATAGTATATGGACAATATGTGAGAAGTAGGGACTGATAGTGTTTGCACGTGTGTTAATAATTCAGCAAGGGACTGGATAATAGCATTGCTGGTTCTAAGGACATTTCAAAAAAAAATTTGTGAGTGCACAACTGGTGGTTCATGGACTTGCTATATTGTCCACAAGACTCTTCTTTGGTGATTGTGCACCCGCACAGTGACAACAGATGGCTGCTGGCCATCTCTACAAGAACTACAGTGGGTCTGCTTCTTTGATGACCCACCAATACCATTTTCTCTACAAGGACTGCAGTGGGTCTGCACCTCTGGTGGCCCACCAGTACCGTAATCTCTACCAGGACTACAGTGGGTCTGCTTCTTTGATGACCCACCAATACCATTATCTCTACAAGGACTGCAGTGGGTCTGCACCTCCGGTGGCCCACCAGTACCGTAATCTCTACCAGGACTACAGTGGGTCTGTTCTGTGATGACCTACCTACCAATATTGTTCAAAACTTCGACTGACTCTGCTGTGGGTTTGCTCTGGTGTGGCCCATTACCTGTCTGCATGTCAAGAGTCAGCACTGTCTTTCCGTTGGAAGAGCAACACTACTTCTTCAAGACTGCATGGAAATCCACTACTTCCGTGTGCATTTTCTTTTACTGCTCAGACTTTGAGAAAAACACTGCAATTTTACTGTGATGAATGATCAGGACTGTCTTTATGGACTGTGAGAAAATTTTAGCTTTTGACCAACATTGTATCAATAAGTGTGCTCATTTGATTTCTTTGTTATTGTAACTATGAAAATTTTTTTCAAATCTGTATTGGCCACTGCCCAAAACAATTTGTAAACTTTTTTTGTGGGGAGCATGGGGGCCATGTAAGTAGGCTGTATAGATTTTCTTATTGGTAACGCCACGTAGAGCTCTGTATGAAAATCACTGGCTGTGCTGTGTGCAGTCTGTGGCTAGTTTGGATTGTTGTCTGCCATTGTAGTGTTGGGCAGCTGGATGTTAACAGCGTGTAGCGTTGTGCAGTTGGAGGTGAGCCGCCAGCAGTGGTGGATGTGGGGAGAGAAATGGAGGAGTTTTGAAATTTGTAGGACTGGATGTCATGAACTGCTATGTATATTATGATTTTTCAACACTATTAAGGTAAATACATTGTTTGTTCTCTATTAGAATCTTTCATTTGCTAACTATGCCTATCAGTAGTTAGTGCCTTCCGTAGTTTGAATCTTTTATGTAGCTGGCAGTAGTGGCGCTCGCTGTATTGCAGTAGTTCGAGTAACGAAGATTTTTGTGAGGTAAGCGATTTGTGAAAGGTATAGGTTAATGTTAGTCAGGGCCATTCTTTTGTAGGGATTTCTGAAAGTCAGACTGCGTTGTGCTAAAAATATTGTGTGTCAGTTTAAGGACAGTCATGTATAATTTTTCAAAGGGATCAGAGATGGACCAATGCGCTATTGACTTGCTCAATTTGTGAAGCTCTTTGTCTTGAACATATCATACAAATTTTCTGAAATTGTCGTTTGTTTGTCTGTACATTGTACCTGTACATCACATCTACTAATTTCCGTCCCATTCGGATAATATCATCGTTGTGCGTCCATTTTTTATTTTAGAGTGTGTTATAATGAGCCAGTGAGCTCTGTAAGAATGACGTCGAGTTCGACTACATGCAGTATAAGATTATAATTGTTCTCACAAACGCAGCCACACACGCACGTCACCGTCCCGCCCCCTCCCCATTACACACATAACTGCGCCTCTCCTCCCCTCCTCTTCACCAAACAGATTTTGATCTTGTTTTTAGTATTTTAGCCATCATTAAAAGGAACCAATTACAATATAGCCCAAGCTATGCTTAAAATAATCAGAGCGACGTGAAGTATTGATCAAGAAATAAGTCACACACTTAAAAAATTGCTTAAAAGTAAGAAAATGATGTCAAATATGTTTATATTACTGACTTCCAACATTTTTTATGGACTGGCGCAGCAGTCACATAAGTAAATTTCATTGTAAGCTTTATATAGTTCACTGTGGAATATTAGAACGAGTATAAACCGTATTCTCAATACATAGTTAAAACAAATGTTTGTTTATGCAGCATAATTAGCGAATTGGTAATACGTAATTTTCGAACATTAGTTTTATTTTAAATATTCTTCAGCTGAACTTGAAAAAGGCGAAGTAAAATAAACTTGTGGTCTGAGCTCCTATTACCTGTCTCCATCAGCCGGCCAAGGTGGCCATGGGGTTCTAGACGCTTCAGTACAGAACCGCGGGACTGCTACGGTCGCAGGTTCGAACCCTGCCTCGGGCATGGATGTGTGTGATGTCCTTAGGTTAGTTAGGTTTAAGTAGTTCTAAGTTCTAGGGGACTGATGACCTAAGATGTTAAGTCGCATAGTGCTCAGAGCCATTTTGAACTTGTCTCCATCAACAGATGACTGCTCTGATAACACGTGCAGTGTTCGATTGAGTGTAACATTTAGTTTAAGACACAACAGAACCTCAAATTAATTATTTTTCACATTCATGACGTCCGTAAAATATCACAATGTTCTTTAAAAGTCTAAAATATCTGCAAAAATAAGTTATCAGCGGAAAACAGTACTATGTTTATGTCAAGTATCTGAATGTTATGTTTTATGTACACAGATGTATGTCAAATTAGCCTAAAACATTATTATCAACTTTAAGGTAAGTACTTCAATGCTATTTCCATGTCTAAATAGTTTCAAATAACATGATAGACTAGCAATTGACATTAGAACCTATGCCTGAGAGGTCGATGTCAGAAAACTATCCTGAACAAGCTTATAACAGCAGGAAACGCATGTTAGCGACAACACTACGCGAAAGAGGCAAGCACAAAAAGAAACTGACAGTTTGATTTGTTGGCAGACTTTGATTAATTAGGTTTACTCTCGATGTACGTCACAAGCACTATTTTACGAGGGACAGAGATAATGCATAACGTTATTCACTAGAAAAATATAACTTATGATATTGACTGACAGTTAACGCTTATATTACAAATGACTCAGGCCTACTAGAGACTGCCAATCGGAACTATGACGCCTAGGCTCTGTGACGGTTTATAGACTGTATTCTCCATAAGCAACTATAAAATAACACCAACATCTAATAAAAGTATGTCATGTGGAAACACACACTCACATACACAACATAGCCAAAAGACAAACAATCTGAGCAAACACCATATTAGCATGGAACGAAGGAAGAATATGTTTTAACGATTTTATTGCGATGTAGCAGTGAAGCTGTAGATGTTTTTGGTGCTACATAATGAAAACTTTCGTTCTATTTAACACGATGACACAGTTGAAAGTTCTACAAAGAAGGTGGTGTAACGATACAGAGTCGATATCTCAAAAACAAATTCCTTAATAAAATTATTTGTCATTGATCAAACACAATACACACACACACACACACAAATGTAGCTTGCACGTTTGTGGTAATATGCAAGTCTAATTAGAGACCTCTGCAAAAATTCGAGGAGCAAAAAATCGTATTATTTCTTGAAGTGTGTAAGATTTCGCGCACTTTGCTGTCACAATTGACTTTCAAGTTAAATATTTCTACATCTGAATTGTCTGCAGCTTGCTTTATTGTAACTACTTAAATAAACTCTAGGGTAATAGACGACTTCCGTTCGATCTTCGTACTATGCATTAATTTCATCTAAATACGTAAAAATTGGTTGCGGAAACACGCACATGAGCACTACTGCAGATCTGACAAATTACCAGTGTTACCCAATGTCTGGAACTCATTTCTAAAACCGAGAGATCGATACTTCTACCACACTTAGGAAGCGTAATAGATCTTAAAATAAAATACTTACGCACATAAATTGTGTGTGTAACTTATTAAATTCCACACAGCTTCCATACTAATGACATTAACTTTATGTAGAGCATTACTGAAACTCTAACATACAGTCGAAAGTACCCCGAGAACTAGCAGAACCACATGAGAATAGCCTAGAAGGCTAAAGCTGGTTGTGAACAAATAAAATTAATGCAGCAAATGCGGAAAATATTAGCTTCTTTTAACAAATGGGACCTTTGGGAGGCATACTTTCATGGCGTTGGATCGACTCAGAAAAATATTTATAAGCAACGTCTTCGTCTTCAGTGCGTAATATCACACTGCAGCCGAACTGCTCAAATCCAGAGGGACGACATAAAGCACATTCTTATTGTGGCGTGCTGGTTATATATTTTGCGTCTAGACCTCTTCAGTACAGCCTTGTGAAGAACTATCTTGTAATGTTGTGAGGCATGATTTGAAATTAAGAACAGATGAGTTCGTTGTCAGGCAACACACATCGAAAACATCTTCAACACGTTTCGTGATAATCAAAGCAGCACAACGAAACGAATCTCGAGCATTAAAACAAGCCCATATTGATCAACCTCGACTCAGTAAATCCTGATCTTCTTTCTCGAGACCAGCTATGTAGGGACGACGACACAGGAAGTTAAATGGCTCATATGTACGTCACTTAAGCACGTAACTCTTGCCCCAATTCGACTGAGACGAGATCTACGACCATTGATTGTACTAGCATACGGTACAACACCCATATTCCAGTCTTAAAAACAAGTATGTGGACGGCTTGTATTAAGTTGCCATAGTGAAGCGGAGCGCCTATGCAATTTAAAGCTACGGCTGACTGTGACATACGTAATGTAGATGCCTCTATTTCTCACAAATTTGTATGTGAAGAGCAAACACACATATGGATCTGGACGCATAAGAATTTAGCAGTCGTAAATATATCTACTCCGCACACCATATACATTACCGGCATTTGTACCAATCAGCGAAGCTCAAGAGCTACGTATGGCTTATGTGTCAGATATTTTAGAAAAGCTCTTGTAGGAGTAACTACCGCACATCATGAAGGAGAGTTACTACCTGAAGACGACTTAGAGTTTAAGGTATAAGAAACGCTTCCAGGATTGTTTTTAATGTGGCGTTAGTCATGGAGTGTGACGCCTGGTTCAATTTATTACAATGTATTCACATACTCCTGTACGATAGGTCTCAATTTCGCTGTTAATTATAATGCCTGCGAGTGATCATTTTCAAGTTGATCAGCTTGCCACAAATCACTTATCTAAAATAAATTACATATCTTCCTTCAAATTTTTTTCTCTTTGGTATATGTAATTCATTAATAATTTCTTCACATATGCTTAATCCATTATCTACAATTATTTTTGACAATTTTCCTTGTTTAGTTTTACAAATTGAACAAATACCTCCAGTTCTATGTTTCCATTGTTAGTTGTTAATCTATGAGAATTGTCTGTTACAGTAAACTTTTTACACTTGAAATGGTACATGTGATTATGTTTCTCCATTTGTACAGAATAAAAAAATTAAATTATTTCGCAAAAATAATTAGCTTTACATAAACTGGAACAATTTTAACAGAATCTTTTAATCTTGTAGCTAGAAAATTTAATTTTTGACCTATTTTTATTGAATGAATAGAATTAGTTTTTTCTAAATTTGTCGAAAAACTCATTAAAACACCAAAATCATTCATTGTTAAATCTGTGTTTATATATTTATCAACAACAACAACTATTTCCAGAATAAAATCATATTCATTGAAATTGTGCATTTTTTGTTCATCTCCATCACAAATGTGAGTTCAGTAAATTGTTTATCATATTTTAAGTTTAATATTACTTAACTCTATTAAATATGGAGTTAAATGTGGTTTAGAGAAAAAATCTGAAAAAGCTTTTCCAAATTCTTTTTTTGTTAAGTAATTTGATAGATTAGTTTTATTAGTTCGAATTATCTTTTCATTAAAATCCATTTTCTTAACATAATTTTTCGACTGTATTAAAATACTTCTGTATTCAAGGTTTGTAACAAACTTTTTGTTTTTTTTGTATTGTTTAGTAACAGCATCATAACCATATACTGGAACTTTAATATCTACTATTCTGCTACATGTATAGTCACTATATCCTTTACTTGCTTTAAAAATGTTACTTAATTCTTTGCCAAGTTGTTTAATTAAAATTTCTATTTCTTTATTAATTATTGCTTTTGCACTAACTGCTTCAACTGATTCTACTTAATTTTTTGTTCTACATTAATTTTTTTATTTATTTTATTTCCAAAATATCCGTTTATTAAATTTAAAATATTGTTGAATTGGTAACTTGTACATAATAGATTTAAAACAATGATACATTAATGTGCACAAATAAATCCATTAAAATGTTGTATCCTTTTTGTTATAAATCATTTTTTCCTAAATGTGTAACTAGTTGTTTTGGTATATTTCTTCAAAATGAATCACAAACAAATTTTTTATGTTTAATCTTATAAGAACAAATCCAATAAATATCAAGGTGATAAGATGTATCTTAATTTACTATAACACATTCTAACATTTTTATTTATCTGGTAATTCATCACTCAAAAAAACATCACAAAAATATTCAATTTTTAATTGTTTAAGTAATTCTTCTGTGTCAAAATTCGATAAAGGGTTATTAAATTTTGTAATTACTGCTTTGCTCTTTTTTACTCTTTTAGAAAGCTTTCCTGTTTTCCATTGCTTGATTATGTTTTTTTTGTTCTTTTAATTTTTTATCAACTTTTTCCTTGTTCATAACTGCATCCACAATAGATGCAGCTGCTGAAGTAGCACCAAATAAAAATGATAAACAAGACAGTAGTAATGGCAAAAATTCAATTTCATGTTTTGTTCCTCTTTTTTTCATTAAACATTCAATAATTTTTTCACAATAGGTGTACCAGATGTAAAATTTCCACCAGCTTTTTACCTTTTTTCTGTTTTGTGCATCAGTTACAACTGGTTCAATACTATAAAATTGCTCATTGTTACAGTTTGTGCTGCTGCTGTTGACGGTGATGCTGTTGTTGGCATTTCTGCTCCGAATATTGTTTGTCATACTGCTTTTGGTGTTATTGCAGTTGGTTGTGTTTGTTCTTCTGCTGCTATTTTTGTTTGTGTTATCACCTGTGATGAGATGGCTTCTCTGTTATGAGTTGATACAAAAATTGGCGCGATGTTGTTATTTGTGCACATCATTTCAGCCATCTGATATCTTTTAAAACCTATGAACTTTTTTTCATGAATATTTAAATGCATAGCATGCCTGGTGAAATGTTTCCTTTCCAGGAATTCCACATCTAGGAAGTCTGTGTTCCTGTATACTTTGTGTATTTTACAAAGTTGCCTATTGGCCTTAATAATTTTATGGTTTACACATGGCGTTTCTATTAGGTCATATCTGTGTGGTATTCCTGTCACTATTACTCTTTTATTTTTCACTGTGTCCAGGGCTTTCCTGAAGTCAGGGACGGCACTTTTTAGTTGATTGCAATAGACGTCGTTTGCACCACCAATTATAACCAAAACCCGAGTTTCTTGTGTAGCATTATCACACTGTAAGTTCCTTACAACTTCGTTCATTGGCGCCCCAGGTTTTACATAACTGGTTGCTCTAAGATTATGTTCGTTTTGCAAGACTTTCGCGACATCGCGACCTAGACTGTCTGAGTATACAACTAACTTGGATTTCCACAGATACATATTTCTACCATTACTGCATTTTAGGGCAGTGCTATTGCTATATTTTTGTGTATCAGCAGCCACTGTTAGATGGGAATCAGTATCATTAAAGGTTTCCTCTGTTACTTTTCCACCATCTAGAATGGCGAAATTGTTCTGTAGTTTTTTAAGCCTGGGCCTACTGTACACACTAGATTCACAGTTTTTGTTTTCAAGGGGATCCTTCAATACCCTCTTAAATTCTCTGGAAATTCTATGTATGTATTTTCTGTGTAAACACACTGATGCTGCAGTTCTCAGGAGCAAATACAAACTTGCTGCTTCTGCTAAGACACACCTTTTGTGGCCATTTTCTACAGTGACACCTTACATCAGAGTCTAGGCGGTAAATGGCGTTACCAGTTAATTCTCTGAAGTGAATCTTCTCCCCTTGGGAAAGCTTCCCAGAGCGTCTACAGCTTGCAGAGGTCTAGTATTACTATTTATCTCCAGTAACCTAAATGCTACCACTTTTGCCTGCTCTCTGCATTGTGTCTCTGATTTCCTACCTTGGAGTGCCATTCATGGCTCCCAATAGCCTGAAGTATGACAGGATACAAGTCATTATATCGCCAATATGTGACAACTGGTAAAGTTATGGGAGGGTGCTTGAACGACTCAACAGAAAAAGAATTTCGAAATAAGATTTTGCATGAAGTCTTAATTATTCGTAGTCTGGCTAAACGCCTTGTACAGAGTGTCCTGCTTACTGACTGAGGAACACAAAATGAACGGAATGAATCTGTCTAATTTGGTACTTTGAGGAAGGAGAGAGTCCATGGCACAAATTTTTTAGGGGACTATCCTTGGGTTCACAACTTTCAATCAGAAACCAGACGATCTTGCATGGAGTGGAAACACTCTGTTCCCCAACAACAAAAATGTACAAGACCATTCCATCAGCACACAGGGCTACGTTCATCATCTGTGGGACATACAAAAAATCATACTGATGAAATCCTCACATTTTCAACGACCTGGCCTCCTGGATGTTCTGGATGACAGTTCCTGCCCCCCCTCCCCCCTCCCCCACAAGATAAATAATGTAGAAGCTGTTATGAACATTTAGTTGGGAACACTTGGAACATCCTCTCTGACCTAGATTCCAGTGACTTTTATCTGTTTGGTGACACAACATCTCATTTGGGTGGCAGATGTTTTGAAAATCATGGTGCCACAGCTAAAGCTGTTACTTGTTGAATGCAACAGCAACCAAAACACTTCTTTGCTACCAACTACAAAAGACTTGTAAAGGTATGACCTGAGTGTCTGAATCTTCAGGGCGAATAAGTAAATGCATGAAATAAATTTCACAAAGTTACAGTGTTTATTATAGCGTTTATCCCATTTTTTGAATCATTCATTGACTTTATCTCGGAGTAATAAAACATAGTAGGCCAGTTGCGCTACTTTAATTTAAAAAAAGGCTTGACATACAAGTCGGCGTCATGGACTTTTTTGAAGAATTTCCTAAATTTCAGCTTAGGATAAGTGTTCCATCTTTGATTTTTTTGAATTTCCTAGCATTTTAACTTTGGACAACTGCACTACTTTTCCCATATTCGATTTTTTAAATTTCCCACCATTTTTACTTGGACATGTCGGTTGGTTCCAGCATATCAGATTGGGGGGGGGGGGGGGAGGGGGGGAAATCCTATGGCTATGCCAGAACTGCACTGTGGTGGAGTGTCCGTGACCTTGAGCGAAGTCGAGAGGGGAAACCCTTTCTTTGTGCCATCTCCCTCATCACACAATTGCTTAGAGATTCAGCAAACATTACCCTCCTGTATGGAGATGCAGTGCTCTCGTCCAGTTTTATGCAATATAGTGATACCTGCATACATCCTCATACTCTATCCGCACTGACTATAAGTAGTTCTATATGGCTTCCACACATTCGGTACTGTTGTTGAGTATCTACTAACATTTGGACATGGGAACCTAGTCATGCTGACAATGAGTAGGTTATTATATTATGACAACTAAAATGAAATGAACAAAACCAAGTAAAGTATGAATCATCATGAATGAACTTATTTTAAGCCATTATGCTAGCAGGACTGAAAAACATGTAATGATCGTACCTCAGGCGACCTGTCAAGGGCTCACTAAGTAAAAACAAGCTCTCAGGAAGACATATGACAATACTCACTTTATTTGTAATATCATAAAAAAGACATGTCTCATAAAACCAAAAGGGCTGCAGATACATGAGCCCAACAAGACTTCTTGCTTAGTTGGAACTGACAGACTGTCTGATAGCTTTATAATCAGTTACAAGTCTGAAGTAAATAGTGGAACACTATCACTGTGAGTCTAATGGTATAAATTCTGTGTCCAGATGGACAATACTTTGGGCGAAAGTCCACAAATCACGTTCACAAAAAAGTCTGAGAAACGGTGGATGCCAAGTCCTGGTTCCTGTGACCGGAAAGGCTAAGAAGATGAGCATGGCTTGATGTAGATAGCTTCAAAGGCGATGGTGCGTCGGCTTCAACTGGTCTTACTGTGGCCGTGCAGCATCCTAAATACAGTGTCGATGGATGGATGCGGCTTGGTCTACTTGCGGTCTCATGAAATTATGGATGTAAGTAATTCTGCAATTGCCCCACCTGTTATTGGCGATGTGGATGGCACCTGTTCGAGAAACGGTCGCTTCTGGTTGCAGTGGCGGCTGGAAGAGTTGCCCATGACAATAAACTGTTGTTGATGTTGTCCTCCAGAACTGTTTGTGTTCGATTCACGATCCACGACGCCTACAGGTCTGGGTTTAGGCCACCCACTGCACTGGCCCGTTATGCTAGTGGACTGTATGTCCCAACACAGCAGCACCTGTATTTAGTTCCTAATAAATTACTTCTGAATGACCTTTTCCCGTTTAAAAGCTAACTTATAATGAGGAAATCACTGTTTGAGAAATTCCAAAGGAATTTGCTGATGTAATTTGCTGTTTCCTGTTGTTGCTCGCCATGTTATATCTTACCAATTGCTCACCATACAGAAGATGCAATAAATCACATCGCTGGGAGATTTTATCACATTTTTTTGTGAATCAAAGTAATCCATAGCACCAAAAGGCATCAGCAATAACTTGACCTAACAGTCTTGTGTGAAGATAAGTTGTCTATGAGGGCAGAATCACATTTTTTCGTGCAGAAATAATGAGCTATTTTATGTATGATATTATTCCCAAACTGTATCCTGTCTTCTTTGATCCTATGACTGTTTTAATCGCAGTACATCTGTAAACACATCTACATGTATTGTCATAAAAAGACCTACACTCATAACGAAAGGCAGATTGTGATCATTATCGGCACGCAGGTAGATAGTACCACACATATGAAATGACTACATTTTCAGCTTTGGAGGTCCAACATTTGTTACACTACATGGCCACAAAACGTACATATTAGTATGGTATTGGATCCCCATGATTGTGAACACAAGCGTCCAGAAGTTGCAGCATGGAGTTGCACAGGTCTGAGATGTAGTCCTGTGACACTCCATCCCATGATGCTTGCATTTGAGAGCACAGTTCCTGCAGATTGGTGGGTGGAGGCGGTGTCCTGATTGTACACTCCATGTCATGCCACATATTCTTGGTCAGAAAGAGATACTGCAATGTGGTTGGCCATAGTAGAACATCCACAGTTGCAGGTCGTGCCCAGGAGGTGGCTGCCGTATGAGGACAGGCATAGTCTGCTGACACGGGGCATGAACATGGCTGTTAATGAGCGGCAGAGTTACTGGTTGCAGGACGTCCTTCACATACTGTGTGCCTGCCATGGACCTTGGTATGAGCAGTAACAGTGAACGGGCACCATAGGATATCGCTCACCACACTATCACAGCAGGCTGGGGGGAGATGTGATAAGTGACCACAAACTGCTCTTCATGAAGTTCTCCAATGCACCTCCAGACACTGAGCAGTGGACGTCACCACGATGGCAGGAATGGGACTCGCCAGTAACGATGACCTGCTGCCAGTCTGCAGGGCCCCAAGTCCATTATCAATGACACAGGCGAGATGGTCGCGACATTATGGGGGATTGAGTGACAGGCATTGTAACGGTCAGTGTGCGGCGTGCTCTGTGACATGCAACCACCTGCCAATGTACTAGTCTTACGGGATGTTGCATAGAAGGCAAGACAGCCCTCAGGATGTCCCCTATCCTTGCTGTTGGATCTGTACATATATGGCTGACATTCAATTGATCCTCCCTCCTTGTGGTGAATGTCGGATGTCCAGATGCTCCATATTATGCATGCATGGCTTCCTGTATCCATTGTTGACAATAACATGTATTGGTAATGTCCATTGGGCTGTTGTGCCACCTGATACCCAGCCTCCTATAGCCTCCTGACACGACACCTCTTGAACTCTTGTAGCTGTGCAGCCTGTCGTCGAATGTGTGACCTGGGCATAGCACACGTTCAGGTGATGCTCTAGTGGCGATACCGACTGTCATACTACCGGTCACTGCCTGCTGGAGCCCTTTCACGATGTCACGTCTCCACCCCCGCTCCTCCAATGTGCGGCCAACTGGGAAAAAGTATGCATTGGCTAACTGATAGTGTGCAACATGCTAAGCAAGTTTGCAGTGGAACATTTGGGTCCTTCTTGTTGCGGCTCTTCTTATGACAGTCAATGTATGTCCTGGAAAGAACTATAATGTCTGTGCTGGAGTTTTATGGTGTGATGTATTGAGCGAAGTGCAGCAGTGGTTAAGGGCCTGGACTTGGATATTGGAAGAGCAAGGTTAAGATCTCCATTTAGCTACTTTCCCTAAACGATCGTGTTGAGCAGCCGAATGGTTTCTTTTAAAATGACGAGGACTCTTATCGCTAAAAGACCTTGTCATCTACGGTATGTTAAATCCTAAGCTTTGTCTCCTTGTCCATCACATAGTTACGTTTTATTACCATTCCATTTACAAATAGAATGTATAAAGAATAACTGCTCGTCTGCATTTAGGAGCTGTTAACAGTTTCAGCAGTGCGTCTGTCTCTGCATAAAATTTGCAGTTTTATCCTGATATTCTGTTGCTACAGAAGAATGCTGAAGATTAGATGGGTAGATCACATAACTAATGAGGAAGTATTGAATAGGATTGGGGAGAAGAGAGGTTTGTGGCACAACTTGACTAGAAGAAGGGATCGGTTGGTAGGACATGTTCTGAGGCATCAAGGGATCACCAGTTTAGTATTGGAGGGCAGAGTGGAGGGTAAAAATCATAGAGGGAGACCAAGAGATGAATACACTAAGCAGATTCAGAAGGGTGTAGGTTGCAGTAGGTACTGGGAGATGAAAAAGCTTGCACAAGATAGAGTAGCATGGAGAGCTGCATCAAACCAGTCTCAGGACTGAAGACCACAACAACAACATCCAGTTGTTGGGATTTTCAGTATACATTCCTGGAAGAGATTATGTAAACAGCTCTATCCTTGGCATTAATTTCTGTGTGCTATCCCACTGAGGTTTTATGTTAGTAATCATGAACTGAGGTAGTCTCTTCGACAAAAAACGAAGAATGAGTTCCACTAACGTCACCGACTATCTGGCGAAGTAATGGCTTGCTGCTAGCATCGAACGTCTTAAGCCAACTACTACGTGTAAGTCTCCCATCAATTAGTGACCATACTGTCAGATAACTCAGCAAAACTAAGCGAGATTATCAAGGTACAACAATCCAAAGGATCGGTGAAACGTTGTTTCAACACAAATGGAAGTTATGTTGCCAGTTTATAGATACACAGAATTCGCAGCACAGTATCTTAAACATAATACGATAGCTAAATAGCCCCTTTATTAATCACCTTGATAAACATAATTATTTCTCCATAAATTTTATTTGCATATCAAAAACAAAAATCGAAATACAATAAAACGAAAGAAAAAAACCAAGGCCAGAAGATTGTTTCTGACTCCAGAACATGATCGTGAAGGGGTAGAATATTAAAAACGCTAAGCCCTGTCCCGCATACGAAGTTGAGTATGAAAAGAGTCGTCGCTGATGGGAGTGGAAAATGCACTAGACTTTACTACACATGGCAGCTAGAGCATTGTTACTTGGCCAGGCTTATTGCAATGCCAGTCGAGTAACATTAAGCATACAGCATTTTCCCCTTTCAAAACAGTGGTTAACCACAAGAATTTCAAACCCGTGTTTAAATAAGTCTTTATGAAAAGAAATTAAGTTTCCTTTGACTATGCACCAAACGCCTTGGTTCCTCCTGCCACGAAAACTTTGTTTTTCGAAACACCAGCGTTCTGCTCCATTTTGTGGAATAGTTTCTGCTATGATCAGTGCGACTTCATGGTGCCAACATTTTTTTACTTAAAAAATTTCAAAAGAGTCCTCAGAAGGTAAATTTTCGCATTTCCTGGACTCACACAATTTGTTCCACAATTCTTGTTATAGGGTTCTACAAAATCTAGAGGCGACATAGCATAGGGAGCAATCATAACGTTTCCATCTGAGGGCGTTGCTGCAGGATATCTGCAACGTAGCGCACCTCGGATGCGGATATATAAGCACCGACATGTACGCAAGGGATTATTGTCGCATTTCTGTCTTTCTGACATGCATGCAGTAAATGCGGAAACGTGAATTATGGCGATATTATTACCAAATATGACCAAAGAGGACCAACGTGCCGTTTTATTTACTTGAATGTCAAACGATAAACAGTGGGAGACGTCCATTGGAGAACGAAGAATTTTTATGGGACAGCATTTCTGTCGAAAACCACTGTTGTGGAATGGTGCGCCAAGTTCCATGACGGTCGTGATACGGCACAACGCGCACGCCCCATATCTCAAATATATGTCGTAATGCAGAAGACACGTCAACTCAGGAGAACCCACCCTATAATCCTGAGCTATTCCTATGTGATAATAGGTCTACAGTTCCTTAATACAGGACTTGAAGGGTCGACGATTCCTGTTGGATGAGGATGTGCAGCAGAAAGTTATGAACTTCTTCAAACAATAGGTTATGGTATTTTACCAAATATATAGCTTCAGACTGACTCATCAGTGGAATGATTGTCTCAAAGTTCCAGCGATTTTACATGATTGGCAAACTGATTGTGAACTGTAAAGCATTCGAATGGGAACTTTTTGATCATCCCTTATAGATAAATTTTTGATAAGGAAATGTACCATTTGAATATAAAATAAGTTTGATGATCAGATCACTTTCAAATCTCGCACTTCACAGTGCACACACAAAATGAGAAGAGTATGCCTTCACTGTTGTAATTAGGGACAAGCTAGGGTCCCACTCAGCTTAACCAGATGTGACACGTCATGTCATTCGATGCGACCACGAATCTCTATAGCAATTGACAGATGGAGAACTCTGGAGATGCCATGTTCGATTTAGTGCTTTCGTATTACAACTAGCGGTAACTATGTAGTTATGAAATCATATACCATTTTTGTCAGTTAATGACAGGTCAGTAGTGAAAACCTTCAGGAAATCATAGCAATAATGACACTGTTATTAAAACCCTGTTGTTGAAAACTGAATGTGTTCACCAGAAACATTGAGTTGTGAAGATGGTAGATGTAGGTTCAGATCCTGCTTCATTCCAACATTTTTTATGCATATTTGCGTTTCTGGAACTTTCTTACTAGTGGAACAGAAGTATGTTGTGCAATATTCGGTGTTAGTTACATATAATCCTCAGGGGGCTCCCTTCTTGGGAGTATGTGAGTGGCAGCCATACTGGCCCTTAGCTAAGTCTGCATTGCTTCCACTTACTTGCGTCAGGCTTCCTTCTTTCCTGTCGGCCTTTCTTGGTCAACTTTTGCTGCTTCGACCCTGACAGTATTAGGTTGCGAGGCCCGAGGGTGTCATTCATTCTCATTTTCTTTTATAACACATGGCTGTTAACCGAAAGGCTCCTGGAATAAGGAGACCGACATTACCAATTGCCAACGGCCAGTATGGGGCAGATGAGTGGGTAAGGAAAGGGCACCTCCTTGTCCCAGGGATGAGAAATTGTCCCTAAACATGGTCAATGGCAGGAGGATGCAAAAGATAACGGCAAACCACTGCATAAACGACCCTATACAGGATTCCCAAATAGAAATATGGCTATGTCTAATTCAAAATTTTCCGGAGTTTCAATTGCCCCATTCGGATCTCCAGGGGGAATGTCTTTGGCAAGGCTGTAAAGAGTAAAGGAATAAAAGAACAGATGAGAATTGGAACATGAAATGTCACAATCCTATTAAAAGCTGGGAAACTAGAAGAGGTTAAGATGCTGATGGAAAAGTCACAGCTGGACATATTAGGAATCTGTGAAACTAGATGGGGCAGTAATGGTGATCTTACGTCAAGGGATATCAGGATCATTCACAGTAGTAGTGCTCGAACAGGAAGAAATGGCATCGCTATAATTTTTAGAGGAAAATGGAAGAACAATGTGTTGAAGACATACCACTGCAGTGATAGAATAATGATGATTAAAATTAAAGCACAACCCACAGATTTGTGTGTAATTGCAGTTTACTTACCAACAACAAACAGCAAAGATGAGGAAGTAGAAGTAGTATATGAGCAAATTGATGACTTAATGAAACTGGTTAAAGAAAAGGACAATCTTATCATAATTGATAATTTCAGTGCATCGATTGGTGAAGATAACAAAGGATTATGGAATGGTAAGTTTGGGCTAGGAAAAATTAATGCTAGAGGAGAACGGTTGCTAGATTTTTGTGAACAGTATGAAATGATAGTCACCAACACGTGTTTTGAAATGCCCAAGAGAAGAAGATATACATGGAAAATTCCAGCACATGACAAAAGGTATCAGATAGATTATATCCTACTCAAGAAGAAATTTATGAATCAAATAAAATCTAGCCACTCATACCCTGGATATGATATAGACAGTGACCACGTTCTAGTGATAACAGACTGTAGTAACAGATTTATAAAAATAAAACAACTAACCAACACAAATGGTTTGTAGAAAAACTTAAGGAAAAGCAAGTAGCTGCGGACATGAAAGAACTGACCGGTAACCTGATAGGGAACAGTTCAGGATGGGAAGGATTCAAAGAGACCGTAGAAGTAGCTGCTAAAGAACTAGTAGGATTAAGGAAACTAGAACCGAGGAAACCATGGATGACCAAGGAAATACTAGACCTTACTGTAGAAAGAAACAGGCTGAGGAAAAAAGATTTCGATAAGTACAAAAGAGTAAAAAATGCAATTGTACAGAAATGTAGATTTGAAAAAGAAAAGTGGATGTACGAAAATCATTAGGAATTCAACAAGATCTAAGGGGAGGTCAAATTGATAGTGCCTACTTTAAAATTAAATCAATGCAGATAAAGCCAACCACAAAAACAAATATGGTCAAGAATAAAAACGGTGACCTACTTTTCGAATTAGAGGATGTATGCAAAAGATGGAAAGAGTATATTCAAGAACTACATGAAGGAGAAGATGTTACTAATAAAGGGGAAATTCTGGAAGAAGAGAACAGTGTGGATATCGACATGACAGTCACTTATATCTAAAGAGCTCAACAATTCCTTGAATGATCTAAGCAAAGGCAAAGCGACAGGCAGAAATACTGAAGGAAATTGGAGAATCAACAAAAGAGTACTTATATAAACTTATTAAAGAGTGCTATGAAGATGGAAAAGAACCACTTACAGATTTGCTTAACAGCAAAAGAGTAATAATCCCAAAATAAGGAAATGCTCTGGACTGTGAGAACTATAGAACTATCTCCATACTATCCCACACTTCCAAACTAATGTTAAACATAATAAAAAAAATCGAATAAAAAAGAAAATTGAGGTAAACGTAGGAGAAGACCAATTTGGTTTCAGATCCGGAAAAGGAACTACAGGGTGTTTCAAAAATGACCGGTATATTTGAAATGGCAATAAAAACTAAACGAGCAGCGATAGAAATACACCGTTTGTTGCAATATGCTTGGGACAACAGTACATTTTCAGGCAGACAAACTTTCGAAATTACAGTAGTTACAATTTTCAACAACAGATGGCGCTGCTGTCTGGGAAACTCTATAGTACGATATTTTCCACATATCCACCATGCGTAGCAATAATATGGCATAGTCTCTGAATGAAATTACCCGAAACCTTTGACAACGTGTCTGGCGGAATGGCTTCACATGCAGATGTGATGTACTGCTTCAGCTGTTCAATTGTTTCTGGATTCTGGCGGTACACCTGGTCTTTCAAGTGTCCCCACAGAAAGAAGTCACAGGGGTTCATGTCTGGCGAATAGGGAGGCCAATCCACGCCGCCTCCTGTATGTTTCGGATAGCCCAAAGCAATCACACGATCATCGAAATATTCATTCAGGAAATTAAAGACGTCGGCCGTGCGATGTGGCCGGGCACCATCTTGCATAAACCATGAGGTGTCCGCAGTGTCGTCTAAGGCAGTTTGTACGGAAACCAGAGGCCGCTGTTGGATCACCTGCTGCACTAGCTGCGCGTTGCCCTCTGTGGTTGCCGTACGCGGTCGCCCTACCTTTCCAGCACGTTCATCCGTCACGTTCCCAGTCCGTTGAAATTTTTCAAACAGATCCTTTATTGTATCGCTTTTCGGTCCTTTGGTTACATTAAACCTCCGTTGAAATCTTCGTCTTGTTGCAACAACACTGTGTTCTAGGCGGTGGAATTCCAACACCAGAAAAATCCTCTGTTCTAAGGAATAAACCATGTTGTCTACAGCACACTTGCACGTTGTGAACAGCACACGCTTACAGCAGAAAGACGACGTACAGAATGGTGCACCCACAGACTGCATTGTCTTCTATATCTTTCACATCACTTGCAGCGCCATCTGTTGTTGAAAATTGTAACTACTGTAATTTCGAAAGTTTGTCCGCCTGAAAATGTACTGTTGTCCCAAGCATATTGCAACAAACGGTGTATTTCTATCGCTGCTCGTTTAGTTTTTATTGCCGTTTCAAATATACCGGTCATTTTTGAAACACCCTGTGGAAAGGCAATACTAGCTCTGAGGATGGTATTAGAAAGACGACTTCGAGTTAATAGGATAACCTACTTGACCTTAGTAGATTTACAAAAAGCATTTGACATGGTTAACTGGAAATTGTTATTCTGAACAATGAAGGAAATAAATCTTGATTGGAGGGACAAAAATGGTTCAAATGGCTCTGAGCACTATGGGACTCAACTGCTGAGGTCATTAGTCCCCTAGAACTTAGAACTAGTTAAACCTAACTAACCTAAGGACATCACAAACATCCATGCCCGAGGCAGGATTCGAACCTGCGACCGTAGCGGTCTTGCGGTTCCAGACTGCAGCGCCTTTAACCGCACGGCCACTTCGGCCGGCTTATTGGAGGGACAGAAGATTTATCTGGAACCTGTATAAAAGGCAGGAAGGAAGCAGAGATAGAAGTGAATGGTATGAAGAAGAAAGCAAAAATAAGGAGGGGAGTAAGGCAAGGATGCCCATTATCACCATATTTGTTCATCTTATTTATTGAAAGAACCACTGAAAAATTGAAAAGAATAAGCAAAGGAATTAAAATTAGCGAGGAACGAATACACTGTATCCATTTTACAGATGATATAGAAGTACTTGCTGACTCAGTAAAGGAAATTGAATTTATGTTGCTAAAATTTGACAAAATCCTAAGAGAATTTAATCTAAAAATAAAGAAGAAGAAAATAAAAACTATGGTAGTAGGGAAGACAAAAGAAATGGTAAGTTAATATTAAAGTAGAAGATGATGTTCTAGAGCAGGTTTAGAACGTCTGTTTATTGTGGAGCATAATCACTGATGACAATAAATGTGTTACAGATATAAAGAGAAGAGTATCCTTGGCAAATCAAGCTTTCCAAAATAAAAGGAATTTAATAACAGACCATCACATAAGCCTAGAAACTAGGGAAAAGGTTGCCAAATCGTTTGTGTGGAGTGTCTTAACATACGGATGTGAAGTGTGGACTCTGGGAAAGGCAGACAAAAAGAGACTGGAATCAATGGAAATGTGGATATGGAGAAGAATGACAAAAACAACCTGGGTAGATAGAAAAAGTAATGAACAGGTCTCAAGAGAAGTGAATGAGAACAGAACGCTGCTAAATTATATAGGAGGAAGAAAATCAAAAATGATAGGGCACATAATGAGACACAACAAGTTCCTAAAGAATGTATTTGAAGGAAAAGTTTTAGGAAAAAACCAAGAGTCAGGCCAAGAGCAATGTATTTTAATAACATCAAAGGAGATATGGGGATAAAATTGTATGAAGAATTGAAGAGGATTACAATGGAGAGAGGGACATGGCTGAATTGAGAAGGCATAGCCCTTGGTTTATGATGTTGATATGCATATATGCATTTCTTCGATTTTCTGATTTTAGTTTGAATAGCAACTCTTACATTAAACTGCTGTAAGTGAAACGAACAACAATGCCATTTGTATTTTTGCTTTTCCTTCTGTGTATTCCATGATTAAGGAGGATGTGGTTAGATGGGAACCCAAAAGTACAACTTACATATTTGTGGCTGAAACGAGCAGCAATATTTATACTCTTGCTTCTCACAAATATTTGGCTGTTTATGTCGGAAAAGTCATGATTTCCGAATGTGTGGCAAGGCAGGAACCTAAGAATACATATTAAATTGTTACAAGTAAGACGAACAGCAGTGATATTTATATTCGTGGTTGTCACAAACATTTAGCAAGTTTTTTTTACATATGTGTTCCGATTTCCAAGCTTCGACCCACTCATGCACAGGATAATCTAGTGCCACTAATGGCTGGGTAGTGTAATATACTAAAAAATAAATGAATTAATAATTGATTGAATATTAGTAATTGAATATGAATTGAATCTGTTTAAAAATGCCTGCTTGTGCATTGGGTTTCCTTACAATTTTGGTGAAGATGCAGGCAGCTAAAGGACTTCGTGGGCACTGGCGCTTGTCGTAATTAGACAAAAATTCACTTCACACACTTCCATAAATAAAAATGCTTTGTATTGGTCTTGTGTATTGTATTGTTCACGCACATTTAAATACACTTAGACTGCAGTACTTCTGCTCTACAAATGCACATTCTTCTCTTACGATGAAAAAACCTCGGCTGTGTTATACTACTAAAAACAAAAAAAGTATATCAAAAGATGAATGTGAAAAAAATTAATTCGTTGGTTTGCGCTTTCCTAATTAATGTCTCTGTCGACATTTTACTTTCAATCGGTATTTTATCCTTGCTTGTTCTTAAAATACTAACTTAGCGGCATCCTGGGGGTCTTACATTATGTTCTTGTATAGTAGACTACTATAAAGCTTTTTGGTTGCATCGAGTACACGTCATTTTGACCTCACTTTCAGGTAAGACGAGCATAGAACGAGAGTCTCTGTTGTATTTAACGCATCACTTAACATTTTCGACTGACTATAAAAATGGCAGCGAGAAACTGGGAGGGTTAACTGTACGGTTCCACAGACACATTGCACTCTTGACTTTGAACACAACGTCCTTCGTCAAGAAGAGAATCCGACAGCGAATACTCAAAACATTTCTCGTGTCATAGCCTTCTTAGAGAAATGGCAGCAAAGTTAGTATCCAGTCACTCGCGAATGAGAAGGGAACTGAAACTGAGAGAATCAAAGCTGAAATGCATAACTCGGTTTTCAAATGTTCCGTTACTAAGGAAACCATGGGAGAAGTGCTCCAGTTTAATCCTCATGTCACTGAAAGTTGAGTGAAATAAATGTTAGCGTCAGCAGTATTGAGAAACAGCTGAAATCGTTAGTACTGAACAATGCTCCAGGGCCCGATAGAACCTCTGTCACATTCTATACTGAATTTGTGGGTGAGTCAGCCCCTCTTCTAAATATAATCTACCATAGATTCCACGAACATAGATTCCTGGTCTTGGAACAAAGTAAAGGTCACACCCACCTAAACGAAATGATCCACGAAACTACCGTCCAATATCCTTGACATCGATTTATTGTAGAATCTTAGAACATATTCTGAGCTCTAACATAATGAGATCTCTCGAACAAAACGACCTCGTCCGTGTCAACCAGCACAGGTTCCAAAAACATCCATTATGGGAAACCCAACTCATACTTTTGTGAGGTGACATACTGAAACCTTTGGATCAAGGCAGTCAGGCAGATGCAGTATCTCTTGATTTCGGAAAACCCTCTGATTCAGTACCACATCTACGCTTACTTTCAATAGTACAATCGATCATATGGGGTATCAAGCGAAATTTGTGACTGGATTGAGGACTTTTTGGTAGGGAGGACGCAGCTTTTTATCTTGGATGGAGAGTCATCGTCAGATGTATAAGTAAGTTTGGTGTAAATAAGTAAGTAAGTAAGTTGGGTGTGTCTCAGAAAGTGTGTTGGGACTTTTGCTATTCTTGTTATATATTTCTGTCCTTGTGAACAATATTGATAGTAAACTCAGACTTTTTGTGAATGATGCAGTTATGTATCATTATAGATAACTTCATCATCCACAAAAAGTCTGCGTTTACTGTCAATATTGTCCAGAAGGACTTCTTAAAGAAGCTGCACAAATATTCAGTCAGATCTTAATGAGATTTGACAGTGGTGCAAAGATTGGCAATTGCTTTAAATGTTCAGATATGCAAAACTGCACACTTTGCAAAACGAAAAACTGTAGTATCCTATGATTGTAATATCAGTGACTTACAGCTGGAATTGGGTAATTCACCCAAATATCTGGGTGTAAAACTTTGTAGGGATATGAAATGGAAATATCACATAGACCTTGTCGTGGGTAAAGTAGGTGATGGACTTCTATTTATTTGTAGAATACTGGGGAAAAGTGATCAGCCTACTAAGGAGGTTTCTTACAAAACACTTGTGTGACCCATTCGAGAATATTGCTCAAGTGTGTGCCAAATGGGACTAACAGCAGATATACAGAGAAGGGTAGCATGAATGGTCGCAGATTAGTCTGACCTGTAGGAGAGTGTCACAAATGCTGAACTAAATGAACTGGTAGACTCTTCAAGATAGATGTAAACTATCCTGAGGAAATCTACTTACGAAGTTTCAAGAACTGACTTTAGGTGATGGGTCTAGTGATCATGAGGACAAAATTAGATTAATTACAGCACTTGCAAAGGCATTTAAACAACCATTCTTCCCACACTCCATATGTGAGTGGAATGGATAGAACCCCTAATAACTAGTACAGTGGGATGTATCTTCTACCATGCACATCTCAGTGGCTTGCAGAATACAGCTGTAGATGTAGAACATAGTCAGAGCGTGTTGTCTGTGCTGTGTTCATACCACGAAGTGTGGGATTTCAAAGTGATTTGACATTAAAACTTATTTTT
This sequence comes from Schistocerca serialis cubense, assembly GCF_023864345.2. Lineage (NCBI taxonomy): Eukaryota > Metazoa > Arthropoda > Insecta > Orthoptera > Acrididae > Schistocerca > Schistocerca serialis. Next base: position 401,114,155 of record NC_064639.1, on the reverse strand, counting down.
CGTCCGTACAGTACATATCTGGACCTGAGTTCCTTATGAAAAAGGTTATCTACTACATTCCCTCTACAACCCCTAGCGGCCTGTAATAGGAGTTGTAACACTCTGTATAAAGAGTAACTTTGCTTACAGAAAAAAATAAAATCAGCTATCTAAAGACCACTGTTTGAGAGACCAGAATTGCTAGTAATTGTGAGCTATATGCATGAAATAGCTCCAGAGTGTGATGGGCAAAATTTAGAAATGTTCGAAATACCTACATTAACAGTCATTTGCAACCAATATTTATAAGCAAACTTTGGTATACCAGACAGTATTTTCCTCTTCAAATGTTATTTCTTTCGTAAGTGTATTTGTTGCTCACATTTTATCTCCTAATCCAGCATATGGATTTACCCTTCCTTGTTTTTAACTCTTTCCTCAGGCATAATGCCATAATACACACTGCAGTATTAAAAGCCATGGGAATCATCTCAGTTGCTACCTATAGACTAACAAACGAAGATTGTAGGATTCATATGTCAACTATAATTTGTAATACCATTCTCAGTTTAACAAAAACTGTGATCTTATCTCTTTTTGAGGCGATATGGATTCTAATTGCAGTTATTATGTACAGGATTCATGTCTACAGGACTAATACATTACAATAAAGTATTTACCAAAATGCTATACTTTTCTAAATTATTTAAAACATATTGAAAATTATTTGAGTCATTCAACATAAAAGTTTTTGGTCATAAAAATTAGGTATCGTATCTGAGCTATAACAAATGCTACTTGAACCGAATATTCTTTAACTGCAGTTTTGGTGATATTTCATGGAATTCTATTGTTCATTAAACAGAAAACCAGTGTTATGTTCCAAAAATACACTTAACTTTGTCATAAATAATTCAGTATTTTGTAAAAGCTAAATATATACTTTCTTTTGCACATGCAGTATTTTAGGATCACAAAATTTCTATTTTACAACTCTATAAAATAACTTTTACTGTTATTTTATTCATTTGATCTTTTCAAGGGCGAAAAGAGAAAAGTTTACATAAAACTGTTAATAACACAAAAACCAGATATTATGCCAACCTCCATTTGATCCACTGAAGTTCCTAGAAGCAATAGTGTTTTATATATACAACGCAATGCACGCCAAAGTGCTCTTTACACTTCTTGTTAGTTCTCAATGTGAGGCAGTCAGACTTCTATATGTAAGAAATCATGTTCTGCACTTACAGACTGTGTTTTGTTACTATGAGAAATTGCACGTGTAAATGTTTCTCTTTTGTGCTAAAACGCCTAAAACTGTGTGTGTGAGACATTCCTCTTGGTAATAATCTTTCTATGATAAAATGTCGAAATAAAGAATGTTAAAGTTAGAAGTCAACTACGTGTTTTGGTCCTGCAGAACCAACAAACCCAGATGAAATTTATTATAATCAAGATTTTTATTGGAGACACCCCCTAGATGCTGATGCTGTAATCAAGATAAGTACTCATATAACCTCTTTCTTGAAAAATTAACATGACAGTGCAACACTACTAATGCACAGTAAATGTTCAAAGTATTAGTAGCTTATCCAAGGGGGTCTGTTATATACCATATTGAGAAACTGAGCCACAATGTAGAATTATTGGCGTACTGTGTCAGCAGTAAAGTGGGGTTTCATGTGCACCTATCCCATTACAGTGTCAGCTGAGAGTTTCTGAACAGCTATTAGTGCAGTCATTCGCGTTACTGCATTATAATTGAACCAATAATCCCGTACGAAGAAGGGAAAGTATAAATGTTGGATTTGGAAGTGGGGTGTCGCAGAAATAACACAGTAGCATCAAATACACTAATAAATGAAGTAGCAATCATCAACAAAAATCCAATCAAGAACCACTTTCGAGCAACATTAGTAGATTTCGAGCACTTTTTGAACTGCGTATCGAGATCTATTTAACAATCTGATTCTCACATTAAGGTGCCCATATCCAGTCAGATTTATTTGTCAAGTTCGCTATTTTCTATCCCCAGATTCGTCAAAGAAGCCTGTACATGTACCAACAAAGACTGTCAGTTTAACTTCACTTTTGAAGCAGGCACTGTTCATGTCACAAAGTACTTTGACATTAATGGGAATGCCGGTAGGTAGTTTGTGCACAGTTACAGGATAACGCTGATGTTTTTGTTCCTTGCGTGTTAAGTTATTTTCAATGGCAAACTAGGAACGATCGAAGGAGCCGTGTATTCTTTGCCATCTCATGTGACTGTGGTCAATTAAGCCAACGTTAATATTATTCGAAGGAGTTTTTGTGTTAGTGTGGTTACATCGATTAAGTAATCGCAGGTTCTAATGGTCGAACGACAATCTATCCAGATTGTACCGACAATCGCATTCTCGATATTTGCGAAAACGCGCAACATAGTGAGACATATTGTAATAACACTGTTTTTCGCTAAACATGTGGAGTGAAACACAAGTTCAAGCAACGTCCGTCATCTTGTCAAATCTGCTGTCCAGCAAATTTTCTTTCGAACACATCAAATACGCTCTACGTTTAACAAAGACGTGAAGCAACGCTACACAAGATGAAATATTTAATAAATCCAGCCAAATTTGGCAAATTGTTTATCGCGTATTGGAACCTTTAGAGATACAATATTTGCTCGATGAACTAAAAGTGACACCTTGACTTTTGACATCTGTTGATTACCTATTATCTTGTTGTGTCATATCGTGGACACAGATCGACAATTTGAGTTGAGAGATGATCTGTAAACCTTTGGGATTTTAGATGTTCTTAGTTTTCTAATAACTTATATTTGTTACTGATCACTTGTATGATGTTTAGAATAAAGTACAGTATCTTACATCGTTACCGTTTACCAGCGCTGCTTACATATAGCTAAAGTGAGTAATTACAGTGGTGACTCCGCATTTCGATTAGTCCTAATTCGTACACCTCGTGTAACATATTACGCCACCACGAAATGTTAAGTGTCTGCTCTCTTCACGCAGGAAGATCAGCAGCAATACGATTACAGTTCCTCGGTTTTATCTTCGATTTCTTCTCAAATGAACGTTTCACCTATAACAAAATCGATACCAATACCAACGTTCTGGACAACTCTTCCTACAGAATGGTTCATTTGAGTAGAATGCACCTTTCAGCAATACAGTGTGCGTAACGAGAAACTTATCTTCGACAAACTTGGATCAGGAGCTGGTCACTGTGGTGCAGGGATTAATATCTCAGCGAATCATCGATAAATCATACGGAAGCTTCAACTCAAAGTTGTAAACTGTATGGCGGTGCCGAAGGAACAACGCATGCAACACATCCTACATGATGAGGCCTTTGGAAGTCGAGGCTCTTCAGAACTATTACGGCGCTTGGGTAATTTGGCGAGTCGGAAAGTTCCTTTTTTTCGCAAGACGCATTATGCATGATATAGCTCAACTGGCATTATGTACCATGTCTCCAAAAATACAGCTTCAAAATTCTTTTGTGTTGCGTTGCATGGTATCCACTATACTTTGAAAGAGCATTTGAAAGCTAATATTTTCACTCCAGAGACGAAATTTTAAAGCTAGTGTGTATCGAATTCTGGAATTATGCTTTCTGCAAGTGGAGTAAACGACACTGTATTATAGTTGGTGGTTTCCTTTATTAAAAGGTACAGTGAGTCTGAGAATATACTGCCACCAGAAACCTCATTCTTTCCTCTCTCAAATTCACTGAAAAGATGTGTAAATGCATTTATGTTGCCAGTAGTAGAAACTTCCTGTACAGCCAATATTTCACTAATTTTCATCACTTGTAGAGTTAAATGAGCTGCTATGAAATTACAAATTACCTAAACCACTGGATCGATTTCAACCAAACATGGTATACTTTTTCACTTATTGTGTGGAAAACGCCACTGTGGGGGCAAGAACCACCTACATCTCTAAGTGGTGGAGGCGGGGTTGAAATAGAAGCGTAGCTCAGGATGCACCGTTACCAGACTATGTTCATCCAGTATTTGGGAATGAGAGTAGTTAGTGGCTTCCAACAAATTTGAGACATAATTTCAGACCCATTGCGAGACTTTATCTCGCTCACACTCCACACAAAATGATTAAAAGAAAAAAGTTTATTGCTTAACAAATTTCCAGTGTTCATGCAGTAAAGCTACCGCATGGGGCATTCCTTGTTAATTTATTGCTTCTTTCCTAATGTCTCTATAGGCAACATACTTTGCAGAAGAGGTACTCACATATACAACTGAATATACCTGCAGAACTACATCGTTGTGCGAAACATAGTTCAGAAGATATGATGTCATAAACACTCAAACACGTGAAAAACTGCCGCATCAGGCACGACGTTTTAATTTACTACCTAATTACACCTACTCCATTGGCAACACATTTATCAGGCAGTATCTACAACTACCACTGGAAGTACCTGCAAAATTATATCGTTATGTGATTCATAGTTCAGGAGATGTGACGCAATAAACATTGAGTTGCATGAAAACGAAACTGCAGGACGAAGTTCGCAACATATACAGGTGAAATACGTGTACAAATATGAGTGAAAAATATTAAATATATGTAAAATAATGTGATGTGTGTTTGGTGGCAAAGCTGTGGATAAAAAGCTCCTTTCAGCCAAACTTGATACATATATTACTGACTGACTGGATAGAAATACTGTAGGGTAAGAAGCACCAATCCTCTGATAGTGAGGCTTGGAGGAGGGGGGTGATAACATAGAGAGAATGGACAGAGGAAAAGATGGACAGACAGAGGAGATGGACACAGATGTGAGGAGGAGGAGATAGGCACAGACAGAGGGGGATGGGGAAATAAGCAGGGAAAGGGAAGAGGAGGAGATGGACAGAGAGAGGTGGAAGAGGAAATGGACAGGGAGAGGGGAGGATGAAAAGAGCAGAGAGAGAGGGGTGGAGGTGAGAGACAGAGAAAGGGGGAGGAGGAGACAGACAGAGAGAGGGGAGAGGAGCAGATGGACTTATAGGGGATGAGGAGGTGATAGATGGGCCAGGAGGAGGTGGCGTTAGGAGAGGAGAAGATGGACAAAGGGGTAAGGAGCAAATGGATATTATTATTATTATTTTCTCCCATTATATATATATATATATATATATATATATATATAATTATTATATATAATAATATATATTATTATATATAAGGTCTGTTGATATATTATATATATATATATATATATATATATATATATATATATATATATAAAACAAGTAGAGACACACTCTTCAATTGATTAATTTCTGTACTTTCATCTGTTTTTCTCTAGAAGTGGTAGCGGGCGCATGTATGAAGAGTTCCGTCGCATTAATATTGCTAAAAATGTGTATTCTGAACATACATTAAAGAAGTGTTATAAAAGTTATTAGGGAGACGAAGTTTATTAATAACCACATCTGTTCATCATTTCACCTGCATTGAGAATCCAGCATCAAGAGGGTTGAAGCAGACAAGAATAATTTGCGTGAGCAGAGGAGGGGTAATACGGATCCAGTATTGTTATGCCAATCTTTATGCACAATAGTGGTTACAGGAAAAAGAAGTACATAATTTTAAATGATGAATGATAATCTAAAAATGTATTGACTTTAAAGGTCTGTTGATATTATTGCAAGTTAAAGTTCACTCAGCATATGTGTACCTTCCAATTTCTTTCAATTATTCTTTCCATTTTTTTTGATTATTCAAGCAGCAATTATTAATCATGTTCGATTATATATAATATTTTATCCCCACCCCCATTCTTGCCACTATTCGATACTATGATATAGTTAAGTAATAATACAGAAACTGAATATGCACGTTTTGGTGCATACTTCATCTGTTTTTCCATACTCTCGCCCTTGACATTTAAGGTACTTGTCGTAACTTGGCATCATCCATCAAGATGCCCCTTCAGTTTTAGACGTTTTCCATCAAGATGCCCCTTCAGTTTTAGAAACAGGAAAAAGTCTGACAGTGCAGTTCTGGACTGTAGGGAGGATGCTCGAAGATATATCACCGAAATTTCTCAAGCAGCATGGCTTGTGTCTGCTTGTATCTGTATGCAGCATGCATTGTCATGCAACACAATAATCCCACAGAGGAGCATACCACTTTGGCGATTCTGCATAGCCCAACGAAGACGTTCCAGGGTAGTAAAATGGGCTACGTCGCGGGGTGTGAAATTGACGAGTAGGACCCCTTCACTGTCCCAGAACATAGAAATAATCGGCTTTTAAGTTGATGAAGTCTGTTTGAACTTCTGTGACTTCCATAGTGACTGAGGATGACGCCACTCCATGTTTATCTCTTGATTGTCAGGGTATTTTGAGAAACCTATGTTTCATCTCCTGTAACAATCTGGTCAGTGAATGTGTTGTCACCCCTTTCGTAATCCTCCAATGACGCTAATGCAGCACCCATTATCACAGCTTTCTGGTTATCTGTAAACATGGGTGGCAAACAATGGGCACATATTTTGTGGTGCCCAAAGTGCTGAATGACAGTTTTGTGCATAGTTGAACAAGTCATTTACTGACAATGTTCATGCACATTATTGATCGTGAATCGTGGATACTCCGAAATATGCGATCCAACTTTTGTTGCAGCTCATCTGTGGTGACAGAGGGCCGCCCTGATCTCTCTTCATCATGAACATCTGTTCTCCCATTCTTAAACATAATGCATCACTTTCGGTCATTGACTGTATTCATTAAACCTTCGCAATAAGTGATGAATGACATAGTGTCTAACAATTTTTCGCCTGCAGAAAACGGAATACATCGCATTTCACAGTCGGCGGGATTTTCAATCGGCACAGTAATGGTCGCAGCCATATCTGCACTTACCACATGACGAGATCCGACTTATAACTGCATGCGGCAACATTTTGAACATTTCCTGTAACAAAGTGTTTGATGTCACACTGTTGCTGTGTGTTTCCATTCCATGATTAATGTGATTTGAAGAGAAGTAATAAAATGAGCTCTAACATGGAAAGTAAGCGTTTCCGGACACATGTCCACATAAGATATTTTCTTTCTTTGTGTGTGAGGAATGTTTCCTGAAAGTTTGGCCGTACCTTTTTTGTAACACCCTGTATAATACACGTTTTGTGTACTTATAACATATACTCAGTGTCTCTGAAACAATACGTGCTGCACGACGGAAATTACTTTCTGCTGAGGCACTTCATTTACGTTCCAATAATACACGACTACTAGAGAACATTGGTCTTTACGGCAGTCAATCCACTTGTAAATTAACACCATGATATCGCAGATATTATGCAACACGTTACTAGGGATGAGAAAGGCCTTAAGGTTTGCGACTAAACATGGTACTCCTAGCTACTACTGAATAAGAATTTGATTATTAACGTGTCTTCATAACCATGTGCGCGGCGTTCGACTCTCAGTCAGCTTAGACGTTTTCGACGCCTTATTTCTAGTTAAACGTGAGCACATCTCGCTAATGGTGGATCAACATTGGACATTTCTCGCCTGTTCCTGATTAGACAAAGACGGCGGTAGGCGCCGGGTTCGAATCCCGGTCAGGCAATACATACTGGTGACAAACTGTGATATCTACATTCTGATTTTACGTACTTATTCAACAATCCGATTAGGTTCTGGGTTCGATCCTTGTCACCAGCATTACATGATAGCATTTCAACTTTAAACATATGCATCCTTTGTTCCTTGAAAATACATCAATATACAATGGCTTTCGAGGTTAATTACCAAGAAGGTAATTGTCATGTTAGGATTCCTGGTTTCGTACAAACATTATCGTCATTTTCCTTCAAGTTGAGAATTGATTACTGATACTGGTGCAAACGTCAATATTTGATGTCTCTTTCTGCCTAGTGATCGAGTCTCGATAAGACACAAAGCTTTGCTTGGTTAACAATGGCTTTACAGGTTGGGTTTGCATCCGGATCCAGAACGACGACTTTGGTCATGTCATTTACAGCACAATTTTGTGTACAAGTAACTGTTGATAAGTAATGTGAACAATGATATTACTTGTGATTTACTGTTAATGTTGGGGTTTCCTTAGAGTGCTTGCTGCCGTTAATAACGTTTTCTTTTAACTGCTCAATATTACATAACGTTGATGCGAAACCACTCCCTGTTGAACGTTGAATGACATTCAGCATGTGTTGGGTAAACCTTTTAGACAGCAAAGAACTTGTTTCCAATTGCCATACAACTTTATAAATCCATATACTGTCTCAAATATTTAATTCTGCCTAAGGATTACTGAATGATTTATATGACAAAATTAGTTGTCCCATAACGTTCGAAATGTCACTTATTGTAATTAAGTTTAGTTTACAAACGTTAAGGACTGTCTGATCTCTTCTGTACTATCGTGGTGTTACTTTACACCTGGACAGACTGTCATAAAGACCGGTGTTCTATAGTAGTCTCTAGCGGTACCCATTGTGTATCTTACAACGTCTGTACTGTGCAGTGTTGCGGCGATGTGCAATACAGATGCTATATTGGTTGCATACATTCAGGTGCAGACTACATGTTGGAATTCAGGCGTGACCCACTTGTTTTGCTGTCGAGTGTACATTGATGTGAAATCAAATGATATAAGGGTTGCTGTGTCTGGTATATGTATGTCTTTGATTCTGTCAATTAATTCCTTTGAGTTTTCCAGGTTCCTGTTGTTATCAAAATTGTGCAATCTTTTTAGTAGTGTGTATGTCTGTTGGGCTAGGTAGTAGGATGGAGCATTCTGGAAGTTGATGACAGGCATTCGTATTTTTCTATCTCATGCTTTTCATCTGGCCTTCTTAGAATGCGTTTTTGATGTTTCTCGGTGTTCGTTGAATGTTTTTCTGGTACCTTGCTGTTGGGTCAATGACCAGTTTTGTGATGTTTTTGTCTCTGAGAAAATATAGTATTTTTGCAATGTATTCCTTTTCGTCCATAATTACAGTAATATTGCCTTTGTCTGCTCTTCTTAATATGGCATTGTTCTGTTTTCATCTTTGCTTTAGCTACTTGGCTGTGATTTCTCTGGTGTTTTATTATTAGAGATAGTGGTGGATTTGTGTGTTCTAATTATCTCTGTTATATTAGCAGATAGAAATTCACTTGTCAAGTTTGTATTAAAATTTGGTGTGCTCAGTCTCTTTGCTCCTTTATAATGTAATCAGATTCTGTTATGAGGTTTTCTATCTTTTTGTTAATGTTGTGTTTTGGTGCTTTTTCTAGTAGGCTTTCTTCTTGTTTTGTAAGATTTATCTCAGTTCAGTTAATGATTTTGTCAGGTAATTTATATTGTTGGTTGTGATTGTTTTCAGTGGGTGTGCTTGTGCTGTTAATTATTCTGTTGGGTTTTCTGTTTTGTTTCTCCTGTTTTTATTGCGTTACTTTCTGTATGTATGCTTTTCCTCTCTCTGTTATTTCCTCAAAGTGAGCTGGTATCGCAAGTTTGTTGACCAATTCTAATTGTGTTTGGTAAAATTCAGTGTTGAGCGACTACTTTTTAGCATATAGTTCCCTAATTTCTTGCTTTAACCATATAATCTCCACTTTCTTTGGTGCAGATAACATGCTATTCACAGAGTTTTTGATATAGTCAAGAATTAGATAATGAGCTATGCAATTTTTATTAAACTACATATTGAGGATTGTCTTCAGAAACTTAATTAAGATGTTCCTGTATTTGTTCTAAAGCTTGCTGGTGAATGCCTGGCTGGGCGACGAGATATTCATCATCTGGATTTGCAGCTCCTTGAGTTTTTCGTGTTTGCCGTTAAAATTTTTGGATGTAAGGTCAGCCAGTTATGCAAAACACGATTTTTACCGAGTTCCCAGACATGTGCCATCATCAGTGGGTTTCTACTTTATTTAATCTGCAATGTGAACATTTTTACTAAATAATTACAAAATTATGGACATATTTAGTTCAATCATTAATTTGATTCCTTCAGCTAATGCCTTTACATTCGGTTTGCATGGTTTTGCAGGACCACTAGCGTATTATTTCTTACAGGGGGGTTTTCATGTGCAAGCAATCTATGTTGATGAGAAATTTTGTTGGGAGTTAACCTATCATTTTGGCTTTAAATGTAATTTAGTTTGTTCCGATATTTCGCGCCTATATTCGTTCCTACGTACGTTTTCGTATGGCAAGAGCTTTTTTCTCAGCATCCTGATGAAGTGTTGTGAGCACACGTAAATATAGCACACATTGTTGTTGTTGTTGTTGTCTTCAGTCCAGAGACTGGTTTGGTGCAGGTCTCCATCCTACTCTATCCTGTGCAAGCTTCTTCATCTCCCAGTACCTACTGCAATCTACATTCTTCTAAACCTGCTTAGTGTATTCATTTCTTGGCCTCGCTCTATGATTTTTACACCAACACCAAATTGGTGATCCCTTGATGCCTCAGAATATGTCCTACCAACCGATCCCTTCTTCTAGTCAAGTTGTCAAACAAACTTCTCTTCTCCCAATTCTATTCAATACCTCATCATTAGTTATGTGATTTACCCATCTAATCTTCAGCATTCTTCTGTAGCACCACATTTCGAATGCTTCTACTCTCTTCTTGTCCAAACTATTTATCATCCATATCTCACTTCCATATATGGCTACAGACCATACCAATACTGTGAGTAAAGACTTCCTGACACTTAAATCTATACTCGATGTTAACAAATTTCTCTTTTTCAGAAACGCTTTCCTTGCCATTTCCAATCTACATTTTATAACCTCTCTATTTCGACCATCATCAGTTATTTGTGCTCCCTAAGTGGAAAAACTCTTTTACTACTTTAAGTGTCCCATTTTCTAATCTAATTCCCTCAGCATCACGTGATTTAATTCGACTACACTACCTTACCCTCGTTTTGCTTTTATTGATGTTCATCTTATATCCTCCTTTCAAGACACTGTCCATTCCGTTCAACTGCTCTTCCAAGTCCTTTGCTATCTCTGACAGAATTACAATGTCATCGATGAACCTCAAAGTTTTTATTTCTTCTCCATGGATTTTAATACCTACTCCGAATTTTTCTTTTGTTTCCATCACTGCTTGCTCCATATACTGACTGAATAACATTGAGGAGAGGCTACAACCCTGTCTCACTCCCTTCCCTACCACTACATCCCTTTCATGCCACTCGACTATTATGACTGCCATCTGGTTTCTGTACAAATTGTAAATAGCCTTTCGCTCCCTCTATTTTACCCGTGCCACCTTCAGAATTTGAAAGAGAGTATTCCAGTCAACACTGTAAAAGGCTTTCTCTAAGTCTACAAATGCTAGGAAGGTAGGTTTGCCTTTCCTTAATCTATATCTAAGATAAGTCGTAGGGTCAGTATTGCCTCACGTGTTCCAGTATTTCTATGGAATCCAAAACTGACCTTCCCTGAGGTCAGCTTCCACCAGTTTTTCCATTCTTCTGTAAGGAATTCGCGTTAGTATTTTGCAGCCATGACACATTCAACTGATAGTTTTCACATCTGTCAACACCTGCTTTCTTTTGGATTGGAATTATTACATTCTTCTTGAAGTCTGAGGGTATTTGCCTGTCTCATACATCTTGCTCACCAGATGATAGAGTTTTGTCAGGACTGGCTCTCCCAAGGCTGTCAGTAGTTCTAATGGAATATTGTCTGCTCCCGGGGCCTTGATTAGACTTAGGCCTTTCAGTCTTCCATCGAACTCTTCATGCAGTATCATATCTCCCATTTCATCTTCATTTGCATCCTCTTCCATTTCCATTATTTTGTCCTCAAGTACATCACCATTGTATAGAACCTCTATAAACTCCTTCTACCTTTTTGCTTTCCCTTGTTTGCTTAGAACTGGGTTTCCGTCTGAGCTCTTTATATTCATACGAGTGGTTCTCTTTTCTCCAAAGGTCTCTTTAATTTTCCTGTAGGCAGCATCTATCTTACCCTAGTGAGATATGTCTATACATTCTTACATTTGTCCTCTAGCCATCACTGCTTAACCATTTTGCACTTCCTATCGATCGACATATAACACATATTTTCCGAAACAAGCACTGTACACTTCGCAAAAACATGCTGTAATCGTGGTTGTTGTGTGTCCCAGTCCAGTCAGTTTTCATTTGCTCGCCAGTGAGTTTGGCGCGAAATTAGAATTTTGTTTACACTTTGTGTGTGTGTGTGTGTGTGTGTGTGTGTGTGTGTGTGTGTGTGTGTGTGAGAGAGAGAGAGAGAGAGAGAGAGAGAGAGAGAGAGAGAGTGGTTAGACTTTTTAGCTGTTTGTGTTGTTCCTTTAATGTGTTAAATAGATATTCTCAAAGACAACATCACAAAACTGATCAGTGACCCAACAGCAAGGTACCAGAAAAACATTCTACAAACACTGAGAATCATCAAAAACACATTCTCAAAAGGCCAGATAAAAAGGATGATACAGAAAAATACAAATGCACCCTCCCTAAATTCCCTACAAAAGATTCACACGGATAATATCCCACTAAGGCCCATCATCAACTTCCAGAATGCTCCATCCTACTGCCTAGCCCCAACACATTACTAAAAACATTGTACACTTTTGATAACAGCTAGAACCTGGAAATCTCAAAGGTATTAATCGACTGAATCAAGTACACATACCAGACACAGCAACCATTATATCATTTCATGTCACATCAATGTACACTTGTATTCCACTAAATGAAATAATCAACATCATCACACAAAGATTATAACAACACAGAAATACAACAGACACACACATAATTGAAATAACAGCCATACTCAAGACCATAACATCACAAAATTATTTTTTGTTCAACAAAGAATTTTATTCTCAACGTGAAGGATTGCCAATGTGATAACCAATTAGTGGCCTCCTAGCTAACATATTTATGAACAACCTGGACAACATGATCTTCAGACACATAATAAAACCAAAAAACCACAAAGGTATATACTGGTACCAACCATTATGTCGAGGACATAATATGCCTGATTGATAAACCACATACACACGTAGAAGAGCTACACAATGAAATAAAAAACTTACACCCAAAAATTAACTTCACATTAGAAACAGAAACAAACACCACACTACATTTTACAGATCTCACCATAGAAAAATAAACTTTAGCTGCCTTCTGTTATGTGCCAACAGCTTTAAGCTTTCCATGTATTTTTTGCCTCATAAAATGTGCAGAGCAAATGTGTGTTTTATATTTGAAGTGTCTATATATAGAAAGTTTGTTTAAAAATGTAGTAACACGTGGAATAAATGATAGTTTTTACAAGAGAAATATTATTAAGGTTTCAGTTGTTAAAGAAATAAAACACATTAACTACTGTAGTAACTCCTAGGATGCAAAATCTGTTAGATAAATCGGTTGGTAAGAATTTTTCAACGATATTTGTGTTTAAACCAAGTTTTCTTTATTTAACTAAGAAGTCATTTAGTGTGGCTATCAAATTTAGCGTTACCACCGAGCTGGAGAAGAGAAAACCTTGAGATTTTCGAAATGTTCCATGATTTATGGAGCATACACGAACTTGACCTTTTAGTTACAACAGCTCATTCAACATGATTCAGTTGTGATACGACATTAGCGACATCTTGACACAGAAGAATCAGTGAAAATCGAAGAAATGCCTCTTTTAAATGCTTTGTGGTTAAAGGAAGCGCTCGGACTCAAAGTATGTAATATAGAAATTACTTTATGAATACACGTACTGTGAAACAAAAATATGTTTGCAGACTCATATCTTTATTAACCAAAGAGTACAAAGGATCTTTCATTTCCACAACACACGCTATTTCTGGGTGAATATGTAGTTTAATCACAGAACACATGGAATAGTTGCCAGTTAAAAAACCATTATGAAGGAAAACAAACAGCATATCGAGATGCATGGTTAAATGTTAAAATACTGTGACTACTTGAATATAAACAACACCTTAATGATAATCTAAAATATAATTTCTATTTTTAAAAATTCTATGAAAACTTTTCTTATCGTTTTGGAACGTCTCAGATTGTTATATGCAGTTGCCAGTTAAAAAAACCAATGTGATGGAAAAGAAGCAGCATATTTAGATTCATGGTTAAATGTTAAAATAATGCTGCACCTACTTTTTAATAAAGAACATAATCATTATCTAAATATAAATCATATTTTTAAAAATTCGATGAAAATTTTTCTTATCGTTTTAGAATGTATCATATTGTTATATGCAGTGAATGTGACGAACTTAGAATAAAAATTATGTCAACTCATTTGACTTTGAATGTAAAGATGGCTGCTGAAGCAGAGTTAACTGTGCAGAAGTTAAGAGGTAAAAGGTTTCATTCATGTATAAAAATATGCACAAAAAAATGTAAACAAAACCGTGGTACAGAATACTTGGTATTTGTCTACATACAGATTTTGCCATTTCCTCAGAGTCCTGTACAGGAATATTTTTTTAAACACATTTTGGCTAATCTGTTTTGAATTCATAATCTTCACAATGACAGCCATCAGATCTACATGTATGAAGAAGTGGTGGCAAAAAGGTAGCACAAGAAGTATGCTCTTTTGTGTTGGATTAAGTAAAAGGAAAGCTGTCATTAATTGGATATTTGTTTTGAATACTATAGTACTTTCTTAGGGGTGGTCTTGTTGGAGGTGGTGTGCTGTTGCCTTTCTCTGACCTTCAAACTGACCTGCTGAGCTAGTTATAGGAGGACCTACCATTTAACATGTATTCCGAACCATGGTGCAACTCTGCACTTTTGACACCAACATTCCCAGAAATTAAAGAACTGACTTGTTTATATCCACAACAATGTTAGAGAAGACATTCAAAATTCGCACCTCTACTTTTGTATGACTATTGCAGGAAATAGACTTTCTGAGATTGTCCACCACTTCCCTGTGTGAGACTGTTTCACAATTCAGACAGGACATCGGAATACTCAAAAAACTGTAAGTAGTGCAATAGGATTTGTATGCTGATGGAATATAGTGAATTTATTGCAAATGTGCATCAGAAAAATCTTATTAAAATGGTAAATTCATGAGGTCATCTAGATTCAAGCAGTGACCAAAACTTTACAATAAAACTGTTCATAGTGATGAATCTTGTGGACATAGCATCCTGAGGAAAGACAGATTTCTTTTTATCCAGCTCCATACCTAGAGTTTGAGTACATGACATTCCATCCCAACCCATTACATCCTGTCCATATATTGCAAATATTTATGGAGAACACTTTGGCTTATTACAGTCCAGGTGAAGAAAGGAGAAGGATGTTTTCGAAGGTACACTGCAAGTACATCCTGAAGTGAAAGTTTCCATAAAAAATCGAAAATAGATATGTAAGAAAAGCTGATCAATATGTTTTTGGCTCAGAAGACAGTAAGATGTTCCGCTAGAATATCTTGTAATGGTCTAGCAGAGATTAATCTGTGCTATTAAAAACTACTATGTATACTTATTTGCTTTTGAATTCACATTACTTCATCCTCCTTGGACACCTTTTTTTTTAAACTACAAGTTAATCCAAAGATTATTCAAAATTGTTATGATTATTTCATTAAAATTATGTATGAATATTTTATTAGTTCAATGAAAATTTCAACATTCTTCTAAAATTTTTATGTCATTGTGCATTTTAATGTTGAAAGGATCTGATTCTAAAATTTGAAATGATATAATGCATATTGTGTGTATATTATTTAATATTTTTTGAAAAAATTATAAGGAACAATGGAATGTCATAGACATCCTATGTCCTCATGCATCACTTCTCATGTGACAATACTGTGGTGCAATTTTCAATGGGACAGTGCTCATCCATATATTGCAGGTGTCCCACATATGTATACAGATGTCCACGTCATGTTGAGGTGATCCTATGGCTAAGACGATAATCTGATCTGTTCTGTCCATGATAGGACATATGTGGGGCCAGATCAGATTTCAGCTCCATCTCAGTGTCAGTATCGAGGATATCAAGGATCAGTTACAACAGATGTTGGTCACCTTCCCCCAGGAGAGGATGAAACAGCTTTATTACATCCTTTCCAGTGGAATAAAAGTATACATCGTGCCCAGAGGGCGTGCAACATCATACAGATAAATGGGCTCATATTGACGAGTTCTCTGTAAATTGGAATCGCTATTTTAATCACTAAAAAATCATCACGTACCCCCTCAACTCATAGACTTACATTTCGTTTCACAAACCCCATTTCTTGTGGTGAAGCAGATACGTCTAGCAGAGATTTCGGACATTCTTGAGTGTGGTATGGGATACACATGATGCAGGAAGTCAAATGGCCTTTAACTTTTTTGACTATTATTTCAGCTGACATGATGATAGTGGCCCAAAAATTCAATAATGCAAACACAGTCATAAGGGAATGATGTGCAAACTTCCACTGCCTGTGGAAAGGCAACTTATTCACTTTATCCATTGAAAGTATTTGAGGCTCAAGACATCTAACCTGTGTATCAGTCTTGTCTGTATCTAAATTAGATTGTAGGTAATGAAGAGTAATTGGGCATTTAGTAACAGATGCTTAGTTTCCCAGGAGCTCTCACCATCGAGGAGGAATTGAAAAGACTACTGTTAATAGGAACATATCAGTCACTACACATAGCCTATTTAGATTCTGATAATAGCAGACTAATCCAGTTACTGACGCACTTTAGGACTTGAAACTTAGAATCAAAAGAGCGCTTTCTGGAGGCTACAGGTTCAATAAATTTGGCTTGAAACTTACTGGTAGATTAAAACTGTCTGCCAGACCGAGACTCGAACTCGGGACCTTTGCCTTTCATGGGCAAGTGCTCTACCAACTGAGCTACCTAAGCACGACTCACAACCCGTCCTCATAGCTTCAATTCTGCCAGAACCAAACTTCACAGAAGCTCTTCTGCGAACCTTGCAAACTAGCACTCCTGGATAAAAGGATATTGCAGAGACATGGCTCAGCCACAGACTGATGGATTTTTCCAGAATGAGACATGCTAGCTAAAGCTAAAGCTAAATAATTACCGAACACAGCCACAAATAACACCAAGTCTAACGAAAAACACCAGTTCTATCCAAGACTGGTCAACCTCACTGACACTACTTTGCATACAGAAGAAATAAAACTACTCGAAAAAGGTCTGAAATACAATGTCAGCACACGGATAGTCGAAAAATACATAGAAAATCTCATAGTTGAATCAGAAAGCATTCTCACACAGGAAAACAGAAACGAAACAAGTGAGGTAAACATTGGTCTGACGAGACAGCTAGTCAATAATGAAATAAAAAACACAATAACACAGTTGAAAGAAAACAGAAGAAACCGAAACAATACAGATTCTATAACACTGACAAAACTTAGAAAGAAACCACAGGAACACAACACCATCATCACAAAGGCAGATAAAGGAAACACAGTGGTCCTCATTGATAAAGAGCAATACATCAGTAAGACACAAGAGTTCATCACAAAAAACAAAATGATAAAATTCAAATCAGATCCAACAAACAAATTCCAAACGAAGCTGAGATACACTCTAAAAGACATTGAATATACAATAGAAAACAACAAATAAGGAAAACTGATACAAACAAATCCCAGTGCACCTTCCCTCCGATGCCATCCAAAGCTACACAAGAAAGATCTCCCCATCAGAGCAATTGTGAATTATAGAAATGCTCTCACTTACCCATTTGCAAGATACATGTTGAAACTCGTATCAGAAAACTACAAATTACAGGAAGACAGGACTATAAGGAACACCACACAACTGATTCACAATTGATTGACATAAAAGACAATACAAGTTCGAGATATGGCCACCCTCCTGACATTTGATGTAGAGAATATGTATTCCAGTATACCAATAACCGAAACAATAAACATTATAGAACAAAATCTTTAGACACACAGTACACTTCCACATGAATATATCAAAGAAACAGCCAGGCTTCTAGCGCTAATAACAAAACAGAATTATTTTCAGTTCAATAATGTATTCTATTTACAAAGTGAAGGAATACCAATGGGATCTCAAGTGTCCGTAACCATAGCAAACATATTTATGAACCATGTATAACAGATTATATTTAACAAAATAGTGCCAAATAGGTACAACATCCTATAATGGATTAGATTATGGATGCTATCTTGTGCCTGATAGATGAACCAAACAATAAAATCGACCAGTTACACACATACATAAATTCTGTTCATGATAAGATACATTTCACAATAGAGAAAGAGCAAAATAGACAGTTAAATTTCTTCGACATTCCATAAAGATACAAAACAACCAACACACTTTGCCATATACCAAAAACCGAGAACAACAGACACAATTATACACGAGACACCACAACATCCCAATGCTCAAAAGCAGGCAGCTCTTAGATACATGCTGCACAGACTAAACACAATACCATTAGATACAGACAACAAAAGAAAGAAATGAGTACTATAATACAAATAGCCACAAACAATGGTTACAAAGATAACTTAGTAACAAAGCTGGACAATAAAATCAAGAAACAGAAAAAATCAAACACCCAACTGTCACCAACACAAGGACAAAATCACACACAAAGAAATACACAAAATACAAAAATAGAAACAGCACAATGTGCGAAAGAAACAGAATGTAAAAGATGGTACAAAATGACATACAACCACGAATACACACACAGAATATAGAAAACAGTTAAGAAAGTAAATTATAAATAGTGCAGTGCAGGAAATAGCGCAAAATGCCAAAACTGCAGATGTGAAATGAAGCCTTCGTTATCAGGAGAAAGAAAACTAGCGTTCTACGGATCGGAGTGTGGAATGTCAGATCCCTTAATCGAGCAGGTAGGTTAGAAAATTTGAAAAGGGAAATGGATAGGTTAAAGTTAGATATAGTAGGAATAAGTGAAGTTCGCTGGCAGGAGGAACAAGACTTTTGGTCAGGCGAATACAGGATTATAAATACAAAATCAAATAGGGGTGATGCTGGAGTAGGTTTAATAATGAATAAAAAATAGGAGTGCGGGTAAGCTACTACAAACAGCATAGTGAAAGCATTATTGTGGCCACGATAGACACGAAGCCCACGCCTACTACAGTAGTACAAGTTTATATGCCAACTAGCTCTGCAGATCACGAAGAAATTGAAGAAATGTATGATGAAATAAATTATTCAGATAGTGAAAGGAGACGAAAATTTAATAGTCATGGGTGACTGGAATTCGTCAGTAGGAAAAGGGAGAGAAGGAAACATAGTAGGTGAGTATGGATTGGGGCTAAGAAATGAAAGCGGAAGCCGCCTGATAGAATTTTGCACAGAGCACAACTTAATCATAGCTAACACTAGCTTCAAGAATCATAAAAGAAGGTTGTATACATGAAAGAAGCCTGGAGATACTGACAGGTTTTAGATAGATTATATAATGGTAAGACAGAGATTTAGGAACCAGGTTTTAAATTGTAAGGCATTTCCATGGGCAGATGTGGACTCTGACCACAATCTATTGGTTATGGACTGTAGATTAAAACTGAAGAAATTGCAAAAAGGTGGGAATTTAAGGAGATGGGACCTGGATAAACTGAATAAACCAGAGGTTGTACAGAATTTCAGAGAGAGCATAAGGGAACAATTGACAGGAATGGGGGAAGAAATACAGTAGAAGAAAATGGGTAGCTTTGAGAGATGAAGTAGTGAAAGCAGGAGAGGATCTAGTAGATAAAAGGACGAGGGCTAGTAGAAATCCTTGGGTAACAGAAGAAATATTGAATTTAATTGATGAAAGGAGAAAATATGAAAATGCAGTAAAAGAAGCAGGCAAACAGGAATGCAAACATCTCAAAAATGAGATCGACAGAAAGTGCAAAATGGCTAAGCAGGGATGGCTAGAGGTCAAATGTAAGGATGTAGTGGCTTATCTCACTAGGGGTAAGATAGATACTGCCTACAGGAAAATTAAAGAGACCTTTTGAGAAAAGAGACCCACTTGTATGAATATCAAGAGCTCAGATGGAAACCCAGTTCTAAGCAAAGAAGGGAAAGCAGAAAGGTGGAAGGAGTATATAGAAGGTCTATACAAGGGCAATGTACTTGACGACAATATTATGGAAATGGAAGAGGATGTAGATGAAGATGAAATGGGAGATATGATACTGCGTGAAGAGTTTGACAGAGCACTGAAAGACCCGAGTCGAAACAAGGCCCCGGGAGTAGACAATATTCCATTAGAACTACTCACAGCCTTAGGAGAGCCAGTCCTGACAAAACTCTACCACCTGGTGAGCAAAATGTATGAAACAGGCGGAATACCCTCAGACTTCAACAAGAATATAATAATTCCAATCCCAAAGAAAGCAGGTGTTGACAGATGTGAAAACTATCAGTTTAATATGTCATGGCTGCAAAATACTAATGCGAATTCTTTACAGATGAATGGGAAAACCGGTAGACGCCGACCTCGGGGAAGATCAGTTTGTATTCCGTAGGAATATTGGAGAGCATGAGGCAATACTGACCCTATGACTTATTTTAGAAACTAGACTAAGGAAAGGCAAACCTACGTTTCTAGTATTTGTAGACTTAGAGAAAGCTTTTGACAATGTTGACTGGAATAGTCTCTTTCAAATTCTGAAGGTGGCAGGGGTAAAATACAGGGAGCGAAAGGCTATTTACAATTTGTACAGAAACCAGATGGCAGTTATAATAGTGGAGGGGCATGAAAGGGAGGTAGTGGTTGGGAAGGGAGTGAGACAGGGTTGTAACCTATCCCTGATATTATTCAATGTGTATATGGAGCAAGCAGAGAAGGAAACAAAAGAAAAATTCGGAGTAGGTATTAAAATCCATGGAGAAGAAATAAAAACTTTGAGGTTCGCCGATGACACTGTAATTCTGTCAGAGACAGCAAAGGACTTGGAAGAGCAGTTGAAAGGAATGGACAGAGTCATGAAAGGAGCGTATAAGATGAACATCAACAAAAGCGAAACGAGGATATGCAATGTAGTCGAATTAAGTCGGGTGATGCTGCGGGAATTAGATTAGGAAATGAGACACTTAAAGTATTAATGGAGTTTTGCTATTTGGGGAGCAAAATAACTGATGATGGTCGAAGTAGAGAGGATATCAAATGTAGACTGGCAATGGCAAGGAAAGCGTTTCTGAAGAAGAGAAGTTTGTTAACATCGAGTATAGATTTAAGTGTAAGGAAGTCGTTTCTGAAAGTATTTGTATGGAGCATAGACATGTATGGAAGTGAAACATGGACGATAAGTAGTTTAGACAAGAAGAGAATAGAAACTTTCGAAATGTGATGTGGTGCTACAGAAGAATGCTGAAGTTTAGATGGGTATATCATATAACTAATGAGGAGGTATTGAATAAGATTGGGAGAAGAGAAGTTTGTTTGACAACTTGACTAGAAGAAGGGATTGGTTGGTAGGACATGTTCTGAGGCATCAAGGGATCACCAATTTCGTATTGGAGGGCAGCGTGGAAGGTAAAAATCATAGAGGGAGACCAAGACATGAATACGCTAAAGAGATTCAGAAGGATGTAGGTTGCAGTAGGTACTGGGAGATGAAGAAGCTTGCAGATGATAGAGTAGCATGGAGATCTGCATCAAAGCAGCCTCAGGACTGAAGACCACAACAACAACAACAACAACATTACTCTGAAACTGCATCCATGCATGCAGACAGTGATTCCTTTCTGTTTCTCTTTTCGGATGCACTTATATTTCCAACAGTACAAGCAAGCATGAATGCATATTTGTGCATATTTAATTTGTTCAAATTCGAGGGTGTGAATCGCAGTGCATTCTTTCCCAGATTTGGTCGGTAGTCTCTTGCAGTGTTTGCTTGTGAAGGCAACTGCAGCCCATGTGTGTACCATTGTGTAGTGTGCTGAGGTTATACTTTAATGCAGGGTCATCCACGATTCGGCTTGTGAGCCATACCCTTGTTCATGTGCCACAGTACTCGCACTCCCTTCACACTTCACCCACGTCCATGGCACACTGTCTGGAATGTGGGGGAAAAAATGGAAACTGTGAATGTGCCGTATTTAGACGTCAATGCACTGCATACTACTTGGTTTCATATTTCATATCTACAACAAGGCAGGTCGCTAACAAAACAAATTTTCATTTGATTAGATTAGATTAGATTAATACTAGTTCCATGGATCATGAATACGATATTTTGTAGTGATGTAGAACGAGTCAAATTTTCCAATACATGACATAATTAAACATAATTAAGTTAATATAACAACTTTTTTTAAATTTTTTGTTAGTTTTTTTCTTTTTTTTCTTAATTTATATCTAAAAATTCCTCTATGGAGTAGAAGGAGTTGTCATTCAGAAATTATTTTAATTTCATCTTAAATACTTGTTGGTTGTCTGTCAGACTTTTTATTTGGTAAGTGACCAAAGACTTTAGTGGCAATATAATTCACCCCTTCCTGTGCCAAAGTTAAATTTAATCTTGAATAGTGAAGATCATCCTTTCTATTCAGTATTATTTATTTATTTTTGGCTCACTGAAGACATAATGTAATAATGTACTTTTTATCTGGTGCAAATTTCACAGATTTTTGCACTCAGGTTGCCTCTGTTCGTGACTTATTTCATTTCATAATGGAACAGAAGGTCTTTCACACACATATGTTGATCGAAATATTGTAGCTCATTTTCAACCTCATAATGGAGACTTAGAAACTCTGCCTGAGGAAAATAATATAGATAACCTGGACAGTCCACTTAAAATGCGAGGGCTGCAAGCCATTCCAGATGTTCTAATTTTCGCTCCTGCACTCCTTTTCCCTTCATAAGTTCAACAATAGCGTACGTTAAATCGAAAAATCATTACCAGCATTCCCTTGCACTAGCAAAAGTACTTTGCAGTAGTACTCTGTTTGTTCATTTCCATTGAAAACTGTTGAAACTGACAGTTGAATAATACATGCGACTTCAGAAATTTTACTATTTGTATCACTAATTTCTTCATGTGCTCCATGCCTACAAATTCGACATAAAGTGCTTCTTGATGTACGAACAATGAATCCTGCATGGTTTTGATTTGATTTGATTTATTGAACCATTTTTAAGCATTTTCCATACAGATGATGTCGTCAGTTTACATATATTGTACAGTTACATAATAAGTCATGCATTTTAACATGGTGAAGAAATATATACGGTTTATACTAGGTCCATTCAGTAATCATTAGATATAAATGGATCATGATTGATATACGTTAATCATTAAGTATAACTGTATTATGAAAATAAAACACATAGTGTGCCACAATTATATTTCCAGGAAAACACAAGTAATTTAGTTGTTATATCATAAAGCCACTTTAGTTGATCATTGTAATTTTTTGCTCTTTCATTGTCAACTAAATCTTTAAGCTCTTTCTTCTCAGAACTGTAATGTCGCTTCATTCAAATTCGAAGTACGTGTCGATTATATGGCTGTCTAATAGATACCGAGAATTCCCAATACTCTCTTCTGTCATTTCCATTCATTTCTGAAGCTCTTGACGATAGAGCACTAGATGGCGTCTTTTTGTGCAAGCAGCCATTAGAGCTGCAAACGTCTTTCATACCACAGACAAACAGAGGAGGGTACACAGCGCTGACACTACAATGCTGCCGAACTGAAGAGAGTTGTGCTGACCGAAAAATTCCATGCTGCAATGCAAAATGAGAGGTTTCACTGTATCAGGTACTTCCGAGGAGGACTGAGCAAAGCCATGGCTGGCTGACCCTTGGCCTGCACATCGCTTACACATCTGGCTTGCATGTGTTCTGGCACGCTGCTTTAAGACGATTTCTATGCAGTGATGTCTGTCGACTCCAGAGAGAGCACACTGAATGTTTTAAATGATTGCAGACAAAAAGAAGTCATATGGGCAGGCACTTCTAAAGACAATTTGAGAAAACAACTAAGAGCCTCCCATATGTGTTTCCCAGTTTCAGTAATAATCACTGAAATACTTTGTATAGACATGCTAAACAAATATCTCAAATTGGTATATAAGTCGCTGGTTGTCAGTTAATTAAACATTATTGTCAGTCATGTCCGGCAGAGATCGCATAAAAATATCTTGCCTAGTTCTCAGTCTCCAAAGCACAAAATGAGAAGCTTCCTATGACCTTCAATGAAATTTGAAATCAAAACGTTGCTATCATTAGTGTATAGATAATTCTGTTACTTAAATATTGTTTTACCCATTTGTCTTCAAGTTTTCTTTTTCCCTTGCTGTCTGTCACAATCAGGGAATATTGATACAACTGGTTCTTGAAAGAGTAGGGAGTGGAACTCGGACCATGAATGTACAAGTACCTGTTGTCATGTGTGGGAGAGATAACTCTTTTTAGGCTGAATCCAAACAACAGTTCCCCCAGCCCAAAGAGTATCTCCAGCAGTTTTTAAAAATTCTGAAACAGTCACTCACAAAACAGATTCTAACACACCAGATGACACATGTACTACATGTCATAAAGAAAGAGAACCCGTTGGAAAACGTAACATGAGACATTTCAGAGACTTAACAATCCTCTATCAAAATATGCAGTCAATAAAAATGAAATACAACAATTTGAAATTGGTCCAATCTTTGAATAGCACAGTAGATTGTATCATTCAACTTCAGTGTGGCGACACAGAAATCAAACATGTATTATTATCGTTCTGTGAAAGGACAGACTCTTACTGTAGGACTACTCCAAAATGTGGAGAATCAGGCATTTATACCAGAAAAGGAACACAAATCAACTTGAGGCATGACCTTAGTATGGGAAGTGAAGACAATTTGAAATATCAACTGTTGAATTAATGGGGCTTGATAATACCAAGAAAATAATGATTTTGTGCGTGTATCGAACCCCCAGTGGTAGTATGGACACTTTTTTCAATAAATTAACAGTAGTTCTAGGTAACATCTCATATACAAAAGACAACATAATTTTGTGTGGAGACATAAACATAAAAGCAAATATCATACATGAAATTAGTAACACCCTCATGTATATCCTTCATAGCTTTGGCATGTTCCTGTTGGTCACAACAAATGTTACTACAATTACATCACTAATTGATCATGTGGCCACAAATATGGATACGGAAAAGTGTGATGTAACTGTAAAAAATCTTGGGCTATCAGAGCATTTCTGCCAAATAATAACACTAAAATCTGGCATGGAAAAATTTCCTAGACTGTAACCCTACAAAAGACATTTACCAGAAATACAAAATTTTTCTAAAGAATTAGCTAACCAAAACTGGAATGAAGTGTACACAGACATCCGGCTACCTTCAGGTGAGTAGTCAACCACTGAAGAGCCCAACAAGTACCTTTGTGCTGATGAGGAGGACTCTTTTTTTGCCTCACGATGGCACAGTGTGGACTGTTTAGGTATTCCTGTAAACATTTCTTAGAAAATATGTTATATATACATATATTTATTGATTGACTTCTTTGTTTATACTTTATTGGTGCATTAATTTGTCTTCTGTGCTAGTTAGCGGTTTTTTTTTCCACATACACATTCACTCATCTATTCACATGCATGCACACACACAGTTATTAGGGTAACTGGGCTTCTGGTAGGGGGATATGTGCATATTTACAATGCTTCATTACTTACAGTTGGTTAGGAGTCTGTGGTTGGGCAGGGATTCAGGATAGGGCGTTGTCTTGGAATATTTGACTTCTTCTTCATCTCCAGAGTAGATCCAGTCCCGCATGTGCTAACTGAGGTGCTCTCAGTGGCAGAGTACGACGATGAGAAGATTGGCGGCAGTTGCTGTCTTCTCACAGAAGTTCTTCTGTTTGTTGAAATCTCTCACGAAGGCAGGGGACTCCAGCCAGCTCATGCAGTTCTTGAGTTGGGAAGTTCCATGGGAGTTGGAGGGCCCTCTTCAGCGCCCCATTCTGTTCTCGTTGTAGCCCACTGATGTGTTGCTCTGCTGTGTTACCCCACACTACTGCTTCCACATGAGGCATCTATCTAATGTGACTCCTAAGTAGAGCGCCGTCTTGCTCCAGGTTGCTGGAGTGGCGCGTACTTTGATGGGAGGAAGATTCGCAGCGATTTTCTTCTGCATATTGCAATGATTTGGGTTTTGCTCAATTGAATGCAAGACGCCATTTCCTTGCCCATTCGCAGAGTTCATCTGTGGCCCTCTGGAGTCTGTGGTGGAAGAATCTGATGCTCCTGTTTCGTGCATAGAGCGCCATGTCGTCGGTACATAGGACTGTATGTAAGTTCTGTGTTATATGTAGGCCACTGATATGTAAGGTGTATAGTACCGGGCCCAGTACATTGCCCTGTGGTATCCCAGCTAGGATGTCTTGTCTTGAAGATTCGCTGTTCTGTATCCTCATGTAGAATGTCCTGCCTTCTATACACGATTTCAGAAGCGTCATGTGTGACACTGGGACTCCCATGTCCAACAGTTTAAACAGTAGGCTCCTGTGCCACACAGAAACAAACGCTCTCGGCATGTCTAAGAATACTGCTCCCGAGAATTCTGTGTGTTCCATGGCTTCCATCGCTTCTTCTGTGACCCTGAGTGGCTGTTGTGTTGTCGAGTGTCTGGGGCAGAAGCCGAATTGCTCATTGGGCAACTGTCGTTCCGTGTTTATATGGCGCATCAGTCTCTTTAGGTATAGGTGCTCGAATATTTTTGATAACGCCGGCAGTAGGCTTATCGGCCTATAGCTGGGCGGCAGGATCGGGTCCTTTATTTGTCTGTGGATGGGGACTATGGTGGCGTATTTCCACGCCCATGGGTATGTCTTCATGTTCAGAGTAGTGTTGAAGGCTTTCGCCAGGATTTCTGCTGCTTCTGCTAGCATTTGCTTTATCATTTGTTTGTTGACCAAGTCGTCTCCTCCCGCTTCTCTCGGGTTCAGGTGTTTGAGTTATTGTTTTACTTCTTCTGTGGCGATTTCTTCGATATGGTCATCTTCTATTGCTGCTAGGAATTTGCGGCAGGCTGTCATTCACTGTTGCGATGTGTTCTGGCCCGCTGGATCGGCTATTGGTATGAAGTTCTGGGCAAATACATCAGCTAGCGCATCTGCTTTTCCGTTTGGCTCACAGATGGCGTTGTTGTCTACTGTTAGCGGAGGTATTCTCTGATGATGATGGAGGAGTGTCTTGGTGGCAGTCGAGTCTGTTTCACCATCTATTTTTAGTGCTGAAATTCTGTCCGACAAGGCTTGGATCCGGTGGGCCTGCTTTAGTTTCGCGCTGCAGCCGGTTTACTTTTCCTTCGGTTGCCATGTTTCTTGTCCACGTCCATTCTCGGAATAGTCTATTCTTATCTGCGATGGTCGTCCGGATTTGTGGGGGAAAATGGTGTGGGATGGTGTTCCTTTCCTCCTCTCTTCTTGCTGGTGTTGCTGCGATAGTGGCGTCTACTGCTTCCTCAGTTATGTAATGGACGTTTCTTCGGCTCCTGCCATCTCAGGGTCAGGGGGTGTTTCGAAGTCTTCTGTTGGTTGTTGTTTGTAGTTTTGTCATCTGATGTCATGAAGCTCTAGTCCATTTTTTGCTGGAATGACGCCTTCTAGGGCAATATCAAAAATGACTAGTTTGTGGTCTGACGGTTAGGCGTTACTTGTGCTGGCATGGATGGCCAGTGGCATCCTTCTGACCATTGCGACGTCCAGTATGTCTGGGCTATAGCGTTTCGAAGGGAAGGTTGGGCTGTTGGGTCCGATTATCTCCGCTTGTCGTCTTTCTTCGGCGATTAGCAGTCGCCTGACACCAGTCGCCTGACACTGATGCTTTTCACCCGCGAATTCCACGCGTGGTTTTTCGCGTTGTAATCTCCGCCTGCAAAGATGTTTCCTGGGATGAATAGTAGGGCTTCAGTGTCGGCAGGGTCGAGTGCTCCATTCCGACTGGGCTGTCTGTAGACGGCAATGAAATTTATTCTTCTCTCGTTGTGTCGACTGCTACTCCGTCTGCTTCTTGTGTGTTGAGACGTGGGAGTTCAATGGGGTGACAGCGGAGCGATCTCTTTAAGTAGATGGCCGTTCCTCCCTTATGTGTTGGGCAGTCTCTGTGGTGGCATCCGTGGTTTGGAGCTGCTACTCTTATTCCAGGTTGAAGGTATGTTCGCAGATGGAGATAACCTTGATTTTATGTTTCCTAAGCGATCTGCCTATTTTAGAAGACATATTCCCAGACTATGGATGGAATGCAGCTGACTTAAAATCGTCATTAGTGTCCTCAGTGCGTTGCTTCTTGTTATTATAGCTATGTATAGCCTCCTTTATTTGGCGCGAAGTGTAGACATTCTCTTTAAAAACCTTCACCAACTGTTCTAATTCTGTGTGGAGTTTTTCATCGTCCGTATTAATTACGCAAGAACATGGAGTTTACTATGGAGACCGAGGGAGATGAGACTTTACCCTTTCTAGACCTGCAAGTACGCCGTGAGAGTGATGGGTCGTTGGGACATTCTGTGTACAGAAAACCATTGCACACAGATCTATATCTCCAGGCGTCTAGCTGCCCTGCACAAACCGCCGATGTTCTTAGTACCTTAATACATCGGACGTTGAAAACCTCCACGCAGAATTAGAGCCCTTGGAGATGATTTTCAGAGAAAGTGGCTACACTTCACACCAGATACGGAAGGCCATGTACAGCTATAAAAACGAGGAGCAATGCATTGCGGACACTGATGACGACTGTAACTCAACTGCGCTCCTTCCATTTGCCGGGAATGTGTCTTCTAAAATAACCTGATTGCTCAGTAAAAATAAAATCAAGATTGTCTTCCGTCCACCAGCGAAGAGCTTGGCCCTGGTTGGATCCGTTAAGGACGACTTCCAGCTGGAAAAAGCGGGCGTTTACGAAATTCCCTGCAAGTGTGAGACTGCATATTTAGGCCAGACGACACCAACTGTCCAGGAGCGTTGTACAGAACATGAAAGATACACCCGTCTTTGGTAACCGCTAAAATCAGCAGTAGCAGAACACAGTATCTCTATGGGACAGTCAATGGAATACAATAGAACAAAATCTTTAGCTCCAGTTTCCAGTTTTTGGGATTCATTAATCAAAGAATCGGGTTAAATATGTCTTGCCAATAATCTTATAAACTGTGACAACGGCTTTCAACTGGATAAAAACTGGAATTCTATAATGAAAAGTATCCAGTCACAGCATAATCGACGAGGTCATTCGATACTCAATGATTAGACCATCTCTCACTTCCACCACCGAGGGCAGCAGAAGTAACTCGACTGTCCCGCGCGTGTCATCACCCGACGCGTGCACCGAAAGACGCCAGCACATTTCGCATGCGCGAAACGTCTCTGGGCCGAAACATCGTGGCAAAATGTCGATGGGTTCCGGCTGCACACTCGAAAATTATTAGAATTATTTGTAAAACAGTATTGTACACTTGGGATAAACTGAATGAGGTAGCACTGTTGTAAACATAGTGGCCTTGTATTGGGGTTGATTTAGATTTTCTGTGGTTCCCTGAATTCCTTCAGGCAAATTCCGGGACGGTTCCTACGATATGGCCTTGACTGACTACTTGTTCCATCCTAGTCACACTAGACCTGTAACTATGTAAATGTCTTTTTATATGAATTACTTTATTTTTCTTGCTATTAAACTGTAATGCCAACGCCTGTACAATATACTTGTGAATGAGATCTACTACCACCACTACTCCTTTACTACTGCTGCTACTACTACTACTACTACAACTACTACTGCACAATAAACACAGCAGAAATTATTGAGTATAGAAATGGGTGCATAGCTGACTGCTAAAACAGTTAGGTAACATGTGGACACAAGAGCAAGCTTGTCTACAACATTGTTGCACAGCACATCCAACCCCCATGTGCGCAAATAAATTTTTAACGTTATTACTTGGTGAAAACAGCAGAGAATCGGGTCCAGCTCATACTGCGTGTCACAGCCAGTATTTGGGACATGCAGAGAGTGCCAACGTCGCAGCAGGCACGGAGCCTCATAATACATTTCCACACTGAGCAATCAAGGAGTTCAAATGGCGCAGGATGACAGCACTCAGTACATCATTCTGCGAGCCTTGCAGTATGGAGCCATAACATGCAACCTCTTAGATCAGCTGCTCCACAGCGTCCCAGCACTGATGGAAAGTGTGAAGGTGAGGGGACATGGTGAGGACATGTACACTTATACTTCTGGGTAATGAAGACAAACGGCTGCATCACTGGGCACGATGACGTTATGTCCAGCTTAAATACGAACAACAATTGTGATGTGCTGCCTGCTGCTGAGAGAAGATTTCACCTCTGCACCCGCAGCCAGCCAGGTGTAATGGAACCTCTGTGACTGACAGAAGATGTGGATGATTCTGGGCCTTTCCTTGGTGAAGGACAGTACCGTGTGAGTGCAACCTACTGCAGTGTATATAACCTCTTGGGCGAGACACCTAAGAGCCATCTCTCTGGTGTACATAGTATCGCCTCCTTGCTGTATGCAATGTTGCTGTTTGGATCTTCGATTCTGTCTTCGTGTCTCCCCCTGTCTGTGATATGCTGTTGCTACCCACTTCAGCACTTGTCCATCTTCAAGAGCACTAGAGTGAGCCACAAAAGTTACTGGTGTACCACGGAATGCTCGCGCCTGCAGACTTCCGATCTGGCTATCTGCGTGAAATCGTAGCTGTGTCCTGACCTTCAATACTGCTGCAGCTGATGAAGCGCTAGGTATGTCCACACTCCCTATCGTACTCGAGTGTGTAAATCAGCATACCTTCTGCCACACGGGAGAAGAGAGTCCATACTGCAATACCACAAGTAATAAATACTTTTCCAGACAACACTGTTTCACTCACGCCTTACGGCGTACGGCAGCCACCCACTCAGCCCCCGAGCTCAGCTTCCTGCTCCTGTCGCGCCACCACCTCACCTGCTCAGCCTCCACGCCCTCTAATAATCCTGATCCTGAGGGTGACTGCTGAAACTGGTGATCAGCAGTGTGCGTCATGATAACGCTGCTACATCTGGCGTCAGAAGTGGCTGACCACTGTGACAGCTGGTTACAAGTGTGCCTCACACTGCCACTGCTACAAGCTACGATCGGCGCCAGTGTCTGACATCGCCATCATCTCCACAACACTTCACTCATCTTGCAGTCAACGTTTCGCACATTGCTGGTTGGTGAATGAGTACCATTTTCATTGTCTAATTTAATGGCCAAGGTGGATTGTAGGAACGTTTATGTTAATCAGATGGTACTCTTCTACAATCATGTGAACCATGTGACTTGTCTGCTTTTGAGAGTAACCATCGTGAGTCATATTAAAAACCTGTTAGGTGTACATTTTGTGGTCTTTCTGGACGCGAGCTGCCGTTCACGAAGGCTGTGCCAGCCATATGTTTCACACTGTCAATCCTGGGGTCATTTGGCACGAGACTGTAGTGAATGTAGGTGGACTATCATAAGCTATAAGAGCTAAAGTAACTCCTTGTGTATGGTGTAATCTGTAGTGTGAATCAGGTGTCATTCCCTTTAGTACTGCTCATTTCTGTATTGTTTAGGCAGTAGTAGAACAACCAAGATGTCAGTAGAAACATGCATCATAATATAGATGATTCTGTTGCCACTATGTTCAAGTGATCGTTAGGTTACGAGCAGCACTTGAGCAGAAAGCTGGAGAATTTGAACATTGTAATGACCAAGTGGAAGTAGTGTATGCTGGGAAGCAGCAACTGGATGCAACTTCAGAGGAAAGAGAGAGGCAAGAGAAGGAATGTGATGCATGGTGGATACAAAAACGTGAGAGGGCTAATCCAGCAATAATACAAGCTGTCATTGTGAGGAGGAAGGAATGATAGTTGAAAGGTGCTCGGCTGAGACTAGACAAGGCAAAGAGGTGTCAGGAATCGAAAGTTGTGGAAATTTCTGTAAGTCTACTTCACACTCAAAGTAGACAAGGCAAAGAGGTGTCAGGCATCGAAGGTTGTGGAAGTTCCTGTAAGTTTACTTCATACTCAGTGCTATATGGAAGTAAATGAGTGTTTGAGTAGCAACATAGGTAATGCTGATTTAGGTGCGGTAGTATCTACTCCATTGGGCTATAATGGTTGTTGTTTTGAGGAGGTGGAGTTGGGCAGGATGTACTGGAAATACGTGTCATTGATTTTTTCGTCATGCAGATTTAAGCTGCAGACAGTGATCTAAAGGTTGATACTATGGAAAATGCATGGGAAGTTATTGATCATGATAGTTGCGGATGATGGAGTAGTACAGACACATTAATTTCCTGCAGGCTAGTCGCCTTCTTCAAAGGTGGAGGGCGGAAGAGAGGAAGGAGGAGAAATGCTTGTAAGGCTAATGATCGACTTGACAAGACTGAATCCTTTCAAGAATGCGTGCCTAAGGATGAGGGGAAATTTCACGATACACGCAATGTTACAGGAAACTAGTGTAAAAAAAATCGTGCAACTGTTCTGAAAAGCACAATAAAATTCAGGGAGACATTGTTTCATCTGAGGAGACAGTTGGAAGTATTCCATCGTCGCAAGGGTCTTTTATCATGAGAGTAGAACCAACTAAACTGTTTACTGCATCACTAAGTGCCAAAAAGCACAAAGAAGTTGACTGTAAAATGGAAAGTTATTATAAAACATGGCGTAGTCAAACTGTAAGAAACTATAGAATGAGAGAGGTAACTCGAGATACCGACCAGTATATTGTACGTGGCAGTACCGCAAGTAGTTCCTGGATAAGCATAGTTTTAATGATCTATGCTTCTAGAAAACGTAAGGGAAACTTTGGTTTAAAAGATAAAGTTCCTGATGATACACCAAAACAGTGGATTAAACAGCCAACTAATAGAATAAGAAAACTCTAACTTGGTTATAGCCTATAAGGACAGAAATGGCGATAGCACAGCTATGTTTCTTATAGCATCTTGCATACTTTACCTGCACTTGAGGCATGTAGCTAGCTGACAGTCCAGTGGATCTACTTTCGCACCTTGATAAGTAAGAAGTAGGAACTGAAACCAATTAACTGATGCATGTAATTAAATTATAGCAAGTATAACGATAAAGATATCGACCATATTAGAGAGTAAAACCTAGATTTAATTGGGGGAAAGTACTGTAACAGACTACATGAATTATTAACCGAGAATGTACAGTATAATCTATGCAAAATGAAGTTTCTTTAGGATGACGGTAAAGCCAAATTCGGGAGAAATTTCTTAAAGAAGGAAGGCAGAGAATCAAATCTGTCTTATACCTTGTGTCACAAGCGGTGTCTTGGGCAGGCAAAGAGTGCGACAGTTGCAAAAGGCAGGGCGCCACTTGTAATAAAATTTCCACACCGAGACGATCCGTAATAGGAATCGCAAACGGCGCAGGATGACAGGACCCAAAAAGTCATTCTGCGAGCCTTCCAATACGGACCCGTAACATGAAACCTCTGAGTTCAGCCCCCCATGGCTTCCTAGTGCTGACGAAAAGTGCGAGGCAAGGGGAACTGACAATAACTGGGACGCTACGCTGGGGACAAGTCCACTGACACCTCTGGATAAAGAGGGCAAAGGGCTGCATCAGCTTAAATACGGCCGTTTCAGAAGCCTCAGTCTCAGTGTCTGGTCATCCTGTCTGCATTTATGATTCTGAGGGAATGATAGTCTCACAGTTACGGGATAACTTAGTTGGCGAATAGTGATGTGTTGCCTACTGCCGACAGAAGACTTTGTCTCCGAGCCCTCAGCCATCTGACTGTAGTGGAACCTAGCCACTACAAATTGCTCCTTCTGTTTGGTCACCTCTCTGACCGACGGAAGATGTGGATGAGCCCAGGCCTTCGGCCGGTTGAGGACCGTAGCAAGTGACTGCGAACTACTGCGTACAACCTGTTCGCCCAAACACCTGGGTACTGTCTCCCTGGCTGTACGTAGTACTGCCTCTCTGGCTGTTCACTATGTTGTTGATTTAGGTCCTAGGTTTCCACCTACACATCACCCATTGTCTGTGATACGCTGTTGACACCCGCTTAAGTGTACATCTGGCTTCAAAGGTGCTGCAGTGGCCACAGGAGTTACTGATGAGCCATGGAGTGCTCGCGCCTATGGATTCCTTTTCCAGCTACCTGTAACATAACGCCACTGAGTCCTGACCTAAACCACCACTGAAGACAATGATGCGCTGCGTCGGTGTTTCTTGTCACACTCGAATGTGCAAATCAGAATCCCTTCTGCTGTGCTGGAGAAGACGGCCTGTACAGTTATATCACATGTAATAAGTATGTTTAGAGACAATGCTGTGTCATTGGTGCCTAAGGGTGTATGACAACCACTCACTTCAGCTTCTGGGCTCAGCCTCCTGCAGCTGTAGCTTCACCACTTCAATTTTATTATTTATTTATACGTCAGGTTCTGTGGGACCAGATTAAGGAGCAAATCAGCAAGGTCATGGAACGTGCCAGTACATGAAATTACAACATAAAAGTAATAACAGATAAAAATAGATATTTATGAATCCGAAAAATGTCAGTCCATAAGTTTAAGTAAACACAATCAACAATACAACAAGAATCAGCTTAATTTTTCAAGGAACTCCTCGAGAGAATAGGAGTGACCCATGAGGAAACTCTTCAGTTCAAATTTCAAAGCATGTGGATTACTGCTTAGATTTTTGAATTCGAGTGGCAGCTTATTGAAAATGGATGCAGCAGTATACTGCACACCTTTCTGCGCAAGAGTTAAGGAAGTCCGATCCAAATGCAGGTTTGATTTTTGCCGAGTATTAACCGAGTGAAAGCTGCTTATTCTTCTGAATGAGCTAACATTGTTAACAAGAAATGACAGTAAGGAATATGTATATTGAGAAGCCAATGTCAAAATATCCATACTCGTGAACAGGGGTCGAGAAGAGGTTCGTGAACTTACACCACTTATTGCCCAAACTACCCATTTGTGAGCCAAAAATATCCTTGTAGAATGAGAAGAGTTACCCCAAAATATAATACTATAAGAAATAAGTGAATGAAAATAAGCAAAGTAGACTCATTTTTGTGTCGAACGATCACTCACTTCAGATACCATTCGAATAGTAAAAATGGCAATATTAAGTCTTTGAACAAGATCTTGAACATAGGCTTTCCACGACAGCTAACTATCTATCTGAAAACCTAGAAATTTGAACTGTTCAGTTTCACTAATCATATGCCCATTCTGTGAAATTAAAACGTCGAGATTATTTGTATTGCGTGACAGAAACTGTATAAACTGAGTCTTACTGTGATTTAGCATTAGTTATTTTCTACAAGCCATGTACTTAGGATATGTACCAATGTTGCACACAACATCCTTTATTACCAAGCTAGTGTCATCAACAAACAGAAATATTTTAGAGTTACCCGTAATACTAGAGGGCATATCATTCATATAAATAAGGAACAGGAGTGGCCCCAACACTGATCCCTCGGGCACCCCCCACTTGACAGTACCCCACTCAGACCCCACATCACAGCCGTTATCAACATTGGCTGCCTGTTGCTAAAGTATGAGGTGAACCAATTGTGAGCTACTCCCCATATTCCATAATGGTCCAACTTCTGGATCAATATTTTGTGTTCAACACAATCAAATGCCTTGGTTAAATAAAAAAATATGCCAAACGTTCGAAACCTTTTGTTTAACCCATCCAGTACCTCTCGGAGAAAAGAGGATATACCATTTTCAGTTTTTAAACGACTTCTAAAGCTGAACTGTACATTTGATAGCAAATCGTGTGATATAAAATGATCAATTATGCTTACATACACAGCCTTTTCAATAACTTTTGCAAACTCTGATGGCATAGAAATAGGTCTAAAATTATCTACATTATCCCTTTGTCCCTTTTTATAAAGCAGCTTTACTACTGAGTACTTTAATCGCTCAGGAAACTGAACATTCCTAAAGGAAAAATTACAAATATGGCTAAATACAGGGCTAACATGTGCAGCACAGTACTTCAATATTCTGCTAGACACTCCATCATAACCATGAGAGTCCTTAGTCTTCAGTGATTTAATTATTGACTCAATCTCCCTCTCATCTGTATCACAGAGGAGTATTTCCGACATCAATCTTCGGAAGATGTTTTGCCAAGAAACTTACATGATTCCCTGTAGAAACTAAATTTTTATTTAATTCACCAGCAATACTCAGAAAACGATTGTTAAATACTGTACATATAACTGATTTATCAATATCAGAAATATTTTTACTGCGAACTGACTTTATATAATCGACCTTGTGCTGCTGACCAGTTACTTCCTTCACAACTGACCATATGGTTTTAATTTTATCCTGTGAATTAGCTATTCTATTTGCATACCTCATACTCTTCCTAATAATATTTTTAAGACCCTTACAATACTGTTTGTAATGGGCTACTGTAGCTTGATTGTGACTACTTCTAACATTCTGATATAATTCCCACTTTGTTCAACAAGATATTCTTATCCCACTAGTCAGCCATCCAGGCTGCTTATTATTGCTAGTACCCCATTTAGGACGTTCTAATGGAAAGCAACTCTCAAAGAGCATGAGAAATGTGTTAAGGAAAGTTATTGGCACTATAAACATCCTGCCACTCTTGTTCCTTGACAAGGTTTAAAAAACTCTCTATTGCTGTTGGATTAACTTTCCTACATAGTTTTTAATTAAATATGACATTAGTTTGAGTACAAAAGCCTTTCTGTGTTAAAATTTTTGCATCATTGTCTGAAAGGCCATTCACACTTTTACTAACAGAATGCCCATCTAGTAATGAAGAATGAATAAAAATATTGTCTAGGGCTGTGCTACTGTTCCCCTGCGCCCTAGTTGGAAAAACCACAGTCTGCATCAGATCATATGAATTTAGGAGACCTGCCAACATCCTTTTTCTTGCACCATCATACACAAAATTAATATTTGAGTCACCACATATAACTAGTTTCTGGTACTTCCTACAAAGTGAATCAAACCCTCTCTAGCTCAAGCATAAATGCTCTGGAGTTGGAGTTAGGGGAGCTATAAACAACAACAGTTAGAAGTTTAGTTTCACTAAATTCAACTGCCCCTGCACAACATTCGAATATCTGTTCTGTGCAGTGTTGTGACATGTCTATGGACTCAAATGAAATACTGTTTTTTTACATACATAGACACTCTGCCAGCCCACAAGGAACTCCTTGAAAAACAGCCAGCGAATGTGTACCCTGGTAAAGGAATCCTCTGAATTGTCAAATTATTTAAGTGGTGCTCTGATATATCAATAATTTCAGAGTCAACATCTATAAGCAGTTCACTAACTTTATCTCTAATACCTCTTATATTTTGATGAAATATGCTAATTCCTTCTCTACTTGGAAACATTACATCCTCAAAGGTGAATCCTTTGTTAGTGGGACCTCCTTTAAGCAGGTATACCTATCAGCTGACTTCAATCTAAAAAAGGTGCAGCTCTAACACCAACTACTACAGGAATTTTTGTCATGAGTGAGCCCACCACCACCAACAATACCACCACTACCCATTAAACTGTCACCTATAAGCTTAGCCAGCCTCCCCTTCCCATACCTATTGAGGTGCAGGCCATGCTTGCTCAGCCTCTATGCCCACGAGAAATCCTGATCTGAAGGGTGATATTCTGTCCACAAATTTTGAAAACACGTTATTATTTCCATGCATCTGCACTGGTAGAAGAGGAAAGACGCAACATGTGGACATACCTTCACTCAGTCTTTAGTGTACCTTTACTACCATACCCTGAATTAATACATATGATTTCAGTTCACATCTTACTGAAAACGATGGCACTAGAATTTTGAAATCAGTGGTTGGAAATGGCAGCTTATGGCCTATTGATGTGATGTTACTTTTGTTGTGGGTTGCATGTGTAACCTGGCTGACATTTCTACACACCACAGCAAAACTTATCACGATGCAGTTATCTACATGGCGTTAACTGAAATCATACAGATAGATACAACTATCATCATCCAGGTTGCAGCAGTACAACATGACCAAAAGCAAAACAAGAAGTACTGGTACTTTTGGCAATTATAGTTCATGCTTGAGTAAGCAAATGTCACTTTGCTGCGCTTTGGTAATTACATCTCTTCACTCACTGCAGATGTCAGGTACTTTTCATCATGTAAACAAATGTAGCACTGGAAATTATCACTGATTAACTTAAGACAGGTTTTTGTGCACTTTTTGCGCAGGCAAAGTTGCATTTCCATTGAAACAATCCTGTAATTCGGTTTTGCTATTGACTGAAGAGTGAACTGGTCTCATCACATAACAAATCTTCACAAGAGATTTAGCTAATCGATTTTTGTCTTACATACTATCTCTGAAAGTGCGAAATTAATCCTATAAAGCAGCCTACTGTGGCTACTTCAATTCTTTATCATTAGATGGAATTATATTTTGAGGAAACCAATTTTCATCTACATCCATCTTCTGCAAGCCACATTACAGTGTGTGGTAAAGGGTGCTTTGTGTATCACCAACATGTAATACTTTGCCTGTTCCAGAGAAGAATGGCTTGCAGGTAGAGTAGTTGGCAATAAGCCCAACATACAATTATCTCAATTTAAAGATGTTATTGGTCCAAGACAAAGTACTGGAAAGGTTATGTTTTGCAACACTACTAAACACAAACCACGTGGTGTGCAAAAAAGTGTGTTGAGAAAAACATAAGAAATCCATAGTGCTGCAGAACAACTAAATATTAGACCAAAATTATCAGTGTCTGACGCATAAAAACAATGATTTGCTAGCAGATGGCATTTCCCTATGTAAA
The DNA here is from genome assembly GCF_023864345.2 of Schistocerca serialis cubense. Lineage (NCBI taxonomy): Eukaryota > Metazoa > Arthropoda > Insecta > Orthoptera > Acrididae > Schistocerca > Schistocerca serialis. The sequence goes on along the minus strand of NC_064639.1, from coordinate 401,075,299 downwards.
CGAGAAATAAAAATAAAATCACTATAAGTATAAATCAACTTAGTCGTAATGTACTGTTTTTCGATCTAAAACCAAATCAAAATTTAAATAACTTAATTACAGACCACTGATGATGCTTTACCTCTATAAAGCAAAAGCATCTGGTGAAAAATAATAACGCATTTTTGTAGTTGCAATGACAGAACAAAAACACCCTCAAGAATTGTAAAGCAACTACGAACACTATGACCACACAAATGAAGAATTTAATGTTAATATATATTGAATTTTTGCAGTTTGTTGAATATCAGAGTCTGAACTGAATGTCAGCCTCACCTAAAGACACATTTGAATGAGTAACCTCTTGTCCAATGAACAGTCAATGTATAATAAATTCTGATTGTAACTCCAAGTTGTCAGAACACTGATTTAGCAGACATTGGCATTGAATCAAGATTTAAGTAGATTTCACCTTCAAAAAAATGGTTCAAATGGCTCTGAGCACTATGGGACTCAACTGCTGAGGTCATAAGTCCCCTAGAACTTAGAACTACTTAAACCTAACTAACCTAAGGACATCACACACATCCATGCCCGAGGCAGGATTCGAACCTGCGACTGTAGGGTCGCACGGTTCCGGACTGTAGCACCTAGAACCGCTCGGCCACTTCGGCCAGCAGATTTCATCTACTCAGGAGTTCCATGCCTACTGCAGATTAGATACGTAGTTTATTTTTAACACAGATATTGATGAAACTCTCACATGTGGTGACCCTGGAGTGAAACAAACCTGGAAGGAAAGGAGATTAAACTGAGAGTTGAAAATCAAGAAGACGAAACTAATTACAAAGAATTTTTCCATGGGAAGGGAACTGATGCAACAACAGATTGCTGTTATCAAGAACTTACGTAAAACAAGGACATACGATAATATTTTAATGAAAAAAATTACAAATTCAGCAGTCCTAGCTTTGAATGGTGATGCAGGTAGTAGGTACGGAAGAGAAGCAGCTGTGAGGAATATTGATCTCCCATAAACTTTATAAATCTTCTGTGAATGTGACCTACAGTGACCTAAACCACATTCACAGAAGAGTTTATGGGATATTTATTATTCGTTTGGAATTTTAATCCAGAGTAATTCTTGCTCTGGTAGCGTAATCAACACAATGCTGCTAAGTAAATAAACAGTGAAATTAATGCAAGACAGTGCTTATCACTCAAAAGTAAAGATATAAGCACAAGCAAGACCATTCACAAATGATTCAAGTGGTTCAACAAAAGATACATAAAGATTTATCCAGTTGAACAATGAGAAACTAGTACCACATTTGCAAAAGCACACACAAGAAAATCATTCACCAATAACTCTTTGAAGCAGCAGAAACACTGTTCGCCACATAACTGCCTGATGGCACTACCAGTTCTTGGTAACAGCAGTAGCAGTAGCCACAGTAGCTGACAACATGACATGTTGTGCCACAACCCAGGCACAGAGAAACCCAGTGGTTGTAACAAATTTTTTGAAGTGAAGGTGACACAGATACATGTGCAGAGATACAGATTTTTCCAGTCAGTTATTATGATGAGAGACATTGTAATCATTTACCTTCACAGATTATAACAATAGATAGACAGTTATGAGTTACATTTACACATTAATCTATTTATTTACTTTTCTCTTTTTAAGAGAAAAAAAGAAAATTTTAGGCTGTGGACACATGACTTTAACAGAGAGCAGTATGACCACTGCAATGTTCATGCAGAAGATCTTAGTGTAGTTTGACTGTATGAATAGCAGTTTCACAAAGATAGATACTAGATTCTCGCAACTTGATGACCAATTGATTCAAATCGATAACAGATTTACAAATTTACAAACCAGGTTTGATGAGATGGACATCAAACTTAATGACTTCACTGCCCTGCGTAATGGAAGAATGGATATATTAGAAACATGATTAAACTTAGGATGTGACCAAATTTCAGAAATAGATAAACGACTAGAAATTGTAGAGGATAAGTTGGATAGTACACATCAACATGTACTTGATATAAAGACAGGAGAGGAGAAAATGTTGCAAAGAACTCAGGCTGTAGGAAAAGAATTATCAGTCACTTAAACAAATTTAGATAAATATGCATATAAGGGTACAGAGGTTGTCATGATCGAATTCTATCTGTAAATAGATACAGAAATGGAAATAATAATATAAACTAGCAGGAAAGTACATTAAGCAATAGTATGAATGTGGAAAGGGAGAACTAATATGATTCTGGGGAGGGGCTCAATCCCCTGAAGCAATGTAAAATGAGCCACAAAGAACTGCTTTAAATTTGATTAGGTATGTTCATGACAATAAATTAACAGAGGAGTTATTATAGGTGAATATCTAATCCAATGAAAGAATACATAAAACCAAAACAAAAAGTATAGTAGGATATCAATAAGTGTTTGAGTAATTAATGTCTATTTTTTTGGAATCAAACAATTCATTGAATGTATTCCTAGACTAGCAGAAAGGACGCAAGGATAATAGGAATAACAGGGACAATGGGTAAACCAGTACATGAGAAATAATATGTAACTTTCATATAAAATGATTATACATTTCAGCAACCAAAGCCCAGAATTACAGGTTTAAACATACCAACAATCCTAGGCATAGACTAGCTTTCAGACCAGAAGGTATCATTAAATTTCCACATAGTAAACATGGAGAAATTCTTATATTATACAGGGCTATTACAAATGATTGAAGCGATTTCATAAATTCACTGTAGCTCCATTCATTGACATATGGTCACGACACACTACAGATACGTAGAAAAACTCATAAAGTTTTGTTCGGTTGAAGCCGCACTTCAGGTTTCTGCCGCCAGAGCGCTCGAGAGCGCAGTGAGACAAAATGGCGACAGGAGCCGAGAAAGCGTATGTCGTGCTTGAAATGAACCCACATCAGTCAGTCATAACAGTGCAACGACACTTCAGGACGAAGTTCAACAAAGATCCACCAACTGCTAACTCCATTCGGCGATGGTATGCGTAGTTTAAAGCTTCTGGATGCCTCTGTAAGGGGAAATCAACGGGTCGGCCTGCAGCGAGCGAAGAAACGGTTGAACGCGTGCGGGCAAGTTTCACGCGTAGCCCGCGGAAGTCGACGAATAAAGCAAGCAGGGAGCTAAAAGTACCACAGCCGACGGTTTGGAAAATCTTACGGAAAAGGCTAAAGCAGAAGCCTTACCGTTTACAATTGCTACAAGCCCTGACACCCGATGACAAAGTCAAACGCTTTGAATTTTCGGCGCGGTTGCAACAGCTCATGGAAGAGGATGCGTTCAGTGCGAAACTTGTTTTCAGTGATGAAGCAACATTTTTTCTTAATGGTGAAATGAACAGACACAATGTGCGAATCTGGGCGATAGAGAATCCTCACGCATTCGTGCAGCAAATTCGCAATTCACCAAAAGTTAACGTGTTTTGTGCAATCTCACGGTTTAAAGTTTACGGCCCCTTTTTCTTCTGCGAAAAAAACGTTACAGGACACGTGTATCTGCACATGCTGGAAAATTGGCTCATGCCACAACTGGAGACCGACAGCGCCGATTCATCTTTCAACAGGATGGTGCTCCACCGCACTTCCATCATGATGTTCGGCATTTCTTAAACAGGAGATTGGAAAACCGATGGATCGGTCGTGGTGAAGATCATGATCAGCAATTCATGTCATGGCCTCCACACTCTCCCGACATAACCCCATGCGATTTCTTTCTGTGGGGTTATGTGAAAGATTCAGTGTTTAAACCTTCTCTACCAAGAAACGTACCAGAACTGCGAGCTCGCATCAATGATGCTTTCGAACTCTTTGATGGGGACATGCTGCGCCGAGTGTGGGAGGAACTTGATTGTCGACTTGATGTCTGCCGAATCACTAAAGGGGCACATATCGAACATTTGTGAATGCCTAAAAAAAACGTTTTGAGTTTTTGTATGTGTGTGCAAAGCATTGTGAAAATATCTCAAATAATAAAGTTATTGTAGAGCTGTGAAATCGCTTCAAACATTTGTAATAACCCTGTACTTTGAACAAATAACTATAAATGTACTGGGTTTAACTCTTATGACAGAAGCTGAACTAGAACAAAGTACCAAACACCAATTATGCCGTTATGCTTTCCAGGTAGACAGAAATGATATAATGAACAATATAAATAAATCAAACAATCTTTACGGAAATGAAAAAGAGGATACAATACTTTCTCATGCAAATACATAAATGTCATTTCAATGTAAGCAGGAATTACTAACGATTTTGCTTGTACTTTAAATATTAAATCTCACAGCCCATTCTACACAAGTCGATACTCTACACCAGTACCTATAAAACCATTGGTGCAAGAAGAAACTAACAGAATGTTACAGTGGAACATAATAGAGACATGACATAGCTGTTACAACAATCTTTTAGTAGCCATTAAAAAAACAGGCAGAACTGTGTGATTGGTATTAGAGAAATGTACTGTCAACAAAATAACTGAATCAGAAGCAGACAGGCCACCCATTAAAAAATATTAAGAAAGTTTACTGGGGCATGGTATATGAGTACAATGGATGCAGAGGGAAAATGTTGGCAAATTGCTCTACCCAATGATTAAAAAAACATACAGCATTTTTATTTGAAGGACAATCATACAATTTCCTAGTACCACCCTTTGGTCTAAATACTTTCATGTCAGTATTCATTAGATAATTAGATAAGGTGATAGATACTGGATTAAGGGATAAAGTATTTAAGACTTTGGATGAACTGTTCCTTAGATAAAGTTCTGAAGGTATTACAATTCAATTGTTGAAATCACAATTTGGAAGAAATGAAGTTGTTTTTGGGACTCATTACAAATACCATAGGATTTAAGCCTGATTCACACAGACTAGATGCATTAAAATCTATCTGGAACCTTCTAATTAGGAATAACTTAAATAATATCCAGGAATAAGGTGGTTAAAGCACAAAATTTAATAAAATGATTGAAACAAAGCACAACATGGAACTGGGATATTCACAAAGAGGATTTCAACAATATAAACGAATCTCTGACAAAGTTACCACTACTGTACTAGATCACCCAGATTTCATCCTACCCTTCCAATTAGTAGTGGATGCATCAGACTGTTGTTCGGGATGTCACATATTTCATGAATATCATACACACATACAACAGAACACAGGCCATTAGCATTTGCTGTTAGAATGTTTACACAATATGAATGGAACTGTAGGCTAATAGAGAAAGAAATTTTATCTGAACTATACCTGTTTAAGAAATGTAATTACCTATTAACATGAAACAAAACAATAATACATATTAATAATAGTGCATTAACATGTCTATCAAAAAGCAAACTACAACATCTTAGTCTCATAAACTGAGTTTATTTTTTACAGGAGTTTAAATTCCCTATTACATACAGAAGAGGATGAGATAATATAGTACTAGATGCCCTATCTAAAGTACGTGTAGGCTTTCAGTCAAATCATCACGTAGAAGAAAGAGGAAACTTTGTAATTTATTTTCGTAGGTTTATAAATATGAAAAAGATGTGACAGCTTCCTGTCACATTTTAGAAAAGAACAAAGGAAAGATACACATTTTAGCTAACATTTAAAAAAACTTTCAACAAAACAATGCAAACACCAGTGGTAACTGTAAAATGGCATCTTGTTTCACAGGAAGAACAATGCAGATAAGTGGTTACTATGTGTACCACAAGATAGCATAACATTAGTAACTTGGTACATGCATATAGGTTATGAACATTTTGGCACAAAAAATGTACCAGGCATGCGAATAAGTATTACTAATTCAGAAATATGAGTTATCAATTAAGATATTATTAAAATCTTGAGCGATTTGTCAAAAATTTAATCAGACTACTGAGGTATGCACAATGCAGTATCCCATTGTTCTAAGCGAGTTATGGGTATTATCGCCAGTGGACTTCTATGTCCACTATCTAGAGTCTAGGGAAGAGTGGGATATATCTTTATTGTGTTGTAAAGCTGGTCTAAATTGGCCCAACTATATCTATCAAAAGGAACAACAACCAGTTGTGTGGAAATTAAATTAACATATCACACTTTTAACAATTTTGGTAGGTGTAAGAAACTGTTCCCCAACAATGGAACACAGTTCATGGCCAAAATGTTCAAAACTATGTAGCATAGGGAATCATACATCATATTTCAATTTCTAGATACCAACCACAAAGTGATGCCACTAAAAGAGTCATGCCTTAGCTAGGCAGCTTGTGTCGAAACTATTGTGTGAATAGACAGTAAAAGTGGACAGAACTAGTTGTAGAATTTGAAATGATATTGAATGAGCTACAACCCTCTCACGAAAGGTTCTCCATTGGAAATAGTAGCACAACGAGCAGAAGGAGAACAAATCCTGAGAAGAGTGGAAAGGCAGGAAGAGACTACTAATACTCAGCCAGTATCATATAATACTATTATAATACTAATACTAATATACTATAATTACAATACTAATACTAATATTAATAAAATACTAACAAGGAAGGAAGAAGAGAAGGGAGAGGTACCCCAGTACAACACAATGTATAGGATTAGTTTTTTGTTAAAAATCATAAGAAAAGCTCTAAACAAGAGAAAGCCATAACCCAATTCTACCCATTTATGACGGACATTTCTTGTAACTAAAATGCTGCACCAGAAAGTAGCGAACAGGGAGAGGTACCCCAGTACGACACAATTTAGAGGATTAGTTTTTCTTAAAAATCATAAGAAAAGCTCTAAACATGAGAAAGTAATAACCCAATTCTACCCATTTATGAAGGACCATTTCTTGTAACTAAAATGCCATACCAGAAAGTAACGCTATCAACTGATGAAGATACAGAGAAAGATAAAGGCGTCTACAAAATTTAAGATTCGAGACCCTTCTTAACTGAATGAACAAGTAATAAACTACAGAAATCACATTCTTCAAAGTTCTTGGTATAAGAAGTATCTTCCAAAACTTCTGAAAAATTATTGGGCTCTTGGGAGGGAAAATGGATATACTTTAATTAATCACAAAAGGGAGTCATAATTAATTAAATATTATTGTGTATCAGAATTCAAAGGAATAGCTCATCATAGTGATGGGATGGTCTACAAAGTTGCTACCACTGTAGTACAGTAGTAAGAAAGTATTTTGTTAGTGGGCAAAGGGGTACTATCGTATACCTACATCATTGTGTTCTTTGATGATGAAATTGATAAGAAATCGTAATATGCAAAATTAGGTTGGATGGTGAACCAATCGAATTTAGTTTAAGCTTTTCTAAAAGTTTTTATATGCCAGATGGTGACTAATAAGAGGTGTTTTAATTTTGGATTGATGTAACAGCCTCTGGAAAAGAGAGAATGTTCATAGTGTTGAAGATTTTGTAACTTTTATCCTTCGCAAGGAATTTCTAAAGTATAGCTTACTTGTGTGAAATGTCTGTTTTAATAGTACAGACTTGATAACAAGAATTATCACAGCTGTTATTTCTGTGTTTAGCAATAACACTAAATGAAGCCTAAATCTTTCCTTGGTCTCTGCTCTACAGATCCCATATCCAGTGGTTCCAATATCTGGCGGAATGATACTGAAATGATTAATGCTATTCCTGACCTACTGATGATTTAAAAAGTATAAATTTTACTTTGGATTATAGAGTAGAAAAATAAATGTATGTATTTTTTGTGTTTTGTACATCAAGATGTTAAGTGTTACACAAGATTTTTTTTCCTTTCCTAACCACACCTGGGGAGGGTTTACACCTTTTCTGTGGGATGGTAGGCATAGCATGAATAAGTTTTGTTGGGAAAGATATTGTACCTTTTTTGTTGGCTGAGTTGCAATGGAATGACATTGGTTGCATGAATTTTTTGGAGGAGGGTAGTTATACACTCCTGGAAATGGAAAAAAGAACACATTGACACCGGTGTGTCAGACCTACCATACTTGCTCCGGACACTGCGAGAGCGCTGTACAAGCAATGATCACATGCACGGCACAGCAGACACACCAGGAACCGCGGTGTTGGCCGTCGAATGGCGCTAGCTGCGCAGCATTTGTGCACCGCCGCCGTCAGTGTCAGCCAGTTTGCCGTGGCATACGGAGCTCCATCGCAGTCTTTAACACTGGTAGCATGCCGCAACAGTGTGGACGTGAACCGTATGTGCAGTTGACGGACTTTGAGCGAGGGCGTATAGTAGGCATGTGGGAGGCCGGGTGGACGTACCGCCGAATTGCTCAACACGTGGGGCGTGAGGTCTCCACAGTACATCGATGTTGTCGCCAGTGGTCGGCGGAAGATGCACGTGCCCGTCGACCTGGGACCGGACCGCAGCGACGCACGGATGCACGCCAAGACCGTAGGATCCTACGCAGTGCCGTAGGGGACCGCACCGCCACTTCCCAGCAAATTAGGGCACTGTTGCTCCTGGGGTATCGGCGAGGACCATTCGCAACCGTCTCCATGAAGCTGGGCTACGGTCCCGCACACCGTTGGGCCGTCTTCCGCTCACGCCCCAACATCGTGCAGCCCGCCTCCAGTGGTGTCGCGACAGACGTGAATGGAGGGACGAATGGAGACGTGTCGTCTTCAGCGATGAGAGTCGCTTCTGCCTTGGTGCCAATGATGGTCGTATGCGTGTTTGGCGCCGTGCAGGTGAGCGCCACAATCAGGACTGCATACGACCGAGGCACACAGGGCCAACACCCGGAATCATGGTGTGGGGAGCGATCTCCTACACTGGCCGTACACCACTGGTGATCGTCGAGGGGACACTGAATAGTGCACGGTACATCCAAACCGTCATCGAACCCATCGTTCTACCATTCCTAGACCGGCAAGGGAACTTGCTGTTCCAACAGGACAATGCACGTCCGCATGTATCCCATGCCACCCAACGTGCTCTAGAAGGTGTAAGTCAACTACCCTGGCCAGCAAGATCTCCGGATCTGTCCCCCATTGAGCATGTTTGGGACTGGATGAAGCGTCGTCTCACGCGGTCTGCACGTCCAGCACGAACGCTGGTCCAACTGAGGCGCCAGGTGGAAATGGCATGGCAAGCCGTTCCACAGGACTACATCCAGCATCTCTACGATCGTCTCCATGGGAGAATAGCAGCCTGCATTGCTGCGAAAGGTGGATATACACTGTACTAGTGCCGACATTGTGCATGCTCTGTTGCCTGTGTCTATGTGCCTGTGGTTCTGTCAGTGTGATCATGTGATGTATCTGACCCCAGGAATGTGTCAATAAAGTTTCCCCTTCCTGGGACAATGAATTCACGGTGTTCTTATTTCAATTTCCAGGAGTGTACTTAGTTGTTAGGTACTAATCATTGTCATTCTACAGAAAAGAGCAATTATCTCAGAGCCCTTCGAATAATTGTGTTTTCAATATTAGTACTGTAGTATTAAGTTTCCTTTCCTTTTGCTTCTCTTCAGAAATCAACATTGGTAACTGCACTACACTTTCCATCAGCATTCCATAGTAGGAAGTTGGGGCCACTTTTAGCACCTGGTGTGGGGGTGAGTTGAACAGAGCAGGTATGTAGTTTATTCGTAATACAAACATTGACCAAACTCTTGGAAAGTATTGATCGAAGGAGGGTTTTGTATGTCACCTCGTCTTTGGGTGGAACACATTTCCTGAGTATTCTTCCAATGCAACTCAGTCCAGTATCTGCCTTACTTGCAATTAATTTTTGTGGCTGTTATACTTAAAATCGTTTTATAAATGTACTCTTAGAAATTTTATGGATGTAGCTGCTCGCAGTGATTCCCCTACCATTCTGTGAGCACACAATAATGAGAAGCCTATTTCTACATAATATGTTACATTTCTTTATGATGAGGGTCAGTTTACACTCGCTGCCTCAGGAGTCAATGCTCTGCAGGTCTTCCTGTATTTCTTTACGATTTTCTAATGTTGTATACAACAGAATCATCAAAAAAAAAAAAAAAAAAAACGAGGAACTTTTGACATCATCCACTGGACAATTCAGATATGTTATCAAGCGTAATGGTCCTATGACACTCCGCTGGATTGTGCCCAAAGTTACTTTTACGTCTTAAGATTTCCCTCTGTTGATAACGATGTGTTGTGTTCTGATTGCTAAAACATCTTCGAACAACTCACACAGCTTGTCTGATATTTCATATGTTCATATTTTCTTCATTGAGCGGTAGTGTAGAACTGTATCTAATAACATCGGAAACTGCTCAGGCTGAAACACTTAATGTCTACCAACTGCTAATGGACAATCCTATCATGATGCACAATTACAATAAATAAACAATGTAGCTCCTTACAGCTCTGAGCAGGTTCATACAAAGCAATGAAGCTCACTAATGAAAGCTGATACAATGTTTTAAGAGTAAGGTACAAGAGGTGGTATGAGATGGGGTGTATATAAAAAGAGATGTTAATGTCAAATCCAATTTATTCCATAGCAAACTAGTGTCAGAATTTCTGAGTTGCTTCCCTAGAGAGTTTCTATGAAAACTGATTTAAAAAACTTGTAAGCCATGAATAAGTAAGGGGACTAATATCTCATGTAAAAGTAAGGGAGAACTCTACATAAACGCCAGAATAAGTGAAGACTCCTTCTATTCAACATATTTCTGAAAAACTGGAATATTTTAAAAAATAATAATAATAGAATCATTTATGTTTAGGTGTAACTGTATGGACAGGAATTAAAAATAATGTGTTCATTAATGTTAACACTAATCATGTATACACATCCAGTAAACTGAAACATCCCACATGATTTACAGAAAAGCATTATTCAAATAATCTATGGGGCATGTAACTAATGAACCAACTGAAGGTACACAATATCAATCTGAGCGTCAATGGCTACTGTTTTCTGGGTCTCAGAGACAGACAAAGCAAGCTGGGTTTCACATGATTGTTGTTTTTAAGTCTAAAGGTGTTTTTTACAGAAGAGATTTTTAGCCTCCAGAAGTGTCATAACTGTAAGCATTAAACATGTGCCAAAATTTTACAACAGGTCGACATCAGAAAAATAGGCCTATTGTTTCATGCATCTGTTGACAACCATTCTTGGAATCAGGAATGACGTGTTGTTTTTTACTGTCATTAGGAAGGATCTGCTCTGCCACCAACCTACAGTAGCACTTCGCTACTAGCAGAGAAAATATTCTTGGCCAAAAATGTGTTGTAAGAACAATGAATGGAGTAGACTGTAAATGCAGTTTTTAAAAAAACTTGAATGGAAACTAACTAATTCTACTACTACATCCCATGGCATGGGCATACCCAGTGAGGGGCAGTTTACTGTTTTATGTAATAAGAAATGCTGCATGTTTTCTCGGATTGTACAAGTGTATTATTGTATTTAAAATTTTTATTAAAAGCAGTTTTTCCCTGGTTTACTCTTTTATTTAATAAGAGGTGCTGTATGTTGTCTCGAGTCCTTGCTTCCTGAGACTAGTATGACCTGCCCCCCCCCCCCCCAGTTCATATCCTGGGTATGCCCTTGTCCCATGGTTTATGTGTTCCATTAGTAAAAATATTGAGTTATAAGAAGACAGTAAATATCTGAAAACAACACAATGAGGAAGCATGATTTCAACATCATCATCATCATCATCATCATCATTTAAGACTGATTGTGCCTTTCAGCGTTCAGTCTGGAGCATAGCCCCCCTTATAAAATTCCTCCATGATCCCCTATTCAGTGCTAACATTGGTGCCTCTTCTGATGTTAAACCCATTACTTCGAAATCATTCTTAACCGAATCCAGGTACCTCCTCCTTGGTCTGCCCCGACTCCTCCTACCCTCTACTGCTGAACCCATTAGTCTCTTGGGTAACCTTGCTTCTCCCATGCGTGTAACATGACCCCACCATCTAAGCCTGTTCGCCCTGACTGCTACATCTATAGAGTTCATTCCCAGTTTTTCTTTGATTTCCTCATTGTGGACACCCTCTTGCCATTGTTCCCATCTACTAGTACCTGCAATCATCCTAGCTACTTTCATATCCGTAACCTCAATCTTGTTGATAAGGTAACCTGAATCCACCCAGCTTTCGCTCCCATACAACAAAGTTGGTCGAAAGATTGAACGGTGCACAGATAACTTAGTCTTGGTACTGACTTCCTTCGTGCAGAAGAGAATAGATCGTAGCTAAGCGCTCACTGCATTAGCTTTGCTACACCTCGCTTCCAGTTCTTTCACTATGTTGCCATCCTGTGAGAATATGCATCCTAAGTACTTGAAACCGTCCACCTGTTCTAGTTTTGTTCCTCCTATGTGGCACTCAATCCGTTTATATTTCTTTCCCACTGACATTACATTCGTTTTGGAGATGCTAATCTTCATACCATAGTCCTTACATTTCTGATCTAGCTCTGAAATATTACTCTGCAAACTTTCAATCGAATCTGCCATCACAACTAAGTCATCCGCATATGCAAGACTGCTTATTTTGTGTTCACATATCTTAATCTCACCCAGCCAGTCTATTGTTTTCAATATATGATCCATAAATAATATGAACAACAGTGGAGACAGGTTGCAGCCTTGTCTTACCCCTGAAACTACTCTGAACCATGAACTCAGTTTACCGTCAACTCTAACTGCTGCCTTACTATCCATGTAAAGACCTTTAATTGCTTGCAAAAGTTTGCCTCCTATTCCATAATCTCGTAGAACAGACAATAACTTCCTCCTAGGAACCCGGTCATATGCCTTTTCTAGATCTATAAAGCATAGATACAATTCCCTGTTCCACTCATAACACTTCTCCATTATTTGCCGTAAGCTAAAGATCTGGTCCTGACAACCTCTAAGAGGCCTAAACCCACACTGATTTTCATCCAATTGGTCCTCAACTAATACTCGCACTTTCCTTTCAACAATACCTGAGAAGATTTTACCCACAACGCTGATTAAAGAGATACCTCTGTAGTTGTTACAATCTTTTCTGTTTCCATGTTTAAAGATTGGTGTGATTACTGCTTTTGCCCAGTCTGATGGAACCTGTCCCGACTCCCAGGCCATATCAATTATCCTGTGTAGCCATTTAAGACCTGACATTCCACTGTATTTGATGAGTTCCGACTTAATTTCATCCACCCCAGCTGCTTTATTGCACTGCAATCTATTGACCATTTTCTCCACTTCCTCAAACGTAATCCTATTTCCATCATCATTCCTATCCCATTCTACCTCGAAATCTGAAACATTACTGGTTGTATTTTCACCTACATTGAGCAACTCTTCAAAATATTCCCTCCATCTGCCCAAGGCATCCACAGGATTCACCAGCAGTTTTCCCGACCTGTCCAAAATACTTGTCATTTCCTTCTTAACTCCCTTTCGAAGACTGCTAATTACACTCCAGAATGGTTTTCCAGCAGCTTGACCCAATGTCTCCAACCTGTTTCCAAGTCTTCCCAAGATTTCTTCTTGGATGCTGCAATTATCTGTTTGGCTTTGTTTCTTTCTACAACATAACTTTCTCTGTCTACTTGAGTTCTAGTATGTAGCCATTTTTTATACGCCTTCTTTTTCCTTTTACAGGCTGCCTTGACTGTGTCATTCCACCAAGCTGTTTGCTTCCTCCTACATTTACACACTACTGTTCCAAGACATTCTTTAGCCACTTCTAGTACTGTGTCCCTGTACCTTGTCCATTCCTTTTCCAATGACTGTAATTGACCACATTCAACTAACTGGTACCTTTCTGAGATCGCTGTTATGTACTTGTGCCTGATTTCCTTATCCTGAAGTTTCTCCACTCTTATCCTCCTACATATGGACCTGACCTCCTGCACTTTCGGCCTCGCAATCCCAATTTCACTGCAGATTAAATAATGATCAGTGTCATCAAAGAATCCCCTGAATACACGTGTGTCCCTCACAGCCTTCCTGAATTCCTGATCTGTTATTATATAGTCAATGACATATCTGGTTCCCCTGCTTTCCCACGTATACCGGTGAATGTATGATTTCAACAGTGATTGTAAAAATCTGATGGTCCAGACGGCTGTGTAGTATTCTCACCATCTTCTTTGCTTCTCCTGTATGCAGCATCAGGCCAGGTCACTGCTTTCCTCCATAGTTCCATTATGTTTCTTTTACAACTGTTTAATTCCAGTCCACATTTCTTCTTCTTAAACCCATCTTTATTGTGTCAGTCCGTCTTGCTCTAGGACTCAATCTTGCCCTCAAACTTGGCCTCTAACATTCGTTTTGGTAACCTTCCATCTTTCATTCTTTTTACATCCTGCAGCGACTTATTTAGGGAACCTGGAGTATTAACTACTGATTCGCAATACATTTATTCCTTAATGAAATTTGTCATAAAAAATATATCTCTTTTCAAACCAATAGCTCAGTTCATAGAATCAATACTAGAAATAAGAATAACCTTCAGAAAGATTTGAATTCACTTACTTTGGTCCAAAAAGTGTCCATTATTCAGAAACATACATTTTTAATAACTTTCCAGCAGCCCTAGGAAGTTTAACTACCAATAAAATTAATTTTAAGAGGAGCCACAAGGATTTATTTGTGGCCATCTCCTTCTATTCCATTGATGAATTTCTTAGTAGAAAAAAACTGATGCCTGTTTGACTAATAATGTGAAATAATACAAATATTAGAATAATGTCACTGAACATATTCAGTACAGCAATGCAGTCATTGTAAATATGTATTGTAAAATGATTCTCCTATTCAGTGTTGCCTCATTCCATATCCATAATGATCATTTCACTTGGAGTTTGTGGAAGGTACTTTAGCATACTCTTATTTGGTTTTCATTTTTAATATTTGTTGTATATTCTTGTTCTTCTGACATAATCTACACTCTGGAGGATGTCCTCACTATGGATCAACTGAAACGAAAAATGCATCTAATCTATATGTCCATATCATTTTAACCAATTCTTCTCAGTTCCCTCGTTCCACTTTTCTACTCCAGTTTCGTTCCTAATATTGTGTGCAGTACTCTGGCACGAATGTGTGTAATGTTATTCCCCAAGAAATTAAATGTAAGTTTGATTACAAGTCGACGTATGTAGAGTGTTTGAGACAATTTCTTCTGGCGAGATTGTTTCACAGTTTGGAAGAGTCTTACTCATAATGAAAAACCCTGCTAGTAATATAACATTTTTGGGTGACAGAATACAATGTAAGACTAAATAATTATGTTAATACTAATGTAAGACACATAGTTCTTTTCAGTGTGTTCTTCCTTTTTGCCACTTTCTGGTTCTACTATATGGTGAAATGGGCTGTCCCAGCTTGAGTGCTTGCTCACGTGCTGCGATGTGTCTGTGGTCAGCAGCAGGCAAACAGCTAATGTGCAGGCATTCAGGCAGGTGAGTTTTAGCATATGCGACTGTACGCCCTGGACTTGCTCTCACTTGCAGGGTGGGCAAGTGGTTAGTGCATCCACAGAACACGTTCGGTAGATATATTTGTGTTGTATCCTACAGTATAGTTGAGGTTATGAACGATGGTGGTCGAGTTTAGGCGTGTTCTGTGCATCTACGTCATGCATTCTCCAACAAGCAATAAACGTTCAGCTGTGTTCCCAGCACTCTGCTCTGAGTGTTGTAGCTAATGCGAGCTTTAAACGTGATAGTAGAGAGCTATTCAGTGAACGTTTGTTCCACTTGTCGGTGTTGTCACAGCTGATGGTGGTGGCGAGCAACAAATTCTCCACAAGACGTAATACATTGCATCAGGCTTTCTTCAAACGCAGTGCACTTGTATTCGCTTACCATAACCGATGCTTGGAACCAGCAACAATGCAATCTCTGCCCGTGTGTTGAGGTGCACGAATCGCTATCGATCGTAGATCGGACTATAGTTGCGCCTGCACACAAACGAGCAGATGGGCACTATTCACTGCCAGTGTTCCACGGGGCAGTGCTGCAGCAGACCAACGTTACATTGTAATCTGTCAGTTTACCACTTATGCTTCAAGTGAACGCACTCGAATATTTCTTTTGTGTCTTTTTGTATAATTCCTGCCTGTGTAGCGGTTTCTGTAGAAGTATCTGTTATTGTCGTATAAAATACTAACACACACTATATCCTTGTGAGCTTATCACAGACAGGTACGAATTTTTCACATTTCTTACAGTGGGTAGAGTTTATCGTATTTTTTAAGAGAATTGTACGACTGCACAGTTCTACAGGGGTCATCTTTCCCACGCTATTTCGTTAACCTGATTTCTTATTTCTGAACTACTTTTTCAATTTGTGTTGCAGTCTTATAGCAAGCTGTACACTTTGCATTACAGTAATTGCTTAATACCTTACAGGTAAGACATTTTATTTAATTATCTTAATGAAGTTCCTGCGCTTGAAATTTACACATTCCGTCTTCGTATAGGGTTAAATCACGACCCCGTGGAGGCTAATCTTCTGGTACTTAGCCCAAAACTGTAGGTGGATAGCGGAAACAGAGCAAACTCAATGTGCTGCTTATTGGATTTGTGTTTAAGTACCAACTCAAGAAGGGAAAAAAACTCGTTCGGCTACAGCTGTAGAAGACGCATCAAATAATGAATACAATCATGCGAAATACCGACTCAAGAAGGGAAAAAAAAACTCGTTCGGCTACAGCTGTAGAAGATGCATCAAATAATGAATACAATCATGCGTTAATGGCAGCATAAACGATCAATAACCAAAGCGCCCAAGAAAAATTTGTTGTGAACTGTATATGAAAACAGTCACTGCACCACAAATAATTCATACTATCTACCAAAAAGATTACGGCAATATTGTTAATTTCACTGGTTCCGTCATACAGATACTATTCAAGACAGTCAGCCTACGCTCAAATACATGTATCCATTGGCTGATGTTTATTTATTGCACAGCCAGTCTGTTTAGAAAGTCCACTGAAACTTTCTGGGTTTTGTTACATTATCTTTGAGCTTTCAGAATTTAATATGTCGGAACTAGTTTGCAAACTCTCCGATAGAGTGCCTGCTGTAGTTCCAGAAATTGCCGAATGGCAGTAGTGTTGCAAGTGAACTGATGTGGTTGTAGAAGAGAATCGATTAATTTGTTAGAAAGAAATTACTGCGGGTGATATATCGACCAGTTAAGAAGAATGTAAATAAAACTCCTTTTACCTGACACATGGCTATAAGCAATACGAGGTTTGCAGAGGAAAATATGTCGTTTCTATCGTCCACATAACGCGTAAGTACGCCCCTTTACGGCTCAGCGGTTTACCTCTTTCGATATCACTGCTTACCGTTGATTCGAATGTGTAAGAAGACTTCAGATGCATACAGCGCAGGAATGTGTATGTATTTTGACATTCTGTTGAAAGAAATGTTATACGGGCTCTCAACTCGGTGCTGTTTTCCCATTGGCTGGTCGAGAATCCACATTTCTAATGACGCCATATAAGATACCACCTGATTGGTTGTATTTTCACGACGAGTAAGGACGGTGGGTATTATTCTAACCAATTAGATCACTGGTCTTATAAGCTATTCTCGTTATTTTACGCGATAGCGACTGATATGTGGAATGGAAGAGGAATTTGAGGATGTTTGGGATTGGGCACCAGTGTAAAATGCATTATATTGTGGTAAGCTGTCATTTGTTCCTTTACCGGAAGGGCCTGTAGTTATCCATGGCGGAGGAATGGTTCTGTTCTGATTCCGACCGAGTTTGTGACACAGGAAGTATTGAGCGTATCAAGGCACCCAAGCCGAAAGAGGACACTTCGAATGGCGTTCACAAAGTTCATTGTTCCCTAATCTGGAGTGCTTGTGTTGCAAGTGTAAATTTTAAGCGAAATCGATGTGCTCCGTTAGGTGAGAAGTTACTCACCCCATCAAGTGCGTAGTGCGTGTTCGAGATGCAGGTAGTGAACATAAAGTGTTTGTGAGTGCCCGGCTGTCATGTTGGCGTTGGTCGGAATCTTTTTTTTCTTATCTCTTGTCAAGAATTATGATAGTTACCGTCAGGTCGTGGACGGACGCTAACCTGACTCCATCTTTTGATTCGCATCTCGGTTATAAATGTTTTAAGCTAGTAAGTTGTCAAGCTTTTCGCTCATACCAGCGAGTTTTGTTTATGAACGACTTGTTTTGAATAAAGCTTCCGTTGTGTGTTTGTTACAGCCACATCCCGGGTGGTATAGCGTTAGTGTTGGTGCGTCTCTCTTGAGCTACGTCACGAAATATTGAACAAAATGAGTTTTTTTGAGAAAAGGACGTTTGAGAGTTCGGAGTCACTTTCTGTAACGAACATTGCAAAAATGTAAGTGATGTTTACATGTCAAATGTGTTAAACGTACCTTAACAGTTCTGTTATTAAATAGTTAAAGTTATATAGTAAATTTCTATTTGTCTATTTTTTGTAAGTGTCGGTGATAATTTATTACTTTTGTGTAGAATCAGCTGAAGGTGTCAGCCACAGAAAGCGCTAACCCTTTGGTTAGTAAGAATTAGCCTGATAGCATAACCCGTTCTTTCCAAAGTGCTATACGCTGTTAACAAGTACAGCCAACCAGTTCTTTATGTACTGCTAGAAATTTTTTTCGGCTGTGAAGACACGTTGTTGATATGTTTTTGTATTCATATAAACAAAACAATCTTCAGTAATTCAAAATATGCAGTTTTGGGTTAGCACTTCCTTCAGCAGGCTCCTTCAGTTTGAGAAACTTAAAATTGTACAGTATTGCATCTTGTGGCTTAACGCCGTACTGGATTGATGGGGTGAGACAGTAATATAAGCATCAGGTTACACAATTTTGCAATTCGATCTGTCCATTGTAAGCACCCAGGAGCTCATATTACATATTTTCTCGTTTACCTGGGAAATTTGCGAATAGTTTTTACATATTTTAAAGACTTTCATTCAATATAGTTGGTACATTCTTGGAAGTATGATTTTACCTTAAACAGGTGTACTGTTATTTCGCTAGTGGTAGTATCATATTGCATTTAAAGTTGCTGTTGTGGGTAATATCTATAGTAAGATGAGAAATCAGTTGTAGGCCTCATTATTATATGTGGGGTTCGGGGAGTATTTTTGTATTAAGAATATTCTGTGGTACCTGTATGTGTGGAAATACGTTTAGGTTTAGGTGAAAGTGCTCTCTTGTGTAGTCGCATGCTGTTCATGTTTTGTGAAACTGCACGAAAATTTTATTTTTTATTAGTTTACCTCAATAATACTTCTAAGATTTGTTCTCAGAATGTTGTCTTTAGAACTCCATTTAGGACATTCTCGCCATTTTTAATCCAAAGGGATTTTTAGTTTGAGTAAATTTATTCTATTTACTAATTAGTTCTTTAGTCATAAGCTTTCATATTTTTCTGTTAGATGATGGGATTGCACAGTTGTCCTGTGATTTTGGCCTGTTGTTTTGATATGTCCTGTATGTGTGCCTCTGCATGTGAATTTCCATTTCTGTTTATCGTGCAATACTTCTAATAAAGAGCTTTGTTACTAGGAATCATCTTGACATCTATGTCTTTGGTTTAGGCTTTTGGCATTATAAAAATTGAAACTATGTTGAGTCTGTGGAAGCAAGAGGTACTAATTCTTTTGGTGGGTAGGATTTTACAGACAAAGTGTTTGGTGTTTTTTTTTCCCAATGTTACTCCTCAATGTTTTCTAATATCTTCTACCCAACTTCTGTTAGGTCATTCTTTCTTGTCTTGGGATCCAGTCATGTAATTTCTTAGTCCATCTAATAGTCATTTACTTGGCTGCAGGACATGCACACTTCCATTCCATTTTCAGTGATGTAGATAATGCGTTATAATCCTATCTATTTCTGGTTTGGCTCCATTTGTTTTCCTGTCTCCTACTAATTATCAATAGGATTATCACTTGTATTCATTGGTCCATCGTTGTTTCTGCAGTAGAAGTCCATGCTGAGTGCTGTAACTCAAAACTGATAATAGACACTGGTTATCAATTTCCCATTTTTTACATATGGCCTGCTTGACCAAAAGTATTCTAGTTCATTTTTACTCTTCTGGTTACTTTCTGGATTGTCAATAAAGTGGTCATTTCAAATGCCCTAAATATAAGATTTATTAATTTTATAGGTGGTTTTGTGACCATATTCATTAATATTAAATGTTTCTGCTGGTAAGTTCAGAATGGCACCAGTAGAGTATCATCTTTGTAGCTTATTTAGAGTAGGGTCTTTGTAGTAATTAAATGGAGGAAAAGTTCTCTGAATCAGTCTGTAAAACAATCAAATGACCATCACATCTCCTGCTATTGAAATCCTTTCATTAAATGATTGGTATTTGTAGTTTTGGAATATTGTAATGGAAGAGAGGTACAAACTGCTATTGAAATTGTATTCCATGCCCAATAAACTACAGTGATTCTGATTCTTTTCAAAATTGGTCACCTTTATTGCCTGTATAACAAATTAGACTTACTAATGTTATGTGGTAACCAGTTCAGATTGGATTGGCTGCTTTTAGTTAATCTACAATAATACAACAGCAGTGAAATGGACATTATACTAACATTGAGTACTATGTGAATGTTCCTGCTCGTAGCACTTAGTTGCAAGTTAGCAACAAAAATGATCAATTTTCGAAAATGTGGTATAATTGGATGGATAAATAAAATCTACTCAGTGAACAGAGGCTGGAGAAAACCCACACAAAGGTTAGGGAGACATGGAAGCTTTCAGTTCTAGTGACTCCTCCACCTGCCGGAAGGGTTAAAGGGGAAGAATAGGGTATGAAGGAAGAGGACTGGCAACTTTTAGAAAATGGGGAGAATTATGGAAAAGTCACCCAGAACCACGGGTTTGGACAACTTTGCCGTAACTCTCCCCATTTCCTAAATTAATCCACAGAATTTAATGAATATTATTTCAGATTAGGGTACTCAGCAATTGTGCCTTGAGTACTTCTATTAGTGATTAAATTCTGTTTGGTAGTGCACTAAACTTTGTCATGGCCGTGGTAGGAAAACTATCTTGTGTGTGTCGTAGACTGTCTTGATTGCAGATGTTTTAATGGTGAATTTGATGTGTCTTGCATGTTTATCATGGTTTAGATTTACATGAATGAAACAATGGAACACACATTGGCCGTAAACTGTTTTAAATGCTAGTCCAGCAGGATAGGTTTATAAGGATCCATGTTCACTGGAAGTAATGATCCTTCCTTATTTCTTCTGTAGCAGCAGAATCATTTCTGCATCTTGCAGAGTTTTCATAGCTGATGTAATGTGGTTGTGGAATAATGTGTAGTAAACTGTTAGCTGGTAGGCCTACTGTTCTGTTATAATGTTTTTTTAATTTCCTCACAAGGTAAATTACTCATGAAGGTTTATGCACACATGTACAATGTGCTATTGAGAGGGTTCTGGCTGTCAAAATTGTGAAAAAGTTATTCTTGAAATGTATTCCATTGCAGTAAACTATTAGTGTCATTTTCTTCTAACTACTTCCAAAGAATTTCCTCTGAATGCTTTAACAGTTTGAATTTGTTGCATGAGCATTTGCAAACATATTTGCAGCTTGGATAATGAGTACAAATCAGACAAAATTAATTGCTTCTCATTTATATTGGTACATTCTTTTTTTGAGTATATATATATATCTGTCCGTGATTGTTGATCGTATTTTCGTTGAGGTGTTTCTTCGGTGTCGTGCGGTGTTGGAAACTCAGTGATGTACTTGCTGTGATGTAACATCGGTTTCTGGTGAACTCCCAACTTCTGCACGCTGACAATAACAATAAAACACAAATATCTGCACTAACGTATGATATCCTACACAAAGAATGCAAACCTGTGCACTATTTGAAATATACACTCGAGTATAACAATAATAAATGACACACCCAATTACTCATTTACGTACAGTGAAGGTACGGAAGACTTTGCATCATGGACTTATGAGTGAAATACCCCAAATTGAACCATGCATATATTCTGTACTCTATCACATTCTTTCCAATTTAATATTTCCGAAGAAACCCGAAGTTTAACCAGCTCCATCATTATCCAGTATCATGGACGGGATGTGTCATCCATTGTTTTGTTTCTCAGTTATTTTGAAATTATTTTCATTAAACCTCTGCTGGACCTCAGTGAACAGAGCATCTGCCTGTTGTACAGCCTGTGTGTCACTCTTTCTATTAGTGAACAATGTTGTCATCTGCATGTACATAAAATGTATCCATTTAAACTTTGATCATCAACAGATATCAGAAACTAGAGCTGCTGTATGGTTCATTGTGTTGCAACTTCGTTGCCTAAGACTGGTATGACTTTGCGTCACTTGATTAGATAATATTAGACAGTTGCAGAGCAACTCTCCTAATTATGCAAGACTTTAACTAACACCTACTGTGTAGACTCTTTCTTCAAAAACTTGATTGATCTTTTGAAAGAAGTTAATTGTCCTCATACTAGGTTACACTTTTTTTTTTTTTTTTTTTTCATTGTAGCTTCCATTGCTTCAGCCAGCACTGGGTTTATGCAGGTACACCTGTACCTTTAGACTTCACTTACGTCTCCTATATTGTGAAATGATAGTGTACCTGCTGGTTTTAGGAAATCTGGGAATTCAGAACTGGAATGATATTTTTCAGTTACAAGAGACAACAGTTCAATGATTCCATCAATTCTCTCTCTTTCTTTCTCTTTACAGGAGATACCATAAGTATCTGAATATCCGAGCTCACTGAAGACTTGTGCCGTTAAGTTCTCAAGATGTCATTGGAACGCACCCTCTCTGTTTTGCATGTTGCACTGGTTTCTAGGTTTCACAGATTCTGTGCTGCCTAGCAGAGATATAGATTTTTTTCCCATGTATCTAAAATTATTTTCACCTTTTTGATTGTACCACTTCTTTTGGTTGGTTCTTTAGCCTGTAAGTTATTGATATAAAGTGCATTCTTAGATTCAGTATCTGTAGCTATCTTATCAATCAGCACCTGAACATGCATTTTATGTTTGCCGTTGTTGGGTGTACTAGATCTATTTGACAATTTTTCAATCCTTTTTTATATGCCATATGATCTGTCAAGTTTCGTTATCTTGTCAAATTTTTTAAGGGTTGGGATCATGCAAACAAGTGCATCAGTTGGTACTACGTCCATAATATTTGTCACTATTAAATAGCAGATGAAAGCATCTAATCCGCATTTTTTGATGTTTAACATGAATTTTATTGCAGCACCTATTTCATTCCCTGTGGTGAATACATGAAATAATTATGTAGATTTTTTATGGTAATAGTTCTCATATGAAGATTACTATTTCTACCGTTACTACTGACTGTAGCAGTGATAGTAATTTTTTTTCATTTGCTTCTTTTTCTCTCCAATTCACATAAATTAGCACTTTGGTTATATGTTGAGACCATTTACTTAAGTATTTTGTTAGTATACTCAAGAGTTACTCTTGTCTTGTTGTTACTACTCTCTTATTAAACTTCCTCTAAATCTAGGTCTATCTTCTTTTTGGAAGTTCTATCATACAATGTTCATAATATCACCAAAGTGGAGTTACTGAATGTGGTTGTCTTAAATTCGTTTTCCAAAGCTGATAAAGTAGGTATTCTAGAAATTGAATAAAGGGGCTGCTGCAAACATAAGAAACTTAGAAGTCAATATCCTTAGTTTAGCTAAGCAATTTAAACCACATAATAAAGGCAATTCTTCCAGTCCATATTGTATACCAATCAGGTTTCTTTCAGAGTATGCCTTATACTTAGCAGTTGTTCACTCTACAAGCATATATATTTACAGATGGAAAAGTTGCACAGGTCACTCCAGTGCCCAAGAGAGGAAATAGGAATAGTCCACTCCATCAGTTCGCAGTAGGATTTTGGAATGTATACAGTGCTCTAACACTATGAATTACCTTAAAGAAAACTACCTATTGACACAGTCGGCTTGGGTCCAGAAAATCTCATTCTTCTGAAACAATTACCTCTTTATTCTCACAAGGTAATGAATACTATGGAAGGGGATTGTAAATCAATTCCATATATCTAGATTTACAGAAGGCTTTTGACATCATTCCTCACAAGCAGCTTGTAATTAAACCAAGGACCTTTGGATTATCATCTCAGTTGTGTGGCTGGATTAATGATTACCTATCAGAAATATCACTGCGTAGTAATCAACGCAAAATAGAGTAGTGATATGACATTCCCTAAAGAACTGGTATAGGATGTCTGCTGTTCCCAATCTATATAAATGATTTAAGGTTCAACTTGAACAGCCCTCTTAGTGTTTGCAGATGACGCTGTCTATTACTGTGTAGTAAATCATTAGAATATCGAATCTAATTGCAAATTAATTTAGATAAGGAATCTGTATGGTGCGAAAAGTGGCAATTAACTATAAATAATGAAAAGTATGAATATGGAATCTGCTAAATTTCAGTTACATGATAAATCGCACAAACCTTAAGGCTGTAAATTCTACTAAATTTGTAGGGCTTACAATGATGAACAACTTCAGTTGGAACAGTCACATAAAGAATGTTGTGGGTAAGGCAAATGTGAGGCTGTGTTGTATTGACAGAATGCATGCAAGACGCAGCATATTTACTAAATAGGCGGGTTCCACTATATTTGTTCGTCCTATTCTACAGTATTGTTGTGCATTGTGGAGTTCTTACCAGATAGGATTGACAGAGGACATTGAAAAAATCCTAAGAAAAGTGGCTGATTTTGTGTTATTGTGAAATAGGGGAGAGATGGTCATGGATCTGATATATAAGTTGGGTGGCAATTATTAAAACAATGTCAAACAATGGAAATTCTAGATTGGAATATCAACAGCCAAGGAAAAGATAGATTGTTACTAACTGTAAAGGTAACATGTTGAGTTGCAGGCACGCACGCACTCTCTTTTCAGTCACTCACCCAAGCAAGCAGACCTCACGCCCACTTTGCTGCAGTTGTTTATTTTTGCCTGAGAGCCTTTCTTCCATCCCACAACCCTGTATGTTTTGCTTTGTTACTATTCTCACTACCCCTATTCTCCTTAGCATTATTCTCGGTATTCATACTTCGTCTTCTTTTCTTTGCCTATTCACAGCCTTCCAAACTGTGTGTGTGTGTGTGTGTGTGTGTGTGTGTGTGTGTGTGTGTGTGTGTGTGTGTGTGTAGGGGGTCCCCTCTTTTTTTTGTTGAAGTCTTTGGCCAAGGGCTGAAGTGTAAGTTTCTTTTCATTGTGTCTGTATGCAACTCGGTGCCATTTTTACAGTAAGTAGTAATCTACATTTCCCTTGATTGTTAAAACAAAGATTTCGTGTTGCAGCAAGTTGCAACTTACTACTCCGAATGTGGAAATATTTTGCTGTCATTCATCTACATAGGGAGAATAAAATAATAAAATAAGAGAAATTGGAGTTGGCACAGAATTACTTAAGTATTTGTTGGAAGAGTGGTCTCAAGCTGGGTTCATGAACCCTCTTCCAGGCACTGCTGTGTGAATTGCTGAGTAGTCATGTAAATGTATCGTCTCATGGTTTACCTGCTGCAACTCACCCTTGCGAAATGTGTAATAGTATTTGTGTGGCATAATTTGTTATTTTCTCCTGCATTTAATGGTAAACATAAATTAGCTGTGACAGCTTCTTTATTCTCACTTTCATAATTCCTTTCAGGGATGTTCGCTTTATTCATTTTCTTTGTATGATTTGGATAAATATCTTTCTGATATTTGACTGTCATGGCTCCTGAGTGCATCAGATCTTTGTGAGGTATCTCACTTTTCTGAGCTGAGTGTGCTCGTATACAGTATTTTAAGGTAATTTGCTTCTTAGTTGTGCTTTTGATTATATGTGCTTGTTTCAGATTGCAAGTAAGGACGATTGTCTAACTTTACAGGTTTTATTGTAGTACCAAACACTGTTATTTATTTCAAAAATTGTTTCTTCTTCTAAAACATTTTTAGTTTGCCTATAACCTTGTCAACTGTTGGAACTATGACGTCCTACTGATTGAGAGTGTTAATTGATTGACATAAATTGTATTGCACAGTAGCAGGGTTCCAGTATTCATCCAAATATAGTGAATAAGGGATTCAATGAGTTCCATAAATCTCTCTGGATAAATACTGGGGTGTTTCACTCAATGCACAACTGATGCTTGCTCCTGTCCTCTCAGCTGATGCTGCTCCTCCATCCACTGATCATGGTCCAGTGGCTTGCAGAGTGTTTTTGTAGATGCGAATAAGATGTTCAACTCTATCTTTTCCTTTAACATTACGTCAGTGTCATTTTGTTAGCATCATTTTGTTCTTTCATGTACTGTTTTCATCAATGCAGTTTCACAAGTCTGTAGTAAAAGTGAACCAAACTCGTAAACACAAAATTGAATAATGTTGTTAATACATTTTGCCAAATAATGTGGCACTTTTGACTAGCTGATGTTCAGCTTTAGCTCTGTTCTTGATTGATAATGTTCTTCACACTTCCTTCGCTTTGAGTGCACAGGATAATCTAATAAAGAATGTCCAATAATCCATAATTTTGAATAAATATTACCTTAATGCAAGTGTTAATGGACATGTATTCCGCTAGATTAGTTCTGTGTTATGGAATATGGTGAGACATTTATTTTTGTAAGGGAACCGATATAAATGTAGAGAAGCATAACCTCATCTTGGTTTTCACCACTTTGTTAGTGATAAAGTGAAGTCCTCGAAGGTGTCCTTTAAGTTTTGAAAACACGAAAATCCGATAGGCTCAAGTCGGGACTGTATGGAGGATGATTGATAACATTGAACCCAAGATGTTGGTTTGTTGCAGATTTCCCAGTACTCACGTGTGGTCTGGCATTATCACACTGAAGGAGAGCATTCTTCATGTGTGGATGAACTATTTGAATTTGAAACTTGATAATGGCACACTGTTTCTCATGCACTGACAGTTATTTTACACATTGCCATGTTACATGCTACAGTCCGCAGTCTTTAAGTGTCAGGGGGGCTGCGGATAGGTAGACATGAAGAATAAAGATGTAGAATGTTAACAGTGATTGTTTTATGTAAAAAGCTTTAAGTGTCTCCACATAAAAAAAAATGGAGACATTAATTTCCAGCATGTCCTTGTTAAAAGTGGCAGTGTAGCATTTAAATAAAACTTGACCACTCGAAACCCACTCCAGAACTCCTAGAAGATTTCCCCTTCCCACAATAACCCTTTTGCTATAGGCAGCATTAATAAGACAAAATATTAAATAGCAAAGGCACTTAGGTGTCTTAACAATTTGGTTTGTGTAATTAATGGATGTATTAAATCAGATATGATTTAGTGCCACTAGGCAAAAGGACTTATTGAGGTGCCTGTCCGCTGCATTTGTAATTAAAAATAAATGTAAATAATACCCTACGATAAAAAAAAATTCCTTTAGAAATAAATATTTGTCTTGCACATGGAAGCCCATAACCCACATTGAAATTATTATTATTTTTTGGTTATGAATATGATATGGATATTTGTGGCAGGATGTAAATAATTTGGGTATAAACTTAACATTCACTGTTTTGAACAGTGGAGTCTTTAAGTCATCAACAGGCACGTAAACAAATCTGAAAACTTCACTAGCTTTCAGGCAGATTCTTTTCTGAGTTAGGAAAGTTGTCCTTTCCTTCTGTTCCTATTATGAAACAGTCTGTAGCTCCTGCCAGTATAAAGATAGGGTGGTTATAATCAAACTTTCGCTACGTAAGCCAGTGTAAATGGAAAACTATTTACCTTATGGATACCAGTCTTTATAGGAATGATATTCAGACTGCTTGCTGCAAGATTTATGTTGTCAGTAATGTGTTAGTGACGTGATTTGCCTTTAGGTTGAAGCTGTTTGCTCAAAACAGCAGTGGTAGTGTGGGTGCTCTTTGTGACTATTGATACACCGGGGTTGAAAAATATAATTCGGAAGTTCAAATTAACTGTCGATTCGAAAATTGTTCCTGGTAGAGGCTGATGACCAATTGTACTGCGAATTGTTGAAGTTGCTTTTGTCATGTCTGAGCAATGTGTGATCTTCAAGCATTGGACAAGCTGAACATTCCATATTTCCCTGTTCGAAAAGTGCTGTGAACAGTTGTAAAATAGTTTGTGTAGTGATATTCCAGATTGTTGTGGATGCATACGGTCATGACATTTAGCAACATTTGTAACCTGGAACCTACACAGGGTGTGCTGTGATCAAATATTACCCTCTTATGTGGAAATGAAAACGTGTTTCTTCCAATGGTTTATTAGTTACTTCCCTTCTGCGTATCCTTAAAATTATTACCAGAACATTTCATTGTCCTACAATTGCTTGTTTTCATGGAGGCCATCTCAAGTAGCAAAAGTTTAATTATAACCACCCTTTATAGTTGATCAGTTACAAAATTGCAGATTCTTTTGAAAAACAATATTATTTCTGAGGTGAATATTAAGTAAAGATAGACTCCGGCTGTATGTTACCTCATAAAGCAGAGAGGGGGGAGGGAGGACACACACACACACACACACACACACACACACACACACACACACACACACACACACACACAATATCATTAATATAATATGACAAATTTAATAAAGAAATGTCGAAATGTGCCTCCTGCGGTGTATTTGGAGTTAGATTTGGTCTTTATCCCTAGAAAAAAAAACTGCTTATTCAGTCAGCAAATAACTGAATAATAAACATGTTTAAAATATTAGCAACCTAGAACAACAAAAGAATGTGCTGTTTGGTTTAATTAGTCACTATTTAAACGAGTGAAGACTTTTCATAGTATGTATTATTGGAGAGTTAATAACATCTTTCTGTGCATTTGTTTAGCTTTAGCCTCCTTATGTTGTAGAATTTTCATCTTGTTACTGTACATCTTCATTTTTTCGTTTTGGATAAAGATTTTCTTTTAAATTACGTATTGTCTTGGGAATACTTCTTTATAATCTTCTCTACAGACGATACAATAAATTTATCTTGTTATTTTTGTACATGTCTATTATTTACCAACATATCTTACGGAGCTATACCTCCGTCACGGGTTCTCTCTTCCTCTCTGAATTCTATGTTCAGCAGCTCCAAATTTTATGATTTATCATCTCTGTTTACAAATGAATTTTAAGTAGTAGGCTCAAGCTCTTCAAAAATTTATAAATAACATTGGAGCATTACATGTCCAGGTCTTTGATGTAAGCATTGATGTACCTGTTGTCATTCATAATATGACCTCATACTCCCAATTTTTCATATACTGTACTGTTTTACGTGTGCATACATCACTTATTACATTTACAGTAAGATTTTCATTAATCTAATTGTCATTTTTTGTACTTATATCTCTTTTTTGGTGTAGCAACATCTTAGATTAATAAGAAATTCAGATTAATATAGTATTTATTTATTTATTCCCCCCCCCCCCCCTCCCCCAACACTTTTCTTGATAGGAGACTATTCATAAAAGTACCTATGTATATTTAAAACTGCATTGATATTAAGGCTATTAACAAATCTTTCAGGGAGGATTCATTGGGGATGAGGGAGGACTTGTAGTATGCAGTAATGTCTTGCATCTGGCTTCCTTCCTGTCTCGTAAACTGCACTTATTATTCCAGTTATCAATTTATGCGGATGTTTTTGTTTTCCAAGAATGTGTTATTTTGTTCGAGATCTTACACATTTGTAAGTTACAGATGTTCCCCTGCTGAATATGATATAGTGGCAAAAATTGCAATGCTCCTAAGTATGCAAATACTTAATTTGTGTATTGATTTACACCAAATTTGTCGAGCTATTATTGCTTTGTAAGGAAAAACTTGAGAATTATTTTTATTAAACCATTGAAATACAGGACCGATTTTAGATTTAGAAAATTAGCCATCTTTTTGTTATGAAATCTGCTGATATGGTTACATTTTGTATTGTATGAAATACTTTCGGCCATTAGGCAATGCCATTTTGAAACTGAAACTAACATTTAAATTGTCTTTTCAGCTGTCCTCTTCAGAGTGACTAAATTAAAATTGTCATTAGCTGTGGAAGCTTTTACTCTTATGCCCTTCCTTGTCATTCGTGATAAAATCAGCTAGCTTAGTAAATGAGATTTTGAAAGGGGTACAATCCTCTTCAAAAATAATGTGCAGTTGGCAGTCCTTGTTCATGAAGTAGTGTGTGCTGTGCTGACAGTGATGCGGGTACACTAAGTTTGTATTTTGTGCAGCAGGAAGTAGTTCTATAAAAATTACTTCAGTATAGAGATGCCATATTTGTAATTTATTTTGACCTGATTTATAGACATTCTAACTTCTTAATGCTATCCCTGAAGAGTGTAGTAGAAGGAATTTGAAAACACTCGTCAAAGAAGAGATGAGAATGTAAAAGTGATGTGTCCTGCTGCTGCCAAATATGTTGTTTTGGTGTAATGTACTCTGAAAGGTCAATTAACAATGAAATGGGAAGAATGCAATGTAGACAGGAGGAATTTATGAAATTTCATTTAATCCTACAATCAGGAAGTGTCTAGAAGTATTGGTTCCTTTACTACAATCGTATAGTGCAATACTATTCTTTCCTAATGCATTTGTGCTGGGAGTTTCGAAGTTTATACCTAAATCAACCCTGTGTATCTTGCTTGTTCAGCTATTTCAAAGATGATATGAGAGGCACAACAACCTGGCAACAGTCGTCAGGAGCAATTATTTTGTCACCCACTCCGATCATCTCCCCCCATCCCCCTTTCTCACCACAGGCATCCTCTGCTACATTTTCTTCATTAACTTCAAATGTATGTAATAAGAAAGATCTGCCTTGTTTTATGGTGCATGTCTACTTACAATTATCTGGAATTGTGATTAGGTTTTCTTCCTCTGTGTTTTCGGAAGAAACAGTTATAACACGGATTGAAAAGCTTTTCTCATAACTGTCATAATTGTGGTATTGAAATAAAGATTTTAGAAAAGTTGGAAGTGGAGGCCTGAGCAAAGCATGTAGTCACAGTATAGTTATTTGACGTAACTGGATTTTCGTTTTGTTCTGTTAATGTCTGCCGTCTTTTTTCCTATCAGTGAATGAGACTAATTTTCGATGACTGCTTGTAGTTTATAGTAACGGTAGAAGAAAACAGATTAGTTTTCCTTGTATAGTAAACTTCCCAGTAGTATAGAGAGCTAACATTGACTGCAGTTGTAATGTGGATAAGTTGTATGTAGGGTATGGGTACTAAAAGTGCTTTCTGCAGCTTGAAATAAATAAAATATTTTTTTTTCTTTCTATATACGTTAGAATAGAAAGGACATGTAGTGGATACATTGAAGATATATGAATTTAGCTATAAAAATTTGAGCATGTGGTATTGCCTTATGAGCAGACCTTGGTTCAAATCACTAATGTCCTGTAGACTCAGCACTGTGAATGAAATGATACCGTTTGACGCATGACATGAGATAATCAGGTGGTGTTTACTGTTGTTGCTATTATGCTTTCACGAATATTGTTTAAAAAGCATTTGTTTATTTGGTAGCTTGTTCCTGTGGGAGTGCACAGATCTTTCATATGGGACATTAGACATTTCTACAGGTGTATGTAGTAACAGGAGGACATAGGTTGGGCAAGATTCACAGATGCATTTGACATTTGTATTATCACAAATGTTAACTGCATGCAGTTATCGTGATGTACCACCAAGGATTGTGAGTGCATTGTATCTTACAAGGGGAGACTACACACAATGATCAACAAATTTTAATACACTTTTACATGCTGATTGGGGTTTGCTGAAAAATAACAGCTTTAGGTCACTTGGTCGTAGTGTTTGGGGGAAAAAAATAATGGTAATACAAGTTTGTCGTATAGATACGTAAAAAGTGATGATGCAGCATTTAGCACTACTCATTGGTATCTTGCAACTTGATGGAGTAATGTAATGCATAGGCTATTGTTTTCTATTATTGTGTACACAGTGTATTCCTGCACTTTGGCTTGATACTACATGAATAACTTCATTGCAAAATTGAAAAATCAGTTTACTCCTTTAAACAAAAAAGAAACTGCACAATTGAGCTGATGCGATAACAATCTGTACCAGCATTGACAATCCATACCATTGCCCATAATCAGTTCTCTGCTGCATTATTTCAAGCCATGTTTTCGTATGGTTGGTATGTGTTGAAATTAAGTTCAGGCACATTTTCACAAAGATACAAAAATTTCTTCTAAGATCTTTTAAGTGAGTTACTTCAGAGTGATCCTGTCAGTGTATTGGACAGCATTTAAATGTATGGATTGTCAATTGTAGTGTTTCCGTTTTAGATCTCTGGTCCCTCACTCATTGTAGAATGAGTGTGCTGTTCTTCGTTGTGGCGCCATACTGTTGGTGTTGTTGTTAGACACCGATGTTTAGTACTTGTCATATAACCAATCCCTTTATTATAGGCTGAGTGTAGTGAAAATTTCAGTGTTCACTAGGCTGTAAATAAAGCTTTGATATATTAACTAAGACAGCTTCTGTTCATTTTAGGCAGCATGACGCATCTCTGGAGCTCTGCTGGGTGTTCAGATATTAAAATCAAAGGGTATTTTTATTTTAATATCTTTAAAATCTTAAAAGCACACATTTGTGTAAGCTGGCTATTTATAAGGAAATATTGGAGCTATCTTTGTCTAATTACAAGTACTACTTGAATTGACAAGTTTTTTCCAGTATGATGAATTAGTTCTTAACCAGTTCCTTTTGCTATGTCGCATTTCTATTGGGCAGTGTTTACCTATTTAGTCATTATTAATCTTCATTTCAACTGCTGGAAAAATCAAATGCTAGTAGGTTCTTATAATTTAAGTGGTGGTGGTGGTGGTGGTGGTGGTGGTGGTAATAATTGTATGTGTGTAACACAGTGGAAAGTAAAGTTAATATGTGCATGCACCGCTCCGCCTCCCCATAAACCTGCATTATGTTGGCTGGAGCCAATGCCAGGATACAATTCAGCAGGTGTGGTGTGTAAAGGGAGTAAGAGGCAGCATTAAGCTTGGCAGGGGGTAGCTAGTCACTTGGAGGGAGGCAGGGGGTGTGCAGGATGAGACTGCAGGTGCGAGGGATAGGAGATAAACAGGCTGTGCATGCAGTACGTAGGCACCAGAGCAGCTTAGTTTGTGTGGCAGATGATGATGTGGATTGGGAGGGGATGACAGGGAAAGGTGAAACTTGTTGGTTAGAGGGAGTCAGGACAGTGGATTAGTAAGCGTTAAGACCAGGAGGATTATGGGAGTGATGGATGTGTTGCAAGGTTAACTCTTACCTATGTAGTTCAGAAAAGCTGTTGCTGAACGGAAAGATCCAGATGTCATGGGTTGTAAAGCAGCCATTGAACTCCAGTGTGCTGTGCTCAACAGTGTTTTGTGCCACCGGTGGTCAACTCTGTTCTTGGTCCCATTTTAGTGATAGCCATTCATTCTGCTTGGGTGCTGGTTTGTGATCATGCTCACAGAAAATACTTTGCAGAAATTGACAAGGCTGCTTTCAGTGATGGTCCTGCCTCTGATGAATACAGTTAACCTGCGATGGGGCTGGAGTTGTATGTACTGGATGGGGAAATTGGGCAGGTCTCTCACCTGGGTCTTTCACAAGTGTATGACATCTTAGCAATGGGGTTGAAGTGGCACAGGGATGGACCGTGATGTACCATAGGTTGGGTGGATGATGGAATGGCACTTTTGAGGGATAATGGGTAGGATGCTCCTCACTCTGGGAATAATAGTAGATACCCATAGCCTTGGTGAAGGAATTGGTTCATTTGCTCCAATCTGTGGTGGTAGTGGGTGATGGGGTGGGGAGGTGGTTCCTTTACAGCTTATTCTTGGGGGGGGGGGGAGAGAAAGAGAGAGAGAGAGAGAGAGAGAGAGAGAGAGAGAGAGAGAGAGAGAGAGAGGGAGGGGGGGGGGTAGGAAAGTGGAAGTATGTGCTGTAGGAAATCTGTTTGTGGACTAGGTTTTGGGGGAGGGGTGATGATCGTGACCGTCCATCGAAGGCTTTTCGTATCATTATACTGGGCAAGGGAGTTGTCTTCATGCAGACATACCATCCATAGGTGACCAAAGCTGTATAGGAATGGGTTTTTTGAAAGGCGTGGCAGCTGTCAGAATGCTGGTAATGTTGGTGATTAGTGGACTTTGCTCAGAGGCATGGATGGAGCCGCTAGAGTGTGGTCAATGTTTGGGAAGGGGGCATGTTGAGTTGAGGAGGACCAGGTGGCGCTGATGGGAGAGAATGTGTTGAGGTTATGGACGAATGAGAATAGGGTGTCATGGCACTGAGTTCAGATCATGAAGTGATCATAAAGGAACGTGAACCAGTTTGTGGTTTTAGTTTTGGGACGACAGGATGGATTTAGTCTGAAAGTCTAGCCAAGTGTTATTCATATAGTTTGGTGTGCGTGTGTGTGTGTGTGTGTGTGTGTGTGTGTGTGTTCCTGTCTCTTTCTCCGTTTTTATCGAAGTGCTTAGTTCTTAACTGTGCTTTTAATATTATTCTTTATCAATCTTAACTTCATATTCTTACCTAACCATTATCTCTGGCTCTTGCATTCCAATGTATTTGTACTTGCTTTCATCCTGTCCTCTTCATCTTTGTCTCCCTTCGTCTTCACAAAGGTAGACCACTCTCTCACTCATCTTGAGATCTTGGGTGACCTGCTCTGCTTCTCTAAACTTCCCACCTATCCCCCTTTCACCCTGAGGAAGACTTACCAGTTTCAGAGTGTAGAATTGTTTTTAGGCCTTACTTGTTTCCATTCATAGTACTTAGAATTTTGCCTTCAAAAGGTATATACTGGTGAGCAATTCTGCCTCTTCATAATTTTATATAGTCATAATTAGTTTCATGGATATTAACACTACCTCTGGAGAGAGAACTGTTTACTTTGTCTGCATGGATTTTGAACTTTAGTATAATTTCCTAACTGCATTGTTCATGGCACATTCATCTTACTAATTTAGATTAATTATGTTAGTGAAAAATAAGTTGTTAGCCGTTTCCCGGTAACTAATTTTAGATGTGAACACTACTCATTTGATCATTATAATTCTCAGATGTATGTGGATCAGTTGTACACAAATTGTATTTTATTGCTAGATTTCCATATGGAAATCTAATTATTAAGCAGATTTAATGTCACTTATACATGATTGTAGCTTTTGCTTATTGAATTTATGTTGAGGTGTCCTGCTTGGCATGTTAAGATGTAAACTAGTGTTTAACTTACTTTTTGTACAATTTTTATTTCTAACATATAAATAGAATATATGGTTTAGTTTATGAACTTCAAACAATATGGTGTGCTAAACTTTTTTCTGTTTTGTAGTTTAAATTTCTCCATTTGAATGCTATGTTGCAACAATGTCTCTTCAATATCCTGTGCTGAACTCATTGATACTGATACAAAAGTTGAATCTGCCTATGTAAAATCTTTTCTTCTTATTCCTTAATAGCGTTGTTTTTACACCAGAGCCACAGAAAGAATGCTGATGGACTTTACCTGACGGGTGAAGCTATAGCGATTATGATATTTAGAAAAGCATAAGCGTATAGCTTTTCCCCTTGGGTTCTGTTCTTTATACATCGTTGCTGTCAAAGCTGGATAACATGCTCTTTTCAGGTATATAATTCTCATAGCATGATTGTTTGTTTATTCATGTTGTAAGGATCTCTCTTTGGTTTTTCCAGGTTATTTTTTCAAGAGGACTCAATAGAAAAGAAAAGATGGCAGCCATTCTGAGTGATCAGTTGGTCAATTGGAATCTCATTCCAATTCTGTTAATGATGATAAGTGAGGCATAAAGTGATTTATAGTAATAGAATGGATTCATATGATTTGTTTGGAGAGGATGTCGGCGGCGGAATGTTAGATGGATTAGCTGACCTGGGTGCAGATAATTTTGATCCAGCTCCATCATCTGTTACAAATGCAGCACGCGATGCTCCAGGTTCTGGCCAAGGCTATGTTCAACCACCTTATGGCCACCAGATTTCGGGTATGCAGCAAGAGTCACCGCTTCAGAAACTGGCTTCATTTGGAGGAGAATTTACACCCGCAAATCATCTGGATCCATCATCTCAGAACTTGTTCCACCAGAATCAGACTGGTTATGATGGAACAGCGAGACCAATGTGTCCTCCTGGTGCTGTTACCGGTTATCAGGGACACGTAAGAAACATGGGACCACAGCACGATATTAGGAGGCCTCCTCATCCCCAGCCACCAACTGCGAATCAGTATGGACCATACTGTACATCTGATGCATTGTATGGAATAGAACAGCAGCCTGGTATCAGTGGTCCAGGTATGACTGTTAGTGACAGTGGTATGCAGGGTTGGAGCAATGTGCCAGGTGGTTATCCTGCAGGTATGAGGCATTACAATCAAATTAATCAGGGTGGTTATCGGCATGTGAACTACCCACATCAGCAGGACAGCCTGGCATCTCAACAGAAAATCACACCTCAACAGCCTTATTCTTCAAATCAGCAAAATTTGATTAATTCAATGATGCAACCTCATCAGAACATTCAGACACCTAGTGGCTATCCAATGACTCAACAGAGAATGCAGTCAAGTGTTAACATGGGGCAACAGCAACAGTGTTACTCACAGGGTTCTCAAAATCTTGTTTATGCAGGTTCGTCATCTACAGCTTCGATAAATCAGTCCTACAGCAACTACAATCCCTTACAACACCAACAGTCCAGTAGAATGCCACATCATGTACAGTATACTGCAAATCAGCAACAGATGCAACAGTTAGAACTGAATAATTCTCAAGCTTCTCAGGCTTCATCATATAACCATTTACAACCACATAATCAGGCATTACCTGGCGGTCCCTCACAGATGGGCCATCCTGGTGTACCGGGTTACGGACAGCCAACAAATCCTCTTGGACACCAAATGCCACGGCCTATTGGTATCGAAGTCAGTTCAGGGTCGTCAGCATCTCAGTATGGTGTTGCTAACCAGAAACAGCACACTCAGCTCGGTGGTGCGAGTCCGCAGTACAGGGCGCCATATCCACAGCTGTCTCCACAAATGTCGCCTAGGCCCCAGATGTCCCCGAGACCCTCTCAGCAACAACAGATGTCACCTCGTCCTGTAATGTCGCCAGCAAAAACGAGTACACTATCTCCTCATCCCCATCAACAGCAGCCAACTCTTTCACCACGACCTGCTACAGCACTTACACCGAAATCATCAAACTCTTCTCCTGCTCCCATTAATGTTCCTTCGTTTTCACAGCAAAGTACGTTACAGCAATTGGAACAGATGGTTATGCCTCCAGTTAGTGGTGGCTCAACAGACTACCCTACTTACCAACCAAGGTTACCCCACCCAACTACACAGCATCCCACCACACAACAAGCAAATCCATTGTCTCCAGCTGTGGGCCCACGCATGCCTGTCTCACCTCAGCAGTGGCCACACCAACCATTAAGACCATCCACAAATATTGGTAGTGGAATTGGAATGCTAGACCAACAGTCCAATCAGAGCATGTCAACATATGTTCCACATACTACTGCTGAATCTAGAACAGTGGAGCTTCCAAAGACTGTAAGTGGTGTTACATCAGAAGTTAATGTTCCAAGTATTTCAAGTGGATCTATACCAGCAAATGAGACTGGCAATTTGACATCTGTATCTCATACTGACTTCACTACTTCATCTCAGATACTAAGTGAAAAGTACTCAGAGGGTGAAACTGCACAAAATGGAGGAGAAAATCTCAGTTCCCACATTCCCTCATCTGTTCCAGTCAGTGCCACAGTCAGTCACAAGTCTTCAGAACTGGATTCCGTTAAGGCTGTGCAACAAGAAAATGAATTGCAGAATTTGCCAAATATAGATGTAAAGGATGCAACAGATGGACCTTCACTGTTAACTTCAACTTCCAGTTCAGTGTTAGCACCTCCACCGCAAGCTCAACAAGAACCTGTTACACAGCAGGCACCTGTTCCAAATTTCGATTTTAATCAGGCAGCTCCCAACATACAATATGCAGGCACTAGTGCAATGAGTGACATGATTCACTCTGGTGGGTCATCTCATTACACTCCAGGTATTGAAGGAGCATCAGCAGGAATACCAGATCCTGTAACATCTGGAGTATTGATGGGGCAACCACCAGGCCTGTTTGATCCCAGCATGGGGCATGGAAGTTTGATGACACATGCACCACCCATGCCACCTTCAGCAGCACAACCACCACAGGTGCCACCACCTCCGTCACATCTTATGTCTTTAGGACATACTGATTTAAGTGCAATATACCAGTCTCCAGTGAGCCATCAGCAGGAAATAGCAGCATTACAACAGCAGCTTCAAGAACTGTATTGTATGCCACCAGCACCACAGATTCAAGAGAAGGTAAGGAATATAGTGATGTACTTTCTTTTCATATATTTGCCATTGCAACAAGAGAAAAATTGAATTATTGCAGTGCAGATACAGCAGAGAACCTTCTATCCATTGATGATTTGTGACTGAAATGTGCCATACTCACGTATTCATTTCAGCTCTTAAGGTATATTACACATCATCGTTGAAGAAACGATACTACACGAGTTGCTCATCTAAAACTTGACAGGAGATACAAAAACTGTCCAAAAATGTGTGAAATGTATTGTAGAAGCGAAATATTTGTGTCGTAACATTAAAAAAGTAACATTACAAAAGTTTCCAGCTCATAGCAAAAAGTGAAACAGTCTTGTGAAGAATTAAGTCATATATGTGGACATTTCTTCATATTTGTGGCAGGAAGTGTTAATTTCACTCATTATTTTTCCAGTGTTTTTGGTGGCTAATGCAAGTAACAGGACATTTTTGGGAGGAGATAAATTGCTTCAGAGAAAAACTATAACACACACACACACACACACACACACACACACACACACACACACACACACACACACACACTGTTCTTACAACCCTGACAGTGTTCCCAACTGGCTTTTCATAAGGAAAACAGAAAACAAAACAACTTGTTCTATACAGTAATCTGAGATGACATGCTCTGACAGTTTCCTTCAATGGAAATGAAAGGAGACACTTCTGAATCAGTAATCACAAAGAAGTCTTATTTGTAGCAGATGCAGTTGAAGACCAGTTGTAAAATGATTAATGTATTTCACATTTAGCTTAATTTGAAGTAAATTTTGAGAAAACGATTACAGACTTGTTGCAATGTGTTTTGTTAAGAGAGGGAACAAAAATCAGTTATTCAAACTTTTCAATGATTTCACGGATAATATATCTGTGGAACTTGCTCCCAGAGTTGGCTAACATTATAATTCGGGCAGTTGACTTTTTGAGAAGAAAGTCTCAAAAATAATGTAACATAATCCCTGTCCCATTTTAAGTTACACCCTCTTTTAATAAAATCTTTGTTTTTTGTTTTGTCAGTTGTTAGTTCAGCATAAATATGGCACAGTGCAGTCGATTTTTAAAAGAAGAAACCTCCAGGAATATCTGTAAGCAACATAATTATGACATTTGCTTCTGTTGTGATAATGTGGGTAGTGCTATTAACATTAAAGGGATTTTCATGAGTCTGGTAACCAGAATTCTAGTGCAAGTCCTTTAACAACTCAGTGACACACACATTTTAAAATTGGATTTGCTAATGTAGACTACAGTTTTTAGTAGGCGGTGCGTATGTGTGTAAAGATGTTCTGATTCTCGGTATATATTGTATTTACACTCATTTCCTGGTCCATTTGGACATGTTTCAAAGTTCAGAGTCTTCAGACAGTTTATTATAGTTCACACTTTGAAGTAATGATGCTATTGCCATATACAACAAAGGAACTAATGCTAAATGCCAGGTGCTTTGGAAGGTAATGATCAAGTATTACAGAATATCAGTTTAAACTTTTATTATAGTGCCTTCATAACATGTCAAAAACTAAAATATGAGGGAAGATTGGAAAGTAACACACAATAATTTTATTACCAAAAACTTTAATAGGTGACAAAACAAAAGAAGTCACAAATGAACTTCAATATTTTATCTGCTATTGTACACAGTTGCCAATGTTCTCAACACATTTCTTCCATCATGGTACCAGTTTCAATATGCCCTGTTCATAGATAAAACTTCCTGGCAGGTTAATCTGCCGGGAAGTTTCAAATCAGTGCACACTCTGCTGCAAAGTGAAAATTTCATTCTGGAAACATCTGCAGACTGTGACTAAGTCATGTCTCCTCAATATCCTTTCAGGAGTGCTAGTTCTGCAAGATTCATAGAACTTGTGTGAAGTTTGGAGGGTAGGAGACGAGATACTTTCAGAATTAAAGCTGTGAGGACGGGTCGTGAGTCATGCTTTGGTAACTCAGTCGGTGCAGCACTTGGCTGTGAAAGGCAAAGATCCTGAGTTCTAGTTACAGTCCGGCACACAGTTTTAATCTGCCAGGAAGTTTCATATCAGCACACATTCCGCTGCAAAGTGAAAATTTCATTCTGTTGAGACGTCCATTTGGTTGGAGTACTGCCATCTGTGGACCGCTGATTGCACTTCTGCATCTGTTGCAGAGCATTGGTGGGCCAGAAATTTCTCCATGGAACCAAGTATATGAAAGTCTGATGGTGCAATGTCCGCATTGCACAGTGGATGCTAGATCATCCTCCATCTAAATTTGGCAATTTTCTCACGAACAGAAACAGCAACATGGGGGTGAGCAATGTTATGAAGAAGTTTAAGACCAACAGCGTTTATGTTGTAGCATTTGTCATGAAGGGTATGACATAACTTAACCAATGTGTTAATGTAGGCTATAGCATTCGCAGTGGTCTCGTGTTCACTAAAGTCCACCAATAACACGCCATGTGTGTCCCAGGACACTGTCACAAGCACTTTCCTGGCAGATTGTCTCTTAAAATTATTATTATTATTATTATTGTTATTATTTTTCATGGGGAACCAGCATGTTTCCAATCCATATAGGCCTGCTTGGTTTTTGGCGTGTAGTGGTATGCTCACGACTCATCACCAGTGATGATTCATTTCAGAAAGTCATTCCCTTCTGCAGTATAGTGTGTTAAGTGATCCGAGCTTGTCATCATTCACTGGCCCTTTTGGTTATTTGCCAGGTTCTTAGGCACCTTGAAAGCGCTAACTTTATTAAATTTTCAATATGTTACGAACAGTATTGTGCACCGCACTATAGAAAATGAACTGCTTTGATAAGGTCTGCAGTTGCACACGCCATTTGTTCAAAGTCACTACCTCAGTGGCTCTGGTATCTGTGGGGCTGCAGCTATTATCAGCCTCCTGAAATGTGCACACCACCTTGTGACATTTCTACGTTCAAACAAATGTGATTAAATTTTTAAAGTTTCTTGAATTGCCCAACATCTTTCCCAAGACTTTGAGAAGATGGTTTTAATGTGTTAATAGGGTGACTGGCTCTCCCATATTTTTAGTAAGTAGTCAGCCAGTGACATTTACTTGTGGTTTTCTTTTAGCTCCTTTCTTATTTTTATCTCCTGTGTAGCTACTTTCACTTTCTCTCTAATGTGTTAGCATAAGTGAGATAGTGATTTTGTGCGTGATTCGAGTGCACGAGATTAGAACAGTTATCAAGGTTTTAGCCACATTAGATTTTTTCCCAGCGTGTAAGGGTGCTGATAGCCTTGCTGTCGAGTGCCCATAAGCTCCAAAAGACGCATACGGATGGACTGACTCGACGCAACATTGCTACGATCCAGCAAATGCTGCACCTAGTGCGTCCACCCCCCACCCCCCTCTCTATGTCCCAAATTGACTGTGCAAGAAAATGGGATTTGTTACCCTTTTATCTTTTGCTCAAATTCCACAACTCCTTACAAAGCACGACTGCTTCAGTGATACACACATATTCACATATAAATGAAAGAATAAAAATTTTCCTCCTTTTGAAATCCTTTCTGTCAAAACGATGATCAGCAATCATTTGGTCTCATTTACCCACTCCTTCTTTGAATATTATCAGCCGGAATTTCACATGGATTTATAGTAGTCACTATTTCCCTTTGCAAGTGCACAGTTACATCTTTTGCTGAAGCCTTGTAGTATGTTGAAAGCATCAAACGCCCTTCGTGTTCCTCCCTTTATGCAGGGCATATTTTGCCTTCTAGCAAAAATAATGTTATCCCTTTCTGGTTTTTACTCTTGCTTTTACTACCATACACTGAGGAAGCTGTTTCCTGTTAAGACATGGAAGTATCTGCTGTCTTGGTTATGCACTTGCACAAATAAACACAACAGATGATTTGTAACAATGATCTACGTATTTCATATGACCATATTTTACTAGTAGTCTGTTCAAAAGGACTAAAACACCAGGCTCCTGTGCCCCTTTCCCAACATACTACTCCTCCCTAAGTACATATGTAGTCAAAGCATTGCAAACAGCTTCATATCATACTTATTACTCATCAAAACAAACTGGTTACTGGAAAGGATGGCACCACCATCATGTTTACACCCCAGAAGTGGGGAGGGGCGGTAGCATTAGCACACATTCAAGTACTCTTACAAGTGGAATGCTGGCATATGCTGAAAGTGTATGTGCACCACTGAATGAGGCGCTCACTTCGGACAAGAAGAGGATACAGAATGTGCAGTATTTCTCACTTCAGCTGCTCAGTGCTTCACTGAGTGAGTCCATAAAACTACTTTTACACATGATAATGCTATTTTCCATAGTGGTGTTGGTTGATTTGTTGTCTCCCGTTTGTCGTGGATAATCCCAGCTGTTTGAATCTGTGCTGGCTGATGTTATATTTTCAGTTTTTTGTCCATTTGAGTATCTCTCCTCCATCACACACTTTCGGCGTGATGTATACTGCCTTTCAAGTCTTATAATGTCACAACAGCAAAAGCTACTATAATAGCAGAAAAAGCAAACTGTGAGCACATGTTCTACTGGTTAATGGTTTTGGCTAGTAACACCAAAGTCCCAGGTTTTATTTCTGGTGACCACTTGAGGCCAGCTGGAGAGCTACTGGAATATAAAAACAGAAATTGATGCATAAGTAAATGAATTAGCATTAGGGTGTGCACAGAAAGAAAGCACATTCCCAGTGTAGTGGAAGCCAGTGTAACGGGCTGGAAGCAGGGTAAAGAATGTCTTCTTGTTACCTAACAGAACAACACATAATGGTAGCAACAGGTGTCGCCTGCCAGGTCAGAATGAACAAAATATTCGTGGTCCCTTTTGCTGTGGTAGCTGGCAGACTTCCTACATTGGAAGAACAGATGTGTACACGTGTTGATTACTCTGAAATCTACTGCAAGTGATTTTAGAGAAACTGGTTAGAAAAATTTTGTTTCTCTACTTACTGCCTCATATTTCACTCCGTGATGAACTGCCACTATTAAGTAATTGTCATAGTAATTGTATTATATTGAAATTACGTAACCCTCTGCATGAAATTCCAACAGTTTCCACTGAAAAATAGGAGTTGCAATGAGTTTACACGTGATGCGTATTGGGTTGTACATTGCGCATATGAACTGTAATGAACGTACTAAATTTTTCTTTCAACTTGGGACAAGGTAGATTTATACATCCAATCTTGAAAAAATGGATCTTATGTAATACATTCACTTCTACCTATGTGTGCTATATTACAGTGAGAGTGAATTATTCTTGATACCCATACTACTTCATGAACAGTTCAAAACGAGCTTTGGTAAATTATAACATGCAAAGAGAACATGTTGACATGTGGTTAATATGTGAAACTTCCATATCTTTCGTAGTAGACGTTTTCAATAGTCTGATGTATTTTTTAAGGACCATTAATAGTTGATGGAAGCAGAAATTGTGTGGACCTGCCACAGCCAAAGTGAATGAATCGGAGGTAATTTATAGTGACAGTGAGCTTTTTATAAGCTATTGCTCTGTTGCTTGTGTAAGAAACAGGATTCCTTCATAATTGCAACTGCATTAGCATGTTTGTGATGTAAATTTGTGTAAACTCCTGTGTTTTGGCAAAAGAAGGAAAGTTTTGCATGATACAAAGAGAAATGTAGGTCTTTCTCAGTACTCGCCACCTTTGACATTTCTGTGAATGAGAAAAAGTATAAAAAGTCAAGAGAAAATAAATAGCTTTTCTGGAAATTCCAGTGGAATCCTGTCGTAGCCTGTTTCTAATAAGAAATGACTGGAATGGGAACTTCACAAATGATTTTCTCCCTGTACTTCTCTAATCTTTGAAATGTGAGACAGTTTACAGCAAATTATGTAGTATCTCCTTGTTCAAATTTCCCTGTATCGCTCCATGTTTTTACTTCATATGTTTCGTAGTGTGTGTGTGTGTGTGTGTGTGTGTTCAATTATTTTAGATAATGGAAGTGTAAGGAGATAATAGTATGTTTTCATTTCAGCGGTTAATTTGTAGAAACAGTGGGTGAAAGGATTCAACCAAAATTTCACATAAGTGGCTTTTTACTTTTTCATTCTTCAGAGTTACGTAATCAGTGGGGAGTTGCAATAATGCCATAGGTTCTCTTATGGGCATGTAAAATTTTGCTTCTTTTGCCAAAATACACTAATGCAGTTGGAATTGCAATGGAATCCCGATTATTAAACAAGCAGCTGACAGCATGACTGATAAATAGCTTATAAAAATCTTGTCATCAGTATAAAATACAACAAATTTGTTCATTTTTGTTATTGCAAGCCCATGAAGTTCCTCATTTCTTCAGCCACTAGTGGTCATTAAAAAAAGGTTGCTCCATAGAAAAAAATCTATAGTTAGTTTTATTGTGACAGATAGGAATGTTTCACGCGTTAACTACTTGCCAACAT
Organism: Schistocerca serialis cubense; assembly: GCF_023864345.2. Taxonomy (NCBI): domain Eukaryota; kingdom Metazoa; phylum Arthropoda; class Insecta; order Orthoptera; family Acrididae; genus Schistocerca; species Schistocerca serialis. The sequence goes on along the minus strand of NC_064639.1, from coordinate 401,030,434 downwards.
CTTTTTTTTTGCGTGGTACAATTTACTAAAAGCTTGGTTTGGTATCTTGAACTGCTAATGAAATATGGTAGATATTGTAGTAATGTACTGTACTGTACTGTACTGGAGCATGCATGAGCAGAAGCTGCAGAAAATGCAATTTCTTGATATTGGCAATAGGTATAGATATCCTCCCAAATTTAAAGAGGAGATACTATCTAGCACTAAACGTGAACTCATAATGACTCCTAGTTTTCATTTGAAACTATTCAAATGTCATATGGTGATGCACTAGATTTAAAAATATCACAATTGTGACAAATAACAGAAATGTTGACAGCTCACCATGAAACTGACACACGAGGCTATAATTGATGAAACTACACACCCAGGGATGGAATGCACTGCCGCCTTGGTGTGTTCAGAGGCCCAAAGTGATTTAAAGCTTGACACAGTACACAAAAAGTTGTACTCCAGGTATGGTTTTTACAACTTTGTTTTCGTCTATTTTAAGTATGTAACATAGTCTTATCGTTATCTATACAGATTTATCCCAGCAGACGATTGCTCTCGGTTGTTCTGTGGTTTCCCCTGATAGCTTTTGACACCGTTCCTCACAAGCGATTTCTAATCAAGCTGCGGGCCTATGGGGTATCGTCTCAGTTGGGCGACTGGATTCGTGATTTCCTGTCAGGAAGGTCGCAGTTCGTAGTAATAGACGGCAAATCATAGAGTAAAACTGAAGTGATATCAGGTGTTCCCCAAGGAAGTGTCCTGGGACTTTTGCTGTTCCTGATCTATATAAATGACATGGCTGACAATCTGAGCAGTTCTCTTAGGTTGTTCGCAGATGATGCTGTAATTTACCGTCTAGTAAGATCATCCGAAGACCAGCATGAGTTGCAAAGCGATTTAGAAAAGATTGCTGTAATGGTGTGGCAGGTGGCAGTTGACGCTAAATAACGAAAAGTGTTAGGTGATCCACATGAGTTCCAAAAGAAATCTGTTGGAATTCAATTACTCAATAAATAGTACAATTCTCAAGGCTGTCAATTCAACTAAGTACCTGGGTGTTAAAATTACGAACAACTTCAGTTGGAAAGACCACATAGATAATGTTGTGGGGAAGGCGAACCAAAGGTTGCGTTTCATTAGCAGGATACTTAGAAGATGCAACAAGTCCACTAAAGAGACAGCTTACACTACACTTGATCGTCCTCTGTTAGAATATTGCTGCGCGGTGTAGGATCCTTACCAGGTGGGACTGACGGAGGACATCGAGGGTGTGCAAAAAAGGGCAGCTCATTTTGTATTATCACGTAATAGGGGAGAGAGTGTGGCAGATATGATGCGTGAGTTGGGATGGAAGTCATTAAAGCAAAGACGTTTTTCGTTGCGGTGAGATCTATTTACGAAATTTCAGTCACCAACTTTCTCTTCCGAATGTGAAAATATTTTGTTGAGCCCAGCCTACATAGGTAACAATGATCATCAAAATAAAATAAGAGAAATCAGAGCTCGAACAGAAAGGTTTAGGTGTTCGTTTTTCCTGCGCTTTGTTCGGGAGTGGAATGGTAGAGAGATTGTATGATTAAGGTTCGATGAACCCTGTGCCAAGCACTTAAATGTGAATTGCAGAGTAGTATGTAGATGTAGATGTAGATAGGGAAGTGAGTCTTCCAGAACAATTTACAAATTATGATGTGGATTTATATGGCACTGGAGAAGATTCACAGACATCACCATACAAGTTTCTTGTCTGTTCAAACTGTCTTAGTGCACTGCAAGCAGTTCACCGAATGTATCCGGTAGACCCGCTGATTCAGCTCATCCATGACTCCTTACAGGGGCTCAAACGACGTGGCAAGGTGGTGATCTTTTGCTGGGTTCCTGGCCACGTTGGGATACAGGGTAACGACATTCCTACAAAGCTGCCAAGGAAGCATGTTGGGATGGTGCTGTTCATCAATGTCCCATTATCTCATTTTCTGACAGATGCTTCATGCGTCAGTGGGAGACTGAATGGTTGCAGGTGTCGAACAACAAACTGCGGTCACTCAAATCGACTGCAAAAGCTTGGCGGACTGTGTCAGCCTTGCTGCTGGAAAGAGGTTTTGCTTACCAGGCTGCACATCGGGCATGATCCTTTCACACATGGCTTCCTCCTCCGGCGAGAGGATCCACAATTCTGTTAATATTGTGGTGTACCGCTTTCAATTCAGCATATTGTGGCTATATGTGTCCTGTATACTGATATTAGGGCAGCCCTCGGTCTTTGCTGGAGATCTGCCCACCATCCTCACAGATACCAATACCAGTGTTAACAGAGTGGTGAAATTTTGTGAACTGTTAGGCCTCATCCCTAAACTGGTGGGAAAGTGTGGCAGGCTTCTGTACATTATCAACTGCTCCACATGTGGGGACAGCCTTCGTCCCCACCCATGAGATTTGCTTGCTGACTTTTCGTCGGGGTGCTGATGACCATGATGTCAAGCGCCCGCTCACCCCCAAATTATATAATTGATGAAAGAATCAAATTTTTACTTAATAGTTTATATATAGTTCTTACAAACTGCAGAGCATCCATAATGTCCGCAGCTCGTGGTCGTGCGGTAGCATTCTCGCTTCCCACGCCCGGGTTCCCGGGTTCGATTCCCGGCGGGGTCAGGGATTTTCTCTGCCTCGTGATGACTGGGTGTTGTGTGATGTCCTTAGGTTAGTTAGGTTTAAGTAGTTCTAAGTTCTAGGGGACTGATGACCATAGATGTTAAGTCCCATAGTGCTCAGAGCCATTTGAACCAGCCAGCATTCATCATGTCGGATTAACCAGCGTTCGCTGTGTGCACCTCCTGCTTTGTTTAATTGTACTGGACAGCTCACCCACGCATACTACCAGCTTTCTTCATGTTCTTGTACTAGAAAGACTGTTATTAGGCAAGGTGACATACAATGTGTACTTATTAGAAGCCTTTGTCTTTCTTCTATGCTTGATTTATTATGACTAGAGATATTATTATTTGGAAGATCACAGATTGGTTCTATAGGATTTAGGTCTATATGATATAGCAGCAGCAGGGAGGGGGGATCCATTTTCTTGCATAATTTTGTCAGTGGAATAAAGAGGAGAAATTTAGTGCTCCTTAATTCCAAAAGATTGCCTTGGTGTGGTATTAATCTTTTCACAACATTAATGCCATAAGTTTTAACATAAGTGAGTACACTCCCCAGCACAGTCTTTCTTAATTGACGACTTGATTTATCACGATATGATAGTGTGTATTATTCGTGATTATTATGACCTGAAGGTAACAATTCTTATATTTCACCTAACATTTGGCTGTGAATACTTTTAGATGAGGTTTGATGATGGTCTGATGACTGAAACTGGTTGTATAAATAAAGCATTTTACAAGCAGCTCAATGAGATAATGACATTTTTTTCAAGTGAGCTGTGCAGTACCACTTCCCGAAAATATGGTGAGAACCAAGTATGTTGTTCTGGACGGCGAGTGGACAGATATGGTGAATAGCACTCCGTAACTGTTTGCTTATACTGCAGCACATAGGATAATGTCATCAATGAGTGATGAAGAGTATAGGATGACTGGGATAGAATTTCTGTTTGATATGATGAGTGGCAGCTTGGTCTAACTGTGGAAATATGGAGGTTAATCCAGACAAGTCGGAAAAAGAGTCAGAGGTCTGTAACATTCAAATACGGTATTAGTGGTGTGCTGTCTGACAGTCACGAGAGTTGAATATCTAGGTGGAACATTGCAAAATGACATTATGTTGCATATGGTCAGTTTTAGGGTAGGCAAATGGTCAACTTAAGTTTTTTGAAAATGTTAGTAATGTGTAGTTCATTTATAAGGGAGACCACATACAGAACATTTGTGCGACCCATTCGTGAGTACTGCTATCGTGTTTGGGATTCCCACCAGATCATACTAAAGGAAGACATTGTAGCAGTTTAGGGCATGCTGCTATATTTGTTTCTGATTACTTCAATCAACACTTGGGTATTACATAAATGTGCAGTGAATTTGAATGGGAACACCTGGAGGGAAGATGACATTCTGTTTTACGCAACACAATTAAGAACCCATGTTTGCAACACTGCATAATGATTCTATTTTCACCAGCATGTATCTCATGTCAGAACTACGAAGAAAAGATATTGTAACTCAGGGCTTGTATGTAAGCACATAGACAGTTTTTCCCTTGCTGCATTTGTGAGTGAAACAGGAATTGGAATAACTAGTGGTGGCACAAGGTGCCCTTGACCATGCACTGTATGATGTCTACCAGAGTTTGTATGTAGATGTGGAAATAGAACTAAAAACAATTTATGTTTATAGTGCATTTTCTATCAGAGAAAATATTCCATAAATTTAAACATGGCAGTTGTAATGAGGTCCAAATCCCTTTGTTTAGTTTTGGGAAGCAACATCCTCGAAGACTTTTTCGTTGGCGTACAGTTTGTCCCAGTTATTTAGGGCTATTTGTGTGAAATTCCAAACAGGAATGCTTTCTCATCGTGTGGTGTTACGATCCTTGAAGTTTCAACAACTTCTGTGAAGAAGCTCAAAGCACTAGCATTGGCACAGCAGACATCCTGGCGGTGAATATAATGGTACCTGCCTGATGTACATTGGAAATTGGTGGTGGAGCAGAGAGGCAATATATAGTTTAATGTTAAGATAGACAAATCAGCCAGTGAAACGTTTGATATGATTAAAAATGTGTTCGGTAGTCATTGTTTGTCTTTTAGATGTTTTTCGGTGGTTTGCTCTGTTTTGTGACAGCAGGGAAGACATTAAGGATGCGCCATAAGCATCAAAGCTGATAGCAAGTTGCTTGACTGAAAATGTGTAAAAATCACTGAAATCATTGCATCAGATAGATCTGTTTCTGCACGCCTCATGGAGGAACTGTCAAGAATACCGAAAATTACTATGCACAGATTTTTTACCAAGGAGTTGGGCAAAAGGAAAATTGCGCAGTTTGTGCTGCATATGCTTTCAGGTGACAAAAACAGGGCAGAGCCCAACACCGCAGATTTTGTTACAGGCAGTCCAAACTGATACTGATTTTGTAAAATAGATTGTAACTGGCGACAACCCGCGGTGTTTCCAGTATGAGCCTCTTAAATGGCAGAGTGTGTTGGGATGAACCCATAGAAACTGAAATAGAAGCAAGTGAGCTTGGAGGAAAGTCGTGTGAAGATCATGCTGACAGTTTGCTTTGATTGCAAAGGAATGAGTCACATTGAGTTTGTGCTGGAAGGAAAAACTGTTAATTCCAAGTATTATCTTGGTGTGCTCCATTGTTTCTGGGCAAGAATTAATTGAATTCAGCCTGAATACTGTGGGGCAGGATCCTGATCACTCTTCCATGACGATGCCCCAGCCTACAGGTTTTTTGCCAGCATACGGATCACTCGCCGGATTTGGCCCCAGTAGACTTATGATTGTTCCCCAAATTAAAGTTGGCAGTGAAAGGACACTGTCATCAGCTTTACCACAAATTCTGGAAATTGGGGAAATTCGAAAAAAAAAAGAAAAACGCCACTGGAAGTCTCGTTTTTGTCTCGGTAGGTGAATTTGTTTGCTTACTGTGGTGCCGCGCATCGTTGCTGGCTGGGCACAGCTGAGTACGTGGGCAGTTTCCCAAACTCCTTCATTCTTCCTGGTTCTTCTCTTTCTACTACGCCCCTCGGTTTGCAGTCAGTGCTACCACCACTTCTTGCTGCTACCCCAGCAGCTGCTGACGAGACACAGGGGGGCGTGAGGAATGGTTTATTTGGACCTGATTCTCAGAGATTGTTTATGTAGCCTTTGGAGACGGTGCTTATGAGTACGTGAGTTATGTCTGAGTGATTGTGTGAATGTGTGCGTGCTATCGTTTTCTGACAAAGGCTATGGCCAAAAATTTAGTTGTGAGAGTGTGATTGTCTATTTATGTGCCTATCTTGCAGCTCATTGATCATCTTTATGTTGAGTTGCTACCTATCCTCATTGGTATTGCTTCTCAGAGTGTTCATGCTAGTTGCATGGATTGATTACCGCAGTCTCATTTTGTCAACATGATGTCTGTGACATGTAAATATCTAGCCACACCAGTGGACTTAAATGTCGGGCCAAAACTGCAGGCCATTTCTGTGTGTATCTCTAGCGGATCAGGCCTGCCAATCTGAAGCCCATTATTTCTCACTAATGTTCAGGCCCTGCCCGTCGGATATAGTCTCAGTGATCTGCCTGCAGGCGAGGTCTGTCTGTGTGTGGCATAATACGGCAGATTTTCATGGTTTATCCAGCACTGCAGTGCTCCTCAGCAGGCTAGAGACCAAGGGCAATGGATTTCAGGAATTGCGACAGTCTCACAGCAAGTACATTGTACAGTGCCACATTTCATAGACATTTATTCTGGTACTTTTTGTCACTTCGAAAGTATTTTATATATTAGCAAGTATGGATGCTAAGAGGAAGAAAGTTGTGGCAGTCACTGGCAGTTTGTACACTATGTACACACACATTTCTTGAAAGAAAAACCACACACTACCTGCAAAATAGTAGACATAATACAGTGGGTAATAGCCGAAAATAACAAACATAGTAGAACCAACAGTTTTATTGGCAGTCCCCTATAGTGTTCGTTTACACAACTCTTCCCTGCCTTACAACCTTCTTTCAAAAGGCCTACTTTTTCTGGGGTTATTTCTGAAATCAGTGAAGATATTTTAAATCTGTCTTGCGACTCCAATGAAATGCATATTTTTGTCACCAAATGTGTTTCATTTTGTTGAAATAAAATATCAGTGGTCTTAATGAAATGTGTGTACCATATGGCTTGCTTTCTTCATCGAAAAACAGTTCATTGCAAAAGATGTTATGTTAGTAGTTAAGATTTTTACTCACACATTCAGAACTAGAGAAGTCTTTACTTTTTTGTCTATTTATGTATTTACTTACCCTTGAGATCTCAGAATCTGTCCCCACAGGGGGCCCACAGCTCTTTGTGGGTATGTGTGTGGTGCACATGGGTCCCTGAGCTATTGCAGCCTATATTCTTTTCTGGGCTGCTTTACCTTCCCCTACCTTATTTTTCCCTGTCCTCCTTCCTTTCCCTTTGCTCCTTTTTTTACTTCTCTTGTTGTTCTTCTTTGTCGGCCCAGGTATCATCATGTGGTTTTGGTTTGTTGCTTTTCCTCCTCCTTTTTCACTTCTTTTTGTGTTACCCCTCAAGGGTTTGATCTCTACTGGGCAGCCATTGCTGTGGCTGGGTGGCGCCCACAAGGCAATCCCCTGTTTGGAGTGGATGGTACCAGGGCGGACATTTTGCACATGAAATGTGTTGAACTCTCCGGCCACTCTACTGCAGCCGTGTCTCTTCCTCAACACAGTTCTGCCCCAGTTTCTGTTTCTGTGTTCCCTGCCTTATCCTCGGTGGATACTCCCTGGGAGGAGGGCCAGACCTGCCAGCTTGGAGCGAAACCCTTTCCACGGTTCTTGGTCTGTATCAGGAATGACAGGGAGGCTTTTGCCATCACTGAACCCCTTTTCTTAGTGGATCATATTGAGGACAGGTTTGGTGAAGTTAAGTTATTAAGCAAGATGAGCTCTGGCTCTCTCCTTACAAAGACAACTTCTGCCAGTCAGCCTCCCTCTGTGCCTGCGACTGTTTAGGAGATATCCCCATGACTATATCGCTCCTCACAAGCCACTCAATATGACACACGATGTGAGTTTCTATAGGGACCTTCTCCTCCAGTTTGATTATGAACTTCAGGCTAATCTGGAACAACGTGGCATTCATTTCGTATGGTGTGTTCGGAAAGGCTCTAAGGACAATCATGTAGACAGTGGTGCTTTCATCATGGCATTTGAGGGAGATACTTTGCCTGAGAGGTAATGGTGTACAGATGCGACATAAAACCATACATTCCTCCTCAGATTTGTTGCTTTCATTCCTCAAGTTCAGTCACATGTCCTCGCAATACAGTGCCGCTTCCATCTGTGGTGACTGTGGCTGCTCTCTTCATGTGGGGAGCTCTTGCACCCCATGGCATAACTGTGTAACCTGACCTGGTCTCCATTCTCCCCACTCACCAGTGTGTCCAGTGTACATGAAGGAAAAAAGAAGTCAGGAAATAAAGATCCTTGACCATCTCGGCTACTTAGAGGTCCGGAAGAAGTTTGACAGACTTCACCCTGCAAATCTCCCCTCTACCTTTGCCTCAGTTACATGTGTCCCTCCTCACCCCTCCCCCTTACCCCTTTCTGCCCCTCTTCCCTTTCCTCACCCTTGACAGCTCCTGTCCCTTCCCCTCCAGGAACTCCTCCTCTTTCTCCTCGGCCAGGGAAGACATCCTCTTCTCTGGTTCCTCCTAGGGTTGGGGCTCCATCTCAGAACACCCCTCCCTGGCTTTCTTAGGACAGAAAGCTTGCATCCTCAGGGTAGAGGAGAGACTCATGCTCCGAGGGCCCCGAAGCCGCTCGCTCTCTGTCCGATCCCAATATCACTGCTACCTATTCCCTCACTGTGAGGTAGAAGAAGCAGCAGCACAAGTCAAAGGATAAGGCTTCCCCAGCCTTCTTGTGGGCTTCACCCTCTCCACCTAATCACGAATAAAGACCCAGTTTTTATGGATGTCACCCCATCCTCGTTGGTGACGACCACCGACCAAGTGACATGACCTCCTCTCTGCTTCTTTGTCTCACCTGGATTCTTGGCTCAAGATAATCCAGTGGAATTGCAACAGATATTATCGTCACCTCCCGGAAATAAAACACCTTGTTTCCTCCTACTCTTTGTTCTGTCTTGCTCTTCAAGAAACACACTTTTGTGATGAGCACATTCAAACATTTCATGTTATTGTGCATTCTGTTGGAGCCGTGCTGGCCCCGGGATAGTGTCTGGAGGGGTCTGCACTTTGGTTCGCATCAATATCATTAGTGACTGGATCCCCCTTCATACCAACTGGAGGCGACTCTGGCAATCGTTGTTGGCAATGTCTACCTCCCTCCAGGCAGGCAATTTCCTTATGTGGAACTGTTTACCTTAATACAGCAACTCTTTGGGGACTTTAATGCACACCATCTTCTGTGGGGGGAGTGCCACTTCATCAGGTAGGGTTCTTCTACTTGACCAACTTGCTACAGGCTTTGATTTGTTTCTCCTCAATGGCTGTTCCCCTACCTACATCAGTGCCGCTCATGGAACCTTTACTGCTATCGATCCCACAATCTCCTCCGCTGCTCTCGTGGCTTGCCTACATTGGTCAGCCCATGGTCATCTTAGTGATAGTGACCACTTTCCAGTGATTCTGTCATTTCTTTGCTCCTGCCAGACAGACCCCCATGTTTGGCATTCCACAGGGTCAGCTGGCATTTCTGTGTGTCTGCCGTGCACTTAGACACCTCTCTCTTGAATTGCATTGACGCAATCGCGCTGGGTAACTCTGCCACTACTCTTCATGTTGCTGGCACTGCTGTCCCCCTATCCACAGGTCACCCTCATTGTCAACCGTACCATGGTGGACCAAAGATGTAGTAGTTGCTGTCCAGGACAGCCAATGTGCACTGCAGCGATTTAAACGACGTCCTTCACAGACCAGCCTCCTTGCTTTTAAGTGTCTTCATGCTAAGGTTCAATGCCTTATTAGGCAGAGTAAAAAGGAATGCTGGGAGTGCCATGTTTCCTCCCTGGATATGTATGGCTCTTCATCACGGGTTTGGTCCAAGCTCTGGAACCTTCTGGGTCGCCAGCGACAGTAAACTGTCCAGGGGCTTATCCTCCAAGATGCTCTGTCTACTGATCCGTTGGTCCTTGCTGAACGCATCGCGACAGCATCGGTGTCCTCCTCCTATCCTGCTACCTTTCTCAAGCACACACACAGAATTGAACAGACCCCCTCTGTTTCAGCCTTTACCAAGCTGAATCTACCAAGCTGAATCCTATAATGAATGTTTCACTGAATGGGGAATTCTTGCAGACTCTTACCACTTCTCATGACACGACATCTGGCCCGGATTCCATCTGCAACTAGATGATCCAACACTTAGACATTATACAGAAGCACTATCTACTCTGGGTCTTCAACTGCATTTGACCCAAGGGTACATTTCCCTCACAATGGTGAGGCAGTATTGTTATCCTTGTCCTTAAGCCTGGGAAGAACCCAACATCTCTCAACAGCTACTACCCAACTAGCCTGATGAACACTCGTTGTAAACTGCTCGAGAGGATAGTTAGCTTTCAATTATATTGGATACTCGAATCTCTGAGTCTTTTGTTACCATCTCAGTGTGGCTTCCGGGAAGGACGATCTCTAACTGACCATTTACTGAGATTGGAAACTGCAATCCGACAGGATTTTACTAACCGTTGGCATCTTGCCATGGTCTTCTTTGGCCTACATAAGGCATATGACACAGCTTGACGTCATATTTTAGTTACCTTCTACGGCTGGAACTTTCACGGCCCCCTCCTGATTTCTATTCATGGGTCTTTATCCCAACGGCTCTTCCAGGTTCAAGTTGGCACTTTACTCAGCACCCCTCGGATTCAGGAGCATGGTATCCCATATGGTTCTGTTTTAAGAGTCACACTCTTCCTCATAGCCATCAATGGGGTTGTAACCTCTGTTGGCCCTCAGGTTTCTCCGGCATTATATGTCAATTAGTTTTGCATTTGGTGCAGCTCCCACTAGGTAGTGTCTGCTGAGTGCTGGTGCCATCCAGTGTACCTCTGTGTGGGCTGTCTCCCATGGCTTCCAATTTTCTCATTCCAAAACACGAGTTATGCGTTTTTGTGATTGAGCTACAGTACACCCCAACGCAGAACTTTATTTAAGCAACCAGCTCCTCGATGTTGCAGCACAATCCCGTTTCTTGGGCCCTATTTTTGAATCAAAGCTGACGTGGTTGCCACACATTCACCGCTTAATGACTGCATGCATGTGGAAGCTTAATGCTCTCCGCCTCCTGGCCCACACATCTTGGGGTGCAAACCATGCTACTCTTCTCCACTTTACCGTACATTCTGATCTTGTCCAGACTAGAATATGGAAGTTGGGGTTTATGGCTCAGTGGCTCCTTCCACTCTGAAAATACCTGATCCGATTCAGCATTGTTGGGTGCGCCTGGCTACTAGTGCCTTTTGCACTAGTCCAATTGACAGACTTGTCCCGCTCTACAAATACGATGAAGACAACTCAAGGTTTCTTATGCAATTGCAGATTCCCTGATCATCCCATGTACCCTTTCCTCATTACAAGGGAGGGACATCTGCCTTCTGATCACTGCCCACAAGTGGGATTGCCAGTTCGAATGCGTCTCACTTCCCTCTGTTGGGATCTCCATCTCCACTCACTGAAATGCTCCCCATGTATTTATTCTAAAACCCCTGTGGATGATGCCTAGACCACGGGTTAGGACTTGACGTATTCCAGGGTCCTAAGATATCTGTGCTCCAATGGTCTTCCGGTGTCTTGTACATTCTATACTTGCTATCATCTTCTACACTCATGATTCTAAGATGATTCTAGAGCAGGATACGCTTTCACGTCTCCTCCTTGTTTAGAACACAATTTGTTGCCAGAATCATTTAGTGTGTTCACTTCAGAGCTGCTAGCTATTACCAGAACCCTCCATTTTATTACTCAGGCCTCTGCTACTCGCGTCCTTCTTTGGTATCTGCTACCCATGACCACCTCTCCTCCCTTGGTCGTGGTGCCTGCCGTGCCTGCTCAGTTCTCTTTCTGTGTCCCAAGTCATGTGGGTATCCCAGGGAATGAACTGGTTGACAGTTTGGCTTGAGAAGCTGATACTCACCTTTCGTTCCCTTTTGCAACTCCAGCTGCGAATATGGAGATCTATGCAAATCTCTCTTTGCCCAAAAGAGGAATGACATCTGGTGCACTACTGCCATCAGTTATAAACTCCGCACAATCAAGGAGACTACTGCAATTTGGTGCTGTTCCTTCTGCTCCTCTCGGAAGGAGTCCACTGCTTTATGCCATCTACCCTGTGGTCATACCAGGCTCACCCATTGTTTCCTCCTGCACAATGAACAACCCCCATAATATGGTTGTGGACCCAGACAGACGGTATCCCACTTATTGGTGGAATGTTCCCTTCTTTTGGCCCTTCATGCTAAGTATAGTCTTCCTTAATTTTAATAATAGCGGACGATTCATGGATGGTTGAACTGGTTGCCAGTTTCCTCCGTGAAAATGGTTATTTCCAGGTTTTGCTTTACTCCTGGAGCAGGGACAGATTGGTTGTGGTTTGGACCTGTCTTTGTTTTCTCGGTTTGGGACCCCATGACCACTCCCCTTCCCTGTGGGAAGACTGCTCTTTTTTATCCAATTTTTAGATTTGGTCTATTGTGTTATGTATTTTACTATGCGTGTGTTTTAACTTCCTCGTTTTATAGCTTGACTCCCCTGACTGGATCCATCCACTTTTAGCGGCCGTCATTCTTTTATGAGTAACTTTGGAATCGAGGGACTGATGACTTTGCCGTTCGGTCCCATAAACCCTCTCAATTAATCAGTCAGGCAATCTGGAAATTTGTCAGGGAAAAAGGCAGAACTTGTCGGGAAATCAGGGAAATATCAGGGAATTTCACATGGGGAAACTTGTGGCAATCCTGGTCATAATGCAATTAAGGGTATCCAAGAAAATTGTACTGAATAGTAAATGAAATTAAAAAAAAACTACAGTGACTGTTTCAAACCACTTTTAAAATGACTTCAGCTTTGTATTGATTCTGGTGGGGACTATTTTGTATAAATACAATGGTTTTGTGAACATAATCCGTGACTTTTTATTTTTCATAACCACACTCCTAAGGAAACTGGGACATACTATGTATGTCCACATGATGCCTTTTTCCTTTTGTGGAAGTGTGGATCTGTAGGAACAAAAGTGCATGCAAAAAAAAAAAAAAAAAAAATTGTGCTGAGAACATACTGCACCCATTTGTTCTCAGAGGTCCACTCATTTGCTTCATTGTTCAGTCCGCTATACAGTCACTTCTTTGCTTGACAATTTGTGCAGCATTCTTTGTAATGGAAACACAGCAGAAAAAGAAAATCAAAGGCAATTATGGGTAAAATGAAATGGTAATTATCAGATCTACTATGTGCGAGAAAAACAAAGTGTGATGTGACATTTTGTTTGCAAAGTTTGGAAGAATGACACATCAAGGTTTTGATTATTTGCTTGGGAAACCTAGAACTTGTATTCCTAGGCAAGCCTGTGTTTTGCACAACTTCTGCAGCAAGAGGGCTGGAAATAGTTATTATGTGGCAAGTGGTGACTCACATACCAATTCGTTGTATTTTATACTTAATCAGGATCATTCATTTAAATTTCTAGTAGTTTTATTGTGACACTACATCTGTGCCACGTTTTTAAGTTGTTATGATGTCAGGCTTATCAGTTGTTGTGCTATAAAGTTACCAAAATGTGAGCATTTATCCACAGTTGTCACATCCACTTTTCGTAAATTTGTAGGCCTTTTTCTTCTCCTTCCTGTGATATTTATCTTATTCTTTATGGTAATCTGACCGGATTCATTGCCTTATTTTGTGCCCACAAGACAAGCTCATACTTTGCACTTGAGATATCCCATTCTAATTTTTTCTTCAAATAATCTTTAGAAGTTCCATATGAGTTCTGTTTGGCTGCAGTGATCTGCTTTCTTTGGAGTCAACAGACAACTGTACATAAAATCACTTTAAAGCATAGCTGCAACACAGTACATAACAAAACGTAAATGGGCACCAGTTGCTTGTTGTTGCTGAACAGCATAAGGGAATTGACCAAACCTGGGAAGCAATGCACTATGACACATGCCCTCCCTTTCAAACAAATCATGCATTCTCATGTGCACATCTGAAATTGCAGTATTCAAAATGTATAGGGCAAGTGGAAAGTTCAGTAGGAAAAAAGAAGCATAGTGTGGATGCCCCGTCAGGTTTTTAACAGTAACCAAGTAATATTGTAGCAGCTTTCAAACGCTCGTCAGGGATTACTTCAGGAAGGTCTCAGGGTCATTTTTAAGGTTCTGTGCCTCAATAGGTATAAACGGAACCCTTATAGAATCATTTTGTTGTCCATCCGTATGTCTGTCTGATGGTTAAAAAACCCATTTTCCCAGGAATGGGTAGTAGTATAAAGTTGAAATTTGTCACATAGTGAAGTCGGTGCTCCCTTGATGATGTAAAATATTGAAGAGTCTTATTGCAGTTGAAAGATAAGGCCATTTATGTCGCATATTTTAATACTAGCAAACTCAGTCATCAAAATCTATAGTGCCTGTTGGCTTTGAATCATGAAATTTGGCAAAAGGGTGGCGTTACAGTACAACCGAAGGGAAAAATCCAAAAACTCTGAATTTGCAATTATAGAATATGAAATTTTTTTTCTCTATCTAACTGTTTATCTGTCTGTTAAGATCCTTTGTTCTTAGGAATGAAATTCCTTGGAGGTGTAAAAAATTGAAGTTTCTAAGTCAGTGCAGTCAAAATATACTTTAATTTATAGAACTTATTTTAACAGTCATAAAAACTCACTATAGAGTGTGTCCTGTTGATCTAAAATGATGAAATTAGGCTAGAAGTAAGATGTCACAGTACAAGTAAAGGGGGAGAAATCTGAGAATTGTCAATTTGTAATTATATTACACAAAAAAATTTCTTTTGTAGTTTGTTAAGCGACTACAAACTTGAAATTAAAACAATCAGTAGTTCTGTATTCAGGCTGGTTGAATCGTAATAGTAAGTCAGTGATCAGGCAAGGAATGACTTTAGTGTTTAGATGACACTTGACAGAATTTATCAGTCATCAGATATCCAGAATAATTACTGTGTGTGGATATGGGTTTTTCACTTGAAACGCCATATCTACAAGTAGTGTCACTCCCAGGTATCTGGATGGTGGATAAATTCTGAAATGCGTCCTATGAGGAATAAAGTCATTTCTTAAGTGAAGCTTGACTTTTAACTCTGACCTGAATGCAGAACTACTGATTATTATAATAACGGTTGCTTGTCTCTGCTTGATTTTAGGTCACATTTATATTATTGAAAATAAAACATTATTGAAAACTTTGGAATCCCTGGGACTGGTATCTTCCAGAATCAGTGTCGTTAACTGGCAAAACTGGTAGACATTCTCGATTCCTAAAATCGGTGAACTGTCTACATACATAATTAAAGTTGTACGGAACACTCTGTGCTCAAATTTTATTTGCATCTGACCAATTTTTCTTCATTTATTTACTTTTAGAACAGGATGTTTCTGAATTGTGGCTCATTCCTTACAGAGAATTGTCCAGCATCTTTTGTACAGTTTTACATATGTTTATCCACGTCATTTCTCAACGATAAACCACTGTGCCTTTACTCTTGGGTTCACTCGTGATATTTCCAAGTTGTTTGGTTAGAATAATGTCCACTATGCTGCTTACATAAATCTTCTTCCAATCCCATGACCTTTTTCTCCAGAATGTATTGAATACTGCCTGCCTACCATAAGAAGAAATCATGACATTTAAACTTCGTTTATATCCAATATATGCTGCATCCTCAGAATTGTATTGCCCACCCACCACCACCACCACCACCACCACCACCACCTTTGGGGGACAAGCTTCAGAGTTCTTTCCCTTGCTCTCACTGAAGTCGTCATCAAAATGCTTGACCTCCACTTTCGACATACTTACTCCTGTCACCTTCCAGTGACTTGCATGCATTTTCTGGTACAAATTTATAAGTCAGTACATAGCAATGTAAAAAGAATTGTTGTGACGTCAAGTGACATCTGATTACAGTTGTCATTTTGGGCCCTTTTGGGCACAGCCATTTGTTAATAAACATTTGATGGTCTGGCAAATATGACTGAGAATTGTATATAAAATCAACTTCACTGAATTTTCTTCTGTTTTTGTCTGTCACCTGTTCTGCATGTAAATAACAACTTGCGATTAAGTGGGCATCTTGATATCATCAATGCACAGAATACCTTAAATGTAGGGTTGAGATTTAAATTACAAAAAGCAACAGCCAGTCAGATAAAATTAAAGCATCTGCAATACTACTGGAAAGGGTGTCTTACAAATAGGTCCTCTTTGATTTTCTTCTTACTTGCAGGATATGAAGGTCAGTTCTCAGATATGCCTCCTAAAATAGTATGACCAAATTCTCAAAAGCAATTGACAAAATGCAGTTTGAAAATTTCCAAGCACTGTTAAGGGGACACAGTCCCGATGGAAGTCTCAAAATGAATCAATGTTTGAATGAGCAAAGTTCAGATACACTTTATGAAGAAAATTGTAGAGATAAAGATCTGAAACTTTTACAGAATATGGGTGAAACACCAGCCTCAAACTGCATGAAAATTGATTTCTGTATTTATTTATATGTATGTTATGAGTAATGCTTTTTTGGTTCAGAAAAAAACTGAAACTTTCTAAATAGCTTAGAGCTTGCAACTTTGTCCCTTTTTTTTATATGATTAACAAAAGAAATTTTCTGAGGAAAGTGTACTAGAATATAAAAATGCAGTTTTGAGTAAAACTGCATTAAATTTTACATAAAACTAATGTAGATGCCCGGACTATACTGTGGCTCTACTTCATCCTCTTGATTTTCGTTTCTGTGATCTTCTGCCTATCCCAGCCTCTTTGGTGGCATTACCTGTAGAAATTCCAGCACAAGGGGTATGGTTCATGTCAATGCTTTCCAGTCCCCTTCTACTATTGTTCCAGGGAGCTTGAACACACCAGTATTCTTTGACACACCAGCATTAAAGTACATCACTGCACCATGAACACAAACTTAAGTGTTTCTTTTCTAACAAAAACAGTTTGTTGGTGACCTCGTGCAAATGACAGAACTCACACTTTCTTTTGGATTCTGAATTTTACCATGGAGACAGTCTAAGATCTCTTGTCGCTGTGACCTCTGAAAGTGAGTTTGTCAGCAAGTGAAATAAATAGTGTCTGGAGTTTAATGTTTATTCTTATAATTTGAAGCTATAGCTACGTTGTTGAATTTACACCAGCTGTCGGGTGTCTATGGGCAAAGGTGATGTTCTGGTTCCTGGTCTATTAAAATTTTGTGAAAGCATGTAGCCCAGATAGCTCTTCTCATTGTTTCTGTATTGAAGCAGTTGCTCGTAATTGGCGTACCATAGTAATTCTGGATTCTGTGTATTTCAACCCGTGTCTGGCACCGTGTACCACGTAACTTTTTTCCCATACCTGCCAATTTTTGAAAAGGGCTATCACTAAAACTCTCACAAGACAAAAAAATCTAATGACTTTTCACCATATGCCAGCTTGACGAAAATAATACTACTTCTGGGCTACAAAATAAAAAAATTCATGCTTAACCAGGACACTTCAGTGGAATCACATCTACGTACATCATAGGCCATTGATCTGTAGATGAACTTAACAGACAAGAAGAAATCCGTGTAAACAGCAGCAGGTGTGGTGAATATTGGTTTGGAGCATACGTAACAAGACTTCTTTAATAAATTAAGCATATACACAATAATTGAAAAAGGCTTTACATAATAAAACTTGTTTAACGTAACACAGGCAAGAAGTAATATAATACACACTGCAAATAACATGCTAGTTAGACTTGTCGTGGCCTTTTTTTAGCTTCCTGCAAAAAGTCTTGAGAAAATGTTTTGTCATAGCAGGGATCAAACCCCTGGGCTTCAAAAATAGAAATTAACTCCAGAGATTCATTGGACATGAATGACTTGAACTCTGGTCTACTTTTCTTCACAAGGCTGAAAACACGCTCACATTCTTCATTGCTGTGGGGTGTGGTGAGAATAGAGAGCATTAATTTAGAAATTAAGTTATACTTACGAAGTTCATCAGCTTCACGAATTCTTGATATTTGTGCCCAACTGGAATCAATTGCAGCATCTTGATTTGCAGCCAAAGTGTCGTCGACCTAAAGAGCTGCAAAGTGCCTCTGAAACGTGTGCACCACCTCATCTGTACTTTGATTCTCTTCTGTGCATACCCCCCCAGGTGCCCACAGTCCTTTTGTGGCTACGTTTGTGGCGCACACAAGGCCCCGAGCTATTGCAGTCTCCTTTCCTTTCCTGGCTGCATTACCATCCCTGTTCCTCTCCCTCCCTATGCTTGCTCCTTTGTCCCTGCCCCCTCTTTTCCCTCTTAGTGGACTTCTTTATGTTGACCTGGCTATCCTCCTGGCTTTGTTTTGACCTGTGTTATTGTTTAGTTCGCTGTTTCTGTCTCCTTTTCGGCGTTTTTGGTCCCCTTGGGGTTTGACCTCCATTTCCAAAATTTTCCGTTCAGTGTGAGCCATTTGGTGATGAACTCCCTACCTAGCTTACATGGTGCAGGTTTCCCTCCCCCAATTCTCCCCCCCTCCCCCAATTCTCCCCCCCTCCCCCAATTCTCCCACCCTCCCCCAATTCTCCCCCCCCTCCCCCAATTCTCCCCCCCTCCCCCAATTCTCCCCCCCCCTCCCCCAATTCTCCCCCCTCCCCCAATTCTCCCCCCCCTCCCCCAATTCTCCCCCCCCCCTCCCCCAATTCTCCCCCCCTCCCCCAATTCTCCCCCCCTCCCCCAATTCTCCCCCCCTCCCCCAATTCTCCCCCCTCCCCCAATTCTCCCCCCTCCCCCAATTCTCCCCCCTCCCCCAATTCTCCCCCCTCCCCCAATTCTCCCCCCTCCCCCAATTCTCCCCCCCCTCCCCCAATTCTCTCCCCCCCTCCCCCAATTCTCCCCCCCTCACCCAATTCTCCCCCTCCTTTCCCCTCACCTCCCATGCCCCTTTCCCCTCACCTCCCCCTTTCCCTTTCCACCCTGGCCCCCTTCCTGCTAGGTCACCAGCACGGTAGCCAGTCTGTGTGGTGGGGCTGTTAAGTACCCACTTGGCTGAGCCCCCTGAAACCACAGGGATCACGCTACTAGTACCTGAGCTGTTAATGCCTCGTGTATGCCCACAAGTCAATGCTCATCGCTTTGGGGCACCAGATCTCCCGGCAATGGCCGCTGTATCCAGACGGCCCTTGCTGTGGTTGGGTGATGCCCACGGGACGAGCCCCTGATCAAACTAGGGCAGATGCCTTGCGCATGAAGCGACAAAAGCTTCACCATCCTGGCCATTCTGTGGCCGTCTCGAAGAGTGCTAGCGGACGTGACACTCCTTTTTCTGATCCTTCGGCCTTCCCGACCCTGGCCACCCCCTGGGAGGAGGGTCAAGCTCCCTGGCTTTTGTTGAAACCTTTTCCTTGGTACCTGTTTGGCAGATGGCGACCAAGCCTTTGTTTTTGATGGAGACAATTGAAGATAAGTATGGCGAAGTGGAATCGATGTGGTCCGGTGCTTTGCTCATCAAGACATCTGACGCCCTGTGTGCTTGTGGCTGTCTCGGTGACGTCCCAGTCTCCGTCACGCCCCACTAATCTTTGAAATAGTAAGGGGGATTATTCTCCACCGAGATCTTCTTCTGCAAACTGATGAGGCATTCGTTGCAGTGTGGCCCTCCAAACAATTGCATTGATTGCCATGGGCGCTCGCATTGCTACGGGCGCCCGCATTGATACGGGCGCCTGCATTGATACGGGCGCCTTTATCCTGGGCTTAGAGAGGGATGTCCTCCCAGAGAAGGTCAAGGTAATGGTGTATCGGTGTGATGTAAAACCTCATATTTCGCCACCGATGATATGCTTTAAATGCTTACGGTTTGGACAAAGTCTTCCTGCTGCACCACTGATCCCGTCTGTGGTGACTGTGGGCACCCCCTCCATGAGGGGAGTGCCTATGCTCCCCTGCCAATGTGTGTAAATTGTCATGGACAGCATTCTCCATGCTCACCTATATGCCCGGTGTTTGTGAAAGAGAGGGATTCAAGAGTACAAAACCTTGGATCGGCTCACCTACACTGAGGCTTGTCAAAAGTATGACTGGCTCCATCCCGTGTCTATGACTTATACTTTTGCTTCAGTTACGTCCATTCCCCCTCATACCCCCTCCTCTTCCCAGCCCCACCGTCTTTGCTCCATGCCTTCAGCCTCTTCCTTCCCCCCCTCTCCCTCTCCCACTCCCCCTGCCTGTCAGTACCCATACCCATCCCTTCGGGTGCTGTTCTCCTTCCCCCGTCGGAGAAGTGCTCCCCTCCTTCGGCAGCCACCGCTACTGGAGCTCCCTCCTGGTACTCCTCTTCCCAGCACCCCCCTGAAAAGCGATCTACTGCTCCACATCGGCAGCGTGATCTGCGGCCGGTGGCCACCAACATTGCCCGATGTAATTCCGTGCCTGCCCTCGCTGAAGTCTGCCCTTCTCTTCCTTCCCAAGAGAAGAAGCAGAAACGCAGGAACAAGGGCGAGGCCCCTCTGGTACCCCCTGAGGTGCAGTCTTCCCCGCCTACAGTCAATGAACCAACAGAGTCTGATCCCATCCTTATTGGTGACGGATAGCGACTCGGTGGCGTGACCGACTCCGGTCCATTCGCTTTCACTTTGGACTCTGACTTGAGAATCCTCCAGTGGAATTGTAATGGATATTTACATCACCTTTTGGAGTTGCCATCACCTTTTGGAGTTGCCATCACCTTTTGGAGTTGCCATCACCTTTTGGAGTTGCCATCACCTTTTGGAGTTGCCATCACCTTTTGGAGTTGCCATCACCTTTTGGAGTTGCCATCACCTTTTGGAGTTGCCATCACCTTTTGGAGTTGCCATCACCTTTTGGAGTTGCCATCACCTTTTGGAGTTGCCATCACCTTTTGGAGTTGCCATCACCTTTTGGAGTTGCCATCACCTTTTGGAGTTGCCATCACCTTTTGGAGTTGCCATCACCTTTTGGAGTTGCCATCACCTTTTGGAGTTGCCATCACCTTTTGGAGTTGCCATCACCTTTTGGAGTTGCCATCACCTTTTGGAGTTGCCATCACCTTTTGGAGTTGCCATCACCTTTTGGAGTTGCCATCACCTTTTGGAGTTGCCATCACCTTTTGGAGTTGCCATCACCTTTTGGAGTTGCCATCACCTTTTGGAGTTGCCATCACCTTTTGGAGTTGCCATCACCTTTTGGAGTTGCCATCACCTTTTGGAGTTGCCATCACCTTTTGGAGTTGCCATCACCTTTTGGAGTTGCCATCACCTTTTGGAGTTGCCATCACCTTTTGGAGTTGCCATCACCTTTTGGAGTTGCCATCACCTTTTGGAGTTGCCATCACCTTTTGGAGTTGCCATCACCTTTTGGAGTTGCCATCACCTTTTGGAGTTGCCATCACCTTTTGGAGTTGCCATCACCTTTTGGAGTTGCCATCACCTTTTGGAGTTGCCATCACCTTTTGGAGTTGCCATCACCTTTTGGAGTTGCCATCACCTTTTGGAGTTGCCATCACCTTTTGGAGTTGCCATCACCTTTTGGAGTTGCCATCACCTTTTGGAGTTGCCATCACCTTTTGGAGTTGCCATCACCTTTTGGAGTTGCCATCACCTTTTGGAGTTGCCATCACCTTTTGGAGTTGCCATCACCTTTTGGAGTTGCCATCACCTTTTGGAGTTGCCATCACCTTTTGGAGTTGCCATCACCTTTTGGAGTTGCCATCACCTTTTGGAGTTGCCATCACCTTTTGGAGTTGCCATCACCTTTTGGAGTTGCCATCACCTTTTGGAGTTGCCATCACCTTTTGGAGTTGCCATCACCTTTTGGAGTTGCCATCACCTTTTGGAGTTGCCATCACCTTTTGGAGTTGCCATCACCTTTTGGAGTTGCCATCACCTTTTGGAGTTGCCATCACCTTTTGGAGTTGCCATCACCTTTTGGAGTTGCCATCACCTTTTGGAGTTGCCATCACCTTTTGGAGTTGCCATCACCTTTTGGAGTTGCCATCACCTTTTGGAGTTGCCATCACCTTTTGGAGTTGCCATCACCTTTTGGAGTTGCCATCACCTTTTGGAGTTGCCATCACCTTTTGGAGTTGCCATCACCTTTTGGAGTTGCCATCACCTTTTGGAGTTGCCATCACCTTCTTACCTTCTACTCTACCGCTTGTATTGCACTCCAGGAGAGCCATTTTGTCAATTCTTACTCACCTGCCCTTCGTGGGT
Source organism: Schistocerca serialis cubense (assembly GCF_023864345.2). NCBI lineage: Eukaryota > Metazoa > Arthropoda > Insecta > Orthoptera > Acrididae > Schistocerca > Schistocerca serialis. The sequence continues at coordinate 401,008,325 of NC_064639.1, read as the reverse complement.
TCCACGCTTTCTGTCGGAACTGAATTGCCCCCTTGCGGGCTTCTAGTGGTGGTTGCACCTTGGTCCACAAGGACGTTGTTAGTAAATGGTTCCCCCTCCATACCACTCTTGGAAGCCATTGTTGTCAGGGTCCACTGGCCACTCCAATCACAATCTGTAATCACTACCTCCCACCTGACAGCCCACCCACATCCCATGCTCTCACCACCCTTCAACAACTCCCTTCTCTCTTCCTGTTATTAGGAGACTTAAATACCCACAACCCTCTTTGACGTAGTCATACAACTGCTGCCCTGGGCAGGACAGTTGGAAGCTGTTCTGGCAGGGCTTGACCTCTGTTTACTAAACACAGGCATTCCCACACACTTTAGTGTGGCACACGGCACTTTCTCAACCATTGACCTCTCATCTGCAGACCCAGCCTTCTTCCCTCCATCTAGAGAAGCGTCCACGATGACTTATGTGACAGTGACCATTACCCAATTGTTTTGACCTTCCTTCAGTGTCTCTAACTCCGTCACCCTCCCAGATGGGCCATATCTAAGGCTGATTGGGGTGCCTTCTCCTCTGCTCGCATCCCCCCTGTATTGCCACACGACAGTGTTGATGAATCTATTCAGACTTTGACTGGCGCCATCCTTTCAGCAGCTGTTTCAGCAACCCCTTGCCGGCCAGAGTGGCTGAGCGGTTCTAGGCGCTCCAGTCTGGAACCGCGCGACTGCTACGGTCACAGGTTCGAATCCTGCCTCGGGCATGGATGTGTGTGATGTCCTTAGGTTAGTTAGGTTTAATTAGTTCTAAGTTCTAGGTGACTGATGACCTCAGAAGTTAAGTTGCATAGTGCTCAGAGCCATTTTTTCAGCAACCCCTTCTTCCTCAGGTTCCCCCCCTCCCCCGGAAGATGGTCCCTTGGTGGACTCCGAAAATTGCTGCAGCCTTGAAAGACTGCCGCCGTGCTCTTCAACACTTCAAGCGGCACCCTTTTACTGCTCTTCTCCTGGTCTTTAAACGACTTTGTGCCCCAGCCTGCTACCTAATCAAATTTCAGAAACGGATTTGCTGGGAACGATATGTAGCTGCCATAGGACCCCCACACCCCCTCTTCACAAGTCTGAGCGAAACTCGGGCGAATATTTGGCCACCATCCTCCCACTGGGGTTGCAGAAATATCTGTGCATGGTGTTGTCCTTACCAATCTGGACTTTGTAGCAGAATATTTTGCTCAAGCTTCAGCATCGGCTCAGTATCTGCCCACGTTCCTTCTCCTGAAGGAGCGTTCAGAACGACTGCCTTTGTCTTTTGTTTTTCGCTGCTTGGAGCCATATAATGCCCCATTCAGTGAGTGGGAATTTGGCAGTGCCCTCGCCCTTTGTCCTGACCTGGCTCCTGGACCAGATCGGATACAAATGCTCCAGCACTTATAGGTGGCTGGCCATCATCATATACTGACCCCCTTCAACCGTCTGTGTAGTGAGGGAGTCTTTCCTACCCATTGGCAGGAAAGCATTGTTGTTCTGGTGTTGAAGCCAGGGAAGCCGCCTCTTCAGTTGGATAGCTACCGTCCAATTAGCCTTACTAACACCCTCTGCAAGCTCCTTGACTGCATGGTGAGTCAGCGGCTGTTTGGGATCCTTGAATCCCGCAACCTTTTGTCATCGACTCAGTGGTTTTCGCTGTGGGCGCTCTACGGTGGATAACTTGGCGCATCTGATCAGGAACTGTTCCTCGATGGCCAGCCCCTCAAGGTGGTGGACACCCATCACTTCTTGGGTCTGGTCATCGATGCCCGGTTGACATGGCTCCCTCATCTTCGCCAGCTGAAGAGGACGTGCTGGTCCCATCTCAATGTTCTTGGGTGTCTGTGCAATACCAACTGGGGTGCAGACTGCTCTGCTCTCTAGTGATTGTATCAAGCGTTGGTCTAGTCTATCTTAGACTATGGAAGCCCTGTCTATGGTTCTGTGTCGCCTTCAATGCTGCAGATACTAGGCCCCATCCACCACTGTGGGGTCCGACTTGCGACTGATGCTTTTCGGACTAGCCCCGTACTTGGCCATCTCATAGAGTTGGGGATTCCACCACTGTGAGTTCTGCGCCAGTAACAGCTGGTATCTTATGCGCTCCGCATTCGCTGTGCCCCAAAGCATCTAATTATGGTCCCCTTTATACAGACACGGAGATCACCCTGCCGCAGTAGCGGCCACGATGTGAGCTTACCATGGCTGTCCGCATTCAGTCGCTCTTTTCTGAGCTCCAGCAACTCCCTTTACCGCCTCTCTTCTCTTTTCACGGACGTACCCGTCTCTGGTGCGTCTCTCGGCTGCAGCTCTGTCTTGATCTCTCAATTGATTCAAAGGATTCTGTCCCTCCAATGGCTCTTCGCCACCAATTCTACTGTCTCCTCAGTTCGTTCCAGGGTTCAGCAGTGATCTATACTGATGGCTCCATTGTTGCTGGCCGCACTGGTTTTGCTTACACCTGCGCGCGAAGCACAGAACTTCATTCCTTGCCAGACGGCTGTAGTGCTTTTACTGCAGAATTGGTAGCAATCTTTCGCGCACTGGACCATATTCGCTCCTGCTCAGGACTATCCTTCGCTATCTGCAGTGACTCATTGACTGGTTTGCACACTATTGGCCAGTGCTTCCCTCACCACCCATTGGTCATCATTATCCAGGACTTCCTTTCTCTTCTCGCTCAATGTGGATGCTCAGTGGTTTTCATTTGGACCCTAGGCCATGTTGGGATTCCTGACAATGAACTTGCCGATCAACTGGCTAAATTAGCTACTACCAGGCCATCTCTTCCTATTGGCATTCTGGAAATAGACCTTCACTCGGCATTACGCCGTCAGGTTTTGGGCCTTTGGGATGCAGAATGGCGCACTCTTTCTTCGCCGAGCAAGCTCAGGGCAATGAAGGATTCTAAAAATCTTATGGCGGTCCTCCTTTACGGGCCTCTCGTAAGGCCTCTTGTTGTCCTATGCCGGCTCCGCATCGGCCATACTTGTTTGACTCACGGTTATCTCCTCCGACGTGAGGACCTCCCTCTCTGTTATTGTGGATCGATGTTGACTATGGCTCACATCTTATTGGACTGCTCCAACTTAGCCACCCTACGATGGACTTTGTTTTCCAGACTCGCTACCCCTGGTGTTGGCTGACAGTGCCTCAGTGGTGGATCTCATTTTATGTCTTATTCGTGATGAGGGTTTTTATCGCTTTATTTAAGGGAGGGACCTGCCACCTTACCGGTGAGTGGAGGGTATAGCAGGCCCTCTTGCTCCCCTCCTTCGCCCCGACTGGATTGGCTTCAACTGGGCTTGGTGGTTCACCCCGGCCCTCTGCCTTCCCACTCCTTTTCTTATGGGGTCTGTTATGTCTTGAGCGTCTGTCTTGTCTCCTGTGCTTCTTCCTTCCCGCCCCTTTGATTAGTCACTTTCTTTCCTTCACCTCTTCTTCCGCCCTTTTCCTTCTTTCCCTATTATTTTATGGACATTGTAGTTCCCTCTCCTAATGTGGGATTTTATCGGCTTTAGTTAACCTAAGGTCAGAGGGACTGATGACCAAGTAATTTGGTCCCTTCTCCACCCAACCAACCAATCTTCCTTGCATAACATGATAGGAAACTTTTCCAAGAAAAACGAATGGAAGAAAACTGTACATCTTAAATCTTATATAACCTGCAACTTGATCATGCTCTAACACATCATCTTTGAGTGGAAACTTGTTGGGGATGGAGTCACAGGCAGTACAAAAGTAGTTTCTAAGTGGTGAAAAGAAAATGGATTTATCTGTATCTTGCAGATCATTCATTATGTTCAAAGTCTGATGCCAGTAACTAACTTATCACCACTTATTTGATTTTGAATAGAGTTGTACTCAACTTAAAGCAGTGAGGAGCTTTTGACAATATTCAATTTGTCAAATACAGGAATAGTCATATGAAGGAAATTGCAAAAGTTTGAGGGCAGGAACATAAACAATTTTCCCTCACATGTTGTAGTACAAGTCTTACTTTTTAGGATGGATTTATCGTGTGGAAGAATATGCTATTCTTTAGGGGCATGTACAGTAGCAGAATCAATAATTCTCTTCTTCTCATACTCTTTGTATCCATTTTGTTCAACTCTACATATTCTGAAAGATGTCAAGCTTGTGGAAATGTTTTAGTTACATAATATTACTTCCTCCTTGAAGAAAGAAGTGGATCCCACTGGTCCAGTAATATATTCAAACATCTACCAGAAGATAACCACCTGCTACGTACATAATTCAGAATTTTCTTTGCCAGTTTATTGCACAATTTCTGAAGGCACTATTTTCTTTTCACACTCTTGTCTAAGAAATAAAATACATCAACAAGGCTCTCGTCCACCTCCTCCAGCCCTGTTTTCAGCTGCTAGATAAATAAAGTGGCAAATGCAACCTATGATGGCAATATCCGGTTGAACTTCCCTCAGAACTGCTGAAACCCCATTTTTGTGTCCTATCATAACAGGAGCATTGTCAGAGCAGAAAGCTGCACAGTTTTCAATTGGTATGTTATGAGAATTCACCTGTGATAACATCAGGTTACCTATGTTTTGTCCTGTTGAGAACCTGTCTGACGCTGGTGTGGATAGCACAGTGCTCGCTTCTTATTCCCATGGAATATAATGTAACAAAACAGGATACAACTTGTTATTTGTATGATTGCTTCCATCTCTTGCCAACGAAAAACATCTGTTCTGAAGGCACTTAACTTCGGATGATGCATTTTTTGCCATTTTACTTACAGTGCGTGTCATTTACATGTGGCCACAGCTATATTTCTTTGCAACTCTAATTTGGGAAACATAATCTCAAATAAAGCACCAGCATGATCAGCCGCACTTAAGGCACATTGTGTTCCACAAAAAAGGAAGTAGACACACACTTGGCCCTAATTAAGTCTTTGGCAATGTTTCCAGACTTCGCAAAAAAGGCGTTGATTTTCTTGTTATCTTCCTTCGATTTAACATAACTTAAATCACTTACATTTCTTAAATCATTTCTTCCACCGTGTGCAACCACGTAGCGTGCATAAGCAAATTTTTCTCCCTTTCTTGATTTTTAGTATGCACGGAAAATCAATAGAATATGATTTTTTTAAATGCCTTCTTGGATTTATTCATGAATCCTAAAATAGGAATATAGTGTATGAAAATGTCGGAGAACAAAGTCTTGATTTGTACTGAAATATCTAAAGGAACCTTGATCACTGAATGTCACATCAAATTACAACATAAACGCTCAAGGCTTTTAAACACTTCATTGAAACATATCAAACCACACACAGTCTTAAACCAGTAAATGAACATGACACCACCCACATGAACAAAGATTATGCACATGGTAAAACACACACACACACACACACACACACACACACACACACACACACACACACACACACACGTGGAATGAAATCCACACATTGTCAAAGATTATGGGTTAAATCATGACGAACAAATGGAGCAGAATGTAGAACTTGCGGAGCCTTTGACGGAAATGGGGTGATTATCGAATTTTTATCTGCAAAGTTGTAAAATGATACTTTTCCATCTTTAAAACTGTAAAATGCTGCAATTTCCGTAAATTTTGTGGATGAATTGTAAAAGTTGGCAGGTTTGTTTTCCTTTATGTAACTTCAGAAGTCGTGATTCCATTCATGTACGTGCCCTCTACTCTAAATTCTATTAATTTTGATTGTAGTCCCATATGGTTTCTCTTCAATCACTTTCCGATAGGCCTTACTCTCCCCCTCTGTATACAGCACATCTTGACTGCTTAGACATTCTGAAAATGTTACCACCAGCCACTTTCACGACTCCACTAGATTCATTATAGTCCTTGGGTATTGGGATTTTTGCGACATATGTTGCAGAAATAACTATTTCAGTATCCAGAACCTTTCCAGCATCAGAAGTAGCAGCTGACATAATACTGTTTAGGGATATATGCCCAAGTTTCTGCCAACTGCCATCAAAACCAGCAGCAATATTCCTGTGGCTAGGTCATTCAGTTGAACTTTTGTTGCTGCTGTCAGCCTTGCAGACACACCTCAGCCACAACAGCACAATAGTCTTGTTGTAAGCATCAGGGAGGGGGAGGGGGGCTGTTCACTACTGCACCTGAATTTTGCCCTTTTCCAATTGATCTAAATGCGCACACTTATTGTATGTTAAAAAAGTGTTTTATTGTATGTTGTTTTCATAGTGTCTGCTTCTGGTTATATGAGAAGACATTGTATTGGCTGTAAATTTACATTCCAGACATTTTAGAATTAGATTACAAACATTTCCCTTGGTTTTCCCCACAGCTTCATGCAAACTGATGTTTCCACTACAGTCTTAACAGCAAGTATGTTTTCTTCAAGTTCACACAATAACTTCATGAAAATCAGAATTTTTGTGGCAGTAGGAGGAGAAACACTGTTCACATGACATATTCCTTTGTCATGCATTTGAGAGGCACTCAGAAAACAGGAAGTATTTAGCCTTTTAACTTGAAACACTGACACTTGGGCTGACTTCACCTTCAATATTATTTTATTTCCTCTGTTCATAACTAGCAGTTTCATGATTTTTTTTTTTTTTCATTTCCATGAAAGCTGGACTTACCCAAACTTCCTTTTCGTACCCATTCTGCTTATAACTTTCCACGAAAGCACACTAGAATTTGTGTCACTAAAAGATAAACAACAAAGATTAGAGTTGACAAATGGTAGTCAGTAATGCAGACAAGCTGGGAAACATTGGAACAATAATTCTCTCTTGCAACTGAAATAAGAGTATATGTGGAACACAAATAACTGCTATGTTGCAGTCACTGCTCAGCAAGACGTAGAAAAAGTGGGCATGACACTTCGTTACCATGCATCACTAAAAATTAATAACTATGAAGCTAGTTGTCATATTTGGATGAAACAAATGGCATTTTGTAGCCAAATAATTGGAGCATGAAACAAGGTTTTAAAAATGGATTGTTTGAAGCCCATTCGCAACGGTGTCCCCTTAGTAAAAATCATTTAAGTATATTTAAAAGAGCCATCTATAGCTGAATGCATAGTGGTCTAGTCTTGAAATGACAGTGTTACAGTTGATTCTCACTAGTACAAATATTGTTTTAATTTTTGTTTGATGTCTATATTTATTATCAAATTTTCATCAAAACTTTGATTCATATTTGTTTATTTTTAATTGTTAATTGCAAGAATTCACTCTAAATTAAAATTCAGTTCAAATATGTGAAATGCCAAATAGAAAATAAAATAATGAAAATATCCACGGGTGTGTTGCCGGTCTATAGTGTCCAACGGGCACAATATTTCGGCGATCATACATGTTGCCATCATCAGGTGAACTAACGGACTGAGCTCCTGTGAACGTGCCGGCACGGAGATCCGTACGCTATGGCTGCTCAGAGGGAACTGGGTTCGGTCGCGGCGGCGGCCGATTTAAATACCCTCCGCCCACGCCGCGCTCCCTCCGCCGTCCGCGCCCCGCGCCACGGTCGCGCGGTGGAACAGATTGCGACGGCGTCTGAGATGACTTCGGTGTAATGGCTCTGTCCGCCGTGGTCGTCACAACTATATGTTTGCTCGATTTACTCTTGATTAACCCGATCGCTGGTTCCCAAGCCTTGCTAAGATTATAGCCACAGTCATGGTTTATGAGGTCGTCATTGGTGCGAATTTCGATGGCCTCTCTAACAACGCTGTCCCAGTATCTCGACGTCTGTACCAGAATCCTCGTGCGGTCATACTCCAAGGCGTGATTTTCCGACAAACAATGTTCAGCGAGCGCCGACTTGCTCGGATACATCAGTCGAGTGTGCCTCTGGTGTTCACGGCATCGATCCTCGACGCTACGCATCATCTGCCCAATATACGACTTGCCACATTGACACGGAACCTGGTACACGCCGGCCTTCCTCAAACCGAGGTTATCTTTGGCGCTCCCCACCAGTGCACGAGTTTTATTTGGATGACAAAAAACAGTTCCGACCCGGTGTTTCTTCAGAATGCGAGCGATTTTCCCCGAGAGTGCGCCTGTGTATGGAATAAACGCAGTGCCTACCTCCGCCGTCGTGACTTCATCCATCTCAACAGGTTGTGCTGCAGTGGTTGGGCAGATAGACGTTGAATCTGCCACTCTTGAGTACCCATTTTTTCGAAATACGTGCTCTCCGCCCAACCACTGCAAATATTGTGCCCGTTGGACACTATAGACCGGCAGCACACCCGTGGATATTTTGATTATCAAATATGCCGGGAGAAACTCGAGAATCACAGAAAATAAAATATTTTATGTTATATATTTCAGCCTAGGGTCACAAAAATGGCATCAGTTGTGGTTTTGACTTGTTACAAAGTAATTTTCCGATCTGTTCAAAAAGAAAAAATGGGAGTAGTAAAAGACTATAAAACTAAGTCACAATTCAGACTAATTTCCATGCACAGTGATAACTGTTTGAATATGAAATTAACCAAACATGCGGGGTAGGTGTTAACAATGTATAAAAAAAATTTAAAATATGGTCGTTGTTTCCCTAAGTCAGTTTGTCTAGTATGTGAAAATTTTTTGTCTAGAAACTGGAATCTGGAGCAGTAGTGCTTATAAGAGGTGTGGTCAAAAAGTAACACGGTGTCTCCCCCCCCCCCCCCCCCCCTAAAAGAATCTTGATTTATCTGTCATCAGTATCAAATTTGTCCCCTTCAGAGTAATCCTCCCAGATATAATATGCTTGTGCCTATGCTTTTTCTAATCTTAAAAGCACTTCTGGAATTTCCATTTTGTTATGATGATCAGCTCCTTCAGTGATTCTGTTTTTATCTCGTCAGTGGTGACAAAATGATGTCCTTTTGTGGCTCTCTTCAGACTGTGAAAATAGAAAGAAGTTGCAGGAGCCAATGTCTGGCAAATATGGTTGTTAAGGCAATATAATGGCTTTGTTTTTTGTTGCTAAAAAATAACTAACAAGCATTGAGGTGTGAGGGAGCATTATCGTGAAGCAATTTACATGAGTGGTTTTGCCACAGTTCTGGTCATTTTCTTCAGATTGCTTCACATGAACGGCGTATAACCTTCAGGTAGTATTCCCTATTGACCTTAAGACCGTAAGGCAGGAACTCGTGATGCACTATCCCATTGTAATCAAAGAAAGCAGTGAGAATAACCTTTACGTGATCGAACTTCTCGAACTTTTTTTGGTATTGGCTCTTCATGCAGTTTCCTATGGGACGATTGGGCATTGGTTTCAATGTCCTACGTGGTATACCCGTGTTCTTCTTTAGAAGTTCTGGATTGTTTCTGATTTTGTTCTGCAATCCCTGAGTGATGTCTATGTGATGTTGTTTTTGGTCGAAATTCAACAATTTTGGAACAGACTTTGCTGTCATACATTTCATGCCTAGAACGTCCGAAAAAATAGCTCGGAATGAGCAAAAGGAAATGCTGATGTCATCAGCAACCTCTGATGTTAATTTGTTAGTTTCCCAGAACCATTTTCTTTATTTGTTCCACCTTGTCATCAGTGACAGATTGCTTGGGCATCCTGCGTGGTTATCGCGTTCAGCTTCTTCTCGACCCCTTTTGAAAAGTTTATACCATTAGTAAGCACTTGTCTTACTTGTAGATTCGCAAAATGCTGCAGTCATCATTTTGAATGCAGTGCTGCACTTTATTATTTCATTTTTCAAGCAAAATTTACTGTAGATTCTTTGATCACCCCCGCCCCCCAAAAAAACCTAAAAATTCACCAAACACTTGAAAATATTTATCACCTGTCAACAATAAGTTGTCAGGAACATGTGTACCACACAGAAAACAAAAATTGTAAATTGGATTTATAAATCATGCGAAATGGAAAAAATTCCAATTACTTTTTGATCGCACCTTGTATACATAACTTTTCATTTCACAATAAGACAGTTAACATTTTCTTGTGATTAGTAATTAAAAGTAAGTTATTTTTATCATAAGTTATTATTCATTATTGGTAACTAACATTTTAGCTTGATAAAAAATATAGAATAATTTAAAGGTAAAAATGTAAAATGCGAAAAAAGTTGCTGCAAGTGAGCACCGAACCAGTGATTCCGCAATTTCAAGGCTAGCTGTAAGCATTCAGCTACATGCTCAAGACTTGTACTTAATAGCACTTTGAAATTTCAAAAACGAATTTGAAGAAATGCATCATACTGCGCTAGGAAACTACTGCCTTGATGCTGACCTGTGCAACAGTTATAAAGAAAATGGAATAGGGCCAGTCCATTAGGTCCCTTTGTGAGATTCAAAGTTTTTTTTGGATTGCTGTAACAGGATATGTATACTCCAAGGAACAAATCTTCACTTTCATGTGTTATTTTCAGCAGAGCACATATTTTGGTCCTTTGTAAAGATTGTCTTCAGAAGAACTGTCCATTTTTTTGTACCGAATTGATGACTAGAGAACTATTTTCAAACATATAGTGATACGTGATAAGCTGTAGCAATGTTCTTAGCTGCATAGTAGACTTTAGCTTTTACGTAGTATTGCTTCCCAATACTACTATGCTCCAGGTGTGTGGTATTTCATTCCTTTGCATTTTCATGAAATTTACATCCATTTTTTTCCTGTCTTTGATGTATGTGGTATTTTTCCAGCTTCATTTTCCTCGTAAAAAATTAAAGTTTGTCATTCCCACACTAACAAAAATTGTTCTTAGACCAAAGGATGCTTACAAATTGACAATCAACAAGAAGTCAGTTATGTGGTATCGTTTCTTCAACGCTGATGTGCTGGTCAGTCAAACGAAAACCAAACACCCGTCACAACAGAACCATTTAATGATTCCATTCAAAAGTAATCACTACACGTGCTACAACATTTATACCACTAAGCAACTGGACCGTAAATTCCTGTTTTGTGGAATGCAGTTAGCTGCTGACGGATCCACAACTGCACCAACTCTGCACATCCTCATCCGACTGAAAGACATCAAAGCAAGCGTTCTTCAGATCAGAAAATGTGTGAAATCACATAGTGAAAGACTTTGTCTGTATGGAGGATGTTGCTGTGTTTCCCATTCTAACTGCCTGAAGTGTAGCGTTTGTCCGATTGGTAGTGTGAGGATTATTGTGCAGCAGGATGATTCCATCTGACAGCATTCAGGTAGTCAGAACGCAAACTGGAAAGTAAATAGTGGAAACGTTCTGGTAAGATCATGACGACTTCCTTTGACCATAGGGCCCTCTGCTTGTCAAGTTCTTTGAGTGTGGAGCTACAATCATCACATTACTATGAAGATACTTCGCAGAAACAGCAATGCACCATAAAATAAAAATGTCCAGGGAAGCAGTCAGAAGGAATCGTCCTGTTGCACGATAATGCTTGCCTTCACACAGCCAATCGAACGAAGGCTATGTCTCGGTAGCAGCATCCTCTGCACAGCCCAGAACTTCACAGTGTGATTTTCACATCTTTGTTGACAAGACTGCCATGCATGGATGTCGGTTTGTCAGCCAAGGAATTGGAAGAGCGGATGCGGTTGTGAATCTGTCAGCGGACGACTGTGTTCTATGAAACAATAAGTGATTGTCTCATCTCCCAGGGGATGAATGTATGTCTTAATGTATGTAATGATTTCTTTTGAATGGAATCATTCCATGGTTCTGTCATGGCTGGTGTTTGTTTTCAGTTGGCTGCCCATTATACATTAGAAATATAGTTGTACTCAGTGTAACCCTCTCTCCCTCTCTCTCCCTCTCTCTCCCTCTCTCTCCCTCTCTCTCCCTCTCTCTCCCTCTCTCTCCCTCTCTCTCCCTCTCTCTCCCTCTCTCTCCCCCTCTCTCCCCCTCTCTCCCCCTCTCTCCCCCTCTCTCCCCCTCTCTCCCCCTCTCTCCCCCTCTCTCCCCCTCTCTCCCCCTCTCTCCCCCTCTCTCCCCCTCTCTCCCCCTCTCCCCCCCTCTCCCCCCCTCTCCCCCCCTCTCCCCCCCTCTCCCCCCCTCTCCCCCCCTCTCCCCCCCTCTCCCCCCCTCTCCCATACGCTCTCCTCCATACGCCCTCCCCCCTCTACCCCCTACCTACCTACCTACCCCTCTCCCCCCTACCTACCTACCCACCCCTCTCCCCCCTACCTACCTACCTACCTACCCCTCTCCCCCCTACCTACCTACCCACCCCTCTCCCCCCTACCTACCTACCTACCTACCCCTCTCCCCCCTACCTACCTACCTATCTACCTACCTATCTACCTACCCACCCCTCTCCCCCCCCTACCTACCTATCTACCTACCTATCTACCTACCCACCCCTCTCCCCCCCTACCTACCTATCTACCTACCTATCTACCTACCCACCCCTCTCCCCCCCTACCTACCTATCTACCTACCTATCTACCTACCCACCCCTCTCCCCCCCCTACCTACCTATCTACCTACCTACCCCTCCTAAACCTCTCCTCCATCCACCTCCTAAACCTCTCCTCCATCCACCTCCTAAACCTCTCCTCCATCCACCTCCTAAACCTCTCCTCCATCCACCTCCTAAACCTCTCCTCCATCCACCTCCTAAACCTCTCCTCCATCCACCTCCTAAACCTCTCCTCCATCCACCTCCTAAACCTCTCCTCCATCCACCTCCTAAACCTCTCCTCCATCCACCTCCTAAACCTCTCCTCCATCCACCTCCTAAACCTCTCCTCCATCCACCTCCTAAACCTCTCCTCCATCCACCTCCTAAACCTCTCCTCCATCCACCTCCTAAACCTCTCCTCCATCCACCTCCTAAACCTCTCCTCCATCCACCTCCTAAACCTCTCCTCCATCCACCTCCTAAACCTCTCCTCCATCCACCTCCTAAACCTCTCCTCCATCCACCTCCTAAACCTCTCCTCCATCCACCTCCTAAACCTCTCCTCCATCCACCTCCTAAACCTCTCCTCCATCCACCTCCTAAACCTCTCCTCCATCCACCTCCTAAACCTCTCCTCCATCCACCTCCTAAACCTCTCCTCCATCCACCTCCTAAACCTCTCCTCCATCCACCTCCTAAACCTCTCCTCCATCCACCTCCTAAACCTCTCCTCCATCCACCTCCTAAACCTCTCCTCCATCCACCTCCTAAACCTCTCCTCCATCCACCTCCTAAACCTCTCCTCCATCCACCTCCTAAACCTCTCCTCCATCCACCTCCTAAACCTCTCCTCCATCCACCTCCTAAACCTCTCCTCCATCCACCTCCTAAACCTCTCCTCCATCCACCTCCTAAACCTCTCCTCCATCCACCTCCTAAACCTCTCCTCCATCCACCTCCTAAACCTCTCTATCTGATTTATCTATATATTTCTTATAGATTGGTGTTCTTCAAGAAAGGCTTGAAGTTATCCGAAGGCATGAGGCATCTGGACCTTGTCCTGGAGGTCCACATTGTGTGTTGCAAGATCACATGTTTGGTTCAAACTTGCTAGAAAACTCACAGGTAAGGATTTCCAGTCAAATAACTCCAGTTATAGGAAAAGAGAAAGAAACAGCTCACTAGAGATGTTAAAAGTATTCTTATCTTCAGGAAGTTACACATGTTACTGTGTACATTCTGCGCTTATATATTGTTCTGTTTTAATGTTCTCTTGATGTGACCGCTGTATAAAAACATTAATAAATAATAGTATAGAAACTATAACCACCCTGAACCACTGGTTGAAGGCCACAAGATTCGTTTCTGTGAATTAATAAAAGGTAGTGCTGTTTAATTTCATGATTTGAACACACATATAAACATTATAGCTTATCTCAGGTCTAGCTTATTTCCACCAGTGAGAACCTCTAGGGAATAGAATATTAGAAGACATAACTGCATTATTAAGAAATATGAGAATGAAATGAAGATAAATAGCTCAAAAGGAAATAAAAGTTTATCCGTTCATCTGGCGAATTATATGCGTATCCAGAAGGTTGCCACGGAAGACGAAATGTGGGATAAACTGAAATGACTATATTGTGATTCTCAGAGGAGAATAGGTTTGTTGACAACACTTCAGTCACAACTACAAAATTGCTTGCTGTTGAAGAACTTTCAACTTGTTGGATGGCTTAAATTTCTAAGTATAAGGCTAATGGGTTGATTGCGGTCTACTCCCTGGCAATTATAAGCCGGTAACTATAGATTTGAAAAAACTTGAATATTGCAGCCACAGGAGATTTGATTTAGACAGTTACTGCAAGTGGGTTGCTGTAAATCGTTGTCTGATACCATGATTCTTGTAACTAAAAGTAGGATCACTAGCAGGATGCATGTCACATTTTCCCAAAGCACCATCTTAAAACTATAAAAATACAGCTGTTTTTGCAGATACTGCTGGAGCAAAACAAAGACCAGCAATAAACTGTCAGAAGCAGCAGCAGACATCCCATTCTTCATGAAACCTAAATCAGGCGTATAACATAAGAGACTGGCATCAGGGCTCTGGTGCATATAACAATCGTATACAGCTGCTCAATCAATGAAAGATTCATACCTAAAGACTGGAAAGTTGCAGAAGTCACACCAATACTATAGAAAGGAAATAGGATTAATCTGCTGATTTACAGACCGGTATCACCATCATTGATTTGGCACAGGATTTTGGAACATAAACTGTGTTCAAATATTATGAACTACCTCAAAGAAAAAGATCTGTTGACACTTAGTCAGCACAGCCAGCTGCAGAAAGTTTCATTTTTGTGAAACACAACTGGTCTTTATTCACACAAAGTTATGAGTACTATCAACAGAGGATTTCAAATTGATTCCATATTTATAGGTTTCCAGATGAGTAAAACAGAAGTGATATCTGACATTCGCCAAGGAAGCATTATAGGCCTCATGTTGTTCGTAAACTATTTAAATGATTCGAGAGACTATATAAGCAGCGCTCTTAAATTGCTCGCAGATGTTGTGGTCATTCATCAGAAGATCAAACCAATTGCAAAATGATTTAGAAAAGATATCTGTATGGTGTGAAAAGTTGCAATTGACTCAGGCCATCTACACCAGTACTAAAAGGAATGACTTAAATTTCAGTTACAAGACAAATTATGCGAATCTAAAGGTTGTCAATTAAATTAAATACCTAGGGATTACTATCATGATCAACCTAAATTGGAACGATCCCATAGATAAGGGGAAGGCAAACCAGTGACTGTGTTTTATTGGCAAAACACTTTGAAGATGCAACAGGTCTACTAAAGGAGGTGCCTGTGCTACACTTGACAGTCCTCTTCTGGAATATTGCTGCACGGTACAGGATCTGTAACAGATATAATTGGTGGAGGATATTGAAAAAGTTCAAGGGAGGTCGGCTCCGTTTGTATTATTGTGAAAGTGGGTGGTGGGGAGGGGAGGTGGGGGGGGGGGGGGAGTAGTTATGGATATGATATGCGAGTTGGGGTAGTAGTCATTAAAACATAAGTGTTTTTCGTTGCAGTGAGAAAAATCATAAAAGAAATCAGTCCACGCGGAAAGATTTAAGTGTTCTTTTTCCCATGTACTGTTAGAGTGGATATAGTCTAAAAGTGGTTTAATGAACCTTGCACTTAAGTGTGAAGTTCAGAGTGGTCATGTTGATGTAAATGTAGATGTACATCAAAATGTCAAAGGGAATGAAATTTGCCCCAGGCAATGATCAGTTCAGAAGTAATTGCAGCCAACAGTGGATATGTAGCTTTAAAAGATATGTACACACTCATTGACATCTTCGCAGGCTGTACTAAGACAGGAATTTCACTAATCCGTGTACTTAATTTAGGGTATAAAATACAAATTTGCCATCAGTTAGCGGAACAACAGAAAAAGTTCTTTTTATAAAAGGGGCTGTTATATTTATGACTTGGTGAAGAATTTTTTGCCATATATTCTCTTATCAGTGGTATGAGTAAAGTAGATGGATGCTAAATTTACAAGCAAAACCAAAGTGGACATTGTAATTAAATGACACTGAAGTATGGCACAAGATGATGGGACTTCAAATTTATATTCAATGAAAGATTTACATATAGGCTTGGACAAAGGTAATGCATGTAAAGGAGCTGTCAACAGTCCTATTGTAAAATATTTAGAAGGTAAGCAGGCATGTTTCCTTTCAAATGTTTTATCTCTCAAACTAATCATGTACTTAAATTAGTTCATTCAGAACTACATGGACCGATGCATATGATGTCAGTTCTAAAGCTAGGTACTTCATAATTCTAATCAAAGACTACTTGACAAAAGTTTTATACGTGGGCGAGTCACATGAAAACCTTAAATTTGTAATAACAAATCGAAATTTCGCGCGGTTATCCTGTAAGTTGGTAAGCATGCTACAAACAGCGTGCAGAGTGGCCTCTAGGTGGCAGCATAGTGTAGATGCACACATACCGTCGCAGTATCAGTATAAAGATGGCCGCCCCACTTGCCGACTTGCACCAGGGAATAACAGCGTTCTGTTATTCGGCTTTGTGTAGTGAAGGTGTGAAACCTATTGAAATTCATCGATGAATGAAGGTTCAGTACGGTGATGCATGTTTGTCACAGCAGCAAGTCTACAAATGGAGTAAGAAGTTTGCAAATGGTGTGACTTCAGTGGAAGATGCTCCTCGTCCAGGTCAGGCACAACGAGTTGTGACTCCACAGAACATTGCAGCAGTTGAAGCCATAGTGAAGGAAAACCGCCGAGTGGCACTAAATGACACTGCAGCATGTTACAGATTAGTCATGGGTCAGCACATCACATTCTGCATGATGTGCTCCAGTTTCACAAAGTGGCTGTAAGACGGATGCCATGGCACCTGACTCCTGAAATGAGAGAACAACGTGTTCATGCTTGTCAAGAACTTCTTCAGCACTTTGAACGAGAAGGTGATGGCTTCCTTGCAAGAATCGTTATTGGGGTCGAAACGTGGGTTCATTTCCACCAACCGGAAACAAAGAGAGCGAGCAAGGAATGGCGCCATTCCTCATCACCAAAACCAAAGAAGTTTCAAATAGAACCATCAGCAGGGAAGGTTATGGCGACTCTCTTTTGGGACGAAAAAGTTGTCATTTTGGAGCATTACATGCCTAGAGGCCCCCACTGTCACCAGTGCATCATACACAGATCTCCTAAAAAATCATATGCGGCCTGCAATCAAATCAAATTGATGTGGATTGCTGTCAGCAGGTGTCCTTTTGCAACATGACAATGCAAGGTCCCACACTGCCCATACAACAGTTGCAACAATCACAGACCTGTGTTTTGAGTGTCTTCCTCATCCACCATACTCACCAGACCTTGCCCCAAGTGATTTCCATATGTTTGGGCCACTCAAAGACGAAATAGGAGGAAAGAAGCTCCGTTCTGATGAAGAGGTATGCCACGCGGTGCAAGAGTGATTGTGCGGACTACCAAAAGAATTTTTTGCTAAAGGAATGTATGCACTTTGTATGTGCTGGAGGACTTGCATTGAACGTGGGGGGAGATTATTTTGCAAAGTGATACAGCTTTGTACTACTTCTGCATGATAAATAGTATTTTAAAAAATATTTAAGGTTTTCATTTGACTCACCCTCGTATATACACTTAAAAAGAAAAAGACCAAGGATCAGGACCCAAAAATTATTCAAACTTTTAAGAGAACCAGACTGGATGGATGATTTGTGTGTTACGCACTGACAACACAAGCAGATTTGTTCATGAAAAATTTACCACTTTTCTGAATGAATGAAGAGAGTTGTACAATAGGTGACAGTATCTTGTAATGTAGATCAAAATGGCTTAGCTGAGCATTATAACAGTACTGTTATTGGGAAGGCATGATGCCTACTCATAGAAGCTAAGTCACACATGAATTTCAGGGGAGAAGTGATCTCTACAGCGATGTGTTCCCTCAGCAGATTGAATAATTAGACTGGAAGGAGAATGATAAAGAAAGAAGCTATAACTTGGCAGTAAAGTGCACATCCACATTCCAAAGGCCTGCAGTCACAAATGTGACGAAAAAGGCACTGGCTGTGTATTTGTTGAGCAGGTTTAAATGAATGGTATGCTTAACTTTCTACACAGTATTCCACAGAGATTAATAAAAACAAAGGATGTCACACAGGTTAAGAAAAGAATATCTGTTTCAGTGAGGTAATGGTTCACAAAGGTGGAGGAAAAATGAAGCACTTCTAGTCATTCACAAGAGCTGAGTTTATTTATTCCATCACAAACAAAAATGAAGATGAAACAGCATAAACAGGACTGCAAGAAGTTGAATCACAACCATGAATGAGAGTAGCACAGAATAATTCAGCAGTAACAAAGATGCTGAGCCACCTATGCTAATTAAACCACTGTAATCTTCCAGACTGCTTAAACCTTAACTCTTATATTCTGAAAAGTTATTTGATTCAAAGCCATAAACACTGGCAAAGTCACAACATTATCAACTGATAGATGATTTTGGTCGTAAAGTGCCAGCCATTACTGATTGTGGAGGGATGTAGGAAATCGGAAGGTATAACTGACTGCATTCTTAGGCAAATTACATATGTTGCTTTGTGGGATAGAAACTATATCTGTCTGTATTATTTTCTTAAGCAAATTGCATGTGTTGCTTTGATTGCTTTGTGGGGTCACAGTATAAAATATTTAAAAAATTAAATTTTCTATACTGGAACTACTTGGCTACAAAATAAGTTTTCTTTTGTTGTAACAGAAGTTGGTAGAAGCTCTTGTTATGAGTGCAGGTGACTTTTTTAACCTTGCTGATGTTTAGAACATATTGGACGATTTCAAGTGAGGTATATCTACCTCGACCCATCTGATCATCCTCTATAAGTTATAAGAGTAGCTGAGTGTTCATATATGACAACGGCTCACGATCTCTTTCAATATCTAGTGGGGAGAGGAATGTTTCTTAAACTACGGATGTTTTGTGTGTGTTTTTGTTAACTACTCTACTAGCTATTAAAACATACAGATATATATTATAGTGCTGTTGATGGTATTTCATTGTGTGTTTTCCATCTAAATACTGCTGGCAAGTGATTGTGTAAATGCTTAGTGGTGAATGTTGTTTTATAGGTATCAAGTACAACAGGTAAAGCTCGAAACAAAGGTGCCCCCAGACCAAAAAAACCAAAGAAAAAACCAGAAGATGCAGCGGCTCTGGCACCACCTGCTGAGTGTAATGAGGCAGGAGATTTCAGTGAACTCCATGGCATTGGTGACAACTTCCAAAACACTTCTTTCGATGAAAAACAGAAGAAGCCAAAGCCACCTAGGTAAGGTGTGTGTGTGTGTGTGTGTGTGTGTGTGTGTGTGTGTGTGTGTGTGTGTGTGTGTGTGTGTGTGTGTGTGTTATATAGGAAAAAATAGCTTAATAACTGGCCTCACACTTTTTCTTTGGAAGGATAGTCATGCTTTCTCTCATCATTGCTGGCCAGAGTGGCCGTGCGGTTCTAGGCACTACAGTCTGGAGCCGCGTGACCGCTACGGTCGCAGGTTCGAATCCTGCCTCGGGCATGGATGTGTGTAATGTCCTTAGGTTTAAGTAGTTCTAAGTTCTAGGGGACTGATGACCACAGCAGTTAAGTCCTATAGTGCTCAGAGCCATTTTAAACCTCTCGTCATTAATATCAATTAAGTATGTGCCAGTAATGTTCTCAAAATAGCATAAGTAGCTGGTCTTTCTGGCCCAATAATTCCTCTAAGTGGCCGGTCTTCAAAGTGTTAAGAAAGTAGCACATAAGTGTATATTCTCCCTGTGCAGAGGGAGGGAAAGAAAGAAAATGAGAATTTGAAGTTTCAACTATTGTCTTTTTCTCCACTTGGAACTCCATTTTCTTGTACTCACAGCTCCACTCACTATCTCTAGATGACAAAATGTAAGCCCAATTAGCAACAGTGAACTACAAATGAAAATTGACAATTGATAAATAGACCCATAGTAACTGGAAAACGAATATGCAAAACAAAAACACTATGAACCTATGCACGAACGCAATAGTTTCGAGAAAACATGCTTGTGTGAAATGCAATACTTTCTTGCACTGATGAAAGAATCCGCCATGTGAACAAAGTTGGCATAATGTGGAGACATTTTAAGTCTGCAAAGGCAGAGGCATGAAAGTAATTTGTTTGTTGCCTTGTGCTGAATGCATAAGCAAGAGAAATGCTTTTTTTCCCTGCCATTTCAAAAGCTTTCTTTTGAATTGATAATAACCGGTCATTATACTTTCATCCATACATTCTTAATTTGTGAGTAGAGTAATCCAAAACTATGGCTTATGTCATTTTAGTCACTACCCTCCGCACTCATTCGTCTCCTTCTGATTTTTTTTTTACTATTTAGTTTTACATTTTTCATCTCAGATAGGGAAGAAGATGATTTGTATTTGACATGAAGAGCCTTCTTTTCCCACTTGGGTTCCAAAACTGATCAGTGCAGTAAATGATGTATAATAGTGATTCTTGTCTGTGGAAATAGTTTTGAAGCAATTTATTCAGTTGTTCTGCACCATTTGGTTCCTAAATCCCATTTCCTGCTTGCGCTTCTATCCCCCAAGTACATACCTAGCCAAAGGATACGAAGCAACAAACAACTGTCATACTGTTTGGCTAGTGTTTCACGACAGAAGGGAAGGATTCACCATTGAAAACCACACCCAAGTTTATTAACAGTCAAGTACTCAAGGGTAAGATGAAGGAAACAATTTAGGTATGGAAAAAAGGTAAATTTTTAAAAATGTGTCATGATTGGCCTGATTATGAAGAATATGTTTACCTTCATTGATGAGATTTAAGTTGGACAAAACTACTTGACACAATCATGAAATCTGAGGGTAGCAGGTAAGTGATTATGAAGTATTTGTGCTTTTCACTAATATTGCAGATTTTATCACATGGCACATGTTAATTGTACTTCTTCAATTTCCGCCACAAGTGCTGCACTCTGTTCACTCCTATGCTTAGTTTTCTTCTTATTGATCCATCAGAGTGTCACTGTTGTTGCCTCAACACAACTACTAATGTGAGATTTAATAGTTACAGTTTTGATTGGCATAACCAGTGTGGAAAAATCAGCCGGTTTGTAGTTAATAATTTCCTGAAAATGGTATGCTGGAGGATGGAACTTGGCTGCACACAATCGGAATGTGTTTAATCGTCTGTGTTGAGGTACTTTGCCAGTTACTTCCAAAATGTTTACATCTCAAAGACTGCAATATGTTATTTTTCTTGTCTCCAGTCAAATGATAACTTTTACTACCAACATTACATTACATCACAGTTCAGGTGATGTATAGTCTTGCAAACTTGGGCAAGATATATTCTGCCCTTCATTACTTTCTGGTACATTTAGCAGCATAGACAACTTGGTCAGTAGTAGAGTGTTTAGCTTGGGAACAGTAGGCAATTATAGTAATCAAGGACATTTGGTAGTATCGTAGTACAAAGTACGCTGTTATTGACTGCAGACAGTTCAGAATCCCAAAACTGGGTTTAGTGACAAGTAGAGGAACTTTCTTGTGCATTGTGATGATGTTCCCAACAAAGTGCATAGAGGTTCAAAGACAGTTACAAATTTTTACACACAGTAAGAGCCAAACCTCGTGGTGTTCAGAAAGGACCTAGTGGTAATAGTTACTAAAACTTAGATATAATATATAAACAAACTTGTGTGTGTTACTGAAAATACAATAAAAAACAGTGTGTTGCAATAAAGCATTTAATATGCAATAAAACAGTCATTAATCACTGCTTGCTGTTTTTTGTATCTGCTTTGATGTATATTGAATAATAGATTTTTAACCATAATTTAGGAATCTATTTATTGTATATTGGAAAAACTATGCAACAACTTTTGTTATTTGTATTTGCTGTGTTATTGTTGTTATTTTTACCATGAAAGTATTTCTATGGACTTCAGAGTAAAACAGTGTGTACTCTTTTCTGTCTCTGTGTGTGTGTGTGTGTGTGTGTGTGTGTGTGTGTGTGTGTGTGTGTGTTTTTTTTTTTTTTCCCTTTTCACAAGTTAAACAGTTAGCTACTTCAGTGTGAGCTGAAATAATATAATTTTGATAGTTGTGACCAGGAATTACATATTTTTCTCTTTCAGGAAACCAAGAGAACCAAAAAAACCAAAAGAACCAAAGACTCCAAAGGAACCAAAACCACCCAAAGAACCTAAAGCTGCCAAAGAGCCGAAACCTCCAAAAACTCCCAAGGAACCGAAGAAAAAGAAGGAACCTAAAGCACCTGGGGAAACCAAGTCTCCAAAACCAAGAAAGTATGTGCTTACTTCTTGCTGTGCAGCTCCTACTAAAACTTGAGAGAGAGAGAGAGAGAGAGAGAGAGAGAGAGAGAGAGAGAGATATGTGGTAAATAACCACTGCTGCAAAATAAGTTAGCCTATCAAGTTTATTTAATGTTGATTGTTGGTTCCAGGAAAGTAGCCAAGAAGAAGGATGGAATAGTGGAAGAAACACCATCTAGTTCAATCGAGAGTGGTGTTGAAGAAGTCCTGTCAGATCTTCTTGCAGCAGTAGAATCTGAAATTGCTTCAGTGGAAAGACAAGACAGTGAAAGTGAAATGCTGACCCCAGATGATCCTGCAAGCCCTTCGAAAAGTTTGTCAGAATCATCAACGAAGACAACGCCAACGACTAGAAAGCCTAAAAGGGATAGAAAGGCGAAAGTGAAACCAGTTTTTCCTGCAAAACGGAATGCAAAGTTAGTATATAAAATAAATTTTGAAATTATTTGCGACAAACATGTCAAACTTTTAGAAATATAATGGTTATGATTTTGTTGCTGACCGATATCACAGTACGTCTGATTTTTTCTCGATAGGTTAGGTTAATGGACTTCCAGGGGGGCAGAGAATTCGAAAATGTGTACGCAGGGGAAAAACGTTAATTTTGTTGTGTGGTTTTCTTCATCTCATTAAACACAGCTTATTTAGTACTGTTGTATATTCTCAGATGGCTTAAAATTTTCATATGAGCAGCAAAAATACATGTAGACCCACAGAGTGATGTATTATGTTGTGATGTCTGTAGCTTTGTGGCATATAGATAGGGTTTCAGGTTTCATACAAATGTCTGTGGTAGAAAGTACCAACCTTATAAAGTTTGTTTAAATTTTGGCGATGTTACATTTTTTGCAGCCATAAATATTGAATGCTCTCAGTGAATTCCTAAATGTGGATGAAACTGACCATTATCTGATACAATACTTTCATTAGAAAAACCTTAGTCCAACTAATAATAAATCTGAACTAAGTTCTACTCTGGGAAAAGCATGGGGCGGTGCAATTCAAGTGAGGCCATAGAAGCTGCCAAGATGAACGTTGCAGTGGTTGACTCAATGAGGTCATCTCCCCAGGAATTCTGAAGAAAATCCACAAAGTGATATTGGATGACTGTTGACTGAAAGGGTACAAGTTAGGGAGCGCATTGTAGGCATTTCAAAAGTGCTGCACGTTGAATATGGACTGAAAATTTGGACATGAGATAGATTTGCGCAAGACTGGTGCTGCGTTCACTCGCAATGGAACAAAAAAAAGCTTTATGCGGATGTTTCAATAAAATTGAGTTATTGCAACAATTCATAACCACGGATGAAATGTGGATCCATCACTCGCCCTTGAGAGGAAGGAACAGTCGAAATAGTAGGTTGAAAGGGGAGAATTGGCTGCAAAGAAGGCACAGACAGTTCTGCCTGCATTGCAAGGTCATAGTGTCAGTGTTTTTAGATGCATGTGGGACAATTTTCATTAATTATCTTCTGAAAGGAAAAGCAATTAATGGACGTATTATGTTTACTTTTTGCAGTGTTTAGGTGATGAAATTGAGCAAAAAATGTCGTGCCAGAGAGAGAGAGAGAGAGAGAGAGAGAGAGAGAGAGAGAGAGAGAGAGGGGGGGGGGGGGTACTTTCATCACAACAGTGCACCATTTCATGCCTCTATCACTTCATTACGCACCTTATTCGCCAGATGTAGCCCACTCTGATTATTTTTTGTTTCCAAAGATTTGCCACAAATGAAGAGGTGGAGTCTGTAATTGAGCCATTTTGCCCCATAAACAGATGCTGAGTCCCAGAAAGGCACAACAAAAAAGAGTGTATCAATGTGAAAGGAGACTATGTAGAGAAATATAACTTTCCCAAAATATTTGTATTCTTTGTTAGTTTTTGATACTTCTAAGATAGCACTCATATTCATTAGAGAAATAAACCCAAACTATTATTAAAGTTATTATAATTGAAGTTTTATTTGCAAGAGATTTGTAATGTGACAGGAAATTTTTAACATTGAGAACGTGAGCAGTTTCAAAAACATAATTGTTGGAGAAGCCAACAATGACAGTGCTGCTGATTGTTGTCTTGACAGTCCTGTAGTTAGAGGTACTAGCTTCTATAACTTGACTAAAAGTAATTCATTTCATATTTAAGCAACGGAAAATCCAGGATGGAATGTAACAGTCTGGCTATTTATTCACAGAGTTTGATAGCTATTTTGCCCTATAAACAGAGTATCAAAGCTATTGATCATCACTGTGAAAAGTGCATCAATGTGAAAGGAGACTATTTTTGACAAAGGCTTTGGTGGTTGGAAGCTAACTTTCCAACTGTCTTTTCGCTGTGCCGTTCAGTGACTCAGCATCTCTGAAGCTATTGTATCTGTATTGATAATTTGGCAAGTATAACTAATAATAGGAAGTATTAGGGTTTCTGATACAATTGATTTGATAAATCACCATTAATTATGCATTAATAGATAATTATGATATGGGTGTTCTTTACAAGTATCGTCTGTGAATCTTCACTTTTTCTGCAAGTAGCATTTAGAGATAAAAAACATTTTTATTAAAAATTGATTCAGTATGTGTTGATATTTAATATAAGATTAAAATAGAAGTAAAAAATAATTACTACCACCAAAAATGGAACTAATAATTTTGCAATTGCAAGACTCATAATGTTGATTGGCCGATCACTTTGCATACAAAAAATGCAATCTTAGTGTTGCATAATTCTATGGTCTCCCTCCTTATATCTTTCAGTGCAGTGTACAAACTCTGTAGTGTGGCATATGGTTTGTAGGTAGCTGCATAAACCTGCATTACATCACTTGTGCTCTGAACAGTTTATGGGGAAAACTTGCATCTACACTGTAATTAGCCATTTTGAAATTTGAGTCAACATTAAAATGTTGCAAGTTTATGAAAGTAATCTTTTCCATTTTTAACAGGGGGATGTTCACAAAGAAGAATAAAAAGAAATTAGTTGGCGGTGATGAATCTGATGCAGAAGACATGTTGGCGACTCCTCCGCCATCACCTGACGATGATTCAGAAAGTTCAAAAAATGTGAGTAACACTGGTCAAATACGTTATTACTCCTCAGTTAAGGGGGTTTGTTGAAAGTATCTGGACAGTATCTACAGACATATAGGAAGGAAGTAAGTAAGTTAGTTTAATGCCCTGTAGACTGCAAGTTGTATGAAGTGGAGCACAAAGATCAAATTTTGATAAGGGTATGATTTAATCAGTGTAGGTCAGCCACAGGAAAACTTAAATCTGCATGAACAAAAATGAATGTGTAAATTTTCCTCCTGAATGAGAGGCCATTGTATTAACATTTAGTGTGTAGCTGTCATAATACTATGCCGCTTGTTGGAAATGAGAATGAGCAGCAAATATAATATTATGTCATGTCAGTTACGCTGATTTTTCTGCAGTGTCAAACGTATATTTATGGCTACTCCAAATATGTCAGGTGTGCAGGCTTTGTAGCTTTAGCTAGTTGGTAGTAGTGGTATCACTAGATAATTTTATTGTCTTTGAAACCATTGTCATCATCTGTTGTTTCGCAGGCATTAGCTGATTTTCAAATTCTGTTTTGTGCCTTTTGTGTGCAATTGTGTTGATTTTGTGTTCAAAATGTGCAGTGAAGAGAGAAAAATCTGGAGCAAATGATTTACCAAGCCATTGACGAGTCTGCAAGTAATGAGAACAAAATATTTGATGAGGGTTCAGATTACACCTTCATTGTATTATCATTGCATATTGTGTTATGAAGGATTTTCCTACAGGTAAATCAGCAAATCAATCTTGAACCTATGATTGCAGCGAGTGAGTGTTGGACTAAGTACTTCTCCAGGTTTCAATTTGTATCACACTGTACTCCACAGTGAACCCTATATTTTGCTTTATTCCTGTGTTTTGTGTATATCTTTAGATTTATGTGGTGTGTAAAAGAAATTTAAACAGAAGGATTACTTGTTTGGGTACTAGGATATGTATTTGAATACCAGAACTCCTTTTCAGTTTTTTATATATTACTGTTGAACTGAAGTTTCATGTGTGGATTCAGGTTTAACATTATCAACGCCAAGATGTGTATATTCAAAGTAGAAAATCCAGTACACCTAAAAAGTTTAGAAATTCCAGATACATATTTGTACACACAAGTTATAATTAAAAAAAAAAAAAAAAAAAAAAAAAAAGAAAAAGAAACTGGTATAGACATGTGTATTCAAATACAGAGATACGTAAACAGGCAGAATATAGAGTCGGTAATGCCTATATAAGACAAGTGTCTGGCAGATTGGTCTGGTAGATTGGTCTGGTAGATTGGTTACTGCTGCTGCAGTGGCAGGTTATCAAGATTTAAGTGAGTTCAAAGGTGGTGTTATAGTCAGCACACGAACGATGGTTCACACCATTTCCGAGGTAGCAATGAAGTGGGGATTTTCCTGTATGACCATTTCCCAAGTGTACTGTGAATATCAGGAATCTAGAAAAACATCAAATCTCTAACATCGCTGTGGCCGGGAAAATATCCTGCAAGACTGGGACCAACGAAAACTGAAAAGAATCTGTCAACATGACAAGAAGTGCAAAGCTTCCGAAAATTGCAGAAAATTTCAATACTGGGCCATCAACAAGTGTCATTGTGTAAACCATTAAATGAAACATCATCGATAAGGGCTTTCAGAGCCGATGGCCCACTCGTGTACCTTTGATGACTGCATGGCATAAAGCTCTACGCCTTCCTAGCTCATCAACACAACATTGACTGTTGATGACTGGAAACATGTTGCTTGGTGGGGTGAGTCTTGTTCCAAATTGTATTGAGCGAATGGATGTGTACGTGTATGGGAACAATATCATGAATCCATGGACCTTACATGTCATAGGGCACTGTTCAAGCTGGTGGAAGCTCTGTAGTGGTGTGGGGCATGTGCAGTTGGAGTGATATGGGACACTTGATACATCTAGGTATGACTCTTTGACAGGTGTCACATATGTAAGCATGCTGTCTGATCACCTGCATCCATCCAGTCCTATCCATTGTGCATTCCGACGGACTTGGGCAATTGCAGCTGGAAAATGCAATCCAGAATTGCTACAGAGTGGCTCCAGGAACACACTTCTGAGCTTAAACACTTCTGCTGGCTGCCAGGCTCCCCAGACATGAACATTATTGAGTGTATCTGGGATGCCTTGCAACATGCTGTTCAGAAAAGATCTCCATCCCCTCATACTTTAACAGATTTATGGGCAGCCGTGCAGGATTCATGGTGTCAGTTCCCTCCAGCACTACTTCAGACATTAGTAGAGTCCATGCCACATTGTGTTAGGGCACTACTGCTTGCTCACAGTGCTCGCGGGGACCCTATACGATATTAGGCAGGTGTACCAGTTTCTTTGGCTCTTCAATGTAGAAGTGCTAATATAGATAATGGCAGAACAAATTTAGGTATTTATAGAGTTATGTTTCTTATGCCACTAAGTAGTTTAATCAAATTAGTGCAGTAACTGTTTCTAGAGAGAATCCATCCTATTCAGATCAGTTTTCGTGGAACCTGAAGTAAATCACATTAAAATAAACAAAACAGATTACAAGATACTTTACTATCTTCAGATTATTAATTATTTCACTGTACTCTCAAATATCCTGTTTAGTGTTGAATTTGTAATAACAGACATTGGGAGATTTTTAAAAAATGCATTTAAGACATTTTGTGTCAGAACTTAAACGTTTTCACCTGACCATTAAACTTGGTGTACTAGATGTTACCATCGTCATTTGACATCAGTGTCTAATTATCTGTGCTGCCAACTCTACAAGTTTTGTTGTCTTAACCATAGCTTTCAGATATTTCCTTACAAACTATTCAGTTGGTGCTAAATAGAAAAGCATAGTGGCTAAAATTGGTTATATTTTAACCACATTGATATGCGATACAACTCCAGCTGCATAAGATAACTGAAGAAAATGAATGTAGAGACATACTTCCAACATCTTTCATTTGATATGCAAAAGAGGGACATTAACTTCTGAAGACATTTCTCAAGTTTTTGTCCTGTATTGTACCCCTGGAAAGATAGTTCAACTGTATATATTATTAAAGTATTATGTAACTGAAAGATGCATGGGGATAACATCACCAGTACCTGCCTATTTGGATACCTCATCTGTGGAGCGTATTTTAACTTAATATCTCAATTTTGTTTTGTTGGTATGTGGCAGTCAAATGGCAATAAATGTCCCATAAAGCACATTCTCTACTGGGATGCCAAGAAAACAGCCATTAAGACTCGTATTTGAAAGGAAACTCATTAAAATCTCAGCCCCATTTAGATTTCAGGTCATTTTCTGAAATCACTGAAGAGAAAAGCTAGGATAATGCTTTAAACAAGCCCATGGCAGATATTTTCTGTACTTGTCAGATTTGATAGTGCGCGCCAACTTTTATGCTGAGGGAATGTTAGTTTGACCTTCCTTAATTTGCAGTAGGGGAATGTGATTCATTGATAAATAGTGATTGCTAATGGCTGTAACTTTTGAAGCATTGCAAAGGACAAAAGTTGGTTGTGAAAATGGCTGCAGAATTTGGACTGACATTTTGGAAGTGATGTTGACTGACTGACGTTTTGGAAGTGATGTTGACTGACTGACGTTTTGGAAGTGATGTTGACTGACTGACGTTTTGGAAGTGATGTTGACTGACTGACATTTTGGAAGTGGTGTTGATACTAATATTACTTGCTTGCTCCTTTTTTGTATAGGGAAAACTACAATATATAAACAATTGCCCTCCCAATCTCTGCAATATCCTTGTCAGATCCTGTGCTGCTCCTGCACCCACCTCCTTACCCTTTGGCTCCTACCCCTGTGACTATCCCTGTTGCAAGATGCCCTAAGCAGTCTTCTGCTACCACCTGTACAAGCCCCGTAACTGACAAAACATATACTGTCAAAGAGAAATGACACATCATATACCAGCTGTTATGTAAACACTGTTCAGCATTTTACATTGGCATGACTACCACCAAGTTATCAGTTAGGATGAATGGGCATTACCAGCAACACACGATGGGCATAGGCAGAGGATGTATACCAGCAACACAAGATATCCTGTTGCAGAACATGCTCTACAACCTGACAATCGTAGCCTTGTTGCGTGTTTCACCATGCGCGCCACCTGGATTCTTCCCCCCAGATACCAGTTTCCCAGAACTCTGCAGATGGGAACTAGTGCTACAACATGTCTTTCATTCTCACCACCCACCTGACCTTTATTTATGTTAATTTCTTCTGTATCAGCATTTCTTCACAATAACTACTTGTTTCTTCACTACGCTTTTGTTTCTGCATCTTTGATTTTCTGGCCTGCTTATTTTTAGTCATCCCCCTCCCACATCTGTGTTGCATACGATCCACTTTGATTTTCATTCTAATTAATTGTTGCATGATGCTTTAACAGTAATCTCTGTCTTGCATATTTCCCTGTCTTTCACCTTTAAAGTCTCAGGTTTTCAAATCTCGTCCAATGTAGTCCCCAGCAATCAGTGTTTCCTTTCATCCTCTCCAGTTAGTCTTCCCTGACATGGGGTCTGGGTGACTTTTCCACACTCTGCCCTTTTTTCTAAACCTCTCCAGTCCTTTTCTTTCACCCCTCTTCCTTCCCCTTCAACCCTTCTGTAGGAAGACGGAGCCATTGGCTCCGAAAGCTTGCATAAGTAAAACCGTGTGTGTGTGTGTGTGTGTGTGTGTGTGTGTGTGTGTGTGTTGTTCTGCTGCCTTTTGGTTAGTAGATTTTTAAAATCTTTCCATTTTACGTACTATAGAAATGAAGTATCATATAGCAAATCGTCACTATATTTTACCAAGTGAAAGAGACAGAATCATTCGAAAAGCGTAATTTGGAATAAAAAGTAGTACTGTTTAGTAGGTAGGGATTGGTAGGTATGCATGGCACCACAAAATACTCTGGAAGAGGCACTATGTTGTGGGCCATTTTTGCCAATTTTAATCATTATTCAGTTGTCTAGTTCATAGACAAAACTTTTATGGGTTGTGTGTGTGTGTGTGTGTGTGTGTGTGTGTGTGTGTGTGTGTGTGTGTTTGTAGGCTTCCATGGTTCTCATCACCTTCAACCAAATCTTTCTGGGCATATGACCACATCATCATCATCTTAAATTAATGTGGTCACTGTTGCAAGTGACCTTCATCAGAGTGATACATTTACTGCTTGCACTGTGATGAACAGATAGTTGTGGTTTGTGCACTCTTGCTAGATGCAGTAGACATCTATGTAGGCATTTGAAGAACCAGTGCTTAAGTCATCTTCATTGCATGCTTAATGCTGACTTCAGAATGCACACCACCTTCGTTATCCGGCCACTTGGTGAGTAGGAACTGCTTAACTTCCAGCATCTCAGTCAACAGCATGCTATACCCAAGTCACAGTGGAAATTGAAAAGAACAGTGTGCTGCCCTTACTTCGTGTGGAAATGTATAGAAAACTTGAGGCCTCACTTGACTGCCAAGTGCATGGGAAACCTACCTGTTTGACAGATACCTTTCTCCCTACTATTACCTGAAACATTGCACTGTCTTCGCTATCCCCTGTCTGCTATCTGCCTTTATTCCCTCTTCTAATCCCAGTCCAACCTCACAGTAACATTCCATCCTCCAGCACACCTGTGTAGCTCCTTCAGTTAATGAGCTTTGGCAGTCACACGTGATCTCAAGTTATATTCCTTAACTTACATGCAATCTCCTACAGTTTCAGAAGTTTTAATCAACATATTTCCTTCCTTTCTTCATTCCTTCCACTCTATATGCGGCCAGTGATGGGTTGGGACAGGTCTGGTATGTTAAATTTCATAGAGAACTGACCCCACCCTTTGTCTTTTCTGTACTTGCTCAAATGTAATAACATTGAAAAACATAGTTGCTATTCACCATACAGCAGAGATGCTGAGTCACAGGTAGACAGAACAAAAAGACTGTTGGAAAGTGAGTTTTTGGGCAAGAAGGCTTTGTCGAAAATAGACCCCCCCCCCCCCCACACACACACACACACACACACACGTGCAAACCCAACTCTGACACATAACCAATCTCCGGCAGCTGGAGCCAGACTTTCCATACTGGATTCTCCCTTGCTTGACTTTACTTGGCCATATGTGACATTGTCTTCAAAGTGTTTGTGCATTGTGTGACTGAGGTGACATGTGGAAACCGTCTCAATATTTACCTAAGTGAATGTGGAAAACTGACTAAAAACTACATCCATGCAGTCTGGCACAATGGTCCTCATCATTAATTTACTGGGTGGTTTTGGTGTGGGAACTGTCTCTCCCTGTGTTCCAGAAGAGGGCACTCTAACGTTTTCGACATGCTAAACAATAAACAAACTCTGTTCGTCATTTGAACTTAACACAGAAAGATCATATTTAGATAATGTACTAGTTGCTGTGAGATTTAATACATACCAGGTAGTATGATTGTTTTTGCATGTCAGCTAGTATGATACCTTTGTGTTGTACACCTAGAAACAGTCTTTCAATTTTGACCCTCTTGAGTAGCACAAAACAAACATTTTTGACACTCTTCCAGTTGGGTCATGTACATTAGTCAATAAGCTCACGTTTTTGCTTTGAAGCCTCATAGGGTTGGTCCCTGCTGATGCTCATTTGCAAACAGAGAACTCAGTTAGCTGTGCCTTCTCTAGCAATTGCTGAGCGATGTTATTTTTTATTTATTTTTTATTTACGCATCAAGTTCCGTAGGACCAAATTGAGGAGCAAATCTCCAAGGTCATGGAACGTGTCAGTACATGAACTTGCAACATAAAAGTAATAACAGATAAAAGTAAATGTTCATGAACCTGCAAGAAAATCAGTCCATAAGTTTAAGCAAACGCTATCAGCTATACAATGAGAATCAGCTTAATTTTCCAAGGAACTCCTCGACAGAATAGGAGTGACCCATGAGGAAACCCTTCAGTTTCAATTTGAAAGCGCGTGGATTACTGCTAAGATTTTTGAATTTGAGTGGCAGCTTATTGAAAATGGATGCAGCAGTATACTGCATACCTTTTTGCACAAGAGTTAAGGAAGTCCGATCCAAATGGAGGTTTGATTTCTGCCGAGTATTAACAGAGTGAAAGCTGCTTATTGTTGGAAATAAACTAATATTGGTAACAAGAAATGACAATAAGGAATATACATATTGAGAGGTCAATGTCAAAATACCCAGACTCGTGAACAGAGGTCGACAAGAGGTTCGTGAACTCACAGCACTTATTGCCCGAACCGCCTGTTTCTGAGCCAAAAATATCCTTCTAGAATGGGTGAGTTACCCCAAAACATAATACCATACGACATAAGTGAATGAAAATAAGCAAAGTAGACTAATTTACGTGTCGAAGTATCACTCACTTTCGATACCGTTCGAATAGTGAAAATGGCAGTATTAAGTCTTTGAACAAGATCCTGAACGTGGGCTTTCCATGACAGCTTACTATCTATCTGAACACCTAGGAATTTGAACTGTTCAGTTTCACTAATCATATGCTCGTTCTGTGAGATTAAAAGTCAGGTTTTGTTGAATTGTATGTTAGAAACTGTAAAAACTGAGTCTTACTGTGATTTAACGTTAGTTTATTTTTTACAAGCCATGAACTGAGGTCATGTACTGCACTACTTGAAACCGAATCAATGTTGCACACAACATATTAAAAAATGGACCAAATTTTGAAGTTGGAGCTGCTTGTTAAGGCCCAGCTGTGTATATTCACTCACCTTGGGAAACAGATTTTTCACAGTTAACAGCGATGTCATGGTCATGGTAAATATTCAGGGATATGACAGGAACAGCCATCTGAAACAAAAAAAAGTCTAGTAAATGTGGGCTTTAAACTCCATACCTTAAGAGCTATAAGCACTTCTTCATCTTTGATACTGTGATACAAATCTCTTCTACTGCAGTTACCTTGCTCTGGATGTTTTGAGAGATGGTGGTATGGACAAACAGTAGGCGAGAAAAATGCCATAACACCGTTTCATTAAGTTTTTGCAGGTGAAGCAAAAATTGTTTCTTAAAAAATAATACAAAGTGATATAGAAAGTTGCTACATGTGTAACTGTATTGGAGAGGCCTAGTTGTTGACAGATTGGAGAAGTCCGTGTACTCTTTGGTTGTTATTTACTCTTCAGTGTTTATGTTTAATAAAGATGCAAGTTTATAACCAGAGTTCTCACAGACAGATGGAGTTACAAGGTTTTCATTGCCTACCATTGATGTGAAACACATCTCTTCTACTGAAGAGGTGCTCATAATTCTTAACATGAGCATTTTAGAGCTCATGTTTATTAGACTATTTTTGCTTCAAATGATCTTTCCTGTCGTATCCATGAATACTGATCCATCCTCCTGGGATGGGCTGTACTTGTTGCGTTGATATGTACTAGATAGAACCTTATCTGATGATGTATCGGAATGGCATTTAGATTTAAATTATTCTTAGTACAACAGGTTTTCTGCATTCTGTTTAAGAATTTTAGATGGTTTTTTGTTGCAAGTAGTGCACTTTAGTATACATGGTGAATTATCTGTTTTGCTTCATGACATGAGTGGTGTGTTTTACTCTAAAGTGTTGAATTGTTTGTTTAATAGAAACGCAGATCTGCTCGAAATACTCAAAGGAAAAAGTATGTTGATGATATTATGCTTAGTATATCGGATGAGGACTCTCCAAAGTCATCAGCTCCAAGAACTGATCTGCCGAAGACTTCTGCAGATGATTCTGCTGATCCAGCTGTGAAGCCAAATTTTGTTTACATTGTGAGTAGATATTTAATCCAACAGGATTATGAGTTGTTATTTACTGTTCAGTGTTTATGTTTAATAAAGATGCAAGTTTATAACCAGTATGTATTGATTATTTGTGGCACTATCCATCATGACTTGAAAATTAGTCCATATAAATCATCATTGTTTAAAAACTGGATTTAAACTACAACCAAGAGGATTGAAAAGTGATTGTGTGATTGTGGTCCCCCCCCCCCCCCCCCCCCCCCCCCCTGTTCGCTCTTAATTTTTCTTAAGAGCTGCTTATGACATCTTCCTCCCTATACCTGGAATTCTCAGGGACATTCCCCCCCCCCCCCCCCCCCCCCCCCCCCCCCCCCCCCCCCCATGTTTTGAGTCGCCACCCTGCATGTTCATTACTTTAGATTGAAATAAAATAAGTTTCTTAAATTTCTATTCGATAAAATTTTGCCCCCCTTAATCCTATAATTAAAATTTTTACACACTCGTGTAAGACACTCTTGAAAGTTTAAGTGGTAGTAACTGCTTAAATAGAATGAAACATTTGAATGTCCTTATTAGGAAAAAAGTTTGATGCCCTCTATATAAAGTGATATTTACAGGTGTAATGAAAAGTTATAAAATACTAAAATTATTAATGTAGAAACTTGTACTGTTGGTTTTGTTTTGCAGCAGTGAGAAACACTTTTTTTTAATCAAGTGACCTATTAGGTAGTCGTGATATATGTTATGCTGTTGTCAACTTGAACTCGGATCTGAACTATTGTCAGAAAAGAAAAAAAAAATTATTTTTAGGCTGAACTACTGAAACAATTTGTCATGATGCAATTTTATGAAATTATTTGACTTGTAAAGTACACTACAAAGCAGTATTAAATGTGCTTCCGAGTTTAGTTCCATGGGTGGCTGATGGAGGTTGAATGACATCGGCCAATAGTGTCTGTTTTGTGATTTCCACCACTTTCACAGTGCAGGCTATGTTTACTACGTCTTTGTATAAGGTAGCAGAAATAAAATGTAGTTTATGATAATAGGAAAGTTTAGTCTTGTGTGTTGAAATTAGAAGCAGTAAATGTAATCTTGCAGGCTGGTTACATTTGGCAGCATCCCAAAAACACTTGATACTTCTCAAGATCCCCTTGGCTGGGTCACACATTCTTCCTAGAGTAGGTGTATAGTAATGATTCATTTTTTCCCTTGATGGCTCCTTAATATGTGAACTTGATGTAATGTTTAAGTTAATTGACAGAATTTTTCTAAAGTGTACTATTTGCATGGGGCAATGTCCCACAGTTTCTTGATGCAAGCATACATATTCCTGTTCATATTCCTGTTTCTGAGGCAGTCACGGGTAATGTCTAATTTCTCTGTGCCTTTAATGGATTATTAAATAATACTTCTAGTTCTCTTTTAAAAGCATTGGAAAGTGTCATGGATGTCTCGGATTTGTCTGCTGTGTATCATAAACTGGCCACCATTGTCAGTCGCACTGGCCAGAGCTGTTGAAAGGACGAGGTCCATGATGCTCTGCAGGTGTTAGTAATTTTTTAACAATAATTATATGTTAATTGTTGTTGGTTTTCTTGGGAGGCATTGGTTAAAAAATGTGATTAGATCCATCGAGAACTCTGCAACTGGAATGAAGAGAATATGTTAATTAAAATGTGGATTGTATTCTTTACATAATAGTGATCATAAAAAAGAGATAGCAATAATATATATGGTTTAAGAGTTAGCAGTCTTTTCTAAAAACTGGTCAAATCTGGTAATGAGAAGCAGCACAATAAAGAGAACCATTATATTGGTATATGCAGAGAACCCAGAATTTTGTAGAGACAGATATATGCACGTAAGTCACACCTCTGTCAGATAATAGGATGAAATCTTGCAGAATAGCTAGGTGTGGCTAATTAAGGTACTTCCAGAACTGTGTTTTACTTCCAATATAATAATGAAATTTATCATGATTTCAAGGCTATGATTGTTCTTGTTTCAAACCAACAAAAGGAACAGTCATCAGTTTATCAGAAGGCTGAGAGATTTTTCCTGAAACACTCTTGGATTCACCTAGGCAGTAGTAGTGTGTAAAGGTGGTAACAGGTTAACCACGTGTACCTTTGTGTCCTTAAATTCACTAAATAAGAGACAATTATAGCCTGTCACTGCAGATCTCTTCAACACGTCACACAAAAGTACCAACAGACAAAATAAAACATGAATGCTACTACATATTGGTATCACTCAACATTAAGATGTTTCATGTCATTTTTGTTCAAATGTCTGTGATCGTCTGAGTGTTGGAGTAGTGCATTAGTAAATTGTATGTGCTTCTTACCATGATGTTTATCTTCTTTAATATTGTCTGTGGTCACTTTACTTAACTGTAGGCTCTATCCCCCTTCTGTCCTTTTCTCTTCTGTGTTATCTCAAAGATTGTGTGATTTAGGATGGGTGGTGGACGGGCATTACTTGTCATTGATAGTGGCCATGACATGTTTGGGTATGCATGCCAAGAGTTACAGTACTGTGGATGTTGCCCTCATAACACATGACATCTGTGTTGACCACCTGTAAAGTGTTAAGCCTCAAAGAGATTCTGTGTTGACTGAATTGTGTTCCTGCATCTCTTGTAATTGTCATGCAGCAGTGTTTGGAAGCATAGGAGAACAGTATAATCCCTCTTTTACGTTCCTTGAATTTTTCATCATTTACGACATTTTTTTATTGTTTCCATCAAATGTTCTATGTCCACAATGTAAATCCCACCCTTTTACATCAACATATTTATTTTCTTCCCACCACTTATGCTTTATGAGAAAACTGACATAAAATGACGCTGCAATGATGTTGGCCATCAAGTAGTATTTACAAACATAATGTGTCAGTAGGTTTAACATTAATGCAATAATTTTCAAATGTAATTAAAACGTGTTCTTGTGATGGCGAGACTTCTCTGTGAAACAATCAGTTAAAGTCAGTATTGTCAGCATCCTTCATCAAAAATGAAACTTACAGTGACACCAACATGCTGCATACAGTGGCCAGTGGCACAGGATATAGTCTCAAGATACTGGTTCCAAGTGTAATTATAAAAGTGTTACGGAATACACTTTTTGGTATCATTACAGATTAATTCTTGAAGATGGAGGACTTTGTGATTACGACCTACTTTTGAACATGAAATTTTTAACTGTACTTTTCCCAACAACCACTGGGCATTTGACAGTGACATTGTCACACATAAAGAACTGTCACTATAAAGTTATGTGCTGTTATTGTGGAACAATAATAGGAATACTGAAAATCATATTAGCTATTTTAATTTTACTGCTGGCAACTGTCGTCCTTATTATCTTTATTTATGGTTTGCAGCATTGGGAATAGTACTATATTTTTAATGGCAAAAGCCACAAAAATATGTTACCAAGTTTGTGACTGCAGGAGGTGGAGAATGAATGAATTACTGTTACCTCCCATGTTGCTTATACTCACACATTGTGTGTTGCCGTGGTTACCAAGTGAGATGCTTATCAGGGAGCATACTACAGGGTGGCACACGAAATGTGTCACCACTTGGCTCATACATAATTTGAGTTCACAAGATATCTCATCTGAGCATCTCGCAGAAGTAGCTGGAGCTTGGAGAAACAAGCAAGGTACGAAATGACATGCAATTCACAATACTGCCGCTAGGAGACTGGTGTTTACAACATGGCCATCAATTCATGACTAACAACATAGCAGCAATCGGCAATTGTTATTTTTACATGAAACAAAAAGTCTTGTGTGACTCAGAGGCGGTTTTGACAACAGTTTAACACACTGTGGCCCTCTTGCAAGAGAACCATTCACAGGCTGTATGATCAATTTGGACCTGAAGGATCGATATTGGAAGCGAAGCGACCTGGGCCCGAAGTCCATTTGTTTGGCAAAGAATATTGAAGCGGTATGAGTTGCTCTACAGAGAAACCCTGGAAAGGCAGTAGTGCAACTGTAAATTGAAAGTGACCTCCGGATGTACCTGTACACAATGATCTCTGGTCAGAAGCTCAGTGCAGAGCACAAGTGGCAGAGACCACTGTTTGCCCACTGGGCGGAGGGTAGGGAATAAACTTTCAGCAACATGTGGTTTCCAGACGAGGCACATTTTCATTTGGATGGTGTGGTTAACAGACAAAATGTACACTTTTGGGCCATTGAAAATCGGCAAATGCTTCATGAACGACGACGTCGTGACCAGAGGATGACAATGTGGGTCACAATTTCCAGTTGTGGGCTTATTGGCCCTTTCTTCTTGGAAGAAACTGGGAACATTGCATGTTAATTGAGCGTGCTGCACAATAACTTCATTCCACAATTTGTTGCTATTCAACAAGCTGCGGTTAATGTAAGATGGAGGAAGCCCACATACTGCAAACACTGTGTTAGATTTCTTACAGAAGCATTTCAATATGCAGGTCATTTCTCAGATTTCCAGGTTGTTTCTTTGATGGACAATTTTACCCCCACTCCCATCCCTGGTAGTCCAGACCTCGATTCATGTGACATATTTCTATAGGGGTACCTGAAGGAAGCATCCACATGATTTAAGGGAGCTCAGATGCCTTATTCTTCAAGCCTGCAGTGAAATCGTGGTTTTCGCTAACATTAGTGTTCATGTAAAGGAAGGTGGGAATCGAAATAGTGGACATATTGAGCATGTGTTGAGTTAGAACAATTGTCTACAAAGCGTTTTCCGTGGGTGGTAATGTATGTTTTTCTTGACAATAAAGTGTTTATTTGAAAACAGAATGGTGACACAAGTCCACCACATTTTGACTTTCAAAGAGTTTTTATGGAATGTTGCGGAGTCTAATAATGAAGGAGAATTAATGAAAAGCTGTCATAGTGAACATACTCTTGGATGCCTGTTGGCTGGTAATTTTTCATGTTGATTACTGACCCTCCAGTACCTACTTCAGTGATTGTCCGTATGTTGGTAATTCATGTTGAAAATGGGAGTGCTAATAGCCTAAATGGTGATCTGGAAAGTACATCAGTTGGCTATAGTATTTTGTGGGACTAAACACCATTGGAAATTAAATGGATGTGTACACACTGGTTGTTTATGATCCTTTGTTCAGGTAATTAACATGATCCTGAAAATGTGACAAGGTGACCTAGGGTTGGAATACTTTCTGGAGCCCGATACTCTGTATGTCATTTATTTGTAACAAACTACGAACTTCTTGTTTGAGGCTCATCAACTTTATATTTCTATCGCATATGTTGCACATCATGTTTTCTTTGGATTCTATCAATGATGATGATTTTGTGATGAATAATGCTTTAGTGTAGCATCA
This sequence comes from Schistocerca serialis cubense, assembly GCF_023864345.2. Taxonomy (NCBI): domain Eukaryota; kingdom Metazoa; phylum Arthropoda; class Insecta; order Orthoptera; family Acrididae; genus Schistocerca; species Schistocerca serialis. The sequence goes on along the minus strand of NC_064639.1, from coordinate 400,968,863 downwards.
GCACAATTATAAACATAATTTGTTTTGTGTTTCAGAATACAACTGATGAAGATTCAATGGTTGTGCAATATATTTTGGCTGTTAGGAAAGGCAGAAGAGAGATTAAACCACCAGCAGATGCTCAGAATAATAAGGAGGTTAAGCCAGAATCCTCTATCAAGACAGAGGTCACCACAGAAAATGAAAACACGCCTGCTGTAATCAGTGAACAGGAGCCTGTAAATAACTCTACACCTGTAGTAGAAATTCCGGCTGTGGATGAAATATGTGCAACTGGGGAAAGTCTGAACAATGAAGTGTGTCCGCAGTCAGACATAGATGTTGAAAAGAAGTCTGACGCCCCACTAAGTATTTATAACTTCAGTGAAGAAACTGAGGAACCAGTTCTTTTGAGATCAAATGTTACTGCAGCAAGCAGTAGTGGTAGTGCAGAATATATTGACAGGATTAGAAACTTTGAGACTACTCCAGTTGAAGAAGAAACAGAAAGCACCACAAAACCAGAAGAAAGTGAAAGCCAGCTAAAAGTTGAAGACAGTGGGAGCTCTCTGGAAGTGGCTAGGTTGAATGAAAGAAATCAGCAGTACCTATCGAATCCACTTGATGGAGATATAGTTGCAAAAGATAGAACAGAAAACAAAAACAAAGTAGACTGTAAATCTGATGTCAAATATGTTGAAGTAGAGGAATATTTTGTCAAGTATCGCAATTTTTCTTATTTACATTGTGAATGGAAAACTGAAGAAGAACTGTTCAAAGGGGATAAGAGAATTGCAGCCAAACTTAAGAGGTTTAAACAGAAGATGGCTCATCATGCAAACATTTTTGAGAATGTAAGTGATTACCAAAGTTTCTGTCTCTTGTGAAATGCTTGTCATTGGGGTAAAAATGATCTTTTAGTAATGTGATATACTGTTAAGATAAGCTAGAGATTATTTGATCAGTGATAATAAATCTTGCTAATGATTTTCAGTTTGAAGATGAACCCTTCAACCCTGATTATGTAGAAGTAGATCGGGTCTTGGATGTTGCTGAACATACAGATCCTAATACTGGGAAAACGATCAAACATTACCTGGTTAAGTGGCGGTCAATGCAGTATGAAGATAGCACATGGGAGTTGGAAGAAGACGTAGATCCAATGAAGATTGAGCAATTTGAGCAGATCAACAAGAAGCCCCCAAAGGATAAATGGAAGGTATTATCAAAAGTTCACTCGTAACAAGACTAAATGCACACATTGAGTTTAGCTTCATGTGTAAGAGCTTAAATACACAAGCCAATGGGTGAAGCTACTCCGTTCCTGAAAGGAATCATAATATGTTGTAGATATCACTAAGAGTCAAGGTGCAGCTACATCAGTATTCATTTAACTGTTATTGTTAGTGATTTATTTTAAATCTTGTTCCTCCTGTCCCTCCCAGGAAGTGAGATTGCTTCCCTGCCACTCCCGGCGAGTGTGCCTGCTTCCATGGCCCTCCTGGGTAAGCGTGCCCGCCCTCCCTGTTTCGCATGACAAAATATTTTGCAACTCGATTTCAGGTGTGTTCTCTGAAAAAGTTCCAAATGTGACTCATGATGGAAATATATATTAGATCCAATGACAACAAATGTACCTGATCTCTGTGAGGATGACTTACAGATACAAGTATTATTGATTGTAAGGCAACCTAAAAAAAAGAAGTAATTTATGTTTGGGTGGGAGGGACTCTTCGTGATTTATAGTTGCCGTAAAAATAAAAGTCTAAAGACACAGCAAGGACTGACCATAGGTACGTATACGTATAGAGAATATAGCTAGGAGTGTTGGAATGTAGATAGAGAGATGTTAAGTGAAACATCTTGCCTGTAAGAAGAGCACTTAGTGAAGCTTTCAACAACTACTGTAGCTGAATCTTATCAAAAGATCTTGCACATAATCCAAAGAGATTGTGGCCATATGTAAAGACTGTCATTGTGTAGCTCTAGATGCTCGTGGGTGAAACAAAACTGAAATTCAGTGCAACAAGACTGGATCAGAAATAATTCATTTTCAAATGTTCTCTTATAAAGGAAATAAAGTTAATTCTGAAGTTCTTGCATTATTGTAAAGACAATGATCCAGAATTTGCCAAGTTGGCATCTCTTTTTAACCAAAACAAACTGTAGATTGCTCAAACAAAGCTGGAAAAAGGGAGAAGAAAAGCACTGATCATGCCTGTCTGGAAGAAGGAGAAACAAAAGTAATTCGCAAGGCTACTGTTCAACTTAACTGACACCCATCTGTTGTACACATTCTGAGCTGAGACATAAAGAGCTGAAAAACTTCCATGTTAACCAGCATGTATTCCAAAAATATTAATCCTACAAACGTAACTCTTACTTTCTCACGTGACAGCCTGAATGTCATGGATCAAATAAGTCTATTTGATTTATTGACTATCTAAAAGCATTTAATGCCATAAAACGCTAACTCCTCTTAACGAAATTATGATAAAAAAGTTAGTGAGTGTATTGTGGATTTCTTGGTAGAGAGAAACTCAGCATAATTAAAATGTAAACTAAAGGTACCACCCCTTGCGTCCCCTCTCCCCAAAAAAGCCTTTTTGCTTGTGTACCCATCCAACCCAATCACTTGAGCTTGAGCCTGATAGAGGTGTTCTTGACGAAATTTGACAGCCCGTACTACAGTCCGCTTTTTGCTTGAGCAAACCATACAAGGAATCAGGTTTGTTTTAGATGCCAGATCAATTAATAAGATTTTTAATTCCAATCAAGGCATCCATACAAACCTGGAAGAACAGTTATGGAAGTTCTACTATTTTAGATACTTTTCTATCACTGATTTAACAGCATCAACAGTAAAGAAGTTCAAAAATATACCGAATTCTTACATTGTGACAGAAGTTTCAGTTTCCTGTTTTGCCATTAGGCCTCAGTGTATGTCTACATGTATGTACTTCCGCATTAGATAAGGTGCTTGGGTGTATCTTATACCTTGCCCAAAAAAATCAATTTTTATGCCAATGATCTTTTGTTGGCCACACAAATGTCATCTGAGAAATTGACATTCTAGATGAAGTCAGCAACAAGTAAGGTGTGATGGGAGAAGGAGAAAAATCTAAATTTACCAGGTTTGAAAGTAAGTTCTTAGGCCATGTAATAACTCAAGACTGTATATTGCGTGACAATAGTAGGATGATCTCAGTGGCTACTTTACCCTGCTCGCACATGAAGAAACAGTTGAAATTATTTACAGGCATTTGCAGTTTGTCAGTGGCGGTTATCCAAACAAGTGCTGAATATGAAACACACAGTAGGTTGTTGATAAAGTGTGTACTTTATTCTATGGACCACAAGATGCAGTTTTTTTTTAAAATACTATTTCTGCCATTTTTATTATTAGATTACAAAGTCAGATTTAAAAAAAAATTTCAGTTTATAAAACTGAACTGACGTTTAAAATCCCTGAAAATCCTCCTCCTCCTCCTCCTCCTCCTCCTCATCATCATCATCATCATCATTGTCATCATCATGGTTTTCCTCTTCATGTATAAGATGGTGTTCACTGCCATCGAGTGTGTTATTTATGCCACACTTCTTGAAAGATTTAACAATAATGTCTTCTTTACTCTAGACCATGACTGTTTGCACTCTCCCACTTGAGACCAAGAACAACACTCCCACTGTACTATTACTGATATCACAAATCACTTTAAATTCAAATTCACTGGCACTGTAGACTGCAGTGATGCATTGTAGGCTAGGCAGTGTTCCAGGTTTATGATGGTGGGGTGGCAGGGAGACAGTGTTAGCAAGCTTGTGAATCCCCATAACTCATGTTTGTTGCATTGGTGCACTGTTACTGCTAGTTGAATACAATTTTGCCTGATAGAGAGAGGGTCCCTGTGGCATCAAATATATGGCTACTTCTAAGATTGGTGGGAGTTTTAAATAAAACACTTAACACTTTTATATTAATTTAGAGTATAAGATGCACCTGAATTTTGGAGGCAATTTTTCAAAGAACAAAGGTGTGTCTTGTAGTACGTAAAGTGTGGTATTATAGAAGTGGACTACTTATGGCTAGGCAGCATTTGATGCTATTAAAAGGGTACTAATTAATGCAAGAATCGTCCTAATATGAGTCTAGATATTGGTTTATAGACTGATTTATCCAATGATGGATTAGGTACATGGTTTACTTGAGAAATATGGATGATAAACAGGTGGGATGAGATTGGAGAGCAGGGTTCTTTCCAAATGCAAAAGAACATAGTCCACCACACAGAGCTATATGTGCCATGTAAGCCAGAGGTGGTCATTCTCCTTGCATGGATATAGCTTTGAAATCTTCCATAACAACAATGATATAAAATTGTGAACACCCAGTGGTAATCTTATAATTGAGCCGCAAGTCTCAGTTCGGTGTTTAAAAAAATCGTTAATCACAATTTTCTTATGAAAAGCAGAGGCTACAGTATCAAACAATGGAAATTCCAGGTTGGAATATCAACAGTATGACGAAAAAGATAGATTGCTGCACACAGGCTCCTTTAATTTAATGATGCTTTCTGCTCAGTTGTTTTCTTTTGAGTCCGAAGTCGCGTGGGTATCACGGGAAATGAACTGACAGACCATATGGCTGGAGATGCGATTACTCACTGCAGTTGGGCTGGAATATGAAACTAGTATCTCTTTGAAGGAAGAGTGGACAGTGTGTCAACTACATACTGAACGTAAACTTGTCAGTAAATGAAAAAAAAAATTAGTTCTGGATTGAGTTAGTGACACATAAAGTACCCTCTGCTAAAAGTCTCGTGATGACTTGTGGAGTACTGAAATGGATTATTTTTTGTCCGCTGCTAGTAGTACAGGGATACCAAACATACTGCCACACATTAGAAAATGTTTCCTATATAACAGTGTGTATGATGGTTGAAATATGCTGAAAATTTGTGAACTGTTAAAGCAGTCAATTTGCAAATGAAAGCAATATAATAAAGCCACTCTCAAAAATGTGCGGCAGAATATTGACAGTGGAGGCATTTAACAGTGGTGAAAACAGATAATTATTCTTTTGTAACAAATGCTTAGACAAAATTATTGTTTCTGGATATGACAGTGCTTAGCAAGACACACTGTAGGCTGTGTTTGATCTTTTTCTATGCTAGTTTTTGTGAATAAGTAACAATTTTGATCTTTTTCCTTGTCTGTTGATGATACCTTTAAAGTAATTTATCCTCATAAATCTTCAATGTTGTTGTGCTGTCGTTCTGGTACATTTTTTAAGTTTTTTGGATACAATCAGTTGATTGTAGTTTAATAGTTCGCCAACAGAAAATCTAAAATGTAAAAATACTAATTCGGTGTCTAAAGTGGACGTCTACTTGGTTTTATTTTATTTGGTACGATTTATTCTGTTCAACTTGGTCATTAGTCTCTTAACAAGTTCCAAAGCTGAAATAACTATATGAGGTGTGGCTAGAAAAAAACCGGACTAGTACTGGTGAAACAATAAAACGAATGCGATAAGGCTGAAAGTCGTGTGGCCTGTGAATTGACTCTCGCTCCGCCTACTGCTCGAGTTTCATCTGGCTCCTGCACTCAGTCTGCCCGTGGCGTCTGTTTTAAGTAGTTGGCGTTTTGTCTGTGCGTCGGAAAATGTTGAGTGTACAGAAAGAACAGCGTGTTAACATCAAATTTTGTTTCAAACTAGGAAAATCTGCAAGTGAAACGTTTGTAATGTTACAACAAGTGTACGGCGATGATTGTTTATCGCGAACACAAGTGTTTGAGTGGTTTAAACGATTTAAAGATGGCCGCGAAGACACCAGTGATGACACTCGCACTGGCAGACCATTGTCAGCAAAAACTGATGCAAACATTGAAAAAATCGGTAAACTTGTTCGACAAGATCGCCGTTTAACAATCAGAGCAGTATCTGAGTTACCAGGAGTTGACAAGGAAAGTGTTAGGCAGATTCTTCATGAAAGTTTCAACATGAACAAAGTCTGTTCAAAAATGGTTCCAAAGTGTCTCACAATTGAACAGAAGGAACGCCGAAGAATGATTTGTTCTGACATCCTGGAAAACATTGAAAGTGATCCCACCTTCTTACAAAATGTTATTACTTGCGATGAATCATGGTTTTTTACTTACGATCCCGAAACTAAACGCCAATCAATGCATTGGAAAACTCCTGGTTCTCCACGACAAAAAAAAGCACGAATGTCAAAATCGAAATTCAAGGCAATGATTGTTTTTTTTGACATCAAAGGGATTGTGCACATTGATTGGGTACCAGAGGGACAAACAGTGAATCAGCATTACTACATTAGCGTCCTGGCTACCCTACGTGAGCGAGTACGGAGAAAACGGAACGATTTGTGGAGAAAAAGTCATGGATCCTTCACCAAGACAATGCCCCAGCTTACAGTGCGTTATCAGTGAAGACGTTTTTGGCAAAACACAACATTCCCATCTTAGATCATCCACCCTACTCACCTGATTTGGCCCCCTGTGACTTTTTTCTTTTCCCTAAAGTCAAGTCAGCTTTGAAAGGAACTAGATTTGAGACTGTTGAAGCAGTAAAAGAAAAAGCGACGGAAGTAACGTATGGACTTACCGAAAATGATCTGCAACATTGCTATGAACAGTGGAAAATTCGTATGGAGCGGTGTAGAGACTGAGGAGGAGAGTACATTGAAGGAGATTACATGAAATTGTAAATAATTGTAAATAAATGTTTTTTCCAGCATCAGTCCGTTTTTTTTCTAGCTGCACCTCGTATGTGTGCATACAGTTTTACACTTACTGTATGTGAAGATAGATGAAAGGTAGCAAGTATAGAAGTAATAATGTCACGGTATTACAAATAAAACCAACCAACCAATTACTATACTTAACAGCAAGACCATGGAAATGTACCTGTGACATACATGTAAAACAATTTAAACCCCCAAAATATAAATAAAATGCTGTCTTTATCAGCCATACCTGGACTAGTAATCTGCAAAGAACTAGAGCTGCTAGTTGATGCCCGATTGCGTTGAAACATGTCATTGTTCTTCAAATGGTGTATGTTGGCTGTTTCGAAACCAGGAACAAATACAAAAATACACTTTTTCACTTTCTTTTTTCCTTCTTTTTTGTGAGAATTGTGAAATATTCTCAGCTGCCTAAATTTCCTTTTCATTAATGGCAATAATGCATTTAGTCCAGCTGTTCCTAACTCACACAAAATGAATGATACCAATCAAATGAGAGGACTCTATATTGTTTGGCATTATGGGTCTGCCAGATCGGATTCATGTTGTTTGTTGTGAGTAGAAGGCTACATATCCATTTATAAGGTTTTCTGTGAATGAAATTCGTAGAGACATGCCTCGAGAGATGTACTCTCATTTCACATTTTTAGCCTTAATATTAAAGTGTGATTTGAGCAATTCACAGTGAGAGATGTGTATATCTTTCTTTTGCCTACATCTCTTACTCCTTACACTGTTTTTAAGTAAGCATTATCAATGTGGGTATAAATGTGATGTGATGCTACTGTTTGGCTCAATTGCCCTGTTTTGTAACCAATTATATAATCGAATATTGATGTCTTGCTATTAGAATTAAACCTACCCAGCATTGTCTGAACTGTCAATGACAAGATTCCTGTTCCTGCATAAAAATGGTGACAGTTTTGAGTTGTAGAATTCAGCTACTTTTTCGACATTCCTGATAACGGTTAAAAAAAAGAAAAAAAGAAAATGATTATTACGTATCTCAAATACATCAAAGTTTGAAAATATAACTAACCCTTTCCTTGCTTGTATAAATGTATGGCTCTTACATTACACACACATCCCCCCCCCCCCCTCCCTTCTGGTCCCCTTCCTCCAATCCCCTCTCTCTTACCATCTCTTTCTTTCTTCTTCACCCAGCTCTTCCTGTCCCTCTCTCTGCCTGTCACCACCCCCTCTCTTGATCCACACATGTACCAATTTTTTAAAAAAAATCAATCCAGTGGTTTAGGGGATGATGTGGAACATACATAAATGCACACATTCATCTATTTTACACGTACAGTTACCGAGCGAGGTGGCGCAGTGGTTAGACACTGGACTTGCATTCGGGAGAATGACTGTTCAATCCCGCGTCTGGCCATCCTGATTTAGGTTTTCCATGCTTTCCCTAAATCACTCCAGGCAAATGCCGGGATTGTTCCTTTGAAAGGGCACGGCCGACTTCCTTCCCCTTCTTTGCCTAATCCAATGAGACTGATGACCTCGCTGTCTGGTCTCTCTCCCCAAGCAACCCAACATGTACAGTTGAAGCTGATTTATATGTGTATCAAAGGGAAGAGAAAAGAATACTTGTAACTTAGAATTGTTTGGTCAGGTATAATACAGTAATACACAAACATTCAATGGGCCTACATGGGTAAGAAATCAGATAATTTGCCTTATTTCACTTTTTGAGCATTATACACCTCACTTCATAAACTTATTAATGAATTAAGAGCTTTTTCACTTCAACTTTTCATACTGATGTAATGCCTGCACATATTGATTGAACTTAATGCTTCACCCAGTTTAAGTGTTTCAAGATTAAAGTTGTCATCTCCATCACTGTTACTTGAAACTGATGTACCACTTTTGTGGCACTTATCAGCAGTAACATACTCAGCTTGTAGTAAGTTAATGGAAAGATTTTCACTTCCTGCATCAGTCAATGCTACCAAATGTTGAACCAGTTTTTTCCATAATGCACCTTGAAATTTGCAATATTGCCCAAATTGAGTGGCTTTACAACACTGGTACAGTTCAGGGGGGAAAATTCCACTTGAACGTTTTTCAAAACTACTTGGGGTGCATGTGCTGGACATCGGACCCGTAAGAAGGAGCCCCTTTTTTTTCTTTTCATTCTAATGTGCAGCTTTTTAACCACTGTTTCATTAAAATCATTGTCATCCGAGAATTGTTATTGTGTATGTTTCATCTTTACACCTTTGAAACACCTCAGATTCTTAGATTTTCCTGTCACTAGTGGGGAAAGTTTGTTAGATCCATCTGCATTCATGCCGAGAAGAAATGTCACTTGAATTTTACTTCTTTCCTTCATGCCATGAATCACCCTTTTAGCTAATTTTGTATTAGGAAGCAGACTGTAAAATATACAGGTCTCGTCACAATTGCAGATTTTTTTCGAGGTTGATAATCCCTTAAGACACCCGGCAAAACCTCATCAATCTAGTGCTGCACTGTGACGTCGTCCAAAGCTTTCGATTTGACTGAAATTATTCTCCCTGTGAGTCTATGACAATTTTTAAATCCTTGTGACCATCCTGATGAAGACTTTAAGTCAGCAGTGATGTTCCTACTTCTAGCAAAATCTATCACCTTTGCTTTCAGCATGTTGCCACTGATGGGTAGAGCTGCAGCCCATTTTTACTGGAACCATGAAAAAGTGCCTTTTCCAAATCTACATATCTCGCTTCTTGCTGATGAATGCATTTTATTGATTTTGCACCCAGTTTTAAAAAGATGTTCAAAATACTTCTTTAGCTGATGACTGTACATAGTGTGGTATAAGCAATTCCTAAGTCTGAAGCAATTTCAGATTTTGTTTTCTATGGGTTAGCATCTACCTCGTGTATGAATTTTACTTTCAGATTTAGTGTATAGCTTTACCTTTTTCTGTTCTCCATGGCTGAACGTAAGTGAATAAAGGATAGAACCTCTGTTCAATAATAAATGTTAGCTGGCAACTTTTAACTTCTCGATTGTTACCATGAAAGAAATTCCCGTATTGAAAACAGTGCTAGGAGTATCTTTGTTTCCATGCCGCACGCTTGCTCTTGTTAACTGTGACTTTGTCCCTTCTCTCCATGGCGTCACCCATTCACTGTACTTGGGTATGGCAACAAAGTTAAGAAAAATACCACAAGGCTTCTTTTCGAACAACGATGCTTATTACAGTCACACAAATCTCAATTTATTTCACTAGAATTTGTTAAGTGTAACTGTGAATTAAGTAAAAATGCATTACATATATATAAGGTTTAATTAACACATTTTTAAATTATATTGTGCTGGGACCGACAAAACTTAATGCACAAATGAGAATTACAGGAGAGTTGTGTGTAAATAAAGTTCAACTGTATATAGACAGACATTAATAGATAAAAAATGTGCTCACCAAATAGTGGCAGGAGAAAATGCGCACAAAAGATATGGAAATGCACAAGGTTTCAAAGCCAGTGGCTCTTCCACCTTTCAGAACCTGAGAACTTAAAGGTGGAAGATATGGCAATAAGCAAGAAAGTGATTACTGGAAGTCTACAAAAGAGGAAAGCTAAGTACATTATACATGGTTGGTAGGTGAAGGGACAGGGAAAAAAAGACAGATCAGAAAATAAAAGATATAGAAAAATGAAGGGAAGCAAAGAAAAGGCATAGTTTATAAAAATAAATGCGAAACCCACAAAAATTAATGTAAATTTAGGCCATGTAGGTGGTGGTCTGATGAGGAAGTTGCGAAGGTTAGGGGATTGACGTAAAGCTATTCTGTGTGTGCAGGGCAAACTGTTGGACAGAATATGCATCATCTAAGGGCACAATTTTAGCAAGACATAGCCTTGTTGAAGTAGCTGATAATATGTTCAAGAACAGGATAATACTGTGTGACAAGAGACGTACTCCTAAGTTGTTTTTGGAGGGCCCACAAGAACCAGGATTGCATGACTTGGTTAAAGCTGAGGGGAGAATGGTGGTGTACTGCTGTAAGGAGTCTGGACCTGAACAAATTGGTGTGCTTCGAATGCCAAGGCTATAGGGAAAGGAATGTTTGACATGAACAAGATGGCAACTATCAAAATGTAAGTACTCTGCAGAATTCCATGCACTAAGCTCCCCAAAAACTGGTGACTCATCATTATTCTCCTGGCAAATAAGCGATCTACCACCATTGTGTCACTTGACCAAAAGGTGTACATATACGAAGGTAAATAGCAGTATAGTGACACACTACATACAGCATCTGCCATCAAGATTCCATCCATATGGTACAAACTGGCTTACAGTCCATACAAACATGCTGCTCACAAGGACAAACAGTTCCATCCATAGAACTTCTTTGTCTCAACCAACACCCACCTGATACCAAACCCATAACATTGTTCCTGATCACCTTAACCAATTTAATATTTACGAACTACTACTGTAACTTTTAAGTGGCAGAAAAACAAACAGATCAGGGGTACAGTCGTGGGCTCCTTCCTATGCCAATCCTTTTCATGGGCTGCTTGGAGGGGCCTACCCTGGGATCCATAAGCCTTCAGATCCTGGTGTTATTTAAATACATTGGAGACATCTGTGCCATATGGACTCATGGTGAGGCCAACACCTTGAGACTTTTGGAATCTCTAAATACATTCTCTCAATTAAATTTCATATAGTCCTATTCCATATCTTGTGCCACTTTCTTTGATATTGACTTCATCCTCATCAAGCATAAGCTACACACTTCTGTTAACATGAAACCTACAAACAAACAACTGTACTTAGATTTTGACAGTTGCCTTCCTTTCTGTGTCAAACATTGTAGTTTTGTTTTAGTACTCTAATTTACTTAGTGTGAAATAGGTGAAAGGTGTTATTCTTCCCTTGCATTATTTTTCTTGCCCTCTTCCATCTTCCAGAAAATGTTGGGCAGTGAATACACAAAAAAGATTTTAAGGAAATTAAATATACTGAAGTGAGGAAAAATTGATGAACCATAAATTCTGCTATGAGATGTCATAAGGAACAAAGTTGTTGTTGCTGTTGGTGGTGGCTATAAAAATACAAATACCTGTGCTGTGAAGAATGAAACATTTTAATAACATTTTGAGCACAATGCATGCAGATGAGGGCAAAAGACAGTCAGTAATAAAAGGAGCTAATAATAGAGTGAGTGGGATATTGTCAAATAATTATTCACTCTGTTTTTCCTTACTTTCCAGCCAAAGAAGAAACCATCCCCAGAATCATGGGTGAAATTAGAAGAATCTCCAGAATATAAAAATGGTAATAGGTTAAGAGCGTATCAGCTTGAAGGATTAAACTGGTTGCTTTTTTCGTGGTACAATGGGTATGTAACAATTCGTTTATTAAATATATGCTAATATTAGAAAAGTTATTCAGTAAATACTATTGTCATTTCCAGCCGCAACTGTATACTGGCAGATGAGATGGGTCTCGGAAAAACTATACAGTCGTTAGCATTTATTCATGCAGTTCACGAATATGGAATTAGAGGCCCCTTCCTGGTCATTGCACCTCTTTCTACCATACCAAACTGGCAACGTGAGTTTGAAGCATGGACTGACATGAATGTAATAGTATATCATGGCTCGTAAGTATTGTTGCAGGGTATATGTTTTTTAGATGATAGTCATAATTTTATTTTAAAAACTACACCTGCAGGCCAAACTAGCTAAAATAAGCAAACTGTTAAACTGATAGTGATTTCCTTAGCAAGGGGAAGTGATTGTGATTGACCAGGAACTAATGCTATTCTAACTCAAATAACTTAAAATTAAACACAGAATTCTCCAGTGGCTACTACAGTCTTACTGCTTCACTTTATTGTTAATTACTTAAGATCGGCAGCACAACAAAATAAAGGAAAATAATTTTCATTACAATCCTAATCATATTTGTAAAAGGAAAAGATATTTGGCTTTGACTGAAATGGCGTGCAGCTATGTTCTTCCTCTAAGGCTATTTGTTTTCTCAATCAGATGTCTGTTCCATCCAAATTCAATGTGATATGTCTTCCCCTTCATCACTGCAATTATAAATCCAACAACTCTAATTCATTTCTTGGTAAGAAGTGTGTGTCTTGCTTGCCATTTAGTTCTGTGGAAATAAGTACTGCAGAGCTTTCTGAAAAACCAGCTGTGTCTGTTGCTCAATTAGTGTTACTGATACATAATTATGGATCACTGCATGCTTAGATGAGGCATCCTTTCTGCAAACACCCATCATCATTGATTGACTGAAACATTTCATGTGATTGTAAGGATTGATTGCATTAACATTGCATTTTGACCTCCAGGACACTGCTCTATTGTATAACAATAGACTTGGCTCCACTGAAGGAGGTTCAGTGCTGATATAAATTAGCACAAAACACACTTGACAACAGTGCTAAAACCAGATATCAATGTGATTATTATGCTTTGACTCAAGATATTAATCGAACATCGTAGATACACAGTGTTCGTTATTGAAGGTTCTGTTTTATAAAGAAAGAGTAAAGTAAGCAGAAAAAGGTGTTTCCAGAATGAGATTTTCACTCTGCAGCGGAGTGTGCGCTGATATAAAACTTCCTGGCAGAATAAAACTGTGTGCCCGACCGAGACTCGAACTCGGGACCTTTGCCTTTCACGGGCAAGTGCTCTACCATCTGAGCTGCCAAAGCACGACTCACGCCCGGTACTCACAGATTTACTTCTGCCAGTATCTCGTCTCCTACCTTCCAAACTTTACAGAAGCTCTCCTGCGAACCTTGCAGAACTAGCACTTCTGAAAGGTGGGAGACGAGATACTGGTAGAAGTAAATCTGAGTGTACCGGGCGTGAGTCGTGCTTCGGTAGCTCAGATGGTAGAGCACTTGCTCGCGAAAGGCAAAGGTCCCGAGTTAGTCTCGGTCGGGCGCACAGTTTTAATCTGCCAGGAAGTTTCTTTTCAGAAAAAGGTGTGATTTGCAAACTTCTCCTGAGCTGAAAAAGATTTGTTTCTGGAATGTGTTGGGCCACTATTTCATCTCTCTGTAATTACGTGCAGTATGTAAACTGGAGCAAAAACTTTTTGATACTTTAATGCATAAAACTGGTTGTAGTAAGTTCATCAAATCTATTGTAAGGGAAAATTTGTGAAAGCTAGTTGCAGCTTTGAAGCCACAATTTATAACTTTTCCAATCTTTAGAATCTTAAGTAGATTTTCATCCTGGAATTACATGTTTGCTGCGAAAAATGTAGTTTATGATATTATTTGTTACATTTTTGTTCGTTTTTCATTCACATCATTAATAAATGAGTAGAAGTCTGTAACTTCAAATGAAAATATTGTTCTCTTCATTGATAACAAATAAACGACAGATCATTTACATTGGGTTGGTAAGAATGACAGTGTATGTTAACTGCAACAGCGATAAATCATGTATTTTGAACTTAAAACAACATGTAATTATAAGCAAATGTGCAACACACAAAACAGAGTTGTTACAGCAACTGCGGTGTCACACACACATCCTCAAAACAAAGGAATAAAATATGTTTTCAATGTGAAATATAAAATTTATGAAAAAAGATTACAGTGCCATGATAGCGAACCCATAATAAAGTAGGTACATAAATTAAAGAACTGGAGCTAAAAGAAATGAAAAGAAAATCAGGGTTTCAAAGTGACACTTCATAAAATAATTCAAATTTTGTAAATATTTTTATGTATATACATTGTAAGTGAATGTTGTCCTCATTTTATTATGATGCCTATTAACTTCATTTTCTGTTAGTACTGTAATTTCTTTGTAGACTCTTCTCCTAACTAATTGTCTTACTCATTTCGGACTCCTCATCTGAGGCACTAACTGCTTTATTGTATTGTGCAAGTTAAATGCTGCAGCGATAACTGCTGCATAGTTCAGTTTTACCCTGAATCCTAGACCTGGATCAACTCAGTGTTACTCAAACATTGCCAGAAGTGAGAGAAGTGGCAAGAGGTAGTGGATGGGGGTTAATAAAATTATCCGAGCTGACATGGGATTGAACTCGAGATCCTCTAGTCTGTATTCCAGGACACAACCATGAAACATTGCCTGATAACTACAAAAATTCATGTGCATGCTACTAGTCTTGTTCAACAACATGTGTGTAGTAGGCACAGCAGTTTAAGCACTTGTTCTGTAATTTTTGCGTAAATTGTACAGTTACTGCTATACAAGCCTAGAGAACATTTTTGTAAGAGATATTCAATTATTATTGGCTGCTGTAGATCTCCACACACTTTATATTTTCACTGCAGATATTTTGGATTTCCCTGTTTTACGCTGTTGCTAAGTGTCTGTACCCTAAAGTAATCAGATTAATTATGAGTTGTTTCCAAGCAGTTATTATCTACACTCATTACTTAAAGTCGATAATTTCTGAAGCTGACAATACAGATTGAAATATTTCTTAGGTGTGTGTGCCTCTCTCTCTCTCTCTCTCTCTCTCTCTCTCTCTCTCTCTCTCTCTGTCTCTCTCTCTCTGTGTGTGTGTGTGTGTGTGTGTGTGTGTGTGTGTGTGTGTGTGTGTGTGTTTTTCAAATATTTACTAATCATTATTTGTGAATAAAAACTTTATTGTGTACTTATTTTTAACTCATATTTGTACAAAACAAAAACATTGTTTTGTAATGCCACTAGGTGGTGAACTAACAATTGCAGTTGAACTTGACACTATCCACAAAGTTTGCCAGTCAGAGGTGATCCTACTTCACAATGATATAAACTGGGATTAATATGTATACAATGCGAATTTTTTAATTAAGTTTAATCTGAAGTCACTTTCACTGATAATCAGAGATCAACTGCTTTATACGGTTGGCCTTTAAGATACACAAGATTAAAATTCAAGTTATATTCGACTTTCTCTTTAAGGAAACAAAAATAATGTTTGTCGTTTTTATGAATGATATCCGTTAAGTATTTAACAATGTGTATGTGGTGCCTGCTATGGAATATATTGAGCTTCATAGCTCTACTTGTAATGGAGATTGAAAATGGTGTAACATAATGGACTCCCTACTTACTTCTTGATGGAGCACCTATTTTGCTCATTCCTTTTTTGTTACATCATTACAGTATTGTGGATATGAGCTTTAGGGGGGGGGGGGAAATTAGGAAACATGGATAGTACATTCTAAGTTCTCCCTAGAGTCACTATTGGAAGTTCTCCTGGGGTGTATGCTTCCTAGATTTGATATACAAGGTGTGATCAAAAAGTAATGGGAATTTTTGTTTTTCTTAAAGTATTCTTTATTTATTCTCCAACAACATTGCCCCCTTCAAAGTAATCCCCCTCAAATATAATACACTTGTGCCAGCAAATTTCCCATCTGAAAGAACTTCTGGAACTCACTTTTTTTATGGTGTTCAGCTCCTTCAGAAATTATGCTTCTGTCTCATCAATTGCAGCAAAATGATGTCCTTTAATGGTTCTCTTCAGCCCTGCAAATGGAAAGAAGTTGCAGAGGGCCATGTCTGATGAATGTAATGGCTAAGACAACATAAACATTCTTTTGGCAAAAAAGAATTGAGGTGTGAGTGGGAAAATTATCGTAAATAAATTTTCATGAGTCGTTTCGCCACAGTTTTGGTCACTTCCTTTGGGTTGCTTCAAGCAACTGACACACAACTTTCAGTTAGTATTCGTTATTGACCTTAAGGTAGGATCTCATGATGCACTATCACATTGTAATTGAGGAAAACAGTGAGAAGAACCTTCACATGTGATCGAACTCGTCGAACCTTTTTTGGTTTTTGCTCTTCAGGCAATTTCCATTGGGATGACTGGGCCTTGGTTTCGACATCGTACATGTATACCCATGTTCTGTCACCTCTTATAACCTTCTTTAGAAGTTCTGGATTGTTGTCAGCTCCATTCAGCAATTCCTGAGGGCTGTCTACGCCATGTTGTTTTTGGTCTAAATTAATTAAAAAAAAAAAAATTTGCAACAAAATTTGCTGCCTCACGTTTTAGGCCAAAAAATTGGAAAAAATTGCTTGGCGTGAGCAGCAACCTCTCTGATGGTGTTTCGGCAGTTTTCCAGAACCATTTTCTTTCCTACTTCCACATTGTCATCAGTAATTGACATGCTAGGCCATCGAAGGCAGTCAGTCTTAAACGTCTTCTCGGCCCTCTTTGAAAGGTTTATGCCACAGGTAAACACTTTGTCTTATTCACATCAGTTCACCGAAAGCCAAAGTTAAGGATAAAAAGAACAATCGGAATAAATATTTTAACATACAGACAAACCAAAAGAATTAAAAATATTTCAGATTTAGAGTGACCTTTATTCCATTTTTCAATAAATATTTAATGCAGGTTCTTTGATCAATCTTTTTTGAAACTAAAAATTCACCAAGCACTTGGAAACATGTATAACATTTATATTGTCAGTAGCAAACTAAATATTCAAAACAGTGGAAAATACAAACATATATCAGAACCTCTGCAGCAACAAAATAAACAAACATTGTAAATCCTATGAAAATAAATAATTCCCATTACTTTTTGGCCCACATATTGCCTCAGTGGTCTGCAATAGTTGGTAAGCAAAACAAACAGCCACATGACAGCCAGCTCATGTTTGTAAGTAATAAAACATATGGCTTTGACATTTTGCTTACTTAATTTATTTTTACAGTATCTGCGGTCAACAAATTTAGAACTTCAGACAATGTATGGAAAGCCAAACTTTCGACCATAAAAGTTGGTTGTCACGCTTGCACTAGCCCAGTCAAATGAAGACCAAAACAAGTCAAATAGCGGGAAAAGTTTGTGTAGTATTGTATATTGGTTGGATGGAGTACCATGAATAACATACTAAAAAACCTGACCTGTAAGGGGGGGGGGGGGGGGGGTTGATTAAAGGTGACTGTTTTGCTTGGATAACTCTAAAGATACGGCTTCTTTCAAAAATGTTCCCCATAAACATTAAATTTCCTATGATAAAGGTCCTGCCTGTGATGTAGGGGATGGAAAAATCACAGAATACTAAAAATAATGTTTGAGTGATATAAAGGGAGATACTGATTTTTTGTTGATTTGATTTTTAACAGGGAAGCTAAAACAGGTTAGGTCTAACCTGCCACTGCCTGCACCGAAATTAAGTTTATTGTGCAGTATTGCTCCCTGTATATCCAGTAAGGCCGACCAATGCCCTTAAATAGTGCAAGGAGTCCCTCTACCAGTTTTTTTGTTAGACACGATTTCTTCAGATTCCAATATCCCAAAGATTCTGTATCTATTATTCTTCGATGCCATGCATTGGAAGAGTAGGTGTGATGCAGTTTCTTCACCCTCATTACAGATCCTACAGTTGCGGTCCTCTTCAGATATACCCATTGTGTGTGGGTGTTTTTTGAAATTCCCAATGCCGGTCATCAGTCCAGTCATGAGTTTGATCTCTTTCCTGTTCAATCCCTGGATTACAGAGCTTCTTTTAAAACGTGGCTTGGGCATCATTACTGTACCATGTTTTTGTTTATAGACCTTGGTCCAATATCCTACATGCTGTTTCCTAAGCCAGTTCCGTAGTTACAATGTGATCATAGACTTGGTGATTGTCAGGACAGGTTCTGGTTCAATAAATGGAGTTGTTGCCCCCATCCTAGCCGAGTGGCCAGGGACCCATTCTAGGTTTACCCTATTGCTTCCCCCTAGCTCCACCAGAGCCTTGTGGCATTAGTCAACAATCTTAGATCATGTTGCAGGAGGTGCCAATGATTTCAGGGCTTTCTGGCTGTCTGAATAGATGTAGATGCTACAGTCCTTGTAGTGCCTACACATATTCTCCTCCATACACTCCCCTGTTTGTAGTAATTTCAGCTTGGAATACAGATGCCAGTTTTCCTAGAGAGATGATGCCCTCCATCTTGGCTGAACCCCTTACACACCTGCCCCAATGCCTTGGTCTATTTTTGACCCATCGGTGAACCAAACGATGCCCCCCCGTATGATGTCGAGCGGTTTTTTTCCACTGCTCCCTGCTTTCAATTATTATATTGTAAGCTTGTCGAAGCAGTTGGGAGTTACTATATAATCGGCAGGCATTTCCCCAGCCATTCGTATATTTACCTCACTCGCTATGTTTGTGTGGTTTGGGATATGAGAATGAGACCCAGATTTTGCCAGTTTTAAGTCTGCGTGTCCCAGCTGCTGCCTCCATCTTGACCCACAGGTGTAGTGGAGACATGTCCAGCTTGGCTTCCATTCCAGTGCTTGGTGTACTGCTAATTCCACCTGTTACGGCTAAGCAGGCCAATCTCTGCACCTTAGCAAGCTCGTTAGCTGTAACCCGCTGTTCTACCTTCTTCCACCACACTAAGACACTGTAGGAAATCCTAGGTCTAACACTGTGGTGTATATCCAGTGCATACCCCTGGGGCTTAGGCCCCAGTTTTTGCCACAAGACCTTCTAGTACTCACTAGAGTACTTTCTGCCTTGGAGCAGATGCTCTTAATGTGAGGGGTCCTCGTTAGCTTCTTGTCTAAGGTTACCCCTAGGTATTTCACTATCTCCTTCATAGGAAGAGTTCCACCGAAGAGCTTTAGATTCCATCTTGAGTGTTGAATATGTCTCTTTGTAACTGGCACTCCTACAGTCTTCTTAGGATTAACCCTCAGATCCTGTTCAATGCTCCAATTTTGCACAATGTCCAATCCTCCTTGTTTCATATTTCTAACTGTGTCGGTAAACTGGCCAAGTATTATTATGACAAGGTCATCTGCATATCCTTGGCAGAAGCTTGCCTGGAATTTAATTCCTCAACGAGTTCGTTCAGCTTTAGATTCCGCAATAGAGGGGCCAAAACTCCTCCTTGTGGGCTGCCTCTAGTGGTGTTAATTACCACCTCTTCATTCACTGTGGTAGCCTCTACCTTCCTTCCACTAAGCATGCCCCTGGTCTAACTGCATATAGTGGTCCCCAGGTCATCTGCCCTTACCATGGAATTTAAGGTCATGTTACTGAAGGCCCCCCTCAATATCCAGGAAGATGGAGAGGGCTATTTCTTGGAAGTGGAGTGCTTTCTCCACCTTCCCAACGAGTTGGTGAAGAGCTGTCTCACATGATTTACCTGGTTGCTTGTTGGTTTGAATGTAGAGCTGCCTCTCCCCAACATATACATTAACCAGTTTTTCCAATGTTTTGAGAATGGAGAAGGACAAACTGATTGTTCTCATATCCTTGGCCTTGGTATGATCAATTCTCCCTAGCTTTGGAATGAAGACAACCTTCACTGTCCTCCAAGCATTTCCTACTGCTAGGCTTACCCTGAATAGCCTGCATAGGACTCTTATGAGCTTCTCTCCTGCCTGTTGGAGGAGAGCTGGAAAAATTCCATCTGGGCCAGGTGACTTTAACAGTTGGAATGTTCCCACCGTCCAATGGATTTTATTAAAGTTCACACACTCCTTGGCCGATTCCCAGTCCTCTCTTCGAGTCTCTCTCCAGGATCACATTCTGGTCTGTGTTGTCCGGCAGAGCGTATTGAGGAAAGTGAGTTTTGGCGAGCAGTTCCAGCGTCTCATGTGCCGTCTTTGTATATTCCCCATCCTCGTTCCTCAACATACCTCCTGGATTGGTTGGTACTCCAGTGAGAATCTTGTGAAGTCTGTCTTGCGCAGCCATGCTCTCCACTTCCTCACAGAATGTCTTCCAGGATGCCTTCTTTGCTTGTGTGATTGCAAGATTGTAGTTGACAAGGGCCTCGGGATATTTAGCCCATTGTCCTTTACGTCTCGCTATATTATACAGTCTCCCTAACTGTTTTCTTTGCATTTCCAAATTGTTATTCCATCAAGGCACACTCCTATTTGTGCAGTTCTTGGTAATTGTGCAGTTGTCCTGATATGAGGCCATTATGGCCTCTGCTACTTCCTCAAATTCTACTGGTTTCCTTATCGAGGTTTTAATTTCCAATAAGCCTAAATCAAGGTCCCTCCTATATGTCTCCCAGTCTGTTTTCCTGGAATTCCTATAGGTCATGGTCTATCTGATTCCCATTTCAACCTTGAATTTAATGTACATGTGGTCTGATGGTGATGGCTCCATCACCACATGCCATTGTTTGACATAGCTGCCTATCATCATGGAACCAAAAGTTACGTCAATTACTCCTTCCCTTCTGCTATTCCTGAATGTAGGTTCATTGCCCCTATTCAGGACCTCTGAGTTGTTAGCTAAAATAAATTCAAGAAGGTACTCACCTTTACTGTTGGTGTCCTTGCTGCCCCACATTAGGTCGTGGGCATTGGCGTCGCATCCCACCAGCAGTTGGGCACCTTGCCGATGGTAAGTCTCTACCAGTCTCCTCGCCACCAAGGGAGGAGAAGAGCTGTCTTCATAAGGTAGGTATGCCTTGGCCAAAACAATTTCCCTCGTGATACCTTCCTCCTATTGCTGCATTTTAATGCCCAGTAAGTCCCTGGAGCAGAAATCCATCATCGGCATGAAATAAATTCCATTTCTTAAATAGATGAACGTTTTGAAGTTTCTTAGATGTGTAGCACATATCAGCTTACCTCCATTGCCACCGAGGCCCGCTACACCTCCTCTATATAAATAGGGTTCTTGTATCAGGGCCACGTCCACTTCCTGCCTCCCAAGACAGCAACTCAGGGCAGCAGAGGCCCCTTTACAGTGCTGCAGATTAATCTGGGGCACCTCCAGTCTCGTCTTGCTGCCATCTTTAAAGTCTTTGAGAACCCTGACGGTGACCTGCGAGAACCCTAAAAACAATTTCAGGTCCTGCTCCTGCATCACCTTCAGAGACTTCTCTTCGACTTCCACCACCAGGGTTCATCCTTCCAGTGCAACCTTCTGGTTGATCAATCTCTAGTCTTCTGTTGAGACTTTTGGGTTCTGGGCCCCTATTTTCCCGAACAGAATGTTCGGAGAGACTTCGTTAAGAATCCTTAGTACCCATCTTTGCAGTCTTAAGAAGCACCGCAGCCGTCTTAACGAACAGCTTCGCATCTTCCCATGGGGATATTATGGGCACCTTGCCCTTGAGCAATTCACTGTGTGCACCCCCTCATAGGCAAATATGAGGGCACCACAATCGAGGTAGACCCTCCTGATGTTGGGTCCTGGGGCAGCATCCCCCCAAATATTTTCAAAGAGGACCATTTGTACCAATTTCTCCTTCTGCGAGGTGATGGCCACCTTCCTGGATAACTGCTATCCTAAAAACCGAGACTGCAGTACTATTGGTCTGTTTCCCTATTTCTTGTCTCAGTTTTTTCTGGACTCACTTATCCAGGGAGGAGGGAGTCTTTGATTCCTCCCTTATCCACTTGCTATCTGTCTTTGATGTAGTGGAGGTCTGTGTATCCCCTTCAACCTGAGACAGTTTCTTCCTGGTGGTCTTAGGTTCAAGTCCCTTTAATTCCCTCCACTTGTCTTTAGGAAGCCATTCTTTCCCCTCCTTTTTCCTCTGTACCATGAGTAGTTGCCTCCTCTGGGCCCCAGACAAGCCTTCGATCTTAATCTGGTGAAGCTTCTCGGTTACAGTTCACACTTCTGGCGCAGGTCTAGACCCTGATTTAGTTGTGGGAATGTCTTCCATCGCTTCTGACCTCGATGTTTGGGTATCGTAGGTCTCAATTTGCCCCTCAGTTTGTTTTTTTTTTTTTTGTTTTCTTTAGTAGAGTCCATATTGGTCCCACGAGATTTGGGGCTCTACAAGGCCCACCACGAATACCCTCTGCGGTGTAAGGCAACTTATTCAGGTAGGTCGCCTGGTAGCCCTGAGGCTCCATTTCTGACACATCTTCCCATGTGCCATGCACCCCTCGACACGGATCGCATCACACCGTAGGCTGGGTAAGTGAAGTGGGTAGGACTAGAAGTGGATAAGGAAGATGGGACATTGTGGGACACATCTGATCCATCGGCTGAGGCCTTTCTTGCAGTAGGTCCTCTACCTTCGGCATAGCCCTCAACTTCATGCAGATATGCAAGCCTCTCCACCCGCATGGACAATGCTTCGTCAAGGTGGTGTCCTGGTGTCCCCTGGAGAGGAAGTGTGTGTGGTTATATATATATATCTGCTTGTGTATGTGAGGATGGATGTGTGTATGTGCGCGAGTGTATACCTGTCCCTTTTCCCCCTTAAGGTAAGTCTTTCCGCTCCCGGGATTGGAATGACTCCTTACCCTCTCCCTTAAAACCCACATCCTTTCGTCTTTCCTGATGAAGCAACCATTGGTTACGAAAGCTTGAATTTTGTGTGTATGTTTGTGTGTCTATCAACATGCCAGCGCTTTTGGACTCGCACACATATCCATCCGCACATATACAGACACAAGCAGACATATGTAAAGGCAAAGAGTTTGAGCAGAGATGTCAGTTAAGGCGGAAATGCAGAGGCAAAGATGTTGTTGAATAACAGGTGAGGTAAGAGCGGCGGCAACTTGAAATTAGTGGAGGTTGAGGCCTGGTCGATAACAGGAAGAGAGGATATATTGAAGGGCAAGTTTCCATCTCCGGAGTTCTGATAGGTTGGGGTTAGTGGGAAGTATGTTTTAGGCATGTTTTTTAGGGTGATCCTCATTACCAACAAACACTGTCTGCCTGTGTCCATTCATGCGAATGGACAGTTTGTTGCTGGTCATTCCCACATAGAATGCGTCACAGTGTAGGCAGGTCAGTTGGTAGATCACGTGGGTGCTTTCACACGTGGCTCTGCCTTTGATTGTGTACACCTACCGGGTTACAGGACTGGAGTAGGTGGTGGTGGGAGGGTGCATGGGACAGGTTTTACCGGGGACGGTTACAAGGGTAAGGGAAGGTGGTTTGGGGATTTCATAGGGATGAACCAAGAGGTTATGAAGGTTAGGTGGACGGAGGAAAGACGCTCTTGGTGGAGTGGGGAGGATTTAATGAAGGATGGATCTCATTTCAGGGCAGGATTTGAGGAAGTCGTATCCCTGCTGGAGAGCCACATTCAGAGTCCGATCCAGTCCCGGAAAGTATCCTGCTCAAGTCCTGAATCCCTGAACCATTACACCAACCACCTGGAAACAGCTTTCACATCCCACAACTACCCTCCCGACCTGGTACAGAAGCAAATAACCAGAGCCACTTCCTCATCCCCTCAAACCCAGAACCTCCCACAGAAGAACCCCAAAAGTGCCCCACTTGTGACTGGATACTTTTTGGGATTTTACTAGAACCAAAAATAAAACAAAGTATTGCTGGACATGTGAAAGATCTCTTGCGCCCGTTGTTTGGTGGTGATTGTGTGCTCAGCCACCACTTTCGTCATGCTTGGCCTCCCGGGTCCCCAGACTTCAGTAAATGTGATTATTGGCTTTGGGGTTACCAGAAGTCGCAAGTGTATCGTGATTGACCGACATCTCTAGGGATGCTGAAAGACAACATCTGACACCAATGCCTCACCATAACTCCCAACATGCTTTACAGTGCTGTTCACAGCATTATTCCTCGACTTCAGCTATTGTTGAGGACTGGTGGTGGACATATTGAGCATTTCCTGTAAAGAACATCATCTTTGCTTTGTCTTACTTTGTTATGCTAATTATTGCTTTTCTGATCAGATGAAGCGCCATCTGTCGGACATTTTTGGAACATTTGAATTTTTTGGTTCTAATAAAACCCCATGTCATTCCAAGCATGTGTGTCAATCCAGGAAGAACGTTACAACTGCTATAGAGAATGGTTGAGAATCAATTTCCCCTCAAACTTTGTAAAAGAATGTGCAGGTATTTCCATAAAAGTATATAAGCGTTTTTTGTGTTAGTATTATTGCAACTCGTATTTGTATTCCGTGTACTGTTAATGGACTTCGTAGGAAGTATCACCCTCTCAACGCCAGGCATGTCTGTGGACCAGGTCACCAGTGATTCGTAAGGCACACTACGAAGAGTCTGTACAACTTTGTGAAATGCCCTTCAGTTGCTTCTTGTGATATAATGAAGAAGGTACAATGGGGGATCACCTGCTCGCTGTTCACTTTGCAGACATTTGAAGGAGGGAAATGCAGGACCACAATCTGGCAATCTACCTTTCCTTATGCTTTTACCCTCCACCTCCATCTCTCCTTCCCTCTCCTCATTGTTACACCCCAGAACACAATTTATCACTTAACACAGCTCTGCTGCACTTACATGGTACACACATTCAATATTTATTCTTAAACTATTTCATTTAAGAATAAACATTAATTTTGCATCATTAAAACACTATTTTTAATAATCTGCAATTTTGTCATCCCCTGGGCCACAAACTTTAGTACTAAAATTGTACTGGAAAACATTTGTCCTAAAAGCCACAGTTTTAGAGTTGTTCAAGAAAAACATAGGAATGCTACCTCCCCTTTCCCATTCTTAAGACGCAATTGTGGGGAGTTTCACTAAGTTATTTGTGACACTTCCTCTTACCACAGTACAAAAATTTGTGACTTCATAATTTCTTTCCGTATTCAACTCTTGGGTGACTGGGCTACTATGCTTACTTGTTACACAACTTTCGGTAGACAAAAACCAAATTTCAGAAACTGTTTTTCCCTATTCTTCTTCTTCTTCTTCTTCTTCTTCAGTGCACAAAAAGTCGCTCAATCCAAATTGGCAGAAAATTTTAGCTTCAGGCATGTCTCATGATGGTTGTGCGTGACCTTGAGAAGGAAAATTGATTATGCAAATCTGGTAAATAGAACTGCATTTCAAGAATCGATATCAGAGTGTTTACTTTACTGACCAGAAGTGGAATTCGGGAAATCAGTTTGCAAAATCCAGTTTTCGGAGCCCCAGGTAAATACAGTGAATGTGCACACTTTAAACCTGTTTGCGTCAGATACCGATAAAGGTCAGGCATGAGTTATCTTGTTAACAGTTCTGCCAAACTACAAAAGCAGCTGCACGGTAGCAGTTACTGAATGCTTTGTATTGTGCTTTGCCATCTACATCTACATTTATACTCCGCAAGCCACCCAATGGTGTGTGCCGGAGGGCACTTTACGTGCCACTGTCATTACCTCCCTTTCCGTTACCAGTCGCTTATGGTTCGCGGGAGGAACAACTACCGGAAAGCCTCCGTGCATGCTCGAATCTCTCTAATTTTACATTCGAGATCTCCTCGGGAGGCATAAGTAGGGAAAAGCAATATATTCGATACCTCATCCAGAAACCCACCCTCTCGAAACCTGGACAGCAAGCTACACCGCGATGCAGAGCGCCTCTCTTGCAGAGTCTGCCACTTGAGTTTGCTAAACATCTCCGTAATGCTATCACGCTTACCAAATAACCCTGTGACGAAACGCACCACTCTTCTTTGGATCTTCTCTATCTCCTCTTGTCAACCTGACTGGTTACGGATTCCACACTGATGAGCATTACTCAACTATAGGTCGAACGAGTGTTTTGTAAGCCACCTCCTTTGTTGTTGGACTACATTTTCTAAGGACTCTCCCAATGAATCTCAACCTGGTACCCGCCTTACCAACAGTTAATTTTATATGATCATTCCACTTCAAATCGTTCCGCATGCATACTCCCAAATATTTTACAGAAATAACTGCTACCAGTGTTTGTTCCGCTATCATATAATCATACAATAAAGGATCCTTCTTTCTATGTATTCGCAATACATTACATTTGTCTATGTTAAGGGTCAGTTGCCACTCCCTGCACCAAGTGCCTATCCGCTGCAGATCTTCCTGCATTTCGCTACAATTTTCTAATGCTGCAAATTCTCTGTATACTACAGCATCATCCGCGAAAAGCCGCATGGAACTTCCGACACTATCTACTAGGTCATTTATATATATTGTGAAAAGCAATGGTCCCATAACACTCCCCTGTGGCACGCCAGAGGTTACTTTAACGTCTGTAGACGTCTCTCCACTGAGAACAACATGCTGTGTTCTGTTTGCTAAAAACTCTTCAATCCAGCCACACAGCTGGTCTGATATTCCGTAGGCTCTTACTTTATCAGGCGACAGTGCGGAACTGTATAGAATGCCTTCCGGAAGTCAAGAAAAATAGCACCTACCTGGGAGCCTGTATCTAATATTTTCTGGGTCTCATGAACAAATAAAGCAAGTTGGGTCTCACATGATCACTGTTTCTGGAATCCATGTTGATTCCTACAGAGTAGATTCTGGGTTTCCAGAAACGACTTGATCACGAGCAAAAGGCATGTTCTAAAATTCTACAACAGATCGACGTGAGAGATATAGGTCTATAGTTTTGCGCATCTGCTCAACGACCCTTCTTGAAGACTGGGACTACCTGTGCTCTTTTCCAATCATTTGGAATCTTCTATTCCTCTAGAGACTTGCGGTACACAGCTGTTAGAAGGGGGCAAGTTCTTTCGCGTACTCTGTGTAGAATCGAATTGGTATTCCGTCAGGTCCAGTGGACTTTCCTCTGTTGAGTGATTCCAGTTGCTTTTCTATTCCTTGGACACTTATTTCGATGTCAGCCATTTTTTCATTCTTGCGAGGATTTAGAGAAGGAACTGCAGTGCGGTCTTCCTTTGTGAAACAGCTTTGGAAAAAGGTGTTTGGTATTTCAGCTTTACGCTTGTCATCCTCTGTTTCAATTCCATCATCATCCCGGAGTGTCTGGATATGCTGTTTCGAGCCACTTACTGATTTAACGTAAGACCAGAACTTCCTAGGATTTTCTGTCAAGTCGGTACATAGAATTTTACTTTCGACTTCACTGAACACTTCATGCATAGCCCTCCTTATGCTAACTTTGACATCATTTAGCTTCTGTTTGTCTGAGAGGTTTTGGCTGCATTTAAACTTGCAGTGAAGCTCTATTTGCTTTCGCAGTAGTTTCCTAACTTTGTTGTTGAACCACGGTGGGTTTTTCCCGTCCCTCACAGTTTTACTCGGCACGTACCTGTCTAAATTCAATTTATGATTGCTTTGAACTTTTTCCATAAACACTGAACATTGTCAGTGTCGGAACAGAAATTTTCATTTTGATCTGTTAGGTAGTCTGAAATATGCCTTCTATTACTCTTGCTAAACAGGTAAACCTTCCTCCCTTTTTTTTATATTCCTATATACTTCCATATTCAGGGATGCTGCAACGGCCTTATGATCACTGATTCCCTGTTCTGCGCTTACAGGGTCGAAAAGTTCAGGTCTGTTCGTTATCAGTAGGTCCGAGATGTTATCTCCACGAGTCGGTTCTCTGTTTAATTGCTCGAGGTAATTTTCGGATAGTGCATTCAGTATAAAGTCACTCGATGCTCTGTCTCTACCACCCGCCCTAAACATTCTGCCACTATTGCTGCTGAGTCGGGAGGTCAGTACAAGGAGCCAATTATTAACCTAGCTCGGTTGTTGAGTGTAATCTCCACCCATAATAATTCACAGGTAAGATAAATACTGGCATCAAAAGCTCTGCGTCAATAAATAAATTAAAAAAATAAAAAGGTGGAAGACGAGCTTTTTTTCCTCTGCCCCGAGTTTCGACCACTGCATTTTGGTACATTATCCAAAGAAGTAAATACAAATTCCGTATTGTTCATCTTTGAATGTAGCAGCATTTCAATGTACTACGAAAATCCGACTGGCAAGACTGTTTGGGATGTTTGTCAATATGACCAACTTTACGTTCTGAATTTTTTCCTATCTGTGAGAAGAGATGGTTGCTAATAGGAACTTTCATGAATTGTGAATCACATGCAGTATTCTCTTCACCATAAGAATAATACAAATATAAACATTTTGCCATGTATTGTTTCGTGTTTGCTGCTATCTCATTTAAATCCTGTCTGCCTAATAAACTACGAAACTAGAGTGAGACAACAGCAAACATATCATTTCATGTTTATATTCTTATTATTCTTACGCCTAATACTGATACAGTCAGAAATGAAGCACGGCAATTGACTAGATTTTTAAATCAAAGATGACTCTAATTTCTGTGCAGAATGTAATGTACTAAAGAGGCACCTGCAAAGATTTTCAAACGGAGAAAATTTTTCGCAAAACTCTCATTCAGAACATCATCCATCATACGCAGTTTATCATTTGGTTATTGTTGATCATTATCAAAGAAAGCAGCAGTGTAAGTAACAACAAATAGCAGTCTCTTGCCATTGTTTCGCTAATGAGACGATTTCTCTCTTTTTTTTGTAAGCCGCGGTAGCGCGCACAAAAGCAAGCCATGCCGCGAGCGGTGACAGGCCGTAAACACGCACTATCAGAATGCGACAAACGATGCATGACACAGTACAGCAATCGCTTATCAGATCAAAGAAAAATAAGACATCAATTGAAACCAGACAAAGCACGTGAAAAAGGAAGGGTACCCGTGTAAATACAGACGGAGCGCCTGACGCATAGCAGTGGCTACCTGGTAAACCTTAACTGCTAAGCTTACGACTCAAACCAAACTACTATAGCTGTATTGTCATTCATTCTACCTAAATTGTGTCTCATATTACAATGGACCAACTTTGTTTCGATTTGGAGACGCGGCCTAAAACTTTTCTCTTCCCTTGAATTTCAAGTCTCAAATTTCAGGTGCGGCTTAGATTCGTGGAAATTATTTTTCCTTGACTTCCAGTCTCATTTTTCAGGTGCGGCTTAGATTCGAGTGCGGCTTAGATTCGATTAAATATGGTAACTATTTCAACTTCGGTGCTTTCTATCAGCGCTTGACGTTCCGGTTCTTTACCAATGTAGCTTTGACAGTTTACAATTACAATACCGTTTGCTGCTTGGTCCCCCCATGTCCTGACTTTCCCCACACCCTTTGAGGCTGTTGCCCTTTGTGTACTTGCCCGAGGCCATCTAACCTAAAAAAACCACCCAGTCTACGCCACCCGCTACCTGTGTAGCCGCCTGCTACGTGTAGCCGGAGACAGAGCCTAAAACCGGTTCGTCAGACAAACTGGAAAGGCCTTCCGTTCAGCCCTCCGAAATGTCTTTCACCCCCTGCCACACCTCGAGACGACCTCCCACTCTACCATAGGCGAGGGGTCAGCCTCAATGTGGGCAGTATCCCAGGCAGCCACAGCCGTAGTCCGATTGGGGGATGCGTGGGACAAGCTGGCCATCCCCGACAAACCCCCATCCATACCCCCACAGTGATGCCCATTGGCAACAGCCTCAAGCTGTGTGACCGAAGCCAACACTGCCTGAAGCTGGGAGCGAAGGAACTTCAACTCAGCCCGCATCCGAACACAGCAGTTGCAGTCCCTATCCATTCTAAAAACTGTTGTGCAAAGCACATCTGAACTAATCTACAGAGAGCACAAACAATTTGACACAAAATTTAAACAGTTATTAAAATACAAGATATCCTAGTAAATGCAGTAATGCTGCTACTTGCGCACTGCTGACACACTGCTAGGCGGCGGAAGGAGACTACGTGATTTTACACTATTCAGGTACTAAAACGCGACGCTACAACTCTCAAATACTATAATACGCCCGAAATTTATGAATTAAACAATGCAAGTACCCAAAAACACGCAAAGAAATTAAGAATTTTGGTGGGTCTGTCCATAGTGTCGTCAGGTTTGGGCAGGATTGCTGTGAATGGCCACAAAAGGTTCTGCCAGTTGTCAAACTGGGTGGGAAAAGAAAAATGTCGAGAAACACCTTAAATCAGAGCAGCATTCTTATCATCGGCAGGTAAACGCCGCTAATTGTCGGCATAATTATCTTCTTCTTCTTCTTCTTCTTCTAACCTTAAATAGAACTAGAAGCAGAAAACAAGAAAAGGCAATTTTAGAAAAATAAGCTTTCAAGTTTTTGCAAAAGTAACCATTCCACTCAAGAAGCTCCCAAATCATGGCTTCTTTTAGCAGTCAGTTTCAGTGCAGTAAGGCTTTGTCTTCACACATGTGGCTCAACTTTTAAATTTGTATATCTAATAATTAAAAGATGATGTGAATTTTAACAAAAGTAGGTGCTAAGTTACAGGTCCCTAGTGATAGATATTGTGTCACCTACCATGATTAGGCTTGGGAATAACGGGTAGTGTCTTGTTCATGGATGACTTCCAGTTAAGTCTGGGGACTAATTATTGCTACATGTTTATGTGGAATACAGCTTGGAGTTGTAACTACCCTGCAAATATTATGGATTCGGATCGAGTGTCAGGGTTCAGGATTCACATCCAGGGGAACACCATACATCACTCTATTGGTGTACTATGCCTTGCATTCTATGAAGATGTCACCCTGAAATGGCGTGTACATTTTTCATGATGCATGTCGACTTAGATTCCATGTGATGGATAGGGTTCCATCCAGTGGATAGCCATGCTTGACCTGGTGCAAGACAACCTACAACATGATGGTGTCATGCATATGGAGTTGTCAACTGACTCTCTAGCCTTAAAACTGACTGTACAAGTGTGGAACACACTAGACTGGAGGGTTATAGTCTTAACACCACCATTATTGGTCATTGCTGACTGCCAAATGGTGTTTATCATCTCTGATCCACAGTATAAGAAGCTGTTGCACATGCTAGATTGCCACACAGTGTCATACACACTATTTTCCACTGGTGGAGTCACATTACAGGCATCTAAATGCAACACACAGTCAGGGTTTTGTTTTCTGGTAAATTTTGTGTATGTTGTATCTTCTTGCAATGTTTCATAGGCATATTTTAGTGCACTTTTAGCTGTTCGTCATATTTCTTGATGATTTTAGACATTGCTTTTCTTACGAGCACAAGTGCATGGTCAGTATTAAATGTCTAGTAAAAATGGTATGTAACATTCAGAAATTTGGAAAAAAAAATTATAACATTTTCCTATTAATCATGATGGCAAACTTAAATTTAAAAGAAAAAATTCAATTTCTTTTGTTCTGTTTCAGGACTGCAAGCAGAAATATGGTTCAGGAATATGAAATGTATTATAGAAATGAGAAAGGCAATCCTATCAAGGAAATACAGAAATTTAATGTGTTGATTACAACTTTTGAAATTGTGATAACAGATTGTATGGAACTTAAGGAATTCAGCTGGAGATTGTGTGTCATTGATGAAGCTCATCGACTGAAGAATAGAAATTGTAAATTGCTAGAAGGATTAAGATTGCTTAATTTGGTAAGTCTTCTCTCTCTCTCTCTCTCTCTCTCTCTCTCTCTCTCTCTCTCTCAGTAATCAGTATGTTAATTTACAGTTAGCATTACAAAAAGTTGCCATTAGCAGCAATACCTGTGTCATAGTGTTAAATGAAATGTGTGTATACATTCTGTCATAGTCAAGCACCAGTTATAATTCTGGCTGTCTGAAGGAGTACTGTCAACTGACATGGTTTTTGGCATGTTCGTCTTGTACTGAGACTACTTTGGGGATGCCCCACAGAAAGTGACCAAAGAGATTCAAATAGGGAGACCAGTGGCCTAGCAGGAAAATAATAATAATCACCGGGATTCAAATAAGAGCAGCTAATGGGACTCTCACAATCTACCATTCCTGTTACTCATTAAATAACATCACGCAGCAGGCCCACAAAGCACTAGAACACAATCCATTTGGATGTGTTGGTAGGCTTTCCAAGGGACATCCTCTAACAAAACAGAAAGAACATCTTGAGGAAAACACAGGTCTTGATTGATTTCCATCTGTTAGGAATCAAAATTTGTACCTATAATTCAGACCTTTATAGTTTCAGCTTGACTATAAATTGTGTATAACATTTCAAAGTGCTGTTCATAATCTTGACGACAGTTTTGAGGCCAAGTGGTTTGTGTTTTGTGTGTGCACTACACTTATCCCGATGAGTGTACCTTCATTAGCCTATGAATGTTCATTAGAAAGTCACACTGATCATTATATTACTTCAGTAGGCAGTTTCAGAATTCCAGTCTATCCATTTGCCACGCTGGTGAACCAGGATCATTAGAGCGCTGAGTACATGATACACGTTTGCAACAGTTCTTGTTCTTCAGCAACATCCCATGTTAATGTGCAGTTTAATTGTGATATACTCAGTATTTTAATTAATTAAGAGTACAATAACATATTGTTCCAGTGACACA
The DNA here is from genome assembly GCF_023864345.2 of Schistocerca serialis cubense. NCBI lineage: Eukaryota > Metazoa > Arthropoda > Insecta > Orthoptera > Acrididae > Schistocerca > Schistocerca serialis. The sequence continues at coordinate 400,936,082 of NC_064639.1, read as the reverse complement.
ATTTTCTGCGTTTATATTCCTTAAAACATAGCGATGCACTGAGAACAAGTGTAAGGCTTCTTTCTGTGTGGAGGAGTAAATACTTCCTGGATATGTACTGTGACACACAACATACCAATTGACAAGCAGTTATTCCAACACATTATTTGTTACATTGAAATTGTTAATTTTTACAGGATAAGAATACATGTCTACACCTGTCTAATACTGGCCCTGTACCGACACCCATGTTAAACATGAGATGACAGTAACAGAAACATGGCCACTAATCTTGGGAACCATGTACCACCTAAATGACGACAATTTCATCAGCATATTTTTATACTTTGTCTATTTGTTCATTTAGCACTCGGGCTATTCTTACATCAGGAAACTGTACCAAAATCTAACGTGGCATACAAACTCCAACCCATTCCAGCTGGCACTCAACTATCACTCCTCTGTCCACCAAAGATAATCACAAGGCAAACTCACCTTACACCAGGTTCTGTAGTGATGTTAATGTTAAATACAAATATCTTGTTTTACAAAAAATATTTATTGTACTCTTTCAGGATTTTCATTCTACATTATCCTCACTTCACAAGGCTCCCTGCCCAACCGATTGCTGCATTGCATTTATCAGAGGTTTTTTTTCTTTTTTTTTGCAAATGGTGAATTGTACCAGATATTGAGAGCCATCATCTCTTGAGTTTGTGTGGTTAGCATCACAATGTCCAAAAATACCCAATGCGACGTGGAGTAACTTGGTTTAAACATTATGGGGAGAACAACTTCTCCAAACTCATAATGCCCACTGGTGGACAGAATTGTATTGGATATGAAATCTTTTTTTTTTTTTTTTTTACATGCTCTAAACATTCTTGTAATCAAATCCCATCAAAATGCATTTTAAAGCCTTCAAAACGAGCTTTGAAAAGTAGCAAGTGCTACAAATAGCATTTTATCCTCTTAATATGAATGAATCAAACTTGCAGAGTACCTTTATTATTATTATTATTATTATTATTATTATTATTATTATTATATTTTTAAGCGAGCCATTTTGGTTACAATGAAAGACTGACAGACTAAACTGAAACATTTTAAATGACCAGTTGGTATTCATTATCAGTATTAAAGTTTTTTTACTGTTAGAAATACATAAGTCAGATGTAAAAACTTTGTTCTTCTAAGATGAAGGGAGTGATAGTGTGTGCCTGCATATTTTTCATTGATTTTTCACCTTTGTCTTCAGTGCATGTGACTGATGTACTTACTTTCTTTCCAATTCGAGGACTCTCCTTTTTACATGCTGACAGTTTTGGCCAAGTAAAATTTCAGAACTATTGAATCCAAACACATACCAGAAAGTTTATGCAGAAGCTGTTGAAACAAGGATATTGATTTCGGAATATTTTATTACAAGAAATTACACAATTGATGTGAAAATCAAAACTCAGGTGAACTACTTTGCTGATGAACCTTACAAGTGCCTTTTGCCACTAGGCAAACACCAATACAGCATTAGCAAAGTAGCAAATAGATCCAAAGTGTCATCTCTGAACAGGATTAAACAGGAAAAGAAAGACAATTTCGAAAAACTAGTAACCCTCACATTCGGAAAGAAAGGAGAGAAAATGAAGTACTTAAGTTCTTCACCGAGATTATCAGTTTTCCATGTAATGAACTTATTGCTCAGAGTGCAGTTGTTTAGAAGAGGAGCCTCCTCTTTGAAAAATAATGTGAACACTATCATTGGAAATGAAATTAATTTCAGTTTTTGTTATACTTCAGTGCTAGGGCAGTTTATTAAATTCAAGAAGTGAATTTTCAAAACATGAATGGACTTCCCAGTTCTGTGTTACTGAAAACTAATCAACATGGATTATGTCCAAAACAGTTACATAAAAAACTATATTGCCCAATAGAACACAACAAACTGCATTTAGCCCATCACAAGTCTTCATACCTTGAAAGTAAAACAAGAAATTAATTTTTACAATAAACACATTTTCATTGACAGCCATACTTCAGTATTTTGTGTAAAATTAAAAAAAAATTACTTTTTGTGATATAAGTCTTTTGCTTCTCCTAAAAATTTCATTTTCTGTGATAATTATGCATTTTAAAAAATTGCTCCTCATACATGTTACCCAAAAAATTACACTATCTGAAACTTTGCACAGTGTTAACGTGCTTAACACTAAGGCTACAAGCCTTGCAGCTCTAGTGTTAGACATGTTAATGTAATGCAATTCAGAGAATTGGATGTTTAACATATATTTCTGGTTGTGATCATGCACAAATGTTGAAATACATTGTTTCATTCCTGATGATATGATTAAAAGTGGTTGCATGAGTAAAGTGACTTATCATAGCAGCTATTTGTGGTTTCCTTTTTCATTCATTTTGCTTTCTAATAAGTTTCCATGTTTGCACCATTATATTAATTTACTTCTTGTCTATATACATGTTACCCAATGTTAGTAATAGGCGGCAAATCATCGAGTAAAACTGAAGTGATATCAGGTGTTCCCCAGGGAAGTGTCCTGGGACCTCTGCTGTTCCTGATCTATGTAAATGACCTGGGTGGCAATCTGAGCAGTTCTCATAGGTTGTTCGCAGATGATGCTGCAATTTACCGTCTAGTAAGGTCATCCGAAGACCAGTATCAGTTGCAAAGTGATTTAGAAAAGATTGCTGTATGGTGTGGCAGGTGGCAGTTGACACTAAATAACGAAAAGTGTGAGGTGATCCACATGAGTTTCAAAAGAAATCCGTTGGAATTCGATTACTCGATAAATAGTACAATTCTCAAGGCTGTCAATTCAACTAAGTACCTGGGTGTTAAAATTACGAACAACTTCAGTTGGAAAGACCACATAGATAATGTTGTGGGGAAGGCGAGCCAAAGGTTGTGTTTCATTGGCAGGACACTTAGAAGATGCAACAAGTCCACTAAAGAGACAGCTTACACTACACTTGTTCATCCTCTGTTAGAATATTGCTGCGCGGTGTGGGATCCTTACCAGGTGGGACTGACGGAGGACATCGAGGGGGTGCAAAAAAAGGGCAGCCCGTTTTGTATTATCACATAATAGGGGAGGGAGTGTGGCAGGTACGATACGCGAATTGGGATGGAAGTCTGTAAAGCAAAGACGTTTTTTGTCGCGGCGAGATCTATTTACGATATTTCAGTCACCAACTTTCTCTTCCGAATGCGAAAATGTTTTGTTGAGCCCAACCTACATAGGTAGGAATGGTCATTAAAATAAAATAAGAGAAATCAGAGCTCGAACAGAAAGGTTTAGGTGTTCGTTTTTCCCGCTCGCTGTTCGGGAGTGGAATGGTAGAGAGATAGTACGATCGTGGTTCGATGAACCCTCTGCCAAGCACTTAAATGTGAATTAGTCATGTAGATGTAGATGTAGATATGAAATGTCCACTTAATTACCTTTTGCAGTTTTTCAATTTGAGTGAATTACACTTTTATCCCCACTTCTAAAGAAGTGCCTATCTCATTGGTCGGGTACCCTTTATCTTACATTACTTCAAACAGCAGAAAATCCAATGTGTTGAAAGGAGTACCACTGAAGTTTGTTAGAAAGCCTTCTTTACATGATTTAACTGCATAGATAAAAAAATCTACTCTCGAAGTGGTGGCAGAACACTCGCATTAAAGACGGTTTTAATAGGCAAGCTTTCAGTCAGAGGGGGAGAGGGTGGAGGGAGGGGTAGAAGGAAAAAGACTGGAGAAGTCTAGGAAAAGGGGTAGATTTCGGGAATGTCACTCAGAACTGAAAGTCGGGAGATTTGCCACACAGGATGAGCGTCGTACCGTATTTTCCCAACAGTGGCCCGATCCTTTGCTTGCTGCTGACCCAGAGTGGTAAATTTCCTGAAATCTACCCCTTTTCCTAGACTTCTTCAGTCCTTTTCCTTCATCCATCTCTTCCTTCCCCTTTTGCATGAAGAATGAGCCACTGGTTCAGAAAGCTTGCTAATTACAACTGTCTTTTATGTATGTGTTCGTGCCATTTGGTGAATAGATAATTATTTTGTCAATAGCTGATTGTTTTCTTTGCATGATTGATTTTTCTTTCACTTGTAACATTTATTTTATTCTGTTACATTTACATTGTGTGGGGAATATTAGAATGAATAACTTCTAGTGTAACAAATTGACAAAATCTTATAGTCCATTGCAAATTTTACTACTTATAGCATTGTATTTTTTAAATGATGGTAATGTTGTTATTAAAAATAAGTCAAAAAGTTTGACCTTTTTATTTCGGTTGTCTTGCAAGTCCCAGTCTGATACACAACTTCAGTTTGCCAGGAAGTTTCATGAATAAATCTATTAATTCTGTTTCTGCATACATGAGCCCCAAATAATGTCATGTGGATTAAACTTCTCAAAATCTATTGAAGGGCCATCTTTGCCCCCAAATCATGTAATTTTTGCCTGTCGACAAAGCAACTTGAAGTGTACCTTGTTGCTGTAGATCTGTGTGAAATTCTATTCTAGCACCAATCGAAAAAAATGTTCCATAATGTTGTTTACCATGACTGGAAAATCACTGTCAGTTCTGCAAGTTTATGTGATATATTCCTAACAGAATGAAAATGATAGATGATTCGAAGGTAACATCTTGTGTGGAACAGCCTTAAAATTGGTTTAGAGTTTGGTAATTGTGATTTTTCTTTCCGTGTTTCTTACCCTTAATATTGTAGAAGGAATACAATAGACCCTTATTACTCCTAAACACTGTTAACCTGTACTGTTTGATCCCTGCCAAATTACATCAAAAAATCTGCTGCTGAAACTGAATTTCAGATAATTTGTACTACGAACCAAAATTTAGTCCCCGCCATACATATTCCCTGTCTTATTCTTCATCTTCACCGAATAAGAATCTAAATATGTAGTGCTGTGCACTGTGATATTTTCTGTTGTACATTTCACATAGTTTTTCTCAATAATGTACTCTACTGTAATTTTCCAACGCTGGTCCAATCCCTTGCTTGCTGCTGACATGTTTAACAGAGTAAATCGTAAAGGCAGTGGAAGGGAGGAGTTTGTCAGCAGACTGCACGCAGCTGCGGCACACAATAATCCAGAGTACTCTGGGTCTCTGTTTGTAAATAGTGAATGTTTTCTGTTTCCTATTGCTCCATCACTCGCAGTATTCTGCTGAAATGAGCTCATTATGCTCTGATTCTAAAACGGCAACAGACAAGTCAATATGTGGTTGACATTGGAGAGAAGACTAAAACACAAGTTCAGAAAAATTTCAGATCCCAAAGTCTACTCTCTCATCAATAATTAGTTAAAGACAGAGCAATACAGGCAGTTCTGTCAAGCTGTTCATTTAACTGAAATGGCAAGTACATGAAGCCACCTGAACATAAAGAAGTGAAAGGTTGCTGTTTGAATGATTCCAACACATATGCTTACAGCAGATTGTTATCTGCCAAATCGCACATAAAAAGGGAATTTCTGGATTTGTTTTTTCTAAGGCATTTCCAGTAGAGGCATAAAATATGTGCTCTCGGTGTCTGTCTAAAGGCTTAGAGAGTAAATGAGGTAGCACAGGAATTTCAGTCCAAGCTCTCTCATTTGTATCACCCAAGAGATGTTTTTAATATGGAGGAAGTCAGTGTTATTTATAACTTGATGCCTGAAAAATGCTGTATGTCAAGGGCGAAAAATGTCATGGAGGAAAACCAGCAAGGAGAGACTGATGGTGATCCTGTATTGTAATTCAGATGGTTCTGAGAAGTTCAAACCATTAGTGATTGCAAAATTCAATACTCCACCTTACTTTAAAAATGTCAACCTGTTCAATCTGCTATACCACTACGAGAATAACGACGACGCTTGGATGACTAAATCTCTCTTCCATAGGTGGCTCTTGAAGGTTCAACAAACGACTGCGAGGAAGAAAGTATTTTGCTAACTTTTGGATCAGTGCATGGCACATCAATTCAGTGACCTGTAACTGCCGGACATAGAAGCTGAATTCTTACTGGCTAATACAGCCATGGATCAAGGAATAATTGCCTCAGTGACGTGTAATTACAAGTGCTGACTTGTTAGGATGCCATTCATTGCCATCATGCTAAACGAAATGTTTCCAGTGTGTAATGTACTGTAAGCTATCTGCATCATATCTGCTGTTTGGGACACTATAACTAATTGTTTAAAGACGATCTGGACAGTAACTGATAACACTGCAAAAACTGAAAAGGAAACCGATGATCCAATATATGAACTTACTCATAATGTAAGTACAGCTTTGAATTCCGACGCTGCTCTTGTACAAGCTTGGTGACCTGATGTTGTCAGTACGGAAGAGTGGACATAGGCATACAACATCTGTGTTGATAAAAAACTAGTTGCCAGTTCTGCTTATGAGCACAGAACAGAATGATAAAGCATTACGGTCAGTGTGTGAGGAAGATCATTAAGATATGACATAATCACCACACACTAAAGTTAAACTTGCAGTTGCTGTTCTCAAGAGATTTGTTGCCATTTCTGTCTCCATGGCAATTTTTTGGCTATTGTGGATGTGGTATCTTCAGTGTGCCATGAAATTTCGACAGGAGTCCAACAAACAAAAATTCATGTTCCCCCCCCCCCCCCCCCCCCTGAAATTAGTGTTTGTTGTTGTTGTGGTCTTCAGTCCAGAGACTGGTATGATGCAGCCCTCCGTGCTACTCTATCCTGTGCAAGCTGCTTCATCTCTATGTAATCACTGCAACCTACATCCTTCTAAATCTGCTTAGTGTATTCATTTCTTGGTGTCCCTCTAAGATTTTTGCACTCCACGCTGCCCTCCAATACTAAGCTGGTGATCCCTTGATACCTCAGAACATATACTACCAACTGATCCCTTCTAGTAAAGTTGTGCCACGAATTCCTCTTCTCCGCAATTCTCTTCAGTACCTCCTCATTAGTTCCGTGATCTACCCATCTAATCCTCAGCATTCTTCTGTAGCGCCACATTTCAAAAGCTTGTATTCTCTTATTGTCTAAACTATTTATCATCCATGTTTCACTTCCATATGTGGCTACACTCCATACAAATAATTTTAGAAAAGCCTTCCTGATACCTAAGTCTATACTCAATGTTAACAAATTTCTCTTCTTCAGAAACGCTTTTCTTGCCATATCCAGTCTACATTTCATATCCTCTCTACTTCGACCATCATGTTATTTTGCTTGTCAAATAGAACAACTCCTTTACTACTTTGTCTCATTTCATAATTTAATTCCCTCGGCATCACCTGATTTGATTAGACTACATTCCATTATACTTGTTTTGCATTTGTTGTTGATCATCTTATATCCTCCTTTCAAGACACTGTCCATAGAAATAACATTTGTAATGGATAAGAATTGTTGTAAACTAAAACATGTTCTGATTAAAACTTAGTGTGTTAAAAATCAGTACATTAAAGGGTTTCTTAACATTATAGTTTGCTGTATTACTTGACACATTAATTCAGAGGTTACAATATTATTTCACAATATGTATGTAATTGTATTGTTTAAAAAAAAACTTATGACAAGGATTTGACAAAATTTACATATACTTTTTCAATTGAACAAATGCCAGAAATACCCTTGTACATATATAATGTAGTTATCTTTACCTTTTCTTAGAGATCGTGAAAATAGAGCACCCTCATTCGTTGGTACCTATAACAAAAGAAAAATTGAAGTCGACAGGTGTGTGTGTGTGTGTTTATATATGCAGACAAAAACAGTAGCAAAATGTCTGCTTGTGTCTATGTATGTGCGGTTGGATATGGGTGTGTGTGCGAGTGTATACCTGTCCTTTTTTCCCCCTAAGGTAAGTCTTTCCGCTCCCGGGATTGGAATGACTCCTTACCCTCTCCCTTAAAACCCACATCCTTTAGTCTCTCCCTCTCCTTCCCTCTTTCCTGATGGAGCAACCGTTGGTTGCGAAAGCTTGAATTTTGTGTGTATGTTTGTGTTTGTTTGTGTGTCTATCGACCTGCCAGCACTTTCGTTGATAGACAAACAAAATTCAAGCTTTCGCAACCGGCGGTTGCTTCATCAGGAAAGAGGGAAAGATGAAAGGATGTGAGTTTTAAGGGAGAGGGTAAGGAGCCATTCCAATCCCGGGAGCGGAAAGACTTACCTTAGGGGGGGAAAAAGGACGTGTATACACTCGGGCTCGCGCGCGCACACATATCCATCCGCACATACACAGTCACAAGCAGACGTTTGTAAACGCAAAGAGTTTGGGCAGAGATGTCAGTCTAGGCGGAAGTACAGAGGCAAAGATGTTGAAAGACAAGTGAGGTATGAGCGGCGGCAACTTGAAATTAGCGGAGGTTGAGGCCTGGCGGATAACGAGAAGAGAGGATATACTGGAGGGCAAGTTCCCATCTCCGGAGTTCTGACAGGTTGGTGTTAGTGGGAAGTATCCAGATAACCCGGACAGAGTAACACTGTGCCAAGATGTGCTGGCCGTGCACCAAGGCTTGTTTAGCCACAGGGTGATCCTCATTACCAACAAACACTCTCTGCCTGTGTCCATTCATGCGAATGGACAGTTTGTTGCTGGTCATTCCCATGAAGAAAGCTTCACAGTGTAGGCAGGTCAGTTGGTAAATCACGTGGGTGCTTTCACACGTGGCTCTGCCTTTGATCGTGTACACCTTCCGGGTTACAGGACTGGAGTAGGTGGTGGTGGGAGGGTGCATGGGGCAGGTTTTACACTGGGGGTGGTTACAAGGGTAGGAGCCAGAGGGTAGGGAAGGTGGTTTGGGGATTTCATAGGGATGAACTAAGAGGTTACGAAGGTTAGGTGGATGGTGGAAAGACACTCATGGTGGAGTGGGGTGGATTTCATGAAGGATGGATCTCATTTCAGGGCAGGATTTGAGGAAGTCGTATCTCTGCTGGAGAGCCACATTCAGAGTCTGATCCAGTCCCAGACTGGAATGTGTTTGTGTGTCTATCAACCTGCCAGCACTTTCGTTTTATATATTTATAACTTATGTAAACTGAATTGGCTATTTTTTCGTCCCTTAAAATTTAGTTAAGTGAGAGTGAATGAGAGTGTACCTTATTTGTGTAGTAAAATTGCAATGTAAATAATGAAACTGCCATATTGTAAAAATCTCACAATGTAAAGAGTTGGATGAAAATCGTCAGATTTGATTTTTTTTGTTTTTTATATTTTTATATGTCATCAGTTTAAGATTTAAGTTACTATAAGTTACTTAGAAAATCCTCCAAGTGTTACATGTTTTGTGCTTATATCAATCAACTCTTCTCATTTTTTCTAATTATACAGGAACATAGAGTTCTTTTGTCTGGTACACCTCTTCAGAACAATGTAAATGAGCTCTTCTCACTGCTCAACTTTCTTGAACCTACCCAATTTTCAAGCAGCGAAGCATTCCTGCAGGAGTTTGGTGCTTTGAAGACTGAAACTGAAGTCCAGAAACTTCAGGTTATTTTGAAGCCTATGATGCTTAGAAGATTGAAAGAAGATGTTGAAAAATCAATTGCACCGAAGGAGGAAACTGTTGTTGAGGTGAAATAAAGTTAATGTTGTGTAACTTAGTAGAAAATTAGGATGTTATTTTGTCATGATATGCATTGCAATTAGGTTCCTGTACATAAATATATCTGTAACTTCTTCACGGATGGATCACTTAGGACCATGCATAATCAACATTTGTTGGCCTTCCTTTTTGCCCAGTATTCCTTCATATGCAACGAATGGGCTAGTTGTCATTGTGCAGACCATGTATGTCGGTTAGTTTTTCTTTCTTCTCCCTCAAAACCTCGTGTGTGTGTGTGTGTGTGTGTGTGTGTGTGTGTGTGTGCGAGAGAGAGATTTTTCTGATTTCATTTTTGTCATGTAGATTTAGAGACCCTAATTCTCTCAAGTCTCTTTCTGTCTGTTTGTACCAGTTTGGTCTTGTAGATTTGTTCTTTAAAAATGTATGGATTTTGTGTGTTAACCTGTTTGAGTCCATTCTTTTTAAATGGCCCATGAATTGGATTCTTCTCATGCGCATTGTTTCTGTTGTTTTGGAGATACTTTTATATATTTCTGCATTGGGTTTTGGATAATTCACACCATCTTTAGTTCTTGGTCCTAGGATTTTCCTCATTATTTTACGTTCTTTCACTTCTAATTCTCCTTTGTGTGTTCTGTGTTAAAAGATTTAGTATCTCAGACGCATAGAGAGCTTCGGGTTTAATTACTGTTGTGTAGTGTCATATTTTGCAGTTTTTGTTAACTGAAATGCCTTCTCCGTTTTTTTGGATTCTTGATCTGACAGATTTCTTTTCATTACAATTTTCTGCAATCCATTCACCTAAATATTTAAATTCTTTTACTCGAGAGATGGTTATTACCAATTTTGAGGTCAGAAGGTGCATCTTTAATGTCAGTTATAAATTTTGTTTTTTCAAATGAAATTTCTAATCCATTTTTGCTGCCTGCTCTTGTAATAATTCTAGCTGTTTCTGTGCATCGGTAATGTCTTGGGCGATCAGTGCCATGTAATCAGCAAATGCTAAACAGTCTAATTCTATGCCGATGTATGTTTGCTATCTTCAAATCTGTGGGAATTTTTTCAGTTTTCCATATTTCATCTACAATTTCTTTGAGTTTTGCAATAAGATTTTCTCTTGCATTTTCCATAATTCTGTGGTGATTAGGTCTGTTATTTGTCAGTGACTGAATTATCTCTTTAATCTCCTGTAAAGTTGGTGGCTTTGAGTATGGGTTTCCTTGTTTGTGACTGAACTCAAATTTTTCTGCATGCTTTCCACAATTCAGTAATTTAGAAAAGTATTTTGTAAGAATTTCACAGTTTTCGGTGTTGGTATCGGTGATTTCTCCATGTTCATTTCTGAATTGGGAGTGATGGAGGAGAGAACTTTGTTAATTTTTGTTTGAAAACTATGTAGAAATTTCGGGAATTGTTTTTCGTGAAATCTTCTATGTCTCGCAATTTTTTTGTCTTTGTGTTGTTTACGGACTGTTTCGTATTGCTTTTGAGACTATTTTCCTGATACCTTTGAGGTCTTCCAGGGTATTTTGATTTTTGTTGCACAACCAATTTCGCCACTTCTGTTGTCTGAGATTTATTAGTTGGTCACACTCATCTGTCCACCATGGGTGTTTAAGCGTTCTTGTTTGCAGTGCTACAGTTTCAGCTGCTTTTAAAAGTCCTGCTTGCAGTTGTTGCCAATTTTGTGGTTTTAAATTTTGTGTTTCTTTTTGTAAATTGTTCATTACCATTTATCTTTTGTACATCATATTTACAGTGGGGAGATTTCTTAGTGAATTTTCTTTTCTCTGGACTGACATCTAGGGAGAATTTTTTTGGGTAATGGTCAGAATTTAGGTCTAGTCCATTAAGGACTTTTTAAGTATCATGATTTCTACTGTATTTATGCGGGAGGTTATTATATGATCCATCTGGTAGTCACCTTGTAATGGATTAGGTGAGATCAAAGTTTTGGGTTTCAAGGCTCTTTTTTTTTTGAAACTTTTCGATTCAAAAAATAGGTCATGGTTTTTCAGATTTTGATGAGTCTCATGCCATTCTGCTTGGTCTGTGTACGTCCTGATCATTTACTTACCCAATATCGATATTTCTTTTCTTTACTAATGTGTGCATTGAAATCGCCCATAACGATTTTGAAATGGTTATTTGGGATTTTTTGGAGAATATTATCTAATTGGTTCCAGACTACTACTACTTCTACTTTGTTTTTGTTAGTGATGTTAGTTGGTGCATGCCCATTGATTAGAGTGCGTATCTTATTAGCTGATTTTATTGTCATCGTGGAGAGCCAACCCAAGTAAGATTTGAAAGTCATGACTGAATCAAGTATTGATTTATCTACTATAAATCCAGTTCGAAATTGTGGACAATTTGCCATGGCTTGCTTTCCAGGATTTTCTTTGTATTACCTGTGTCCTTCTGAATCAAAAGAATTTTCACCTGTATACAGTGATTCCTGAAATGCGATATTTTTGATTTTATGTTCTCTGGATTTGTCCAGGATGTTTTTTAGTTTTCTCATTTTTTAAGAGAGAATTTACATTAAATGTCATTAGCCAAATTCTCGATTTTGGTTTGTTTTTGTTATTGCGGGGTTTTAAGGCACTTCGATTTACCTCCATGATGCACACTTCTGTGGTCTCCCCAGAATCCGAATAGACCGCTTGCGGTTTTTCAACCGTACTATTTGACCCACTGGGGTAATTTTTCTTTGAAGGTGCTGTACCCATGTTGATTTTTTGGACTTAGTTTGTGACTGAAATTGAGATTTCAGTCTGGTTAAGCTCAGAGTTCCACTCCTGAGTTTGATAGATCAGCCGCCACTAACATGTGGAACAGACACTGTAGGGCTACTGCCACCAATCTGTGGAATCGTCGTGCCCTTTGTCCAAATAACCTGGGACGACAGGTGTTATAATATCCCAAAAAGCATGGTTGCCTCTTCCATCAGTTCCGCCGTATCGATGATCTTCATCTTCGTCTTCACTGCCTTTGAGGTCTTCACCTTATCCCTGGCAAGGGGCCCTCACAAGGTACTATCACCCGGGCCAGGTGAACCAAGGTTCTTTTACGAGGTGTTACTCGTCCCCCTCCTCCTTTTGCAACCAGGCTTGGGACTGGCTATGACGGAGTTGTAACGTCTTTTTATTAAACTTGTTTTCCTTTGTTGCAACCATCAATACTTCTATTATTGTTCAAAATATTCTTCGTGTCCAAGGATTTTGGTGATCAGTAGTATTCTGCCCTTACCCCCCCCCCCTTGTGCCTTTTCCTCCCCCCCCCCCCGCGTGCCCTTTCGTCCCCCCCCCCGCGTGCCCTTTCGTCCCCCCCCCCCGCGTGCCCTTTCGTCCCCCCCCCGCGTGCCCTTTCGTCCCCCCCCCCCCCGCGTGCCCTTTCGTCCCCCCCCCCGCGTGCCCTTTCGTCCCCCCCCCCGCGTGCCCTTTCGTCCCCCCCCCCGCGTGCCCTTTCGTCCCCCCCCCCGCGTGCCCTTTCGTCCCCCCCCCCCCGCGTGCCCTTTCGTCCCCCCCCGCGTGCCCTTTCGTCCCCCCCCCGCGTGCCCTTTCGTCCCCCCCCCCGCGTGCCCTTTCGTCCCCCCCCCCCCCGCGTGCCCTTTCGTCCCCCCCCCCCGCGTGCCCTTTCGTCCCCCCCCCCCGCGTGCCCTTTCGTCCCCCCCCCCGCGTGCCCTTTCGTCCCCCCCCCCGCGTGCCCTTTCGTCCCCCCCCCCCGCGTGCCCTTTCGTCCCCCCCCCCCGCGTGCCCTTTCGTCCCCCCCCCGCGTGCCCTTTGGTCCCCCCCCCCGCGTGCCCTTTGGTCCCCCCCCCCGCGTGCCCTTTCGTCCCCCCCCCCCGCGTGCCCTTTCGTCCCCCCCCCCCGCGTGCCCTTTCGTCCGCCCCCGCGTTCCCTTTCGTCCCCCCCCCCCGCGTGCCCTTTCGTCCCCCCCCCGCGTGCCCTTTCGTCCCCCCCCCCCCCCGCGTGCCCTTTCGTCCCCCCCCCCCCGCGTGCCCTTTCGTCCCCCCCCCCGCGTGCCCTATCGTCCCCCCCCCCGCGTTCCCTTTCGCCCCCCCCCCCGCGTGCCCTTTCTTCCCCCCCCCCCGCGTGCCCTTTCTTCCCCCCCCCCCCGCGTGCCCTTTCTTCCCCCCCCCCCGCGTGCCCTTTCTTCCCCCCCCCCCCGCGTGCCCTTTCTTCCCCCCCCCCCCGCGTGCCCTTTCGCCCCCCCCCGCGTGCCCTTTCTTCCCCCCCCCCCCGCGTTCCCTTTCTTCCCCCCCCCCCGCGTTCCCTTTCTTCCCCCCCCCCGCGTGCCCTTTCTTCCCCCCCCCGCGTGCCCTTTCTTCCCCCCCCCCGCGTGCCCTTTCTTCCCCCCCCCCCCGCGTGCCCTTTCTTCCCCCCCCCCGCGTGCCCTTTCTTCCCCCCCCCCCCCGCGTGCCCTTTCTTCCCCCCCCCCGCGTGCCCTTTCTTCCCCCCCCCCCCGCGTGCCCTTTCTTCACCCCCCCCGCGTGCCCTTTCGCCCCCCCCCTCGTGCCTCTCGTCCCCCCCCCTCGTGCCCTTTCGTCCCCCCCCCCCCCCTCGTACCCTTTCGTCCCCCCCCCCCCCCCCCCGCTCGTACCCGTTCCTGCCGCAACCCCACCCTCTTGCCCTTTCCTGCCGCAACCCCCCCGCGTCCGTCCCTGTTTTTGGCTGTTTTTCCTTCCGTTGGTTGGGCTGAACATCTAATCGTATTTAACTCCTTCCCTTTGTGTTTGTGTTCTACAGTCCTGCCATGGTTGTGTATGAGCTGAGTTGTTTTTGTGCCCTGAAACAAAATGAAGGAAGCAAAGACGCCCCCCCCCCCCCCCCCCAACCTCCGCCTCGCGCCCTTAAGTCTGTGTGTTGTAAAATGCATGTCAGTAAAATTATGGATATAAATTTCAGCTTCATTCGGAATTTCATTGTACTGAATGTCACAAGTCATTTTTGTGTTGCAAATTGTCCTGGTCATTGTCCTTTTGAACCAGTTTAACTGAGCACTTGCTTCTGTAACTGTAATAAATGAAACACCTGTTTTTTCAGTTACCCAAGCCTCAGAATAATTTTTAATGTTGGAATCACTTATTGGGGTTTTCAGTCTCACATAATATAAAATTTTAATCATTTCGTTTATCACAAATAATTAATAAATATATGTTTCTCTACTCTGTAATTTGGTTTGCAGCTTTGCTAAATTCAAGATAGTATTGTGTGTTTTATTATGTGGAATTTTGTTCTCCAGATATGTAAGCTGTGCATAACTTTCTCGCCACTTTCTATAATTTGAAAAAGTTTTCAACAACTTTTGTGTCACTTTCTCTAATCTGCAAAAGTTTTCTTTTAGTAGAGGGCATTTAAATATATATACTTACCAATCCATGTTGTTCCAGGTTGAACTGACAAATATTCAGAAGAAGTACTATCGTGGTATACTAGAGAGAAATTTTTCTTTCCTTTCAAAAGGAACTACATCAGCCAATGTTCCCAACCTTATGAATACTATGATGGAGCTACGAAAATGCTGCATTCATCCATATTTACTTAATGGTAACTTTGAAAATTTTCATTGATTCTGTTTCATTATCCTTGTGGATGTTCATGTGATATTAATACCACACTCTGACAAAAACTTTAGGAGCTGAAGAACAGATTCAGTTCGACTATCGTCAGTCGAAGCAGCTGAATACAGATGATCCTGATGGCTACTTTCAAGCACTGATTAATTCATCAGGAAAAATGGTTTTAATTGACAAGCTGTTGCCCAAACTGAAAGCAAATGGCCACAGGGTTCTGATATTTAGCCAAATGGTTAGGTGCTTGGATATTCTTGAAGATTATTTAGTTTACAGAAAGTAAGTACATGTATTCCAAACTGATATTTAAAGTAAACACTGCAGATTCATAAAATAAGTCATCTTTATGATTGAATGTATCTGCCGTGGTGTGTGTCATGTTATTGGAAAATTCAGTAAAAGACAATATAGTGGACTATTGATAAGTGTATATGAGTATTTATCAAGCAGTATTTATAAAAACATACTGTGTTGAGGTTAATTAAAATCTACCTACATTTATGACACATGTAAATCACTTAAGCCTTTGGGAAACTGTTACACCTTTTCGCCTGGTTTATTTGATGTGCACATATTTCATTTTGTAATTTATAGTATTGAACAAATGTCAGTTACACATTATAAAGACATTTGGAATCTGATTCTTACATTAAATTAGATAGTGGTTATAATACTATTGTTAGAAGTTCCCATGACAGCTACTGAAATCAGTTAGAGTGTAATGGCTAATGTGCTGTTATGAATGAAAGTTACCCTTTATTTATATGAAGAAATGGAATGTGAAAGTGTGACGGTGAAATAGGTTTCTGAGTAGGAAGAGGGATGTAGCTGAATTAGACTGGGAAATATGAAATAAGGAAGGGAAAGGTTGAAAGAATTAAAGAGAGAGGGTGTGAAAATTGCCCATTTGCTGACAGGGAAAAGATGAAGGTAGGTGAGATTACTCAAATTGGATTGTATAGGCACAGGCTTAGCAGTGAGCACCATGAGATCTAAACGTGATGTGTATAAAATTCATTGCCTGATGACTTTACTAGTGGCTCTCTGCATACGTCATTAATCTCGAGTAGGTCATCCAATGTTGCTCAACTATTGATTTATCCTTGGCTTATAAGCATTCAGACAGCAATAAGAGCGATGTCTGGATATCATGTATTACATAGCTTTTTCTGTCCTTACCTTCCTCACACTTAAAGGTATGAATTGTTATAAGAACTGTCACCAAGGGGCCCAGCTAACAGAGAATATGCGGTTTCAACAGTAAGGTACTTTTGTACAATTTTTACATATCAGCATGCCCGTAAAGTATCAAATACATGCATCAAATTCGTTGAAATTGCTTTATGCATTCCAGAGTGATGCTGTCTCAGTAATGTTTTCAATCTTATTTATGTTCCTGATGAGCACTCCATGCTTCAGATATTCGATCAGTATTTACCTTTACCCATTCCATTATTTGTGAGCTACCGAGGAGTTGCCATAGTATATTTAAAGTACTGCTGTGTAAGGTGGCACAATGGTAAGGCAATGATCTCGTATTCAGGAGAGTGGCGGTTGAAATCCCCATCCTGTTACATGAGGAAAAGTCTACG
Source organism: Schistocerca serialis cubense (assembly GCF_023864345.2). Classification (NCBI taxonomy): domain Eukaryota; kingdom Metazoa; phylum Arthropoda; class Insecta; order Orthoptera; family Acrididae; genus Schistocerca; species Schistocerca serialis. Next base: position 400,919,357 of record NC_064639.1, on the reverse strand, counting down.
ATGGTTCCTTTGAAGGGGCACAGTCGATGTCCTTCGCGCATCAGAGGTTGCGCTCTATCTCTGTGATGAACTTGTCAAGCAGATATCAAATTCAAGCCTGCCTGCCTTTTGATGAAAACTAGAGCAGTGGCAACAAAATAGAGAAACATGAACACATTTAGTAACATTGCACACAGCACAATTTGAGATGTAGCAATTACCGATTTCCTCAATTAGTTTAGCAGTAATAATTGTTTTGCATATTGTACAATTGAATCATTTAGCTTCCATTGTGAATTTGATATAAAGAATGCTAAATTCTGATATAGCCATGTAACATCACAAAATAACAAACATTAATTTGTACTCATAACATTGCCCACGAGAAATGTGAAAGAAATTATTTCATGAAATGTACTCTTGTTGAGAAATGTAATTAAATTTAAAATAAAAATATTTTATGGAAAATATTGACTTTTTATGCTGAAAAGTAGTAAGGATTAGTAACCTTCAGTTACCTGAACATTTTAAATGGTCCTTATTTTGAAATGAAGAAAACTGTTACTTAGCTCTCACTTATAAAACAGTTAGCAGTATGGTTCGCCTTAAATAAAAATTGTTCTCATTTATTCATTATACTCAAAAGTTGTGTGTAGCATTAAACAATTTCAAAAGTAGTTCTCATTCAGAAGAACTTAAAAACACTATTACTTCCTTTTTACGGGTTTGCTGTTAGTGGGAGCTATATTTTTTTCTCGTCATTAGGAGCTGTGCAAGCTGTATTCTGTAATCAGATCATGGTGCCAATATAAATTTTAAAGGTCATAATTACTGGAATGTTATTTCTAAGTTATTACAGTTTTGAAATGTGAGATTCTTTTGCATTAAACATTAGTATATCAGTTACAAGCATACATCTTTGTGTGATGAATGTAAGAGCATTTCCAGCTTAATTTTTTTAGTTGTAAATTAAGTTAAAAAACAGTACTTTTGGCAGTCTACTCTGATATAGAAATTTTGTGATATTTGACTACCATGTTCAGGAATGCTCTGAAATCTATTTTTATACTGATACTTTTCCTCCTATTTCATTGGAAACGGTTGACTTTCTTGCGTTATAGTCCTCCAGATCTTGAACAGACCAATGGTTTGATTAGGACTCAAAATAACTCTTCTGATTCATGGTTTTTAACTATTCTCAATACACAAATAACTTTTAAATCTGAAAATCAGTCTTATCAAAATTAGGATTTTTTTTTACAGCACTGTTGGAACCAAGATAGCTCTCTTAACTTGTGTATTCTTTTGTAACATTTGATAATATTCCATGCTTTCTTAACTACTGCAGATATCCATTTGAGAGGATTGATGGACGTATTCGAGGGAATCTCAGGCAAGCTGCCATTGACAGATTCAGTAAACCAGACTCAGATCGTTTTGTATTCCTACTGTGCACAAAAGCTGGTGGGCTTGGAATTAATCTGACTGCAGCAGACACTGTAATTATTTATGACAGTGACTGGAATCCCCAGAATGATTTACAGGTATTCAATAGTACAGCATGTGCTCCATATTAAAATTTGCTGTTGTACTGTTGTTAAATAAATATATTGATTCGTAATTCTAGGCACAAGCAAGATGTCACCGAATTGGCCAACAAAAAATGGTTAAAGTTTATCGTCTGCTTTGTCGAAACACATATGAACGGGAGATGTTTGACAAAGCTTCATTGAAGTTGGGCCTTGATAAAGCAGTTCTTCAGAGTATGAATACAGCTCAAGGAGGTAAAGATCAAACAAACAAACAGCTGTCAAAAAAGGAAATTGAAGATCTTTTGAAAAAAGGTAAGATATGTAGACCACTGTCAGCTGTATTGTACGTGATGAAATCAGTGTAATGTTAGGCTTAATTAAATCCATGACATATGCTGCAGGAAATTTTGCTTGTACCCACCTTTCATCTGCTATCATTGTATTACCTTTGATCTCATTACTTTCCTGTGTTTCCTAAACTAAACTTGTTTAACTTTGATGAAGATGCTACCTCGAAGTATTATATTTTAAAAAATGATGCTTTTTTAAAAATAAAGAAATGAATATCTATATAATAGAAGGAAACATTCCACGTGGGAAATCGCTGGCAGGTCGATAGACACACAAACATGGTCTGTATGTGTGGATGGATATGTGCGTGTATGCGAGTGTATACCTGTCCTTTTTTCCCCCTAAGGTAAGTCTTTCCGCTCCCGGGATTGGAATGACTCCTTACCCTCTCCCTTAAAACCCACTTCCTTTCGTCTTCCCCCTCCTTCCCTCTTTCCTGATGAGGCAACAGTTTGTTGCGAAAGCTTGAATTTTGTGTGTATGTTTGTATTTGTTTGTGTGTCTATCGACCTGCCAGCGCTTTCGTTCGAAATGAATATCTAGCTGTATCTGAGCATTAGAGTTGAAATTAAAATGAGGAGTATTTGGTTTTCAGTATTGGTCCTCTCCTTTATGGATTTTCAAAGACAAAAACTGTGTAATACACATGGAAAATGGAACTACTTCCTCGTTTATTTCCCTGATTACTGCACAGCTCCACTTTCTGATATTTGCAATATTCATATCCACATGAGAAGTGATTCAATGATTTCATATTCTTTTGTTATTCACGCATTAAAATAATTCTTTCATTCCTAATTATTGTTGAATTTTTATTACTTATCAAAATAACTAGGGCTGTAGTAGTCTGAAATCCTCCTTGGCATTCTGTAAAGTGTTAGTAGCATCTGCACCTGTACCTGCCATGCCATAGAAATTTGTGCTGTCACATTCTGCTGCATGCCACCCAGGAAGTACCCCAAAAAACTTGAAACATATATAGGATATCATTTCCTTCTTTGGACTCCTCTTGTCCCATTTACTTATTATTAAAATTATAGTAAAGTTAGTTGTTCATTTATTGCACTTCTAATGTGTAAAAGAAAATTTCCGAATTTAATTCAGCTGAATTGTGTATCCTCACAACTGTTGACTTCCTCTCCTAAAGAGTGTTAATACTTAGAACTTCTATTTCAGATTGATGGAGTAACTCTTGAAGTCAGTACTGTCAAGTTTTTCTAAGCTTGTATAAATTCTCAGGCTGGCACGAATTTTGCAATTATAATTCCTCTAACTTTCTAAATTAACTGTTGTTACCTACTACCTTTCATCTTCTTTCCGCTCGTAAGCTGTTTCTAAATACTCCTCTTCTGACACTGCTGTTATAATAAGAATCTTCTTGCAATACAATTTATACTTGGCTGTACTCTTCTAATAACTCTGGCACATATCTGTTTGCTTAGTAATAAATCAGTTTCCCTGTAGTTCAGTATAAATTTCATTCTTATACAATTAATAAAAACAGGATACAACTTACTTAAGTTAGCATGGATGTATCATGACACTCCATGAATGTTGATTCATTTGTAATTCATTTTGTAATAATTGATCCCCAACTTTGAGATCATTTTATGGTTCCATTACATGATGGACATTGGTGTGTAACACATATCTTTGTAATTAGCAAAAATGGGCTTGTCAAAGGGTATCCACTTTGTGCCTCAAACCCAGTGTTGGTGCAATTCCAATTGTGGAGCAAATCTTCAGAAATGGGTCCCACAAACAGTATCCATTGTGTGTCTCACTCACCTTATGGTGTTTTTAGTCCACTAGTGTACAAGCAGTGTTAACAATGTTGTGATTAGAAAGCTGTGGAAGGAGTGCATAATGAATAACAGTTGATTGACAACCAATTTAAATCCATTGGGTAATCCATAAATGAGTGCACATGTATCCAATTGCACTTTTAAAATAGTTTCATTGGCACAGCACTTTTCATTACACACATAATCAAGATTGGTTACTCATACACATGGGATTATTGTCATGATGCTTTATAGGCACCACATAATTGTGTGGTGCATTTCGAACTGAATGTTCGATTGCCAGACACCACCTACTATGTTTTGTGATAGTAATGCATATAATAACACTCTCAATATATAAAGTACATTCTATAGTAAACCAATACAGCACACATTAGCAAAACATACAGCCAGTGATTACAAATACAGTTTTCACACTTGCCATGTAGCCAACCTCCCAAAAATACTAACAACAATGCTTGTCAATGCCTGACTGGTGCTGGTGCACATTTAAAAATGTAAGTAAACTACATCAGAAAATCATGTGTACTTTCTCATTGAATATTTTAATACTGCATTTTCTTAAAGAAGTGAAATAGGTGATAATATTTAAGTGAAAGAGTATATTATTTATTTATTATTTTTGAGACTGTGAACTTTGAAGACCCATTGATACCAAACCTTATCCTTAAGGAAATTATCCTCTACACAAAGCATCCTGAGTTTATTTGCTGGCTGTTGCATTCCAGTTACAGTGGAACTTTGATTTTACGTTCTCAGTTTTATGTTTTTGCAATTATCTGCCATAAATTCGTAGCCCTTGTGGAAAACCCATAAGATCAATGTTAAAAATTCCCCTATTTTACTTTACAGCCTAGCAAGGCTTATCTTGATTCTATGTTATTAATCAATGTCTCGCTTGACTTCGTCTCATTTTTTTCCTGTTTACATGTGATGTGACTGAAAAACTGACAGTTGGCACGAAAGACAGATGGTTCGCACCATGGATGGTAGGGGAGTTAAGGGAATATTTTAGGCTGTTGCGAACAGGGGAGATAAAGAGAGAGGAAATGCTTACATTGTCAATACAACTTCCAACATTTGGCTTCACTGCACAATTATGATAGAACTGTTGGATTGCGGAAGCAATGGAAAAACAGGGCAGTCCATGCAAAGTGTTGCAGACCAAGCCAAACTGTGACAAATGGCCCAGCCACCACTTTTTCTTGTGCTGCTTGTAACTCAATTGCAACTTTTTGCATGTGTTTTCGATGTGCTGTATTCAGGAACAATGTCGATCATCAACCCTTTAAATTAAAAAACCAAGTCTTGAAGAATATGCTCAGTTGGAATAAAGGAAATGTCTTGTCATTTCTGGCTAATGAGCTCTTATTGGTTAGCAGCTTGTTTAGTCATCCAACAGCCAGTGCAACTACCACACCATGTTAATGCATGTAAAATGAACTCTCCTGCTGGATGTGTGAAGAGGGGGAATGGCCCTTCAATGACAGGCATGCAGGTAGGGGTGAAAGCATTTTGTGAAGTGCCGAAAATATACTTTTTGTGCAGATCATATGCTAGTGCAGAGATGTCTCACGGAAGTAGGTACAAAGATTTTGTGATTGCATATTTTAAAAACTTTAATGTTTAAATCTGACATATATTTTCAACAACTACATGCACTACTCATATATATTTGCACAGTGTGCAGTAGATTGTAAAAATTGGCAGCAGTGATAGAAGGGATGAACCGAAACTGTACTGGCCTGAGCTTTCTTTTAAATTTATATTTTTCACAATGTACAGAACGTCACTGAGCCTACTTCTAATAAGTGTGCAACGTCAGCTGGGGAATTACTCATTTTTTTCACGTCTGTTTCTCTCATCGAGCCTTAAATAACACTTCATAAGCTACAGAAGCAAAACGCACACCCCACATGTAAGATACCAACGACGTTCACTGTACTTTCAGTTTAATTCACTGTATTCATCAGTTTTTGCTTTTTTCTTGGTGAACTCAAACAAAAAGTCTCTCAACAATGTGTATTTTCAAACAGTGGAAAATCCAGGGTGGAATGTAACAATATTATGAGAAGGAAAATCGCTACTCACCATATAGCGGAGATGCTGAGTCACAGATGGGTACAACGAGAAAATTTTCACACTTACATCTTTCTGCCAATGGCCTTTGTCAACACACACACACACACACACACACACACACACACACACACACACACACACACACACGACTCAGTGTATTTTGATGTATAATTTGTAGTTGTAGCATGTCAGAAAATAACTTGATTACCTTCTACCCAGATACTAGTTTGATTTTTGACAAGCTTTTGTTTGTTTTTACATATTTGTGATTTTTTTTAAGAACTGTTGATTCATTACTACAAATTATCATATAAACATGATGTACATTAATTTCCTTCACTTATACTAATTTTATAGAATATATTGGAGGATTAAGATCTTTAATCATATATGTTAATTACATATGTTTTGCTCATATTTTCGGGGTTTTAATGTTTTCCTCGGTTCTGCTTTTTCCTCAATTTTCCATTTTTTAAGCCTGGACTGCACTATAAAGTAAAATAGGAATTTCACTGTAGTTGCTTTGCCATACTAGTGGCAAATGTAGATCGTTGCCATTTTAATTATGGTGAAATGAATGAACACGATGAAAAGTGGAAATACAAGCTCTGCTCTGGTCTGTCAATTCTGTTTTGTTTTTATGCACTTATTTTAATTATGGTGAAATGAATGAACACGATGAAAAGTGGAAATACAAGCTCTGCTCTGGTCTGTCAATTCTGTTTTGTTTTTATGCACTTAAAGTATATAAACTGATGTTGTCGTCCTCTGTCTGAGGCCTGGTTTGATTCAGTTCTCCACACCTGTCTAGCTTCTGCAAGCCTCTTCAGTTCCAAACGACTCGTGTAGTACACAACCGTTTGTTCTTGCTTACTGCATTCATCTAATTCCAAAGTGTCAGTTCCTTGATACCTCAGAATGTGTCCTATGAACCGATTCTTTTTTTCAGTCCAGTCGTGCCATTAATTTCAGTTCAGTACTGCCTTATTAGTTATGCTATCTATCAGTCAAATCATCAGCTTTATTCTGTAGAACCACATTGCAAAAGCTTCTATTAACCTCTTGATGAATTGCTTATCATCCATGTTCCACATTTTTATCTCTTTTGGAAATGCTTTCCATGCTATAGTCAGTCTGCACCATTACACTGTTTTTCCCCTCCCATCTTATAAACTTTTTGAAGAGGCTATCCGTTCCGTTCAACTGCTGTTCCAAGGTCTTTGCTGTAAATTGCTGCACATTCATGGAGTGATGTTACCAGACTTCTCAGCAGGAATTTCTTAAAAGCAGGTGGATGATAACAAGGTTTTAATGTATTATTTATTTTTAGCACATTAGGAATTGTTGAATTCATACGTTTAAGTTTTTCCTTAATAGCAAAAAATATTTGTTGGTGGCTCAAAACCTAAACTTGTTTTGTAAAATTGTTGCACGTTTTAGAAATGTGTTACTGTGTCTTTGACTTCTAAAGAATAGTCACTCTAAATCTTGACAATTGTTGATAGGTGCTTATGGTGCCATTATGGATGAAGATAGCGCAGGAGACAAGTTTTGTGAAGAAGATATAGATCAAATTTTAGAACGCAGAACACAAATCATTACATTAGAATCTGAGAAAGGATCAACCTTCTCAAAAGCTAGTTTTGCCTCATCTGGAATACGGTCCGATATTGACATAGATGATCCTGATTTCTGGAAGAAATGGGCAAAGAAAGCAGAAATTGACACCTCGGAGAAAGAAGAAAAGGTATGTAAAATGCTTTGCCATGTCCTTACATTGACTTGCAGTTACGTTAAAATTTTACTATAAAAAAATTTTGCCTCCAGGATCAACTTGTCATATCTGAACCCAGACGCCGCACACAAATCAAGCGATATGGCCATGATGAGTCAGTTGTCGACATGTCTGAACTGGACAGTTCATCAGAAAGTGATGAAGATCCTGCCATTGGTGTTGGCAGAGGAAGAGGTAATTTTATGTTGTAGCTTAACAGTTCACTATTGAATTTAATTGGCTTTGAATAAATATATGAAAGATTGGATCATCAGCGAGAATGCTGGTATTGATAGTGCTGGGATTCTGAACCAATAGAAAAGTACATTGTATTGTCACGATATAACCATTTTGCCTCTTCTATGGGTTTTTGAGAATGTGGACGTGCAGCCACTCAAAACATTCTGTCTTAACACAGTGGAAAAACGAACAGCAATCAGTCGCGCAATCAGTCATTTTATTACAGCTGATCTAGATTTCAACTATTACACGGTCATTATCAGTGCATATAACAACAGGTGACATTGGTGCTTAGTAAACAATATTGGTTGATTTAGAAGATACAGGAGTCCAGCATGAGTTAATGCAGGGTGTATACGACCCGGGACACCCAGGAATTTTTTCATCCGGGAAAAAACTGGGAATTTTTCGCAATTCCGGGAATTTTTCATTGTTTTAGCATTCAGTTACATTTTTGTAATTTTGACTGCAGAATTGATTCTCTAGCAAAGAATGTTATTGTATTCTGCTACTGGAGAATGATACTGCAGCAATAAAATATAAATGAGAGGGGAAAAAAATAAAACTGTAGTGGCAAAGGAAATGTGCAATTTACAACAACAAAACACCGTGCACGCACAAGCGTCTGCAAATAGCAAAAATATGTCAAAGGCCGTAGGGCGCAGACTGTAATTCTTCGTAACAATAAACTGCTTGCTATGAGTATGACGTCACAACTGTTTACGTTAGGTTCGTTTGACCAATTCCCAGCGGTCTCTTGCGTATGCGCATTTGACTCACGTATAAGCAGAACCTTCTCCCGCTACTTGAAGTTTGGCTGTCAGCTGTATCAGTAGTAGCAGCAAGCAGCCAGATGCAAACGAGAAAAATTTTTCTCCCGCACCCTAGCGGCCAGATTCACGCTTGCACAGAGTTGTCTGAGTTGTAGTGGGGAGGGAGTTAACCTCCACGTGACCCGTGTTTACGTTAAGTGATTTCGCTGCTTCTCTTCGTGTACAGCTCCCACGTCAAATGAAAACAAAACGGATTTCTGTGGCCGGGAGCTATCAAGTTAATTAAAATACATTCACATAATTACGGAGGGCAAAAATATATTATTAATTTCAGTTTTCTGATTTTATTGTATTTCCAAGTTAGTAGCAGTCAAGCATGAATCGCCTTGCAGAACAGTGAAGTTATTTTTGAGAGTTTGCTAAAGAAATTTGGCTCTATTAATCTTTCCACTGAGGCAATCATTTTATTTGAAACGAAGTGTTTCTTTCTGCAGTATTGCCTAGTTCCAAATGTTCTCTGAATTTCAAGTGCAATTTCAAGTGCACTTTATCATCTTCTGCCATATATGGCATTATGCCATAATAAAGAACCAAAAATGAGATCGCAGAGTACTGGTACTCCAAGAAAATTTACATCCCAAAAACCACACTGAAAAGCTTAATATCAGATGGGACCTACTTCATTGTGAATCTGAAAAAAGCCAATTTGCACATCAAGCCGAATTATGCATTTTAGTATTGCTTACGAAATTCTGATGCTCTTTGGAGTATCCTCTGATGCCCTGTTTCTTTTATGATGTAATGTCAGCTCTGTTAGTGCTTTATACACACGAACATGCGGGCTTCCTACACCACTACAGTTGCACACGCACAATAATGCTTGTTTTCTGGCGGTCTCTGGCAACTGGTAAATTGAACCTATTTCTAACAGTCTCCGGATGGTATTGCGAACGGTGTTCAGAAAAGCGTTACTTTCAAAGTAAAGTTCTTTTTACACAAGATGAATTATGTTACGTGTGAGAAAGTGGGATGGATATCTGAATCACAGAGCATTCGAAACTGAACAGTTTGAGGACCACTTACAAAAATTTCGAACCGAGACATTTATGTCAGAATTTTAAATTTACTAGCACATTTGTGTGATGTATATTAAGTATAACACATGCAAAAAAAAAAAAAAAATCAGTATTACATGTGAAAGCTTAGCTTCTGTTGTAGCGTGTTAATCTTAGAGACCAAAATTACATGTGAAAGCTTAGCTTTTCTTGTAGATACACAGTACTGTGTACATTAATGTAAACCATTAACTTTTCCTCCTGCGTGTTCGCGCTATGTAACCAGTGATCTTGCTATTGGCTGACTATAACACGTGTCCTATGCTCTGAATAGCTGCTATCATTGGCTGGCGAGATCTCGTGGCTTGAGATATGACTCGCTTACAAAAGGACATCGCAACCTCGGTTTCAACGCTCCGGAAACTAACGTGCTGTGTTTGGTGCAACTTGTATTTATACTTTCGTAATACGAAAATATGCAGCCTATATGTTGCTGCAAATCAAAGGTCTTTCCAAAACTTCTCTCCTTTTTTTTTAAATTAAAAGTCTCTCCAAAACTTCTCTGCCCCGTCTTTTTTTTTTTTTTTTTTTCCCCCCCCCCCCCCCCCGGGGAGTTCTATGCGATTGTATAAAACGTTAACCATTCAAAGGATTGATAAGTTTTACAGTTCCGAGGGAAAATCTATGGGAAACCTACTGTCACTTAGCACAGAAAAAGTGTATTTTCGCCCAGGAAAAAGCATATTTTTTAAATGGGAAATCCGGGAATAATCTGGGATTTTTTTTCCTTGTCCCCGTATACACCCTGTAATGTTATACTCATGTATGTTCTACATCAACCAATATGGCTTACTGAAGTGACACTTTGTACTACTGTCAGCTGTTGGTGTAAGCACTGAAAATAACTCTGTAAGTGCTGAAATCTGACTCTGCTGCAATTAAACACCGGATTTGATCATTGATTGTTGATATGTTCTTCATTGGCTATTCAACAACTTAACATTCAATTTTTGTTTTGTATTGTCTGTGTAACTCTTTCAACTAGGATGCATTCTCAGTGAAAGTCCATTTTTTACAAGTAGTAAAAATTGTACCTGATGAATGCTTGACATGTTGACACATACAACAGCACAGACATATGTACACAACCCACTGTTGTCATGAAAACACAATAGAATCAGAATTCATAACTGTTTGTGCGATTGTAAAATAGAAATTACATTTTTTGATTGGATGGTATCCTTACAGTTCATGTTATCATAAATCCTTATACCATTCAAGAACTAACAAAAATTATAAAACAAGAGATAAACATTTAGTTGTGTTGCGTATGTAGATGAATGTCTTTCTAGTTTTTGTACTATGATTGATGGTTTACATTGGCCTTCAATATTGTGTTGGATGTTATCTGAAAGATTAAGAGTCTTATTTAATCTGTGTTATTGAATATAACCACTTCATGCATAGCAAATATGTTACTCGTTAGTGAGCATTAAACACTGTGTTGTATGTGAAAAATTTTGATTGGATTTTAAAGTATTTAGCAACATTTGCTGTCATTATGCAATGACTAAACTGAAATGGGCAAATTACTTCATCTCCTGCTTTCACTATCTGATGCATATGGAACAACATATGTATTAGAGGCACTAGGCTTATTACGTGGCATGTAATGGCAGGTCAGGTTAGAACTTAAAAACTGAAATAAAAACAAAAATCCACTTCTTTAAAGATTTGTTTAATCTCATGTTTAGTATGTGACGCCTATTTTCTGTGCTGACATCAACTTGTCTGCAGACTAAAACTACAGCAATAAAATGTAAATGAGAGAATAACACAAAAACGAAATTTTCTTCACAAAGAAGATGCGCCATTATAACAACAAAACACGGTGCACACACACAAGCGCCTGCTGACAGTAAAATGTGTCAGAGGCTGTAGGGCAAAGACTATATGTTTCATAATAACAAATTGCTTTTGAAGAGCGTAACATCACAGCTATTTACATTTCTAATAAGTCAAGGGAAAATATTGTGAATAGTGAGTTGACAAGTGTTCATTTCAAAGTAAATTTCCTTTTACACAAGATGAATTACATCATAATATGTAAGAATGTGCTTTACATTACTCTAATCACGGAGCATTTGACTCTTTCAGAACTTAACACTTTGACAACTTGCCACTGAGAAAAAAAATTTTGCCATTATTTAAAATTTTGCTCTCACATTTGTGTTTGATGTATATTAAATGGTAACACCTGCTAAAACAACCAAGCTTCAGAATTAGTTTTTCATATTTATTTTAGTTCGTCCATAGATTACGGATTATGCAGTGACATTGACAGTATAATAATCCTTAAAAAAAGTAAGAGATGAAAACGTGTCGTATGCTCACAATACAGGGTGAGTCACCTAACATTACCTCTGGAAACGCCTCCCAAACCACAACAAACACTGAATAACCAATTCCACAGACCGAAAGTGAGGAGAGGGGCTGGTGTAATTAGTTTATACTAACCATTGAGAAATACATGGAAATATGATTTTCAACACATACTTACGTTTTTTTAAATGGAAACCTGTTATAATTTTTAGCACAACTGAAAATAGAAACAAATACTTAATCAACGCTGTTTCATTGTAACCTCAGACGTTCAGTCGTGTGTTGTAACAGACAAAATCTTTAGAGGTATGTTTACGAAGACTACAGTATTTACAAGTTTGGTTGTCTCAGTGCCTGCACTTAGCGCTTGCTGAATTAGTCCTTGTACTCAAAATAACTGTAGTACATTGTGTTACCGGACATCTGTGATAGTGTACTGTACACAAGTAAGAACAGAAGTATGCACAGTAGGAATGTGAGAAGGTCGCAAGTACAACAGTGTGTACAGTGTTGTAAGAACTGTGAAAATGGTTTACTCTAACTCTGAAAAGGCAGAGATGGTACTCATCTGTGGCAAGTGTAGATAAAATGCAGCTGCAGCCTGCATGCAGAAAGGTACCTGGACAGAGCGCATCCAATGTGCCGCACATTTAAAAACATCTACAAACAATTGTATGCAACTGGGATGGTCGTAACATGCAATCAGGTCCATAACAAATCCATCACAAGAGAAGCAGGTGCAGTTGGTGTGTTAGCTGCTGTTGCTGTGAACCCACACGAGTTCACGTGACATTGCGAGAGACAGCACAGTGAGTCAAGTAGTGTAATGCACATACTTTACCTTCACAAATTTCACCCATGTTATATGTTGCTGCATCAGCAATTACATGGAGATGACTTTAATAATAGAGTGAATTTCTGTCAATGGACATTAACAGAGAATGCATGTCAGTTCTATCTGTTTACCAATGAAGCAGGTTTCACAAACCACGCTGAAGTGAATTACGAAACATGCATTACTGGTCCTTTGACAATCCTCGCTGGCTTCGACAGGTAGAGCAACAGCGACCATGGAATGTAAATGTATGGTGCGGAGTAATTGGCGACCATCTCATTCGTCCTCACTTTTTTGAAGGCACCCAAACAGATGCAGAATACATAGAGTTTCTACAAAATGATCTGCCAACATTGCTAGAAAATGTCCCACTGGAAATGCATAGCTGTATGTGGTGTCAACATGATGGTGTTCCTGCACATTCTGCAATGAACACAAGGCTGACCCTTGGCAATAAGTTAAACAGGCTTTTCATAGGACATTGCAGACACACAAATTGGCCAGCCCATTCTCCTGATCTTAAACACCTTTAGATTTTTTCTGTAGGGTACGTTAAAGGAGAACGTGTACGGTGATGTGCCTACAAGACTAGAGGATCAGAGGATATGAAACATTGTATTGAGGCAGCCTGTAACAACATTACACGTAATATACTGCATAGTGTAAGACATTCATTATGCAGTAGCCTGCAAATGTGTGCAGAAATTGATGGGCACTACTTTGAACATTTATTGGCCTGAAACATCAGGACACACTTTTTTACATTCTGTAATTGAAAACAAAAACAAATTTTTAAGTTTAACCACATTCTCATGTTAACGTAAATATTCTTCTAACAAATTGGTGCCGTCCAGTATTCTTCAGAGAAAAAGACTAATAAAAACGTCAGCATGTGGACATAATTGAACTGCTGAAGAGTTACTCAAGCATTAACTTTACCTTGCAAATTACTCTGGATGTAATTAACTTTTTACAATGTAAGAAACAGTGTTAATTAAGTATTTGTTTCTATTTTCAATTGTGCAAAAAATAACAGGTTTTCGTTTTTTTAAAAAGTACGTGTTTAAAATCATACTTCCATGCATTTCTCAGTGGTTTGTATTAACCAATTACACCATCCCCTCTGCTCACTTGTGGTCTGCAGAATTAGTTAGTGATAGCCGCTGTGGTCGAGTGGTTCTAAGTGCTGCTGCTACAGTCACAGGTTCAAATCCTGCCTCGGGCATGGATGGGTGTTGTCCTTAGGTTAGTTAGGTTTAAGTAGTTCTAAGTCTTGTTTGTTTTGGTTTGGGAGCTGCTTCCAGCGGTAATATTAGGTGACTCGCCATCTGTATGCTGTCATTGGCTGGCAAGATCATGTGACATGAATTATGATTGGCTGACAAAAGTGCATCAGGCAGCGCAATCTGAGTTTCTGTGTTTTGGAAACTACGATGCTGGATTTAGTGGTATTCGTATTTATACATTTGTAATACAAAAATATGCAGTGTGCATGTTGTCGTCCATCAAAGATATTTTCAAAATGCATTTTGCTGCGGTTCGTTTACAATTGTGCTGTGAAGTTCTACACCAGAGTATAAAACTTTTTACATTCAAAAGTAAGTTTTACAGCTCCAAGCAAAAGTATGTTGTCTCTTAACATGGAAAAAAACATACTTTCACTCCGGGTATAGTGTATTTTCACTTAGGAAAAAGTGTTTGTAACTGGGAAATCTTGTAAAAATGTGGAAATTTTTTGTTTTGGCCATGTAAATATCCTGTAGAAAAGTGAGAATTCTTCCTACTTTGAAATTTCAGAGTTGAGAGATGAAACTGTTGCATTTTTATACTTTTATGCATGTGTGCATACATTTGGCACAGTAGTAAAGGTCGTTTATTTTATTTTTACAGGCCGAAGACACAGGAAACATGGTAAGAAACACAAGATAAAGTTCCCGTGCGATGATTATATCCCAAGGGATGGTGAAATTGTGTATGGGAGCTGGGCAAGAAGCGAATGTTTTAAAATAGAAAGGGGTCTTCTGACATTTGGGTAAGTGTTGGTGTTAATGTTATTTGTGACAGATACTTTAATACATGTAAGGAGCAGCTATACTACATTGATAATGTCAGCATTGTGTTTAGATTAGATACTTTTCCAAGTGCCATGTGTGTTCAAAGTCTGGTAAATAAACAAATATGGGTTTTTAATAATCATCATTGTTTGTTGTTGACATGCATATGATAGCTCTTTCACTTAGTTGGTGGTGTCTTAAATTTAGTTCACATGTAGCAAACATTGTAATTACTTTTTAATCAACAAAGATGAAATACATGCACCAAGTAGTATTAAGACATAAACTTCAGCTTTTATTTTATTTGGCTATGTAAAAATTGTCCATAGTAAATTCAGCTGAGATAAATGATGGTAGACTGACTAGAGTATTCAACTCAATTTGTTTTACATCGCTGAATATTTTGTAAAACTCAATGGTATTTAATTAATTAATGATTTCTAGTTGTCGAATACAAAGAACAGAAATTCAGTAACTACTGTTACTAGCCACTTATTGTGTTCCATGTTAAACATGAACAGCTCAGCACACACATCACAGACCAATCAATTTTGAGAATCTGCTAAATCCATTTTTTGTTAGGTGGAGCCGTTGGACAGAAATACTCACACACAGCCATTTCCGTCGTGGATGGCGAGAATCTGATGTAGAAGATTGCGCGCGTGTCATTGTAAGTTATTTGAGTCTCAAGAATTACTTTCTTTTCAATTAGAATTGCTGTAATTATTGTAGATATTAATTTAGAAAATTGTGTTTATTGTTGGAATACTCAAATTGTCTAGCCCCCCCCCCCCCCCCCCCCCCCAAAAGAAAAAGAAAAGTGCAGTGGAAGACTGACAAGATAATTTTAATACACAAATGTGCATTGGTTGCTAATTTTATAAAGTTTAGATCACATTTATTTATGAAGTAATGATGCCCTTCCAACATAATTTTCTTATAGATAGATAAAATACACCAGAAATATTATTTCAGTGGATTGTAACTTATTAACCCATGAATCTGTCAGACTATAATTATGTGTGGCCACACAATAAAAAGTTAGCCAGAACAAGCATCTGCAAATGCTTTTCACAGTAATCGTTTTGTCCAAACCATGGTCTGGTCACTGAATTTCGTGGCTTACATTCTTGTGAGTGCTTCAGTGCATGTAAAAAGTGCCCTATAATACTTCCACTTTCACAAGGAGCCACATTTAATTGGGGATATGTGCATGTATGAGGGCATTTGTCAGTCTCTTCTAGTATTAATTAATTTGGAACACTGTAGCACATTACTAGGTATTGTCCTATAGGTGGTCTTATGCCCTTGTCTTCCTCTGGCATTTAAACTAACGCACCCAGCCAGTTACTGAAAACCTACAATTTAATGCTGACTACTAAATACAGTGCAACTTACTATGTAAAGGAAGAAAGGACCATCAGAAAATAAATATGTTTGAAATTGTGGAACAACAGTATGCTCATATTATTGGCAGAGAAGTGAAACAAATTAACCAGAAAGCACCAAAGATTATTTATGGTAGGAAAAGAGCAAATTTGTAAGCATTTAAGGGGAGTGTAGAGAAGGGAAGAAATATGCGGGAGTATTGTCAGGATAGAAGTTGTGTATAGTACTAGAGAGGGAGCAGGGAAAGGCTTAGGCACGTGGAGGAGAGGGTTGGCTATGGTTGAGGCCAGGAGGCTTATGGGAAAGGAGGATATGTTGTAGGAAAAGTTCCCACCAGTGCAGTTTGGAGAGTTGTTGTTATAGGAGGGGGGGGGGGGGGGCAGATGGCAGAGGCTGTGAAGTGTGAAGGGGGCATTAAAGTGAAACATCATGTTTTGTGAAAGGATAGTCCAGCTGTCTCTTGGCCACAGTTTGGCTGTGGCTACTCCTGTGGACTGTTGTCATGCCCATGTAGAATATGGTGCAGTGGTTGCAGCTTGCTTGTTCATAAGGCTGCTTTCATGGGTGTTCCTGGCTTTGTTGTGGTGGGAGATGCCTGTGACAGGACTGGAGCTGGTAGTGAAATGATGTATGTAACAGGTCTTCCATCAAGGTATATTGCAGGAATGTGAGCCATATGGCAAGGGGTTGGGAGCAGAGGTAGAGGTGGCCCGAATAAGATTAGATTAGTTTGTCATTCCAAGGGAACGCTCGATGTTGTGAAGGTTGGGTGGGTGGCAGAACATCACTCTGGGAAGGGTTGGGAGTACATTTTTCATTGCAGAGCATGATGCACTGGTGGAGTATATGATTCAGATGCTCCAGTCCTCGGTGGTACTGAATCAAGGGAGGTGTGCTCCTTTGTGGCCAGACAGTGGGTCCATGAGAGGTGACAGGTTACTGTGAGACAAGGTGTGGGAGATCTGTTTCTGGACAAGGTTGGAAGGGTAATTTTGGTCTGTGATCGCTTCATTGTGACCATTGACAAATTTGGAGAGGGACTGATTGTCACTACGAGTGTAATGACCATGGGCAGCTAGGTGCCGTGGAAGGGACTTCTTGGTGTGGAATAGGTGGCAATTGTCGAAGTGGAGGTACTGTTGATGGTTGGTAGGTTTGATGTGAACATGGTTACTAATGTAGTCATCCTTGAGGTGGAGGTCTGCACTGAGAAATGTAGCTTGCTGGACTGAGGAGGACTAGGTGAAGGAGAATATAGGATAAGGTATTAAGGTTCTGAAGGAATGTGGATAGGGTGTATTCACCCTCAGACCAGATCACGACGATGTCATCAGTGAATCGGAACAAGCTAAGGGGTGTGGGATTCTGGATGGTTGTGGAGGATTCCTCGGGATCGTCCATGAACAGTTTGGCATAGGGTGCTGCCATGTGAGTTTTGATTGCCTACCACAGATTTGTTTGTAGGTGATGCCTTCGTATTGACGAAGAGGAAGAAGGCTAGGTTTAGAGTCAGTTGAGTATTGGGAGTGTAGAGGGAAGTAGTGTCAAGTGTGATGACCAATGCATTTTGTAGTAAATATGCAGGAACTGTGGAGAATCGATGAAGGAAATAGTTGGTGCCTTCTATGTAGGAGGATAGTTTATGGGTTAAAGACTGAAGGTGTTGGTCCACGACAGCAGTTATTCTTTCTGTAAGAGTATAGTAACCAGCCACAATGGGGTGTTATGGGTGGTTGGGTTTATAAACTCCAGGAAGTGTGTAGAATGCAGGAGTGGTGGATGTGAGGGGAGAGTCAGTTAGGGAAGAGGTTTTGGGATAGATCTAAGGATTTGAGAATAAACAGGAAATCCTGCTGGAGTTCTGGAATTGAGTTACTGTGGCAGGACTTACATGTGGACTAATGTGACAGCTGGCAGAGTACTTCAAGACAGGTAATCCCTGCAGTTCATAACCACATTTGGGAGCCTTCATCGGGAGGTAGGATTATAAGGTTGGGTACAGTTTTTGGGTGGTTGATTGCAGTTCTTTCTACTGATCTAAGGTTGGTTTCCTTGTTCAATGATTTGGGGTATTATGGTGAGGCCAGGTTCAAGTTCAGTATATACTGGAAGGTTAACGGTAGTGAGTAGGTGGCAGTTTGGATGGCTCATGGTTGAATGGAGGAGTAAACTGAGTCAGACAGGGTTCAGTGTTGATTTTGGATTGTCTAATAAGTAGAGTTTGTAGTAAAAGTATTCCCACCGTAGGAGGAAAGATCTTCTAATAAGCCCAGGACCATTGAATTTGTGAGTGAGGCAAAAGGTACAGCCTTTCAAAAGTACTGATGCTTTTGATGGTAGGAGGTAGTTTCTAAGTGTGTGGTAAATGTAGCAACAGCAATGAAGGGTTACTGAGGATGTTGTAGAGGTGATTGATACTGGTAATCCAAGATTAGAGTATGAGGTGGACAGTTTGGATACTTCGTTGAGTGTATGGCTGGAGAGCAGGTAATCAAAGGAGGTTTAGGCATGATTTATATGGTTTTACAGGACCGTATCAGTGAGGGCTATGGACTGATGGAATTCGAACAGCTAGAGGTCATATGTAAAGGGGAGGGGGTTGCAGTCGATTATGACTAGTTTGATGGTCAGTCCATTTAGGAAATTCCATGAAGCTGGGTAACAGTGCAAGACAGTATGTAGGACTGGGTTCTGACTAGGGAGAGGGAAACTATTCTGTACTGAAGGAGCATGGGTCCATAGTGAAATATATGGGAAAAGGTGAAACTTGTGTGAGCATTGTCTATAGTCAAACATGATATAAAATCCACTTGAAACACAATGAGATCAATTTGGATGTGGTGGCGGGAGGGGGGGGGGGGGGGGGTGCGAAGATGATGATTGTTGTGTGGGATGCAGGTTCTTGGGTGTGAAAAGAGAGTTTAGCAGGTATAATTGGATAAGCCAGGTTAATATGTGCATATTTAAATAAGAGCAAGGACGGGGGCAGGGAATTCCGTGTGGGATGCAACAAAGAACTCGGCACAGAAAGGTACAAGAAAATGCGTAAAAATATGAGACGGTGTAGGAAGATAGTTTGACCAGTTTCAAGGTCCA
Organism: Schistocerca serialis cubense; assembly: GCF_023864345.2. Taxonomy (NCBI): domain Eukaryota; kingdom Metazoa; phylum Arthropoda; class Insecta; order Orthoptera; family Acrididae; genus Schistocerca; species Schistocerca serialis. The sequence continues at coordinate 400,900,010 of NC_064639.1, read as the reverse complement.
GGGATATTTTTATCCGCAGGAAGAATGTTGGATGCTATACACAGCTCCTACAATCAATGCAGAGCGTATTTGGTTCGAAAGGTGACAATAAATACAATAAAACGCAGGAAAGTGGGGGGATAAAGAGGACAGTCACTGAGAATGTAATGTGATAAGATAATGGTAACAAAAGGAAACAACAGACAGTTGTCGGTTGGATAGAAAATCATTAAGTAAAATCTCAACATTGGAAAGTCCAGGATGGAGTAACAATAATATGGAAAGGATAGATTGCTACTAGCCACACAGACGGGCACAGTGAAAAAGAATGCTGAATATTTAAGCTTTTGGACGGACGGACGGACGGACGGGCGCGTGCGCTCGCTCACACACGCAGGTGCGCACGCCAACACACACACACACACACACACACACACACACACACACACACGGCACTGTCACTGAGCACTAAGACTCAACAGTGACTGTGACCAACATGAGCAGCAGTCTTGGTCAAATGGGTATTGGGGTTGAAGAAGAGGTATGGTGCAGGGAGGAGGAGATAGAAGTTGGGGAAGGTGCTAGTGCCACATGTGGGAGCAAGGGTCTCTCTAAGGCCTTCACAGACCAAAATTACTTGCCCAACCTTGCCCAGAAACAGATCTCCCATGCCATATCTCACCAGTCATCCCCAGGAAAAATTTAAAATCGCTGTTGTAAGAATGTAAAAATTGCAACCCTGGTCTAGGGGTAGCGTCTTTGCTTAGTAATCAAAACGTCCTCAATTCTGTTGGGTTCAAACCTCACTACTTAAATTTTAAACAAAAACCAACAGTGGCAGCTAATGACATCAGGCATAAGAAGTTGCCCTTATTCCGCAAACAGCCTCGTCAAAGTGGGCAGAGGAGTGGACAGGAGCTCAGGCTCTGTCTTACCCTTGCGATAGGAAACTACCTCTAAAAGGTGCCGAAGAAGCAGCAATGATCAATGGCCTGAGGGTCCAGAACACAATTGACACCATTACATTAAAGATGTATAATGAGTATCCATAGAACATGTGGCCTGTAACAAAAAAGTGTCATGATGTTCTCTCCATTGGCTAAAGAGTCCAGACTATACCTCCACCCTATGCCCTGCCCTTTCGGATCTCCAGGAGGTAACTGCCAAGGTGGAGGTGACCGTTATGAGAAAAAGGTTGAATAACCAGTAAAAGGGTAACATTCTAAGAGTTGGGGCATGGAATGTCAGAAGTTTGAGCATGATAGGAAAGCTAGAAAATCTGAAAATGGTAAAGCTCACTGTAGATATATTGGGGGACAGTGAAGTGAAATGGAAAGAAAACATGGATTTCTGGTCAGACGAGTGTATGGTAATATCAAAAGCAGCAGGAAGTGGTATAATGGAAGTAGTATTTGTTATGAATAGGAGTTTGGGGTACAGAGTGGGTTAGTGTGAATAATTCAGTTCTAGAGTTGTTCTCAGCAGAATCGGCAGCAAACAACACTGACAACAATCAACAATAGCTCGGGTATATGTGCTAATGTCATAAGCAGAGGATTGGGGGGGGGGGGGGGGGGGAAGGAATATGATGATATTTAATGGCTGATTCGGTACATAAAGGGAGATGAAAATCTAATAGTCTTGGGGGATAAGAATGTGGTTGCAATAGTGATAGAAGAAAGTGTTATGGGAGAATGTGGGTTTGGCAGTGGGAATGAGAAACAAGAAAGACTTAATTGAGTTATGCAGTAAATTTCAGATGATAATAAGGAACACGCTATTCAAGAATAGCAAGAGGATACAGTATACTTTTTAAAAAAAAGGCCGGGAGATGCAGGAAGATTAAATTACATCATGGTCTGGCAGAGATTCCAAAATCAGATTTTGGGTTGTAAGGCATACCCATAAGCAAATAGAGACTTGGCTCACAATGTAGTAATGATGAAGAGTTGGCTGAAGTTTAAGAGGGTAGTCGGAAAGAATCTGTGTTCAAAGAAGTGGGGTCTGGAAGTTCTAAGGAATTAAGAAATATGCTTGAAGTTCACTGAGGCTATAGATACTGCAATAATGAGCAGCTCAGGATGCCTTTCAGTTGGAAAGAGAAAGCCCTGTCACGACAGTGGTGACCTGTGCTCCCAGTCATTATAACTTGTATTTCTCTTCTCCAGTTTTGTCCTGAATCACCTCTCTCGCCTTTCTTCATAATGTTACCAAGAGTTCCCATTTAACCTCCTAATTCTCTGCCATGGCTCCTCAGTCCTATACCAGTGGTGTCCCCCCACCAAAGAGATGTGTATTCTGTCTCTCTGAACAGTGAGTATCTAGTTGATAATTGATTTAACTTTTCAGCTTTTTAGGTGGCTGAAGTGTGGTTGAACCAAAAATTCTGTCAATTATTTAATTTCAATTGTGACCTCATTTCCCTCTGACTATAGGTGAAATTAAATACATCTCTTAGTTTCATGGAAATTATGAAATTATTTTTTCATTGTTTTTAATGATGACTTGCCATGCTAATACTGAAAGAATATCAATTTCTTTATGAGTTCAAACATAGAACTGATTTCATTTGCAATGACATTTTCTTGACTGTTAAGTGGTACAAACAACGGATGATAGTTGCTTGTAATCTTTTCAGTTACTTTATTGCTTGAGATACTACAGAGGTGATGACAAAATCAGGAGTTTTATTTGGGATCTGATTACACCATCGGAAAATGGAGAAACAAGAGTGCAGAAGAATCACATGGGTATGTAATGAAGGGAAACGCAATGACAAGTTGTTAAAATTTAGTTCTAAAATGAAAGATAGTCTTTGTTTGTTTTATAATGGTATGCTGTGATCTTACTTTAGGACTTAATACACCAATACCTCGTGGAAGGAAAAATAAAAAATTTTTCAAGAAGGATGGGAGATCTTCAAATCAAAATGAAATTGGAGAAATGAATGATTGGAGTCGCCATGAGAAATACGATGGCGACATTCTTTTGGAAAGCAATTATAAAAAGCACCTAAGTCGACATGCAAACAAGTAAGGAGGATTTATCTGTAATAGTGTGTTAGGTAATAATACAAAATGAGAAATATTAACAGACTAAGTGTTGACGTATTGTCTATGGAAGCACTTGAGCTTATCAGTGTTACGTAATTATCACAATCACGTGATGACTACTTCATTCACAATGCCAGTTTCGGCAGTTTGTTACCTTCAGATGTTGTGAGTAATCCACAACCAACCGAACACACTTGTTCTATACATTCTTAACTTCATGGAAAGGTGTTCAATATGTTGTTGAATGTCTACTTCGTCATACCATGTGATGGCATTGTGTTTAATTAATTGACATATTTTATCGATTTCATGACATTCACCACACGTAACTTGAATTCCCATACATCTTGAAGAAGCCATTAGTGGAGTAATTATCACATATGATGATGGCACTAAATTGCCAAAACCAATAATATGAATAATTTAGTAATTAGATGATCTTGTTGCAATAAATAAGTACATGAACAAAGTCACTAACTGCATTTCAGAAATTGTTAATTTAATAACTGCATGACAAAATAACTCTTTATTTGGTTTTTCTCTCCTTTGATAACTACTCCTTAGATATTGTAAAATTTATCTGTTCATGTCTACTTTTGGGCTGCATCTTGTGTTGAAGCTGACTACTCAGAAGTGAATTGGGCAGATTTAATTCAAAATGCACAGGGAGGCAAATGGGTTTAGGAGGGACACAACTGGTGAACTGTTTCTATAAGTAGTGATGCCATGTATGGTATCAGTTATGTGCCTAACGTGACCGGTCTTGTGTGTTAAGAAGGGCACCTATCGACATGGTGTGACATGACACATGGAATGGCATTGGTGTGGTATGTGTGAGATTCAATGCCAACAACAGTAACTTCGCACCATGTGTTCTTTGGACGGTGAAGGTGTTCTGCCCCTATTCAACTTATTTAATGTTTTGTCTGAAGGAAGCAAAGCTACACAATTCTGTAGTTTCTCTGTAAAATATTTACTTTCAAAAAAAAAAAAAAAAAAAAATTAAAAACTTCAATTTTGGGACCTGTGCGAGTTGTTCACTAGGCTTTCTCTCTCATAAGATTTGAGGAAACTGTTTGATAAACAAAAATTGTCCTTTCACACTCTGTAGTCTGTCATTGCAGCTCGGGAATGAACTTGTTCTCTTTTCGTTATTGGTTACAGTTGTTACGGTACTTTAACTACTGTGCATGTTGCAAAAAATTTGTTATGATAAAATATAATTGGTGGCCAATTTACTTTTTGTGTATTTTAGATCGTACATTGCGGGATATGAAATACAGCTAACATTTGCGAATTTGTTTTAACTCTGGAAGGAGAGCCAACCTATTTCCAGTCTTGAGTACATACTTCATACATGTGGTGATCAGCTGCCACATGCTCAGATGCCATTGTCACACAAGCTATTCAGAATTGTGGCTTGTGTTTTTCTTTTGTATGTGTGGTTTATGAAGTCAGCTGCTGTCACATTTTGGAGTTAACATTGCATTAAAATTTATTTTGTTTTTGTAAGTAGAGATAGACAATTGCAATCCAGCAGCAGAGTGAGCTGCATACTATATGCGTCAGTTTTTCATGTCTGCGCTAACAGTTTCATCTATGAAACATTCACTTACTGTTTTTGTTCACACATTGTCCAACAAAAGTTTCACCAAGCAATCAATGTTAAATTGGATTTTGTTATTGATGTAACCGCATAACACAGAATGAGCTGTCACATGCAGTTCCCTCCCTTTACATGTACAATTGTCTTAATTTCGTTGTTGTACCTTGGTTTTTATTTTTGGTAGTTGTATCTGTGAATTCTTCTGAAATGTAATAAAGCATACTAATCTGCTACTGCTGACTCTTCCTCACACTATCCAGGAATCTGATTTTGAGCATTGCTCACAAAAAGTGGTTTGTTAAATGTTCCATTTTTATCGATGTATGTACCAATCTTTCCAATAATGTAATACATTGTCAAAGGCAATTGTGTGGTTAAAGTCATGTGGTGCTAATGATTCAATGCTGTTATTGCCTTTTGTTCATGAAATGAGCATGGAAGCAGTATCCTTCGCCACACCTTTTAAGTAATTGTAATGCGTGCTGCCACAAATGCTCCTTTCTTATTCATCACTTATTTCACTTGTTGTACACTTTTAAAATATAATAATTAGTAACTTACATATTTATCGCGAAACTTCCCCAGGCAACTGGTGATGCAAAACATTCCGCTCAAGTGAACCCAGTCCAGATATTTAAGAGTTGAATGTATACATCTTGCTTTCCTTTTCCTCTTTTCTGAGGGCACAGTACTTTTCAAAGATTTGTGGCCATAACAGCAAAGGCAATATGAGGACATATGCGGTGTGAATATTTATCTAAACCAACTCAATAATTCTGGTAGAAAACAGCTGATTGTTACTGGGAACTGTGGAGTCTATGGAACTGTACTGGTAGCTTTGGTGGACAGCACATTGGGGTTAAAGCTGTTACTATGTCTGAATCTACATTTGATAATTCAAGTCTATAGTCTTGCTAGCTGTTTACCCTCCTTTGACACTACGCGTTTCAGCTTAGCCCTGTCCTGCCACCTGTGTGTGTGTGTGTGTGTGTGTGTGTGTGTGGGGGGGGGGGGGGGGGGGGCTGCTCCTTTTTCCTGAAGGAGGATTTTGCCGAAAGTTTATATGTAACAGCCTTTTTATCATGCTTGTCTGCAACTCAACATGTCATCCTTTTGGTGAGCACCAATATGTCCTTTCCGTAATATTGTTGATATTCCAACTTGGACTTTTCATTATTTTATATTTAATTACGGATATCCAGGACGAAAAGAGCTGTAGAATTTTCTTCTGGTATGTTATTGTCAAAGATCTGGGGGTTGGACGCACAAAAAATTGTGACACCAATAAAATTAATATATCAATGAAAATATTCAATTTGTGAACTTATAATGTAATTGGATAGGTGAAAAATCTCGCCAAGCAGTGGCAGAAGAACGCATGCAAATTAATATATGATAGTTCACACTGTTTGTTTGTTTCATAATGTTATATGGTTTCATAATGTTATATGGTTTCATGATGATGCATATTGTAAGTCATCTGTGCAGCAGAATGTAGGCCATCCTGTTGAGAACTTACTCAGAAAACCAGCAGTGGTCTGCAAACAACGCTGTCAAATTGAGTAAGCAATGCTGTACTGTCTGTCTTCACTCAGGTGGAGTATGTATACAGCTACATATCAAAAGGACCTGATAATACATTCAATAAAAAGATTTACGTGTATGTCTTATATAAAACCTCATATATGTCAATTCTATTTAGTTCTCTTTCTTTATTCTTTTCCGCAAACAGATTAAATGAATTCAAATTACTGTACCTATCCATGACATGTCATTAGCAGTCCTTTCTTATGCTTTATTTGCTGTATGTGTGCTGAGTACCTTTCCACTAGAACAACAAAAATGAATATTGAACTCGTAAACTGTCAGTAGCATAGACGAAGCGTGTGTCACAAAGTGGAATATGTTGCATTCATCTGACAGTGGCGTGGCATGCCAAGTGTCTCAGTTACATCGTTTCAGCCCAGTAGGTGCTGCTCCATTGTGCTGTATCTGTTTCATCTGAAGTTGCAAGCTAGATGTATGCTTTATGCTACACCACTTGCCATGTCATTCAGGTATGCATCTTGCATTATGGGTGCCTAACATTAATATCATTTGTGCAGTACTACAGTAGGATGAATGTTAGTTCACACTGAATGTGAACAGACTTTCACATCAGGTCTTGTAGAGTGGTGTTATGTTAACTCGAGATGGAACATCACCACCATGTTACATTGCTGTACTCACCAGTGAATGTGAGAGTATGAGGAAACATTCTTCATACAAGAAGTTAGCATATAGAATTGACAGTAAGGAACTAGCAATAGCAATAGTAGTAGAATTTTAAGTCACCAAAGCAAAGCTCATAATGAGTATTTGTCAGAAACCTTGTGGTAAATTCTATACAATGCTGGTTGCTATAAGTGCCCTACAAACATTTTAAAGCATCAACATTAATTTAGAAGGGAGTGTACATCACTCTTCAGTTTCATTATTCAAAGTTTGTTTCCTATTTAATTACTAAACTCTGCCCAAACAGGCCATGAAGGCCTAACGGTACCAATCGGCCCCCATGTCACCCTTAGCCCAGAGGCAACACTGGATTAAAGTATGGAGGGGCATATGGTCAGCACACTGCTCTCCCAGCCTTATGTCAGATTACGAGACCAGAACTGCTACTTCTCAATCAAGTAGCTCCTCAGTTTGCCTCATTTGGGCTGAGTGCACCTGCCAGCCAAGAGTGCTCAGCAGACTGGATGGTAACCCATCCAGGTGCTAGCCCAGCCTGACAGTGCTTAGCTTTGGTATTTCAGTGCCTGTGTTATTCTGATTACAATGCACTGCAGCGACGACAGCCATTATGAAACACATAAGATGAATTCACAATTGCAAATAATGACTACCATCAGCTGTAGAATGGAATGAGGACAATGAAAATTTGTGCTGGACTGCCTCTCGAACCTGGATTGCCCGCTTCTTATCACAAGCGGTCGCCTTACCATATGGCTATACATGTGTGACTCACACCCATATCCAAACATTCTTATGTTACCATATGGCTATACATGCGTGACTCACACCCATATCCAAACATTCTTATGTTGTCAACCATATGTCTGTGATATGTACTCACACATCAGTTATGGGTATTCCTGTACATATCAGATGATGTACTTGAAAGTAGCATGCCCAGTATTGTCATATAAATATGGTATTCCAGTGCCTGTGTTATTCTGATGACAATGCACTGCAGCGGCGACAACCATTATGAAACAACATCAGATGAATTCACAATTGTGAATAATGATTACCATCAGCTGTGGAATAGAATGACGACAGTGAAAATTTGTGCAGGACCGGGACTCGAACCCAGATTTCCCGCTTATCGTGAGTGGCTACATTACCATTTGGCTATCCATGTACGACTCACAACTAGGCCACTGTACTCGAATACACACAATTGATGAGAGAGTGCAGATTCTAGACATATAGTTAATGACACGTGGAAGTAGGACCTGGCTGTGAGTCGTACACAGATAGCCAAATGGTAAGGCGACTGCTCGTGATAAGTGGGAAATCTGGGTTACAGTCCTGGTCCGGCACAAATTTTCAGTGTCGTCATTCCATTCTACAGCTGAAGATAGTCCTTATTCGCAGTTGTGAATTCATCTGAGGTATGCTTAACTTTGGTGATCTGATGGGAACCTGTGTTCCCACTGCAGCAAGGCCATTTGCATTTTCCATTTAATTACAAAGTAATTTCTTAAAAATAGTGAAACCCCCCCCTCCCTTCCTTTAATGGAGCTTATGGCTTCACTGTTGAATCAGTTTTTTTTATAAATGAAAGTCGGTTGTCAAAGACACTATCAAACAATGGAAAGTCTAGGATGGAACAATAATAATACTGCTACACACACACACACACACACACACACAACACACACACACAGAGAGAGAGAGAGAGAGAGAGAGAGAGAGAGAGAGAGAGAGAGAGAGAGTTGTCATACAGTTGCAGTGATATCAATGTTTGTTCTTATTTTTGCACAATGTCAGCTGTTTTCTTTCTCGAGGTTGTGCGAAAACGAAATAATTTTTGGTTTACAGGTGTTGAGTTTCCTTGTATAGGAAAAAAATTTACAGGAAAAATAAAGAAGACACAGAAGCACAAAATCCAGTGTTGCAGAGTGAGCGAGCCCACATGGGCTAGGTTAAAATGTTAGCAGATAATGTCACCATCTGTTCTGTGTCAAAACTTTCATCATTTACATGGACATTCCATCTTGTTTCATTTCAATGCTGGTGGTATGAATGCTATCTCATAAACATATTGTGAAAGATTTTGGCATGATGTAGTGCGAATTAGTCCCGAGAAAGCTCCCAAAAATATTAGGAATTTCAGAATGTACGTTAGGGACTAACTGAATGATGGAGTGCAGTTGTTAAAGACACTAATCTCAGCTGTGGGAAGGTGGAGTTTGCTCTGTGCAGCCATCCTGATTTAGATTTTCCTAAATCATTTCAGACACTGGTGGGATGGTTTCATTCAACAAGACAACAGCTGACCACCTGACCTATCCTTATAAAAACATACGTTCTGTGTGTGGATATATCTTGAGCTATAATCTTGTAGGAAAGTTGTGGTATTTATTTTCATTGTATTATAATAACAAATTGTACATCGTTGTGAGATGATGCTAAGATGAATAAATAAATCAAATCAAACGATCTGCCGTGTATTATGATAACAGTATAGTATCGGAATTGAGGATGTTAGTACTTTCTCGATTAATTGCCGCTTTGTGTCCTTTCTCACTCCTGACCCAATCTTTGAAGCAAATTTTCGTCTGTACAGCATCAATAAAATTACTATATCCTTAATTTCTCCTGTTCATCATTTTAATCCTACGTAAGAAGTGTAGAAAACTTGAATATTATTGATCTCTGTGTATTGATTTTTAAACGCATCTCCTTAATGTGTGAGTGGCAAAGTACTTTTGACTTTATTACATCTTCATAGTGAAATATTCATTCATTGGAATTAGTTGAATACATACTGTTTCAGGTATTCAAGTCATATTGGAGAAGAATGTGCACTAACCCCTTGACCGTAGTAAATAGAGATCAACATCACCCAAGATATTATGTTCATATGACCACAAAATTGGTTATAATGAAGTATCAAATTGCAAACCTAAGATAAGAATGGTCTAAAATTCCTTGTGCAGCTAAAAAGGATTCCAATAAGCAGTGTTTCCACCAATTATGTAATGCGTATATGACTGTATTCAAAGAAATTAGACTGAGAAGTGGGTGGTAGAGCCACATGACAAGTTTTGATTCATTAGACAGGGTGTATACAACCGGGAGATCCGGGAAAAACCCGGGAATTTTTTCATCCGGGAGAAAACCGGGAAAAAACCCGGGATATTTTTAGAATTCCAGGAATTTTTCATTGCTTTAGTTTTCAGTTAAATTTTTGTAATTTTGACCGGTAAGAACCGATACTCTAACAAAGGATATTACTGTATCCCGCTACTGCAGAATAATACTTCAACAATAAAACATAAATGAGATGAAAAACGAAAATAACTTAAATTGCAAAGGAAATGTGCCATATACAACGATGACACACAGTGCTCATGCAAGTGTCTGCCAATTGAAAATGTGTCAAAGGCTTTAGGATGACTGTGCAGTGCTTCATAACAACAAATTGCCTCCAATGAGCGTATTATATTCTCGGTGTATCCAAGAAAACGAAATTTTGACAGAAAATTTTTGGCCAGATCGCTATACAAGTAAGGACCAGTAGTACAGTCCCTGGCTAGCAGCCGCATAAGTTCTATTCTGGAAGTAGTGCGGAAAACGTGTTGGAACACGTAATAACGCCTAACTGGAATATAATTGCGGGACAACTAAACCTGTGATTCTGGCAGGCTTAGTGAAGTTAATCGGCGAACAAATTTTGACAGTGGCAGCAATAGCTACAGAATGGGTGATGACAAGACTGTTTGTTAGAACGAGGAAGGAGAAGAAACGGGGACATCACACAAATTATGGAAGAATAAGACGATACCAAATTTATCTAAAAATTTCGTAATACTACTTTTTGATCTCATGCTTGAGAAGCTGGTGCGTATGAATGAAACATGAAACTATTTCCTAACATAAAGTTTTTTGCTTGTAGTAGACCTAATAGGCATTTGATATTAGTACTTATTGGATTATATTCTGTTGTGTTATAAAAATGGCCATTTGTGCCAAAACAGTCTCATTTATTTGGTGTGTTACAAAATTGCTGCCATATTAGAAAGGCCTATTTTGTTTTTATCTAGCAGACAGTGACAAAACAGGCGTAATCAGATCGAGAAACCACACCAGTCTTGGGCATTATTTGTATTAACAGCTTTTTCAGTATTAGATAATGATATTTTGATTTTTCATGTAGCAAAACATTTGAGGAACTTTGATGAGGTAATAGATTCTTTCGCAGAAAGGAAAGCACGCCATGTAAAGCTGTAGCAAGATTAGAGAGGATAAAATGCCAGGAGCTAAGGTTTGAAGAAATGTGTAATTTTTTGTTTATCTCTTGTCAGTATTGGTTTTATATATCCTATATTTAATTTTATGTCACACAAAACAGCAAGTTATTAACTAATAGGCAATAAAGAGTTCAGATTTTCTAATTAATCCCATCCGCTATTAATTGCGAGATTTTTTCAAAGAGGGGCAGGCTGTTAAACCGGCCAACTGGGAGCAGGAGAGGCACGACAGGACATTTCAATTTCCGCTCTCCTGAATATAGTTTGGACGTGTGGTAGAAAAATGCTTTATGAAGAGGCGTCGTGGCACTGCACTTTGGCATACTTAAGACCAAATAATAGGTCTTACATTTCCTTGAATACATATGTTTTATGTTTCAGACTTTTCAGAATTATGTGCGCTACAAGATGAACATATTTTGAAAACTGAATTTTTTTTTTTGTATTGACCCGTTTCGCAAACATCGTAGATTCTGGACTGATGCGCAGGGCAGTCTGAGTTATACTGGGTAGTTTCCATGTGACCTGTGTTTACATTTAGTGATTTTGCTGTTTCCTCTTCGTTTACTCTCACGTCAAATGAAAACAAAATGGATATCTGTGGCCGGGAGCTATCAAGTGAATTAAAACACATCAAATAATCACGGAAGCCTAAAATATGTTATTAGTTTCAGGTTTTATTTTATTTCCACCTTTCTGACAGTCAAGCATTAATCACCTTGCGCACAATGAAGTTATTTTTGTCTGCTAAAGAAATTTGACTTTTGTTAACCTTTTCCGCAGAGGCAGTCAATGTATTTGAAACAAAATGTTTAAATCCACAGGCCTGGCTGTGCACATTTGAATACGGTTTACGAAATTCCGATGTTCTTGCAGTATCCTCTGATGTCTTCTTTCTTTTATGACATAATTTATGATCTTTCAATGTTTTACACGTACGTACATACGGGCTTCCTACGTCATGGTAGCTACCCAAGCGCGGTGTCGCCTGTTATCTGTGCTCTCTGGCAACTACTGAACTACTGAAACGAACCTATTTCTAACAGGTCGCGGGAAAATATTGCGAATGGTGGTTTGAAAAGCGTTACTTTCAAAGTAAATATCTTTTTACGTAAGTTGAGCTGTGTGCAAGGATGTACCATGAATTTATTAAATCAGAGCGTTTGACTCTCATTTAAAAATCAAGTCTTTGATGTCGAGCCATTTAGAAGAATTTCGAACCCTGAAGATCAGACATTTATGACATCATTAAAAATTTTACTGGCACATTTGTGTGATATATCTTAAAGTGTAACACGCGCAAGAAAGAGCAACAGTATATGCGAAAGCTTAGCTTCTCTTGCAGCTTGAGACCAATATTGTATGTGAAAGCTTTGCTTTTCTTGTAGCAACACTATGTATATTAATTTAAACTATTAACTTTCCTTTTCTTGTAGCAACACTATGTATATTAATTTAAACTATTAACTTTCCTTTTGTGTGTTAGTGCTACTTGACAGTGATGTTGCTGTTGGCTGACTACATCACGTGTACTATGCTCTGAAATCCGCTGTCATCGGCTGACGAGATCACATGACATGAACTACGAACGGCTTACAAACGCGCATCGAAATATGGGATTTCAATGATTCAAAAAGTAACATGCGGTGTTTGGTGGAATTCCAATGTATGCCTTCGTAATACGAAAATACGCAGCATGCATGTTGCTGCACATCAAAGATATTCCCAAAACATGCCTCTTTTTCCTGAGTTTCGTTATCTAAAGTGCCGGGACATTGTATGCCTGTGTATAAAACCATAACCATTCAAAGGATTGATAAGGGAAAATATACTGTCACCGGGAGAAAGTGTATTTTTAACCGGGAAATCCGGGAAAAATCCGGGAATTTTTTTTCCTTGTTCACGTATACACCCTGTTAGAGCCCATAGATTTGTTAGACTCTTAACACATTAGATACACTAACTATCTGTAGATGAATTCGCGGAGTATAACTTGGAGATTGCCACTACATCGTGTACGTCTCATCATGATCTGGTTGACAGACTGAAAGAGAAATACTAAGTACAAAAGACAATGCAAATAAACGTATATATGAAACAAACAAATTTTGTATTTATTTACGTATGTATATCTTCGAAATTTCATGAAAGTAGGGAACAGGGTTGAGAACTTAAGAGAATTAACGATATTAACAATGAGATCAGGAAAACGTAACAATTTACATTCTCCCGATAATGTCAAGAACGGCCGGTGACAAGCCAAGTAGTCCGAATTAGTGTTTCTGGCGCCAAGCGAATAAATTTGTAGGAGACGTGCTGAGGGCAAAGTGCTAAGTATGAGTGTGTCATATTTCCAGCAAAATAACAAACCGAAGATTATGCCAGTGCTATACAAGACAAAAAGCATCTTGTTCTGGGGACTGACTACACTAAAAGCACATTCCTCCATTTTAGTAGACTGAGACTGCTATGGCATCTAAAGCTTTATACAGTGTTAGTACTTCACTTGAATTTGCTGATTGAAGGAAGATTTTGGATATTACTCTTGGAACTGAAGTAGATGAATGAACAGAAAATCAAAAATTTGGGGGTGATAAAAAGGTACAAACGGGCATTGCCTTCTAAGGGCTCCTGTACATACAGTTCTTCCATTAAGAACAGTGAACCTTCCTTTATTATTGCATCTAACTTTCAGTAAATAAAAAATCAACTATTGTATAGCACAGATTCCTGAAAATTATTTTATTGTCACTTCAGTAGCAATATCTCTGTCACTGTTGATATTTTGCTTACAAGATCCAATAGTTTTGGTAGAAATAATACTTTTTGTGCAGTTCAATTGTGTCAGTGCATTCAAATAACTAAAAGCACTGTTTGCTTGCAGGATACTGTTACGTGTTCGAATGCTTTATTATATAAAGCATGAGATTATAGGTGATCTGGTGCAACATATTAATGATGGTGTCCATGTTAGGTAAGTTTACATAAAGCAGGTGCATGTCCTTTCCCATTGAATTCTTTAGTAAAAAATTGATTGAAAAATGTTTCACTTTGTTGTGCTAGATGGCTCTGCTTTTTGGTGCTTGGTAGAATATGGAAATGAAGTAACAAGTAGACAGGAAGATATAAAGTTTTAATGTCTGTTGTTGTTGTTATTATTATTATTATTATTATTATTATTATTATTATTAAAGAAGAGTGATTCATAGGTAGCAATTATTTGTTGTTCATGCAAATATACACAAACTCACCACTTCCGCATGCTGTTACTTTTTTGATGTGTACTTATGAAAACGCGCTCGAGCGTGCGTGAATGGGGGTAAGCGGTGTTAGCTGAGTATTTTGAGTTGATGTTTGGTTGATTTCTTCACTGAGGATTGAGTGTTTATATTTGATATAGAAGCAGTTTGAAACAATTACACTATTTGCAAAACTTGTAAACTGATGCTTTTTTGTGCTTTTTGTGAATAACTATTGCCATTCATAGTTTTACGGAAAAGTAGACTCGCAGTGTGATGGTGTATTTTGCTTTGTAGTTGTCTCTGATATCTTTGCCACTAGAAGATTACTATTATGTATTTAATCATTGTTTCCGATGTTTTAAACCCATACTTTCCACAGTAAGTTTCATTGTTTAGAAGTTTTTTAAGTTGCTCTGGGCTAAAAATTGTTTGGTAAGGGCGCAGAACAAAAAGGATTTAATTTATTAGAAGCTTCAAATTAGTGTGTTGCGTGAGTATTTGAGAATACCTAAAACGTGAGATGTGATCATTTCAAGCATTAATGTAGACCAATTTATTGTAACAACTCATTGTGCACCCCTCCCTGTTTCCTGTAGACTTTAATAAGAGAACTTCGGAGGGGGGGGAGGGGGAGGGGAGAATATTATTATTACCCATTACTGAGATGGTTAATTGGTGAGGAAAGACAAAGATCTCTAATTTTTTACCTGGAAGCAGAAGGGAATTTAGTTCTTGATTTAAAAATAAATAAATAAAAGTGTGCATATGAATGGCTGCTGTAGAATATAAGTAAGTTGCCTGATGAAAAAAGTGATCACCAAGGAGATGTGGTCAGATGTAAATGTAACTTTATATACATATGCAACATTGACAGACCTATAAATGATTAGAACTGCAATCATTCATGACATGTCCACCAGAGTACATTAGTTTTGCATTTCATGAACTTTCAGACATGCCTCTAGGATATTATTAATTCTTTTTGTGATGTTTCAGCTGACAACCTCTCAGCCATTCTCAAGATGAGTTGCTTGCAAAATTTTTAAATCAGATTACACAACACTGTGAAGTAATCATGCTTCCATCAGAGACAACACAAGAGCATCAGTCGTAAATAGAACTTTATGCATCTAACAGTAAAACAAAATAAGCACAGTGTCAGCCCGACAAATGAAGCAAACCCCTCATTTCATGTCTGCACTCTCAAAGGAAATATTGTTTTAATGTATGCTGTCCATAATAAATAACTAAATATTTCTAAAGCACTGTGGGTCCAGTGACTTTGCACTTGTTTTGTTTTACTCTTTGAGGTGTAAAGCATTTTAACTATGACTTGTGCCCTTCTTATGAACAATGTTCTCTCTGACACGTGCACAAATACTCCACAGTATTGTTGAAAATGGTTAAAAAATGTTGCAGGTGACTCGCCTTGGAATGCCGAAAGATTGTCAACGTCTGAGAACAAGAATTAATTATATCTCAGATGCAGACCAGAAAGTTGATGGAATATTCAATCTACTGTGAAAACTTTAAGAAACACATTGCATTAGTGTTGTTCAAGTTTAGTATTTCAGTCTTTGTAGCGTATATAAGGGATGTGAATAGTATCAGATGTTAAGTGATCTATGAAGAACATGTAGATAATGTGTACTTCTGTTGGGCATTGTTACCAGCTCCTGACACCCTTTGTAAGGGTGTTGCAAAGTTTTCATTTGACCATGGCTTTCCACCACAAGGAAAGATTATTGTATTGTGCACTAACCACATTGTGACCCTTTTCCTGGGGAGGTGCCCCTTCCAATGTTTTTGGAGAGAGACAGCAGTATTATTGCCGACATGATGTGATGAGCCATCAGATATGACATCAGGTCATACCTGGCAGTGACTGAGAGAACTGACAACACAGTGGTAAATCACAGACATCCTGTGTCCTCGTATATTACATCTCTTGTGACAATATCATGGTGCCATTTTTCAACAGGGCAGTGCTTTTCATACATTGCCCATGTGCCTACAAGCTGTGGGTGTAATGTTAAGGTGCTGCAAATCTGTCCCCCAATAGAACCAGGTAAGATGTAAACTGTGTCCCAGTGCCAGTATCCAGGATATCAAGAAACCAGTTAACACAGCTGTGGGCCAGCTTGCATCAGGAGAGGATTCGATGGCTTCATGATGCTCTTCCCAGCTGAATCAGTTCATACATCCCCCCCCCCCCCCCCCCCCTGCAAGATACTTTCCAGCTGGTTTCCTGTGCCCCCCCACCCCGCCCCTGCCGATCTGTGCATTGAAATTGCCTGTAAGACGTTTGATGTCATCCTTGAATACTTTGGATAATACTTTGTCAAGAGTTGACCAGAATTTATCTGCAGACTGTGGGTCTCTCTTGTTGCTCTTAGTATGGGCACGTGCATTGATCAGTGTGTATTTTTTGTTGGCACACTGAACGCACATGGTCATCAGTCGGTTGTTCAGTGGTGTGACTTCTCTGATTATTATTATTATTATTATTATTATTATTATTGTGTACCAGCATTAGAGACAGGATCATTATTGGTATTTTTTTTTTTTTTTTTATTAAAGCAGCTGAATATCTTATAAGAAAGAGTGGGTTAAGTAAATGCTGATTTAAATGTTGGGGTGGTGGTGGTGGTGGTGGTGGTGGTGGTGGTAACAACAGCAACAGCAATGTAGACCATCAAGACAATGGTAGTGGTGATTGTAGAATGATTGGATGTGTTAACAGAAAGTCTTACTTTATCAGAACCTTCTTTTCGTGCCGAATGTGATTATGATTAGCAACAAACAGTTCAAAACTAATACTTTCTCTTGTGTTTTCTTTTTCAAATTTTTAGTATACAAGCTTTCATTGTTTCTGCTAATGTGTGTTTTCATTCACTTGTCCACCCTTGCACATTTGCATGTTGGCACTAATAGAACATGTATAAAATGTATAGGAGATAAATTATAAATCTAGAATTCCAAGCGGCACTCCTGTATGCTTAAAGTGTAATTTGCTGCAAATAAATAGTTACCCTAAGTTTAGTTACAAGCTAGTGTCTGGTTTTACACCTATTCTTTAATTTTTGTAAGTTTTTTCCAATTCATTCAATAGCTGAAACTCATTGTAACTGTTTTTATTTTTTTGTGTAGTTAATTAGTATTCTGAACAATAACCCCATCTGTGCTTTAATTTCATGTCAGACAGATTAGAATTTAATGAGAGTATAATTCTATGAAACTGAGCCGCATGTGTAATGATTGCAATGCACTATCACTGTTGGTTTTCTTTAAAAAACTGTTTCTTGTTTTTAGTGATGATATTGTAGGAGCAGAGAGAAGTTGTTTCCTTACTGTATAATACTTTCATAGGATTGCTCTTTAATTAATTGTCAGGGGTTTGTACTGTGATTTCCTATAAGAGCAGTTGTGGTTAGTTAAATACCTGGGTGTACGTTACAGAAATGTAATTCACTATTTACATCCAAGTTGGTCGGTTCTTTTTCCAGCTAATTTTAATAACTTAAAAAGTTGCAGACAGTAATGAAAGAGAGAGGTTTATTATGAAAATTAAAACCCCTTTAGGGTGTAATGACAGTAGCAGTTACAAAAACAGAAACACTTGGTCTGTGATGGTGGAAAAATAGGTTATTTCTTTTTCCGTCAAAACTTTCAATTCTATAAAAGCTATTTTCTCTTCCTTGCTTCCTCTCTCCTTGCAAAAAAGCGTTTCTTGATAGTTGATGCATCCATCTGCTTTAGTCAATTTGTTTCACCCTTACCACAGACACAAATGCTGTAACAACACATCAGCCTATTCAGAAATAGAAGTTACCTAATATTTTTCTAAAACAGGAAAATTATATAACTTTTATAAACAAAATACAATAGTGATGCGTAGTCTCAACACGTATCTGCTAGTGTTTTGCACCTAAATTCCATTGGTTGCCTTTTGGGGCACTTGCACAATTTCTGCAATGTTAGAAACAATTTTCAGTTAATTGTTTCAATAGCATTCTGCAAATATGATGGAATTTTTTGTATGTTGCATTTTGTGGGACAGCATTGAAGGCTAGACTGATCATACAGAGTGTATACGACTCGGGACAACTTGGAGAACCTGGAAAAACCCGGGAATTTTTTCATCCAGCAGAAAACTGGGAAAAACCTGGGATGTTTTTAGAATTCTGGGAACTTTTCATTGTCAGTTGTCAGTTAAATTTTTGTAATTTTGACTGGTAAGAACCGACTCTAACAAAGGATATTACTGTATCCCGCTACTACAAAATAATACTTCAACAATAAAACATAAACAAGAGAAAAAAACAAAAATAACTTAAATTGCAAAGGATATGCGCCATATACAAAGACACACACAGCACTCATGCAATCGTCTGCCAACTGCAAAATGTGTCAAAGGCTTTAGGAAGACTATGCAGTGCTTCATAACAACAAATTGTCTCCGATAAGTGTGAAGTCACAAATGTTTACATTAGATTAATTTTAGCAGTGCGTGCGCAGTTGAGTCGCATTTGGTTAGTAGATTATCCCGCTTCTGGCTACAGGAATGTGGCTGTTGGCTGTGTAAGCAGTCGCAGCTAGATGCTACTGGGCGCCAAATTCATGTTCTTGAGGGGGAAAAAACTTCTTTCACAAACCGCCTAGCATGCAGCGCACGTCTGTCTATTGATTATTCATATGATTTTGAAACCCTTCACAGTTGGTTTTTGACATTTTTGAACACATTTGAAGTTGATTTCTGAACAAATCATAAGTTGATTTTTGAGTGCGTGCATAGTGTACATGATGTCTCTGCTCAGGAGAATCCTCGTTGCATCGAGAAATAAACTTTATGCAGACAAACAGGGACGGGGCTATACGAGCTGAGCGGAGTAAAACCGAACAGATGAATGACGATCGCTGTCTGATTATGTGGTTGGAAGGGTTTGTGAATGATCAGCGTTGTTATAATTGCTAGCGAAATCCATAGATTCAGATTATCAGAATAGAAATAAATGACTGACAGGAATAACATGTGAGAAATATTGCGTATTATCTTCTCGGTGTATCCAATGAAATGAAATTTTGGCAGAAAATTTTTGCCCAGATCACTACACTAGTAAGGACCTGTAGTACAGCCCCAGCTAGCAGCCGCTTAAGTTCTATTTTGGAAGTATTGAGGAACATGTGTTGTACGAACACGTAATAACACCTAACCGAAAAATAATCGCGGGATAACTAAACCTGTGATTCTGGCAGGGTTGGGGAAGTTAATCGGCGAACAAATTTTGACAATGGCAGGAATAGATACAGAATTGGTGATGATAAGATTGTTTGTCAGAATGGGGAAGGCGAAGAAACGGGGACATCACACAAATTATGGAAGAATAAGACGCTTCCAAATTTATATAAAAATTTTGTAGCACTTCTTTTCGATCTCATGCTTGAGAAACTGGTAAGTGTGAATGAAATGTGAAACTATTTCCCGACATAAAGCTTTTTGCTTGTAGCAGGCCTTAATAGGCATTTGATATTAGTACTTATTGGATTATATTCTGTTGTGTTATAAAAATGGCCATTTGTGCCAAAACAGTCTCGTTTATTTGGTGTGTGTTACAAAATTGCTGCCTTCTTAGAAAGGCCTAATTTGTTTTATCTAGCAGACAGTGACAAAATAGATGTAATCCAATCGAGAAACCGAGCCAGTCTTGGGTATTATTTGTGTCAACAGCTTTTTCAGTGTTAGATAATGACATTCCGATTTTTCATGTAGCAGAACATTTGACGAACTTTGATGAGGTAATAGATTCTTTCACAGAAAGGAAAGCACGCCATGTAAAGCTGTAGCAAGATTAGAGAGAAAAAAATGCTAATGAGTCGCGTTTGGTTGTGTACTTTCTTGCTTGTCCCTTGTCTCTATTGGTTTTACGTAACCTGTATTTAATTTTATATCACGCAAAACAGCAGGTTATTAGCTAATAAGCAATAAAGAGTTCAAATTTTCGGAAGAGTTCTTGTTCTCCCAATTACAAATAATCCCATCCGCTATTGATAGTAGTTTTTTTTGGGGGGGGGGGGGGGGGCTGTCAAATTGGCTGACTGGGAGCAGGAGAGGCACCACAGGTCATTTAAAGACCAAATAATATGTCTTATATTTCCTTGGACACACATGTTTTATGTTTCAGATTTTTCAGAAAGATGTGCACACAAGATGAACACATTTTTGAAAATTCGATTTTTTATTTTTATTTTTTTTATTTTTATTTTTTTTACGTATTGACCCAGTTCGCAAATATCATAGATGTGTGGGGGTGTTGCGCAGAGCAGTCTGAGTGGTAGTGGGGAGGTGGATAGTCTCAATGTGACCCATGTTTGCATTTAGTGATTTTGCTGTTTTCCCCTTCATTTACTCTCTCATCAAATGAAAACAAAACAGATATCTGTGGCTGGGAGCTGTCAAGTGAATTAAAATACATTCACATAATTACTGAAGGCTAAAATATGTCATTAGTTTCAGATTTTGTTTTATTTCCACCTTTTTGACAGTCAAGCATTAATCGCCTTGCAGAACAATGAAGTTATTTTTGTCTGTTTGCTAAAGAAATTTGACTTTTATTAACCTTTTCCACAGAGGCAGTAAATGTATTTGAAACGAAATGTTTAATTCCATAGTACAGGCTAGTTTCAACTGTTTGCTGCATTTCAAGTGCACGTTTTCATTTTCCAGGACATACGGCATTATGTCATAATAAAGAACCATACATGATATAATACAGTACTGGTGCTCCAAGAAAATTTACATCCCGAAAACCACACTGAAAAGCTTAATATCAGGTTGAGGTGTACTTCATTGGGAATGTGGACATACAAATGTGCACTTTAAATGTGCACATTTTAATATGGTTCACGAAATTCTGATGCTCTTGGAGTATCATCTGATGTCTTGTTTCTTTTGACATACTGTATGATCTTTCAATGTTTTACACGTACGTACATACGGGCTTCCTACATCACGATAGCTGGACAAGCGCGGTGTCACCTGTTATCTGCGCTCACTGGCAACTGCTAAAATGAACCTATTTCTTACAGGTCGCGGGAAAATATTTGTGAATAGTGATTTGAAAAGTTACTTTCAAAGAAAATATCCTTTTACATAAGTTGAACTATGTGCAAGAATGTACCATGAATTTATTAAATCACAGAGCGTTTGACTTTGATAATCAGCTCTTTGATGATGAGCCGTTTAGAAGAATTTCGAACCCTGAAGATCAGACAATTATGTCATTATTAAAAAATTTTACTGGCACATTTGTGTGATATATCTTGAAGTTTAACATGCGCAAAAAAGTGCAACATTATATGTGAAAGCTTAGCTCCTCTTGCAGCTTATTAAACTTGGAGACCAATATTATGTGCGAGAGCTTTGCTTTTCCTATAGTAACACTGTGTATATTAATTTAAACTATTAACTTTCCCTGTTTGTGTGTTCGTGCTACTTAACAGTGATGTTGCTGTTGACTGACCACATCACGTGTCCTATGCTCTGAGTATCCGCTGTCATCGGCTGGCGAGATCACATGACATGAGCTATGCTTGCCTTACAAAAGCACATCGCAATCTCGATTTCAGTGATTCGGAAAGTAACATCCGGTGTTTGGTGGAATTCCAGTGTGTACTTTCGTAATACGAAAATACGCAGTATACATGTTGCTGCACATCAAAGATATTTCCAAAATGTGTCTTTTTCCCTAAGTTTAGTTTTCTAAAGTGCCGGGAAATTGTACGCCCATGTATAAAACCATAACCATTCAAAGGATTGATAAGGGAAAATATACTGTCACTTATCACAGAAAATCGTGTTTTCACCTGGGAGAAAGTATGTTCTTAACCAGGAAATCCGGGAATCTTTTTCCTAGTCCACGTATACCCCCTGTCATAATATTTGCTTTGATGGACTACTGATTTTGACTGCTGTAACCAAATTTTAATCTTGGTGAGACAATTGTAGAAATGGAAGGAAATGTTCATCATACTGTAGAGATCAGTGATATGGACAGGCTACCATTGCTAGATTCAAATTAAAGATAAAGAAGACCAAAATTAAAGTATCATAACTGATGACACAATGCCATATCAAGTACATTGTTTAAATGTAGGATTAATAAGGTGTTCTATTGCAAGTGGTCCAGTTTTTGAAAACATACACACCTTACTTCTTTAGATGCACTTCAAATTGGGTATGTATCTGCCTACACAATTTATAAATAATTACTCATTTAGTTAGATTTTGACAGTCAATTCTTCTTTAGGAGCCTTCTAAATCAGCTGTCAAAATTTTTTGAGAAAGCAGAAGTTTTTGTCAACTTTGAAATTCTGCTTTTTGTTCTGTAGTTTCAACGATATAAGTTATTTACATTTTATATAGTATTCACCACACCAGGGGCATTCAAATTTGGCAAGAAATGTAATTCTAATGAAACAAAAATCGGTGAGGTGAAATTATACCTTAAAGTGACTGCCATAGAAATTGTTGATTACTAATTTCTGTGTGCAAGATGCAAAATTTAGCGTTCAGAAGTTTGATTCTTAAGACAATCCAAGGCAAATTTCATGCCAGAAAATTTCCTTTGGTATGTAGCATCTCTAAGAAAGACACCTCTAACACATTGGGGACTATGTGCAAGTGTATATCAGGCCACAACTTTGCGTTAAAAAGACAGCACCTGAGTATAGGTCGGGTTGCAATTTTCTCGACACTGGAGCTACCATCACGCAAAATATGGACACATTTTGCATGAAAATGGTGTAAAGATGTCACTCTACCTGATCCTTGACTGGTGCTGTCTTCTGTTATGTGACATTCACTAATAACAGCAAGACAATTTTGTCCAGATAGGCTCCAAATTATCGAAGTTCTATTCATGTGAAATTTCATAAATGATTGGTGTGTGTGGGGGGAGGAGGGGGGGGGGCAAATTGGCTGTTGCTTTCATCACATTCCTCTTTCATAATTGTATAATGTATTTTGATGAAAATACAGATCCTGTTTGACATCTACACACTGCTGTGAAGTGCATAGCAGAAGTACTTCCCTTCGTACCATTTATTAGGGTTTCTTCCCATTCCATTCAAGACACAGTCGGGTCACAGTGCCTGGAGGCTGTGTGTGTGTTTCTATATTTGGGAAGAAGGACTTCGTCCAAAAGCTTGAAGTATGTTAGCAGTCTTTCTTTTCATCGTGCCTGTCTGCAAGTTGGTGCTTTCTCTATGTGAAGAGTAGCAGTCTTACCATTTTCGTGCTGTTATTCCACCGTATAGTTAACATTGTTCAAATATTAAGAAACCAACTTCTGCAGCCAAAGTATTATCTGAAGAACTACCCATTTTAAAAGCTTAAGGGAACTAAGAAGAAATGTTGTTGTTGTTGTTGTGGTCTTCAGTCCTGAGACTGGTTTGATGCAGCTCTCTATGCTACTCTATCCTGTGCAAGCTTTTTCATCTCCCAGTACCTACTGCAACCTACATCCTTCTGAATCTGCTTAGTGTATTCATCTCTTGGTCTCCCTCTACGATTTTTTCCCTCCACGCTGCCCTCCAATACTAAATTCGTGATCCCTTGATGCCTCAGAACATGTCCTACCAACCGATCCCTTCTTCTGGTCAAGTTGTGCCACAAACTTCTCTTCTCCCCAATCCTATTCAATACTTCCTCATTAGTTATGTGATCTACCCATCTAATCTTCAGCATTCTTCTGTAGCACCACATTTCGAAAGCTTCTATTCTCTTCTTGTCCAAACTATTTATTGTCCATGTTTCACTTCCATACATGGCTACACTCCATACGAATACTTTCAGAAATGACTTCCTGACACTTAAATCTATAGTCGATGTTAACAAATTTCTCTTCTTCAGAAACGCTTTCCTTGCCATTGCCAGCCTACATTTTATATCCTCTCTACTTCGACCATAATCAGTTATTTTGCTCCCAAAATAGCAAAACTCCTTTACTACTTTAAGTGCCTCATTTCCTAATCTAATTCCCTCAGCATCACCCGACTTAATTCGACTACATAACGTTATCCTCGTTTTGCTTTTGTTGATGTTCATCTTATATCCTCCTTTCAAGACACTGTCCATTCCATTCAACTGCTCTTCCAAGTCCTTTGCTGTCTCTGACAGAATTACAATGTCATCGGCGAACCTCAAAGTTTTTATTTCCTCTCCATGAATTTTAATACCTACTCCGAATTTTTCTTTTGTTTCCTTTACTGCTTGCTCAATATACAGATTGAACAACATCGGGGAGAGGCTACAACCCTGTCTTACTCCCTTCCCAACCACTGCTTCCCTTTCATGTCCCTCGACTCTTATAACTGCCATCTGGTTTCTGTACAAATTGTAAATAGCCTTTCGCTCCCTGTATTTTACCCCTGCCACCTTTAGAATTTGAAAGAGAGTATTCCAGTCAACATTGTCAAAAGCTTTCTCTAAGTCTACAAATGCTAGAAACGTAGGTTTGCCTTTCCTTAATCTTTCTTCTAAGATAAGTCGTAGGGTCAGTATTGCCTCACGTGTTCCAACATTTCTACGGAATCGAAACTGATCTTCCCCGAGGTTGGCTTCTACTAGTTTTTCCATTCGTCTGTAAAGAATTCGTGTTAGTATTTTGCTGCTGTGACTTATTAAACTGATAGTTCGGTAATTTTCACATTTGTCAACACCTGCTTTCTTTGGGATTGGAATTATTATATTCTTCTTGAAGTCTGAGGGTATTTCCCCTGTTTCATACATCTTGCTCACCAGATGGTAGAGTTTTGTCAGGACTGGCTCTCCCAAGGCCGTCAGTAGTTCCAATGGAATGTTGTCTACTCCGGGGGCCTTGTTTCGACTCAGGTCTTTTAGTGCTCTGTCAAACTCTTCACGCAGTATCATATCTCCCATTTCATCTTCATCTACATCCTCTTCCATTTCCATAATATTGTCCTCAAGTACATCGCCCTTGTATAGACCCTCTATATACTCCTTCCACCTTTCTGCTTTCCGTTCTTTGCTTAGAACTGGGTTTCCATCTGAGCTCTTGATATTCATACAAGTGGTTCTCTTATCTCCAAAGGTCTCTTTAATTTTCCTGTAGGCAGTATCTATCTTACCCCTAGTGAGATAGGCCTCTACATTCTTACATTTTTCCTCTAGCCATCCCTGCTTAGCCATTTTGCACTTCCTGTCGATCTCATTTTTGAGACGTTTGTATTCCTTTTTGCCTGCTACATTTACTGCATTTTTTATATTTTCTCCTTTCATCAATTAAATTCAGTATTTCTTCTGTTACCCAAGGATTTCTACTAGCCCTCGTCTTTTTACCTACTTGATCCTCTGCTGCCTTCGCTACTTCATCCCTCAAAGCTACCCATTCTTCTTCTACTGTATTTCTTTCCCCCATTCCTGTCAATTGTTCTCTTATGCTCTCCCTGAAACTCTGTACAACCTCTGGTTCTTTCAGTTTATCCAGGTCCCATCTCCTTAAATTCCCACCTTTTTGCAGTTTCTTCAGTTTTAATCTACAGGTCTTAACCGATAGATTGTGGTCAGAGTCCACATCTGCCCCTGGAAATGTCTTACAATTTAAAACCTGGTTCCTAAATCTCTGTCTTACCATTATATAATCCATCTGATATCTTTTAGTATCTCCAGGGTTCTTCCATGTATACAACCTTCTTTCATGATTCTTAAACCAAGTGTTAGTTATGATTATGTTGTGCTCTGTGCAAAATTCTACCAGGCGGCTTCCTCTTTCATTTCTTATCCCCCATTCCATATTCACCTACTATGTTTCCTTCTCTCCCTTTTCCTACACTCGAATTCCAGTCACCCATGACTATTAAATTTTCATCTCCCTTCACAATCTGAATAATTTCTTTTATTTCATCATACATTTCTTCAATTTCTTCGTCATCTGCAGAGCCAGTTGGCATATAAACTTGTACTACTGTAGTAGGTGTGGGCTTCGTATCTATCTTGGCCACAATAATGCGTTCACTATGCTGTTTGTAGTAGCTTACCCGCATTCCTATTTTCCTATTCATTATTAAACCTACTCCTGCATTACCCCTATTTGATTTTGTGTTTATAACCCTGTAGTCACCTGACCAGAAGTCTTGTTCCTCATGCCACTGAACTTCACGAATTCCCACTATATCTAACTTCAACCTATCCATTTCCCTTTTAAAATTTTCTAACCTACCTGCCCGATTGAGGGATCTGACATTCCACGCTCCGATCCGTAGAATGCCAGTTTTCTTTCTCCTGATAACGACATCCTTTTGAGTAGTCCCCGCCCGGAGATCCGAATGGGGGACTATTTTACCTCCGGAATATTTTACCCAAGAGGACGCCATCATCATTTAATCATACAGTAAAGCTGCATGCCCTCGGGAAAAATTGCGGCTGTAGTTTCCCCTTGCTTTCAGCCGTTCGCAGTACCAGCACAGCAAGGCCGTTTTGGTTATTGTTACAAGGCCAAATCAGTAAATCATCCAGACTGTTGCCCTTGCAACTACTAAAAAGGCTGCTGCCTCTCTTCAGGAACCACACGTTTGTCTGGCCTCTCAACAGATACCCCTCCGTTGTGGTTGCACCTACGGTACGGCTATCTGTATCGCTGAGGCACGCAAGCATCCCCACCAACGGCAAGGTCCATGGTTCATGGGGGGGGAAGAAGAAATAAACTCCCAACATATTTATCAAATATTTATTTTTGCTTCAGTCATTTCCTACCAGTCTTTATTTGATGTATTTCAGCAGCTTGATCCCATCATCAGGTCCTTTCATAGTAACATGTTTATTAATTTTTAATTATGTATTCCTTTGCAATGTGATGAGGCCTATCTCCCATCTGTGCCATTGAAGTTGTGTATAGTAATTTTCTCCTGTCCAGTAAGATTTACTTATCCCAGTGTGTATCTTAAGCAGGATGTATGTTTAAACAGGGTGTATATGCCCTGAGACTACCAGGGAAAACCCGGGATTTTTTTCATCCAGAAGAAAATTGGTAAAAATCTGGGAACGTTTTAGAATTCCAGGAATTTTTCGTTGTTTTAGTTTTGAGTTAAATTTCTGTAATTTTGACTTGTAAGAACTCTAACAAAGAGTTTTACTTTAGCCTGCAGCTGCAGAATAATACTGCAGCAATAAAATATAAACGAGAGGAAAACACCAATAAAATATAAACAACAGGAAAACACCAATAAAATGTATATAATATATAACAAAAAACTGCATTCGATGAGCAATGGGTGACAGCTAATTAAATTAGGTTTGTTGGAGCAATTGCCAGTGGGCCATAGCTGCAAGCAGCCATATGATACCATGAAAAATTTTTCTGGTTTGCCCAAGCTGCTAGATTTGTACATGCATGGAGCAGTCAGGTGTATTGGGGATTGGCCTCCACCTGACCCACATTTTACATTCAATGATTTTGCTTCTCTCTCTTCGTTTACAGCTCCCAGATCAAATGAAAACGAAGCAGATTTCTGTGGTTGGGCGCTATTGAATGAATTAAAATATATTCACATGACTATGGAAGACTAAAATATGTTATTAGTTTAAGTTTTCTGATTTTATGTTATTTCCACGTTATTGGCTATCAAATGTTAATCATTTTGCTGAACAAAGAAATTATTTTCATTGGTTTGCTATAGAAGTTCGGCTTTTACTAATCTTTCCTGCAAGAGGCAGTAAATTTATTCGAAACAAAATGTTTGGTTCCACACTGTTAGCTAATTTCAAGAGCACATTTTCATCTTCTAGTGTGTGTGGCATTATCCCGTAATAAAGAACCAAATGGTAGATCGTACAGTAAAGTTACTCCAATAAAATTGGCTTCCCGGAAATCTCACTGAAAAGCTTCAGCAGAATTTTGCATATCTACCTTCCATGAAACTTTAAAGTTTTTCAGTCACAAAACAGGATTCAACACTTGTCTGGTACCTCCTCTAGGCTTGGCATTATTCTTAAGTTTACAGAACTCAATTACTCAGTAAATTATAGACTGGGAGCAGACTGTGTTGTATCATGTAACTCCCCACAATGCTTTATATTTACTCCTGGAGTAGAACATAAACTGTGAATTATAAAGTTTATTGGCTTCACAAGTAATCTTGTTAATTTTTATAGAGTTTGAAAAAGTCATGAGAGGCTCATTGTTCTTAGTTCTGGTGCATACAACAACCTTTTTTATTATTTTTGCAAGAAATTTCGATTCCTTTTTACTGGCTTTTTGCAGTCCTCTGAGGATGTAAATTTGATTGAAAATGCTACATAACAGTATTGCAAAGTATGGAAAAAAACCTATGTTAAAGTCATTACATAGCAAAATATTATTGTGCTTGAGTTGTAGAGTCTAGCCTTGAAATGAATATTTTGCCAAGGACCGCATTGTAATTTTGCATTCCTTATCTGAATAGGATATGTTAAAACAATTGTTATTAAGTACAGTAACTCTGTATGCCCCCTCCAAACAACATGCCACACTGCCTCACATGGTCACGTGATGCCCCACTAAGCATGAAATTCCAAACAGAAATGAGACAAAAGGTGTATGAGCAGAACAAACACCAAACATCAGCATCCTACGTCGTCATACGCACAGTAATGCCTATCTTCTGGTGCACTCTGGCAACTACTGAAATGAACCTGTTTCTAACAGATTGCGGGAAAATATTGCGAATGGTGATTTAAAGACTTTATTTTAAAAGTAAATTTCGTTTCCCCCTAAGATGAATTATGTTAGTGTGAGAATATGCGATGAATTTCTTAAGCCTTTGACTCTCATTCAAAACTTACCAATTTGAGGACCATCCACTTAAAAAAATTGTGTCCAGTCAGACATTCATGACCGGACATTTATGTCGTCATTTAAATTTTACTGACACATTTGTGTTAGTTGCTTTCCTTGTGCTATACTATATGTGTATTAATTTAAGCCATGAACTTCTCCTATTTGTGTATTTCGACTTCTTGACAGTGATGTTGCTATTGGCTGACAACACCAAGTGTCGTATGCTCCTAATATCTGCTGTCATTTGCTGATGTGATAAGGTGACTTGAGCTGTGATTGGCTGCCAAGAGCACATCACAGTCTTGATTTCAGCGCTTCGGATACTAACACACTGTATTTGGAATTCATATTTATGCTTTTGTAATGTGAAAATATGCAGCATGCATGTTGCTGTGCATCGAAGATATTTTCAGAACACATGTTTTTTTTTTTCTTTTTATGGGTTTCAGTCCCTAAAGTGCAGATAAGTTCTACACCAGAGGATAAGTATACTGTCTCTTTAACACAGAGAAAGTGTATTTTTAACTGGGAAAGCTGGGAAAAATCAGGGATATTTTTTTCTTTTTTTCCCCCTGTCCACTTACCCCGTTTTAAGTCATGTCGGTGATGATTTTACTTAAATTTTTACCAAGTATACTGTTGTCGGGCAGAAAGAGCACAAGAATAAAAAAAACAGTCACTTTGCTCTTTCAGTCAGTTGTTTGCATACAAAAGACTGTTAACCAATAAGATAAAATTTGCTCTGATCCTATGGATACATACAATCTTCATTATATAAGCTTATTTATCTTTTGGCACATATTGTACAACATGATTATTAGGATTTCTTGGTTATTTACTATTGTTAAGACAAAAGAAAACATGCCTAAGCGTAATAGAAGTGGTGGTAGTCATTATAATTTAGGAAGAAATATTATACAACTCAACCAAAGCAAGGAAGGTATCAACACTAGTGAAAAAGTTTTTCCTCTGGCAAAAGATAAATACAAATGTAGAACAGTAAGTAGCTTAGAACGGAAGTTGGTTCTCGGGCTACCCATTTCAAAAAGAATAATTTGCAGAACGGAAAATAGTCAATGGTAGAATTAATCATTTGGAATTTGGTGTTATCCAAGGATGTTAATAATGAAGAAAAAAGCTGAAGTAGAAAGTGAAGGGGGATTGGAAAGTAAAGATGATTAAAGAAAGTTACTGAGTACCACTATTTGAAAGTCCTGGCTAGCAGCACTTGCGCTGTAAGATCCAAAAATAAATCTTACCTTGGCCAGATTAAGGAAGTGAAAAAATAAAGATGAATAAAAAGATTAGAATGTGCAGTGAAGATTGAGGAGGACATTGGCCGTAGTGTTGGTGTGGAGGTGCAAAAAAATTAGATCTGAATATACGGAAGTGGACAGCACTGAAATAGGTGAGAGACTGATGACTGTACAACATAGTATTTATTTTGAGAGCAACCAGTTAGTTTTGAAGATCACAAAGTGCAATAATTGACATGAGTAAGAGACACGTGTAATAATCTCACAAAAACACACACACACACACACACACACACACACACACTTGTTAACTATCAAGAAATTTTAGTTTGAAGTAATGACATCTTGAAAGAAATAGAAGATTTACTTATCTGAAGGCTTAGTAAGATGTCACAATTGGAGAACAATGGTATTATGTGCTTTTCTTCCCATTCACATGTAGCTACAAGAAGCAGAGATAGATAATTTACTTACATATGTGATCCTTTTACACTCCTCCTTTTCATCCTCTGGAACTATGACTATAATAACTTCTCTACAGTTTATAAGACAGTTCAGTTTCTATGGTATTTGCATAAACGAAATTAAGAAAGAAAGGTGCATTGCAGCATTACAGAAAAAGCTGTGTTGGTATAATTTTTCTTCCAAATAACATACTGCACTTGCCTGTTTCACTCGTAATATAAATTCTGGTCTGTCTGAATTAACCCTTATGCAGCAGTGTGTGGCATGGCTTAGGTAGAGCACCTATTGATAGGCACCCTGTGTTCCCCGGGACTTGATGTTCACAGTGCCTTGCCGATATACCCACCCTATTGTGATCAGCCCCCTGTCCCTTGGTGGGACTCAGATGCAGATAGGTCCCTTCTGGTGGGTACCTACAAACACGGTTATGAATGCTACCCTGCTATGAGAAACGACCCGGCACTTGGTTTCCTCGCACGCTGTGGCCCTGATGTTGGCTCTGCTATGCTGATGCTTGGCAATGCTGATAATAACACAAGAGTGTAAGTATAGTGAAATTGCATGGCCCATCTGACCTATTTTAGGTTAAAGCTTCTGTGTGAGTGCTGTAATCGATAATTGCTTCACCCATAGTCACCAAACTTCGACTTTTAGTATTAATAGAAAGTGCATCTTTTATGTTAGTCTTTTTTCATATTTTTAACTTTCAATGAGTTGTATATAATTGATTCTTTCTTGGAACTTCAATGTCGTGGCGAATATGTATCAAGCTACTTTTGTGTTTACTGGGACAATAGTATAAGGCTGTGTAATTACTGATTGCAAAAACACACAAAATTTAATATAAGAAGTATATTTTGTGAATAATTTTGTGCTCTTACAACAATTAGTTACTTCTGTTAAATTTTCCATCATTCACGTTACTATTAATGTTGTAGTTGTTAACATTACATATTAATGTAAAGACAAACTGCCAAAGGCCGAGTATTGTGTTCTGTATTACTAGTTCCACTCTACACGTTGGAACATCTTGGGATTTCCATTGCCCTAATGGCAACACATGAAAGGTTTAAAGGTCTGCTCTGAATTATTATTGACACAGCATTATCCCAATGGCATTTGGGACTATTCTGTGTTCATAATGATGCTAAGAGGAGCTTTGAACCATTAATGTGGTGCTATTAGGACAGTGAACATCTGCTGGTGCAATCATTTGTAGAGTGAAACTATGAATAAAGAATATAATACGCAGCGTCTGAAGGTGTAACTCTTTATGAATTCTTAACGGTCACTATGTCCCCAGCAAGTGATGCTTGATTTGCTACTGTGGTATATGGGTTCACCGGACGTACGTACGTGTGTGTGCGCGCGTGTGTGTGTGTGTGTGTGTGTGTGTGCGTGCGTGTAAACTGTCTGGTGTGCGCGCACACACACACACACACACACAGCGAGCGAGAGAGACAGAGACAGAGAGAGAGAGAGAGAGGGGGGGGGGGGGCATTCTGAAAGATCTAAGGCACTCAACTTGCCTTAAGGAGTATGGCAGCTCAGATCCCTAACTGGCCATCCACATTAAAGTTTTCTGTGGTTTCTCTAAATTGTTGTGAGAAGAACATGGCCAATTTCCACATCCTTCTCCACTCTGTGCTTTTGCCTGTCATCCATCACTTGATGATCTCATCGTAGACAAGACATTAAATCCTAATCTTCCTTCCTTCCATTAGTGTTAATTGTATATCAGTAAGCAAATGTTACAGAAGTTTCATTTGATTAGTGGCAATAAAAAAATTTCTTGCTTTACGTATTATTTAATTAGAACATGGAGTGCTGTATTACTTATACATAATTGATTCATTTAATAGTTGGGACTGTGTTTGTTTTCCTAATAAATGACAGTGATTTAATCAACATCTGTAGAGAAAAAGCACATTAAAAAGTGATTTATAGAGAAAAGAAGTACAGAATTTTTTTAAAAAAATAGTGATGATTGAACTAGTTTCTCCTTATTCTATAGCTTTACTTAACTGCACTGTTCTTGTAACCAGAAGAACTTCGTTTGTCTCCATTTGTAAA
Source organism: Schistocerca serialis cubense (assembly GCF_023864345.2). NCBI lineage: Eukaryota > Metazoa > Arthropoda > Insecta > Orthoptera > Acrididae > Schistocerca > Schistocerca serialis. The sequence continues at coordinate 400,866,981 of NC_064639.1, read as the reverse complement.
CTGAAGGGGGCAGGTTGGGGGGCGGCGGCAAGAGGGAGTAAACGTACAATACTTTGTGTGTGTGTTTTTTCCAGTAAGATGAAATATCATTCTTGTGTATCCAGAACATGACATTGGAATATAAAGCTTATATTGTGTCCAATGACATTATGCAGTTGTGTGGAGAAAATGTATTTTTCTTAGTAATAGTAGTAGTAGTAGTAGTAGTAATAGTAATAGTAGTAACAATAATAATAACAACTTATCTGAAACCTAAAGATCAAGCAGACACAGGAAACCCAGCTAAATATTGCCCCATAACATGCCTACCAACAATATACAAAATATTAACTTCAATCATTACACCGAAATTAATGACACATACAACACAGAACAAAATTATAAATGAAGAACAAAAAGGCTGTTGCAAAGGAGCACGAGGATGTAAAGAGCAATTGATAATAGATGCAGAAGTGACATATCAAGCTAAAACTAAACAAAGGTCACTACACTACACATGCATTGATTACCAAATAGCTTTTGATAGTGTACCCCACTCTTGGTTACTACAAATGTTGGAAATATACAAAGTAGATCCTAAATTGATACAGTTCCTAAACATAGTAATGAAAAATTGGAAAGCCACACTTCATATCCAAACAAATTCAAATAATATCACATCACACCCAAAACAGATTAAGCGTGGAATATACCAAGGAGACTCATTAAGTCCTTTCTGGTTCTGCCTTGCTCTGAACCCACTATCCAACATGCTAAATAATACAAATTATGGATACAATATTACTGGAACATACCAACACAAAATCACACATTTGCTATACATGGATGATCTAAAACTACTGGCAGCAACAAATCAACAACTCAACCATTTACTAAAGATAACAGAAGTATTCAGCAATGATATAAATATGGCTTTTGGAACAGACAAATGTAAGAAAAATAGCATAGTCAAGGGAAAACACACTAAACAAGGTTATTACATATTGGATAACCACGACGACTGCGCATAGAAGCGATGGAAAAAACAGATGCCTATAAATATCTAGAATACAGACAAAAAAATAGGAATAGATAATACAAATATTAAAGAATAACTAAAAGAAAAATATAGACAAAGACTAAAAAAAAAAAAAAAAAAAAAAAAAAAAAAAAAAAAAAATACTGAAAACAGAATTGACAGCAAGAAACAAGACAAAAGCTATAAATACTTATGCTATACCATTTGGAGTAGTGAAATGGAGTAATACAGACCTAGAAGCTCTCAATACACTTACACAATCACAATGCCACAAATATAGAATACATCACATACATTCAGCAACAGAAAGATTCACATTAAGCAGAAAGGAAGGAGGAAGGGGATTTATCGACATAAAAAACCTACATTATGGGCAGGTAGACAATTTAAGAAAATTCTTTATAGAACGAGCAGAAACCAGCAAAATACACAAAGCAATCACTCATATAAATACATCGGCTACACCACTGCAATTTCATAACCACTTCTACAACCCTTTAGATCACATAACATCAACAGATATGAAGAAAGTAAATTGGAAAAAGAAAACACTACATGGCAAGCACCCGTATCAACTAACACAGCCATACATCGATCAAGACGCATCCAACACATGGCTAAGAAAAGGCAATATATACAGTGAGATGGAAGGATTCATGATTGCAATACAGGATCAAACAATAAACAACAGATATTACAGCAACCATATTATTAAAGATCCCAATACCACAACAGGTAAATGCAGACTTTGCAAACAACAAATAGAAACAGTAGATCACATCACAAGCGGATGTACAATACTAGCAAATACAGAATACCACAGAAGACATGACAATGTAGCAGATATAATACATCAACAACTTGCCATACAACATAAACTAATAAAACAACATGTTCCCACATACAAGTATGCACCACAAAATGTACTGGAGAATGATGAATACAAATTATACTGGAACAGAACCATTATAACAGATAAAACAAGACCACATAACAAACCTGACATCATACTCACCAATAAAAAGAAGAAATTAACACAACTAATCGAAATATCCATACTCAATACAACAAATATACTGGAGAAGAAATTGAAAAATACATCCAACTGGCCGAAGAAGTCAAGGACATGCGGCATCAGGATAAAGTTGACATCATACCAATTATACTATCAACTACAGGAGTCATAACACACAATATCCACCAGTGCATCAACGCAATACAGCTACATCCAAACTTATATATACAACTACAGGAATCTGTAATTATTGATACATGTTCAATTACCCGAAAGTTCCTAAATGCAATGTAACATATACCGTACAGTTAAAAGGAAGTCACGCTTGATCAAGGTCTGCATCACTTTCCATTTTTAACCAGACATAACGTCTGAGAAAGGAAAGAAATAATAATAATTATTATTATTTACTACTGCCTGCTTCACAATAACTTTTTAGCAGATGGGATGGACAGTTATTAAAAAAAAAAAAAAAGAAAAGAAACTTCTGTTATCCCCTTTTTTATTATTTAAATTTTATAGTATTGAACTGTAATATTGGATTTATTTAGTTAATTTTTAAATTTGATAACATAGTGAAAATTTAATCACAGTTCAAATTTTTCATGACTCATTACTGATAAGAGACTTGTGCCCCCTCCCCCCAATACTGTTAACTCTCTCTCTCTCTCTCTCTCTCTCTCTCTCTCTCTCTCTCTTTGTCTGTCTACATGTTTGTAGTAAACTCTGCATCCACCTACTGTCACTAAATTGATCAACATAGAATTGATGAAACTTATGTTGTATAAATTAATAATGATGCTGTCCTAATATAGCATCTGTCTCTGTAAAATCTCTTGCTGCTCTTTTCTTATGTTACAATTGCGTTATGGTAAAGCTCTTTGTAAGTGTTATTGTTATTCTGATTTTCATCATTATTGTTCAGTGTTGATGATGACTCTGGAAGACTGACAGATGAAGATGAAACTGCAGAGGGAGAATCTTCAGTCTTGAGAGATAATCTTGGTGAGACTATGCTCGCAGATGGATGCCATGAAGTCAATTCTGTACCAACTCCTGATCAGACAGAGTCTGCATCATCATCCCTAGAACATACCAGTCATGCAATGAAGGATGAAAGCAAAGTTCCACCAGATGATGATCCAAGTAAACTACAGTGGCCATCAATGGTGGACCTCAACAATAGGCTCCGTCGTGTAATTACGTCGTATCAGCGCAACTTCAAGAAGGAAGAAATGAAGATGGCTCAAAAAGCTAAGGTATGTTGACAAAACATGTCATTTTAAGAGTCTGCTGTGTATGAGAATAGCTTGTTAGTGTCTGCAGTAGCTGATGGAGTAAACATGTGTTTAATTGTGAAGTACATATGAAACTTGCTTCTGTGTAGTTTGATTGAGCAGTGTGTTAACTTTTTGTCTTTTGAGTTTTATTAGCTGTGTAGATGTTTTCTCAAGTACTGTAGAGTATATCATATTTATAGTTTACGTATAAAGTTGTGTTATTAGTTCATGCATCCAGTAAAGTAAATTTAATAAATGTAACTTGATATATATATATTTGAAGTTGTTGAGAGCTTTTGCATTTTATTGTCAAATTTCTCTTTGTTGAAACCTGTATGCTATTGTTTGCTGTTTGATTCCCTATGAATAATCTGAAGACATTGATATTGCTTGTTTTGATATTCTGCCAATAAAAATACGGGACTAATATATTGCCACAGTATTCAGATGTCACGAAATGAAAATTGCGTTCAGCCATTTCTTTTAGTAGTTATTTCTCTGTGCAGTTTCTTATTTTTAGAGGGGGAGGGCCGGGGGGGGGGGGGGGGGGGGTGGGGGGGGTTGGAGAGAGAGAGAGAGAGAGAGAGAGAGAGAGAATATGTCCAACTGGTAAGGTCATTTTGAAGTTTTACTCTCGGTGCACATCTGGTAATAATGTAAACAATGAGATCAGGGGCTGCAAAAGCGATTGCCGAAGAAGTTGTTCTAACAATTGAAATACACAGGAAAAAAAAAATTAAAGTGACTGAAGAAATTAGTCTAGAACAACTACTTAGGCAATCTTGCTTTTGAGCATGATTCATCAGATTCATTATACGAGATGCTGACCGCAGAGTAGCACATCAAAATGCTTCAGATGTGACTTTCATCTCACTATCTCTTTCTCTATATACCCCCCCCCCCCCCCCACCCACACACACACGCGCGCACACACACACACACACACACACACACACACACACACACACACACACACACACACACAGGAGACCACGACCACAGTCTATTGTTGCTGAGGCCCCATGTGTGTGTGCGCGAGTTGGATTTGCGCACATGCCTTCTATTTCCAACTAAGGCATTGTTGGCTAAAAGCTCACTTCCTGTCAGTCATTTTGTTGTGTCTATCTGCAACTCAGCATCTTCGCTATATGGTGAGTGGCAAATATCCTTTGTTAGATTCCATTTTGGATTTTCCATTATCTGTTTTTTGTGCATTACACAATTCATTGAGGTACCAAGTTGAATGAGTTAATTATTCTTTATTCAGGTTTGAGCAATATGAGACCGCCTCATTTAGTCAGCAATATAGTCCTGGAGATACCAGTATCACACACTGCCCTCCCCCCCCCCCCCCCCCCCCCCCTCTCTCTCTCTCTCTCTCTCTCTCTCTCACTCTCACTCACTCACTAAACAGCTTTGAATGTGTCCATTCATCTATACTGGGAGCTTCAAAAGTTGAAAGTTATCGAAAGGTTATTTTGCTAGCAATTGTCTTGCATTCTGAAGTACCAATGTATGCCCCCTAACCTGTTCACAGCATAAATATTCTAGTACAAGAAATTCATCTGTATACCCATTTGGGAGAATGGCTTATCCACAGCCTAAGGGTTGTTCCCGGAATGACTCTTCCACTCACAAGGGAACCTCCCCATCGCAACCCCCTCAGATGTAGTTATAAGTTGGCACAGTGGATAGGCCGTGAAAAACTGAACACAGATCAATCGAGAAAACAGGATGAAGTTGTGTGGAACTATGAAAAAAATAAGCAAAATATACAAACTGAGTAGTCTATATGCAAGATAAGCAACATCAAGGATACTGTGAACTCAGGAGTGCCGTGGTCCCGTGGTTAGCGTGAGCAGCTGCGAAACAAGAGGTCCGTGGTTCAAGTCTTCCATCGAGTGAAAAGTTTTTATTTTCAGACAATTATTATCTGTCTGTCCGATGCGATCACTTTTTTGGGAGTGATTATCACATCCACAAGAAATCTTTTTACCCATTCGCCAAGTGTACAAGTTAGGTGGGTCGACAACATATTCCTGTCATGTGACGCTCATGCAGTCACCATTGTCGTATAGAATATATCAGACGTGTTTTCATGTGGAGGAATCAGTTGACCTGTGACCTTGCGATCAAATGGTTTCAGTTCCCATTGGAGACGCACGTCCTTTCGTCTACTAATCGCACGGTTTTGCGGTGCGGTTGCAAAACACAGACACTAAACTTCTTACAGTGAACAGAGGCGTCAATGAACGAACAGACAAATCATAGCTTTGCGAAAATAAAGAAACTAAACTTTTCGCTCGAGGGAGGATTTGAACCATGGACCTCTCGTCCCGCAGCTGCTCACGCTAACCACGGGACCATGGCGCTCCAGAGCTCGCATTATCTTAGATGTTGCCAATCTTGTGCATTGACTACTCAGTTTGTATATTTTGCTAATTTTTTCATAGTTCCACACAACTTCTTCCTGTTTTCTCGATTGATCTGTGTTCAGTTTTTCAAGGCCAATCCACTGCGTCAACTCATAACTAAATCTGAGGGGGTGCGATGGGGAGGTTCCCTTGTCAGCAGTGTGATGTTCATCGCAACTGAATTAAAATGTATACACTTCAGCAGAGTGCAAGAGTTGTTCCAGTATTGATGTTGTCGTACTGGCATACAAAGCTGCATTTCAGCTGACGAGTGACACTAGTACCTCAGATGGTTTACTCTATATAAAAAAGTGGACATTACTCTTGATGTTGAAAGGAATAGATAAATTTACTTCAGATGTCTGTTCAGTGTCTGACACGTTAATGAAAACTTTCTTGAAATAATCTAGACTAATATCTCAAGTTCTCATCTTTTTCTTTTTTCACACGCCACTCCTCTCGCTTGGTCCCCTCTAACTTTCATTTATACCATATTTCTATGCATTGTGTAAAATCCTTCAAAATATTCCTTCGTAAAACTATAAATTTGTACTCAGATAAGGCTGTTGCTTGGTTGTAATCGTGCCTTCAGTTTAAGCTTAACTCAGGCCTCTAAAACTTTGTTTGTCAGTGGCAAGTGTCTTTTCTTCCTCTAATAACTCGCAAATCTTTGTCTGAATCAAACAATGGAAAATCCAGGCTGGAATGATGACAACATTATGAAAAGGATAGATTGGTACACACAATATAGTGGAAATGTTGGGTCACAGACAGGCACAACAAAAATACTGCTATACAAGTAGGCTTTCAGCCACAAAACCTTCTTCTTGTAAATTAGTCCACAAAAGACCACTGTCTCTGGCTGCTGAGGTTGCTTGTTTCCGTAAAGAAACAGTAATATATTTAATTAGCAGTGAATTTAATTCTACTCCCACGTGTATGAATCTTAATATTCTGAAAACCATTGCCAACATGATCTGCAGAGGCAGCCTTAACTAAAATAAAATGGCACCTCTCTAATTCTGTACAGGCAACACTCAATTAATAACAACACACATTTTCAAAATACAAACATGTATCTCATAGAATGAGATTTTCACTCTGCAGCAGAGTGTGCGCTGATATGGAACTTCCTGGCAGACCAAAACTGTGCGCCCGACCGAGACTCGAACTCGGGACCTTTGCCTTTCGCGGGCAAGTGCTCTACCATCTGAGCTACCGAAGCACGACTCACGCCCGATACTCGCAGCTTTACTTCTGCCAGTATCTCGTCTCCTACCTTCCAAACTTTACAGAAGCTCTTCTGCGAACCTTGCGTGAACTAGCACTCCTGAAAGAAAGCATATAGCGGAGACATGGCTTAGCCACAGCTTGGTGGATGTTTCCAGAATGAGATTTTCACTCTGCAGCGGAGTTTGGAAGGTAGGAGACGAGATACTGGCAGAAGTAAAGCTGTGAATACCAGGCGTGAGTCGTGCTTCGGTAGCTCGGATGGTAGAGCACTTGCCCGCGAAAGGCAAAGGTCCCGAGTTCGAGTCTCGGTCAGGCGCACAGTTTTGGTCTGCCAGGAAGTTTCATGTATCTCATAGCCTATTGTGTAAATGTAAATCTCTGAAATTCCAGTAGAATGTTAATAATTTAAGAGTAAAGGCAACATCTCACCTAATAGTAAGTGCATTGAGTTGTTAACAAGTAAACTTCATCACATGGGTTTCTCAAATTCCACTAACTAAACTCATTTGCTCCCCTTTTTATTATGAGGGTATCACTAAAACAGCCACGGGTACCGGTATCTCATTATTGGTCTCCAACTTGTCCAATTCTGCTGGTCCCCCTCCCCTTCTGATTGTCATATGTGGTCCCTGCGTTAGCTTTCTCAAATGAATTTTTCCAACCAGTGCTTAACTCTCTCTTGTTCTTTTAAGGCAAAGGAACCACATAAGAGGGTTGATTCTGTCAACTTCCTAACCAGCTTGTTCTATTGTTACTTGCTAAAGAGAGATTTTTTTACATGTTTCTATAATAATGTAGTGGTTTTTTTTTTGTAGACATTTCTTTGTAGTGTTGAACATTCCAGGATATCACTACATTTATTTAGTGTTGGGTATATTGTTCTTGGTATGACTCAGCAGTGATTCAACTGCTTTGCTGGCAAGCTCTGTTTTCTTGGTTAAGCAAAATCTCTATAAGCAAGCTGTGTGTGTGTGTGTGTGTGTGTGTGTGTGTGTGTGTGTGTGTGTGTGTGTTTGTTGTTGTTGTTGAGGGGGTTGGGGGGTTATTCATAATCACCTTCCCTACTGATGTTAAGAATTTTGTAAAATATTGGAATTGTGCTTATGTGTAGTTAGTAAGCTAAATGTTGTTTGTCATGTATTATGTGCTTCTAGTAAAATATAGATTCTGCTGCATGATTTGATGGAACATTTCCCATTTTGTAAAAGCCCACGAATTCTTTTTTTCAGCATTGTGAAGGGAAAAAAATGAAAACACTTGTGATGTCAGAAATGTCTTCTTAATAAAGCAAAAATATATCAAGGTGTCAACAGTTTGATCTACTCGAAAGAAATATTATTTTCTTGTTTGCTTGTGTGTTTTGTGCCATTCAGTGCTGTTTTTAGAAACCTTAAATGATGGCCAATGCTTAGATATTGGTGACAACATGAATATTTGTCCACACGTGCATTTAATAAAGACGCGTCTGTAGGGTAGACTGCTCCTCCACTTTGACAGTGGCTGAAGCTGATATTGTCATGTTATTGCCGATTCCTTGCAATTTCACAAAGCAAGTAAGCATACACCTGCTTCAATATCACCATAATACTTGTGAAGATGTAGGATGAAAGAAAAATTAAAAGGAAATGGTGGAATTGTTACAAAAGTTATATATGTTGTTGTGTCTATAGAGAGACCATGTGTTTCTCACACTCACTGACAAAGCTAAAAGGAAAAGAAAAGGATGAGGAAGACAGATCTATGAGATTATCGTGGCTTGAGATAAATGCTATTGGATATGCACAAGATATAACAGTCATAACTCATTTCGTGGTTTTTAAACCTATTCAAGCAGTGACAGTCTTTAACGTATCAACTGTTAGCCTTGTACATGTAAGTGCTCAGTCTGTATACCTCCAGTGCTACCCATGTATATATATGATAGGAACTGGTCGAAGCAGGAATGTTATCTTATATATCCATTTCAAACATTTCTTATTAAATGGTGGATATGTAGTTACAGGACATTGCTATTAGTGCCTGAAACTGTTCATACGAGTGGACTAATACCGGTTTTCTTATTTCATTCACAATGGGAGAAACTATTTGAAAGCTGCACTTCTTCAGCCTCAGAGCTGGTGTTGAACTGTGGTTAGCATCTGTTTCTAGGGTATTTCGAGGTGTGGAAGTGCATGCTGTTGAGGAAAGATATGGAAAGTATTCTTCTAAAAAGTGATCATAAGAGTGCAATCTCTTTTACTTCATTTGCTAGTGAAGGAACTGACCTTATTCTTGCCTTTTGGTACCCTTGGTGTGAGAATAATTTATCTCATTTTCCAGCATCAAGAAGTAGAATAGTTTGACAACAGTGATAAATGACAGAATTCTCCTTGTGGAAAAAAATGTGGTTGGCAGTTCTGTGGACAGTTTTCAGTGCTACAGAAGAACCTGAATTTCATATTTGACAATTTTGATAAAGCAAGTTCAACTGTATATAACTTGCTTGCAGAAAAAAAGTCCTCTAAGAGTTTTTCTTCAAGGGACTAGTCGCGATCATTGTAGAAGAAAATAATAGGTACTACAATGACAGTTTTGAGAGTAGTACTCTATATGACAAAAGCTGTAAGAGTGCTTGTAAAGATAATTGTGTAACTGATATATTACGTGGTAGTAACTCTTCACACGATAGGAACTAAAGAACTGAGCTAACCTGATGATTATTGGTCAAGGGATTCTCCCCTCAGAAGGTTGGTTTTTAGGAATTAATACCTTGTTATAGATAGTTGTTACACTGCCTGCTGCATTATTATAACAGCAGCATTCTGACTCAAGATGACTGACTGTACTAAATAAGTAAATTGCTTGGTTCGAAAGATTTCAGAACTACGATCACCTCTTTCTGTAGTCTCTGCATTTACAAAATCTTCAGTTGCGAGAGGGAAGGTTTGCTTCCAAGCAGTAGATTCTATCCAAAGGAAATACTTTTTGGAATAAAATCTTTTATTCTGTATGATTAAAATTTTAGTTCATTTTGGTGAAAAGACTGCTACACTATACTGAAGACTATTTGGGGAAGATGGACTATTGTGACACTTCCGATGCAATATTTGGGATGAGGACTCACACTATATGTTTATTAACCTCCTCCAGTTGTTGTTGTGGTCTTCAGTCCTGAGACTGGTTTGATGCAGCTCTCCATGCTACTCTATCCTGTGCAAGCTTCTTCATCTCCCAGTACCTAATGCAACCTACATCCTTCTGAATCTGCTTAGTGTATTCATCTCTTGGTCTCCCTCTACGATTTTTACCCTCTACGCTGCCCTCCAATACTAAATTGGTGATCCCTTGATGCCTCAGAACATGTCCTACCAACCGATCCCTTCTTCTGGTCAAGTTGTGCCACAAACTTCTCTTCTCCCCAATCCTATTCAATACTTCCTCATTAGTTATGTGATCTACCCCATCTAACCTTCAGCATTCTTCTGTAGCACCACATTTCAAAAGCTTCTATTCTCTTCTTGTCCAAACTATTTATCGTCCATGTTTCACTTCCATACTTGGCTACACTCAATACAAATACTTACAGAAATGACTTCCTGACACTTAAATCTATAGTCGATGTTAACAAATTTCTCTTCTTCAGAAACGCTTTCCTTGCCATTGCCAGCCTACATTTTATATCCTCTCTACTTAGACCATCATCAGTTATTTTGCTCCCCAAATAGCAAAACTCCTTTACTACTTTAAGTGTCTCATCTCCTAATCTATTACCCTCATCATCACCCGACTTAATTCGACTACATTCCATTATCCTCGTTTTGCTTTTGTTGATGTTCATCTTATATCCTCCTTTCAAGACACTGTCCATTCCATTCACCTGCTCTTCCAAGTCCCCTGCTCTCTCTGACAGAATTACAATGTCATCGGCGAACCTCAAAGTTTTTATTTCTTCTCCATGGATTTTAATACCTACTCCGAATTTTTCTTTTGTTTCCTTTACTGCTTGCTCAATATACAGATTGAATAACATCGGGGAGAGGCTACAAACCTCCTCCAGTACTTGAATGAAAAACACCAAATGCAGCCTGTATAGCTCGCATGAAGAAAAAATGTATTTTGACACTGGAGGGCAAACTATAAAAAGAAATATTTAAAATTTTTATCAACAAACAGTGTTGCAGCTTTGAAGTGACAGCACAAAAGAGACGTTTATGGTGGATACATACCGTGCTGCCAGAATGATTAACTGAGAAAATGAACTGAAAAACTTATTCAGAATAATTTGTTCCTGAGTGTGTGTTGCATTATGAACCAATGGGTTTAGCAATAAAGGGTGGCATTTTTGTAGTTTAATGGAATGTGTTTGCAAAACTGTGAAGTGGATGCAGTAATTTCCTTTCTTACACCTTGTACAAGGCATGTAAGGGACATGGTTTTATCAAAAAAAGTTAGTTGCAGTTGGTAATTACATAATTATCATCTCTGAGTTACAAAAGCACCCTGTAAAATTGGCAAATTATTTATATCACAATTGCAATGAAAATGTGTGTACTGAAAATAAAAAGAAATAGTGCCCCAGAAACTAACTGGTAGTTTGTCATAACAAATTGTATTGAGCATTGAAGCACGAGACCATCAAATTAAGTGGTAGGTCTTGGTGAGCGGTCATTTCACAAATCAGTTTGTCAGTCTCTTTTGATTTTGAGTTTAACATACCATATTTTTTATTTCTCATCAAATATTCTTTCAAAATTATCTGGTTTTAGTTTATTTTAGTGCAAATGAATGGGAGAATGGAGAAGTAACCCTTCTTTCATGTTCAAATTCCAAACAATATTCATATTCAGCAGCATGTTTAGATGTTACTATTACAAAATAGTTCTGCCTCCTTTCATTAAATAATTTTTCTTAACAATTTTAAACTTTGCAGTACTTGTGTGTCAATTTCACATAAGTATCTTGAAATCACACTGGCTTAGTCTTCATTATGGAGCCAATAAATGCAACATGCCTCTCATGTGAAGTAACTAAAAGCACATGAAAGGCTGATTTTACTCTACAGTGTGTTACACTCCATGTGGCATTTTATCCCAGGAGTTCATACTATGAAAACAGTTTATATACACCTTATTAGTTAAAGTGGGGGGGGGGGGTTATATCACATGACCCCTCACAGTTTACAAGTATATTACCTCTGGAGACACTTTTCAAGCTTAAAGATTGCAAGTTTCATACCAAAAGTATGAAGACAAAATGGTGTGGGGAGGGGGGGGGGGGGGCGGGGAGAGAGCTAAGATTTAATTATGATGCCAAGCTAAGAATAATGTGGGATTGAGTGAAACATGTTGCTATTTCATAAAGACTACTTTGCAAGGAACCTCATTCCAGTTTTTTGTATGATGTATTTCAAGACAATAAAGACACTGAATCAGCATTCAAAATGTCAGAATGTAAACAGCTGCTTTTTCTTATAAGGGCCCAAGGCCTTTCATCAATGTAATGTGCACAGAGCTCATTAAGTATTTGCTAGAGTTCTCTCTCATTAGGTGACGTGCCCATTCCAGTATGCTATCATCTGCATAAGAGAAAATGTATCATTTTTGTAATTATGATAGAATTGGCCGGATAAAATAATCTACTCATCAAGAGCAGTAGAAGAAAACCTGTATAAAAATTACGAAAATGTGCATACTTCAAAAGCCAGTGGCTCCTGGCAGAAGGTTTGATGTATTGAAGGGAAGGGAAGAGGGACGAAGGAAAAGGACTGACGATGTTAAGGAAATGGTGGGGAGAGTTATGGAAAATTCTCCCTGAACCCTGTGTCAAGGGAGACTTAGTGGATTGTATAAGAAAGACTGAATCAGAATGTGACATGGGGAAAAGGAATGAGAGAAGGAGAAGCTGCCTGGTAGAATGTTGCACAGAGCTCAATTTAACCATTGCTAACACTTAGTTCGAGGATCATGAAAGAATATTACACTGATGGAAATAAATATGGAGAGACAGGAATGTTTCAGATAGATTATATTGTAATAAGACAAAGATTTCAAAACCAAGATTTTAAACTGTAGGACGTTTTGTCAGATTCTCTCTCTCTCTCTCTCTCTCTCTCTCTCTCTCTCTCTCTCTCTCTCTATGATTTCTATTTTTTAAGGCCAACATTAACCCAACATTGAACGAGGGTTAAGCGTTATGGATTTGCTCAGTTAGTTATTGTAGCTTTTGATTAACATTCACTATCATACTAAATGCTAATCTGTATTATTAAAGATTCCTGGCTAGTTTTCTCCTTAATTGTCTACGTAGATATATCACGTTATTGTACTCAAATTGCACACTCCAGCAATATTATTGTTGAGCACAAACAATACTCTGGTTCGGTTCACTCTTGTTATCTGGCTTTACTTTTCTGGTGGGAACAGTGTTTCTAAAACAAAAGCCACTAAGCATGGCATAAACTCGTCTGAATCATTTTTTTGTTGAAGTTGATACTGATATTTTAATATAATAGATTCTTTAGCGAACTGAAAAAATTCATCTCTAATCGAATGCACTGCTACAGTTGTGATGTTTCTACTCTAATCTCATCCCAAAAATATGCTACACAAATTAGTCAGCTCAGATGCTACCCACTCAAACTGGGGATAGACGAAGCATTGTTGTTTGCCAAATCCTATCCTAGAATGGTAGAGATGTGCGACTCTGTACTGAAAACACATCTTCTCTCGTCTTCAAGTAGTAGGTAACACTCTCAACTTTTAACTTGATAAAACTCATCAGCACTTCGACCCTGTTTGCAACACTACATTTTATTATTATGTCAGGTGAATAATGTGAAAATTGTGGCCAGATTATTTTATGACTTATTAAATATTCTGGTCAAGAGTCATTTCTCTCTTGTGTTGCGGGGACTGTTTACTGCTTTTCCTGCCAGATACCACTGCCTCTATAGCTGACTAACTCTTAGCTCCCATCATTCTCATGAGATGTCACTCTAAACACCAGTTAAACATGGAACAGATACCACATGCATTACACAGTCATCATTACTACAAGGGTCACTCCAAAAGAAATGCACATTTTTAAAATCCATCTTTTATTCTACATGTTTGAAAGTTTTACAGTGTGTAGCTACATCCTTTAGGAATAATATTTTCATTTCTCCACATAATCTCCATCCCTCTCAACTGCCTTACGCCATCTTGGAACCAGCGCCTGTATACCTGCACGGTAAAATTCTGGACCAACTGGGGAGCCACTGTTTGGCAGTGTGCACAAGGGAGTCATGATCTTCAAAACTGGTTCCACGAAGAGAGTCTTTCAGTTTCCCAAAGAGGAGATAGTTACATGGAGTGAGGTCAGGACTGTAAGGCGGGTGTTTCAGTGTTGTCCATCCGAGTTTTGTGATCGCTTCCGTGGTTTTTTGACTGACATGTGGCCGTGCATTGTCATGCAACAGCAAAACATCCTTCTTTTGCCAATGTGGTCGAACACGACTCAGTCGAGCTTGAAGTTTCTTCAGTGTTGTCACATATGCATCAGAATTTATGTTTGTTCCACTTGGCATGATGTCCACAAGCAAGAGTCCTTCAGAATCGAAAAACACTGTACCCATAACTTTTCCAGCATAAGGTGTGGTTTTGAACTTTTTTTTTTTTTCTTGGGTAAATTTGCATGATGCCACTCCATTGATTGTTCTTTGTCTGGTGAAAAATGATCGAGCCATGTTTCATCACCTGTCGCAATTCTTCCAAGAAATTCATCTCTACCATTCTCGTACTGTTCCAAAAGTTCGCTGCATACCATTTTTCTTGTTTCTTTGTGAGCCACTGTCAACATCCTGTGAACCCACCTGGCACAAACCTTCAGTATTCTGCAAACACTTCCTTCCCCTATCCCAACGTAGCATAACACTTCGTTCACTGTGATGCATCTGTCAGCAGTCACCAATTTGTTAACACTCTGCACATTGTCTGGAGTGTGTGCTGTACGAGGCCTGCCACTGCGAGGACAATCCTCAACATTGCCATGTCCGCTTTCATCACGTAACCTGCATGCCCACTGACTTAACTGTACTGCGATTGACAGCAGCATCTCCATACACCTTCTTCAACCTCTTGTAGCTATTTCCCACTGTCTCATTTTCACAGCACAAGAATTCTATGACAGCACATTGCTTCTGACGAACGTCAACTGTAGCAGCCATCTTGTAGACGACACACTGTAAAACTTTCACACATGCAGAATGAAAACTGTATTTTTACAAAAA
The DNA here is from genome assembly GCF_023864345.2 of Schistocerca serialis cubense. Taxonomy (NCBI): domain Eukaryota; kingdom Metazoa; phylum Arthropoda; class Insecta; order Orthoptera; family Acrididae; genus Schistocerca; species Schistocerca serialis. Next base: position 400,851,773 of record NC_064639.1, on the reverse strand, counting down.
TAGTGTGCATTTCTTTTGGAACGACCCTCGTATAAGCTGTATTCCCTCTTGTGAGAATGCTCTTCCACGTGTACTACTTCTAGTGTAAATTGATTACCGTAGAGATTTTCCTCCCAAGAAATCCTTTGCGGCAGACGTATAGACTGTGAGTGAAAGGTTACATTAGAATGCCCTGTGTGAAAGGCCAATCCAAGACCAAATGTTAGAAGCTACAAGAGAATAAAGTGGCCGTTAGTGAGAAGATTGTGTCCCCTGCTTTTGATTCTGCTCATATTGATCGCACTTGATCAAGGTTTAACAACTTCGTAACTTGTATAGCTCAAACTGAGCTAGGTATAACACAGCCAGGTGAATGCAGAATTGTTAGACACAGCTGTGGGCAGGCAAATTAAAAGTAGTAGCGCATGGAGGTCAGGGAGGGTAGGGGGTAGAAAGAGCTTTCAGATACAAGCTTTCCAGTTCGAGGAGAACCTTCAGAACTGCAAAGCTACCAAGAAGGAAGTGAAACCAGCATTTGCAGAGGCCAAAGTAGATCACCACCAAAATTAATATAAACAGAACATTAACAACAAAAGAATGGGGCAAAATCATCTGCCAACTGGCTCGAATGTGGTGTAGAGCTGGTCAGAATATAGACCACTACAGGTGTGTTAAAGATAAGAATTGTCGGTGGCTCCAAGACAGCCAGATAATTCTGGGACATTGGCAAGAGTATTTCAGTGAAATACACAATATTGAATTCCCTCACCCACCACAAGCAAAGACACACTGCGCAACTGCACCAGTTCTGTGATAATAGATGAGGTCAAAGTTGCCCTTAGTAACATGAAAAATGGAAAGGCTGTAGGAGCAGATGACCTTCCTGAAGACATGTGGAAAATTAAGGGACTTAACCCCTTGAACATATAAAATAGAAAGAAACATTCCACATTGGAAAAACATATTAAAAAAGAAAAATGCTGTGATGTACCAAACGAGAAAGGCTGGTAGATAGACACAATAAAAAAACACACACACACACACACACACACACACACACACACACACACACACACACACACACACATCCGCACATATACAGACACAGGTAGACATGTATAGGCAAAGAGTTTGGGCAGAGATGTCAGTCGAGGCGGAAGTACAGAGGCAAAGATGTTGTTGATTGACAACTGATGTAAGAGGGGCGGCAATTTGAAATTAGCGGAGGTTGAGGTCTGGTTGGTAACAGGAAGAGAGGATATATTGAAGGGCAAGTTCCCATCTCCGGAGTTCTGACAGGTTGGTGTTAGTGGGAAGTATCCAGATAACCCGGACGGTTTAACACTGTTCCAAGATGTGCTATCCGTGCACCAAGGCATGTTTAGCCACAGGGTGATCCTCATTAGCAACAAACACTGTCTGCCTGTGTCCATTCATGCGAATGCACAGTTTGTTGCTTCATTCCCACATAGAAGGCTTCACAGTGTAGGCAGGTCAGTTGGTAAATCACGTGGGTACTTTCACGCGTGGCTCTGCTTTTGATCGTGTACACCTTCCGGGTTACAGGACTGGAGTAGGTGGTGGGGGGTGGGTGCATGGGACAGGTTTTCCACCGGGGCCGGTTACAAGGGTAGGAGGAGCCAGAGGGTAGGGAAGGTGGTTTAGGGATTTCATAGGGGTGAACCAAGAGGCTACGAAGGTTAGGTGGAGGGCGGAAAGACACTCTTGGTGGAGTGGGCAGGATTTCATGAAGGATGGATCTCATTTCAGGGCAGGATTTAAGGAAGTCGTATCCCTGCTGGAGAGCCACATTCAGAGTCTGATCCAGTCCCGGGAAGTATCTTGTCATAAGTGGGGCACTTGGGGTGGTTCTGTGGGAGGTTCGGGGTTTGAGGGGATGAGGAAGTGGCTCAGGTTATTTGCTTCTGTACCAGGTCGGGAGGGTAGTTGCAGGATGCGAAAGCTGTTTTCAAGTTGTTGGTGTAATGGTTCAGGGATTCAGGACTGGAGCAGTTTCGTTTGCCACGAAGACCTAAGCTGTAGGGAAGAGATCTTTTGATATGGAATGGGTGGCAGCTGTCATATTGGAGGTACTGTTGCTTGTTGTTGGGTTTGATGTGGACGGATGTATGAAGCTGTCCATTGGACAGATGGAGGTCAACGTCGAGGAGAGTGGCATTAGATTTGGAGTAGGACCAGATGAATCTGATGGAAACAAAGGAGTTGAGGTTGGAGAGGAAATTTTGGAGTTCTTCTTCACTGTGAGTCCAGATCATGAAGATGTCATCAATAAATCTGTACCAAACTTTGGGTTGGCAGGCCTGGGTAACCAAGAAGGCTTCCTCTAAGCGACCCATAAATAGGTTGGCATATGAGGGGCCATCCTGGTAACCATGGCTGTTCCCCTTAATTGTTGGTATGTCTGGCCTTCAAAAATGAAGAAGTTGTGAGTTAGGATGAAGCTGGCTAAGGTAATGAGGAAAGAGGTTTTAGGCAGGGTGGCAGGTGATCGGCGTGAAAGGAACTGCTCCATCTCAGCGAGGCCCTGGACGTGAGGAATATTTGTGTATAGGGAAGTGGCATCAATGGTTACTAGGATGGTTTCCGGGGGTAACTGATCGGGTAAGGATTCCAGGCCTTCGAGAAAGTGGTTGGTGTCTTTGATGAAGGATGGGAGACTGCATGTAATGGGTTGAAGGTGTTGATCTACGTAGGCAGAGATATGTTCTGTGGGGGCCTGGTAACAATGCGGTGGCCGGGATGTTTTGGTTTGTGAATTTTAGGAAGTGGGTAGCAGGTAGGAGTCCAGGGTGTCGGTGGGGTCAGGAGAATGATGGAGTCAGGTGAAAGGTTATGTAGGTGGCCTAAGGTTCTGAGGATTCATTGAAGCTCCTAATGATCCAACTCCCCAAGACACGATCCAATTGAACCCTCCTGGAACAGTTCTTTCCTCCGTCACAGTGGGACCCAGCTCCTCTTCCTCAAAATCACCCTCTCCAAACCTTCCAGGAATTTCTCACTTGCAGCCTTGCCTCTCAATCTTACTTGAAAAACCTTAATCCTACTTCCAACATCACCACAGCTGAAGCCCAGGCTATTCGTGATCTGAAAGCTGACTGATTCATCGTCATTCTTCCGGCTGACAAGGGTTCCACCACCGTGGTACTTGGTCGTTGGGAGTATGTGGCTGAGGGACTGAGTCACCTATCGGACAACACTACATAAAAAGTTTGCCAAGGTAATCCCATTCCTGATGTCCAGCCGGAGCTTCAGGGAATCCTCAGAACCTTAGACCCCCTACAAAACCTTTCGCCTGACTCCATAATCTTCCTGACCCCACAGACACGCCGCACTCCTACCTTCTACCTACTTCCTAAAATTCACAAACCCAAATATCCCGCCCCCCCCCCCCCCCCCATTATAGCTGGTTACCAAGCCCTCACAGAATCTATCTGTGCCTACGTTGATAAACACCTTCAACCCATTACATGCAGTCTCCCATCCTTCATCAAAGACACCAACCACTTTCTCGAACGCCTGAAATCCTTAGCCAATCTGTTACCCCTGGAAACCATCCTTGTAACCATTGATGCCACTTGTTGTTGTTGTGGTCTTCAGTCCTGAGACTGGTTTGATGTAGCTCTCCATGCTACTCTATCCTGTGCAAGCTTCTTCATTTCCCAGTACCTACTGCAGCTTACATCCTTCTGAATCTGATTAGTGTATTCATCTCTTGGTCTCCCTCTATGATTTTTACCCTCCGCGCTGCCCTCCAATACTAAATTGGTGATCCCTCGATGTCTCAGAACATGTCCTACCAACCGATCCCTTCTTCTTGTCAAGTTGTGCCACAAGCTGCTCTTCTCCCCAATTCTATTCAATACCTCCTCATTAGTCATGTGATCTACCCATCTAATCTTCAGAATTCTTCTGTAGCACCACATTTCGAAAGCTTCTATTCTCTTCTTGTCTAAACTATTTATTGTCCACGTTTCACTTCCGGCTACACTCCATACAAATACTTTCAGAAACGACTTCCTGACATTCAAATCTATACTCGATGTTAACAAATCTTTCTTCTTCAGAAACGCTTTCCTTGCCATTACCAGTCTACATTTTATATCCTCTCTACTTCGACCATCATCAGTTATTTTGCTCCCCAAATAGCAAAACTCCTTTACTATTTTAAGTGTCTCATTTCCTAATCTAATTCCCTCAGCATCAGCCGACTAATTCGACTACATTCCATTATCCTCGTTTTGCTTTTGTTGATGTTCATCTTATATCCTCCTTTCAAGACACTGTCCGTTCTGTTCAACTGCTCTTCCAAGTCCTTTGCTGTCTCTGACAGAAATACAATGTCATCGGCGAACCTCAAAGTTTTTATTTCTTCTCCATGGACTTTAATACCTACTCCAAACTTTTCCTTTGTTTCCTTTACTGCTTGCTCAATATACAGATTGAATAGCATCGGGGAGAGGCTACAACTCTGTCTCACTCCCTTCCCAGCCACTGCCTTCCTTTCATGTCCCTCGACTCTAATAACTGCCATCTGGTTTCTGTACAAATTGTAAATAGCCTTTCGCTCCCTGTATTTTACCCCTGCCACCTTCAGAATTTGAGAGAAAGTATTCCAGTCAACATTGTCAAAAGCTTTCTCCAAGTCTACAAATGCTAGAAACGTAGGTTTGCCTTTCCTTAATCTTTCTTCTAAGATAAGTCGTAGGGTCAGTATTGCCTCACGTGTTCCAACATTTCTACGGAATCCAAACTGATCTTCCCCGAGGTCAGTTTCTATCAGTTTTTCCATTCGTCTGCAACGAATTTGCGTTAGTATTTTGCAGCTGTGGCTTATTAAACTGATAGTTCGGTAATTTTCACATTTGTCAACACCTGCTTTCTTTGGGATTGGAATTATTATATTCTTCTTGAAGTCTGAGGGTATTTCGCCTGTCTCGTACATCTTGCTCACCAGACGGTAGGGTTTTAGTTACCTATACACAAATATCCCTCACGTCCAGGGCCTCGCTGAGATGGAGCACTTCCTTTCACGCCAATCACCTGCCACCCTACCTAAAACCTCTTTCCTCATTACCTTAGCCAGCTTCATCCTAACTCACAACTTCTTCATTTTTGAAGGCCAGACATACCAACAATTAAAGGGAACAGCCATGGGTACCA